>NC_142572.1:20500000-21217500 GCF_041283825.1 Pyrus communis | reverse complement strand
ACCCATGGTGCGATATCATAATGTATTGTTAAGATTTTGGCGGTCTAATTTTAAAAAATGGGCGCTTTTTGTCTTGTAGAACCCTAGGCTAGGTGTTCTCATTCTTCCCTTCGGAGACCACTCCAGTTCAAGTCTTCCCTCAGTCAGTTCAAGTCTTCTTCTCCGTCGTCTTCCTCCGGTTCGTGGTTCTCCAGCGTCGTCCGGGGCCGGTCGGAACGGGCCGAGTCCGTCAAGATGGGAGCAGACTCCCTTTCGGGCGGTGCCGGCGACAATTCCAGCCCTGTTGTGCGGAAGAATCAGTTTCGAGGCGTGCTCTTCAAGTACGGCCCCAAACCTATTCAGGTCTGTCTGTTTCTCATGTCAATTTATGCTTTTTGTTTCTGGATTGTGCTGCATTTGAGTAGTGATTGAGTTGCGAGAGCTCGATCTCTGTTTGGAAGTTGGTAATTTGAAATAATTGGGGCTATTGGTGCCATTTCGTTGTTGAAAAATGCAAATTTTAACTGTTTGGTGGTCTGAATTATGTTAATGGTGAGTTGGGAAGATTTGAATTTGGTGGTTAAAGTATTTTTTGAGCAGTTTCCAATTACTAAGATTGGTATTTTGAAAGAATGGGGATAATTGGTGCCATTTTGCTATCGAAAAATGCGATTTTTAACCGTTAGCTAGTCTGAATTATGTTATTGGGATGTTGGGAAGATTTGAATTTGGTGGATAAAGTTTATGACAATTACTGAGATTGGGATTTGAGGTGAAATGATGGAGCTTGGGTGAGAACTTAGAAGGTTAGGATGGGTTTTGGTACCAGGCAAAAAATAGATATGTAGTAGTTCACCGGCAGCTATTGAGGGAGAGCAGCATTTCAAGAATGATAGGATTTTCAAAGTCATTTGTTTCAATGCTATTTATCTATGGAAAATAAGAGGAGAAATTACCTGGTTCTGTTGTTGGAAGATTTAGTTGTGTCTACTACTCTGTAGACTGTACCTATTCCTTTTTGTTCAATAAAACACATTGCTCCCCGTAAAAAATGTTGGAAGGTTCAGTGAGCTGCTTCAAGAACACAAGTTTCATGCCTTTTGGTTGCAGTGGTTTGGTTAACATTTTGCAAGATTAAACTTGTAAACTAGATTTATGTGTAAATTGCTCATAGAATTAAGTATTTTGGATTTTAGAGTAAAGCCCAGCATTCAAATAAAAAAAGTTACTATCGTAGTAGAGGTTAGTTCAACCAGATCATACTATGGATTTTCTTTATCCTTTTTCCAGTGCATGTCTTATGCAAGTCATTTTTTTCTTCGCAAAATCATCAATTTTCATTTAATATAAAGTTCTTGCTGTTTGTTATTGTTGTCGAGTGTAGTTCAGTCACTTTCATTGTGCTCACATATAGGAGTCTATCTTGTATGCTTATACATACAATTTTCTTGATGATGAATGAGAATTATCCTTCCCATGCAGGTAGCATTTAAAACAGGTGATTATCGACAGCAAGTCATTTTTATTGGTGGACTGTCTGATGGTTTTCTGGCAACAGAGTGTAACACTGCTTGTTAACTTTCTTTTGAAGAGAAGTGATATTTTGTCTTCCATCACCAATGCTTGTTTGTGTGACTAGATTGCATCATATGTATGATTTTCACTCACAGCGGTTTTCTTCATTTAATAAACGCAAATTCACTGCATAATGTTGTGAGGTGCTTAAAGAAAATTTTGATAATGTGTTGTTCCCTTCTTATCTTTCTTTTATGCGATTTACAGATACTTGGAACCTCTTGCAATTGCTATGGACAAAGAGAAATGGTCACTTGTTCAACCACTCTTGTCATCTTCATACAGTGGATATGGCACTTCCAGCTTGAAACAAGTAACTATTCAACCAATCCCTTGCTTTGTTTTATAGGTTCTTGATTCGTGCACCGTTTCCTGTGTTTCTTTTAGAGTACGGTAAACAACATATCCTTGCAAGTTGGAAGACAGTTAGTTTTACTTGTATTGTATCTACATGTTTTAAAGGATCCATGGTGACTGGTTTGGACCTTTCATCAAGTTTAGTTTGTTACATGTTTAAGCTTTCTGTCAGGCTTGTGTTGATTGCATTTAGACTTGAGCTTCTGAAGTTAATGAGAGCACTCATCGTGTCACTTTTTGATGCATTTAATTAGAATACTATGTTTTTGGTTCTGACTCTAGGATATTGTACATTACATGCGCACAAATGCTGTATGCTCCCAAGCGGTCCGTGCTGCCATTCTTCAGTTAGTGCCCTGTGCATACTCTGGTTCTACCATATTGAAATGAAAATTTGAATGTGAATAAATTCAAGATGCTAGACGTGAAGCACCTCGTTCAGAATTAAGGTGTTTAAGATTATCATCTTGCCATTTGTGTGCAAGTTGGCTCCGTTGTTTACTTGTCAATTCCACCAAATGTTCAGTTGTAAATTGTAGGTGATTGATGTTCTGTTGAGATCCTGGACTAGAAGCTTGGTCGTCGTCATGGCAAAGTTGTTCGGGGTATGGGGAAGGCGCGGGTTCGTGAGACAGGTGCCTCCTCTTCGAGACCGACCACAGGACAGGTCATTGCCCTGACAAAGGAAGTGGAAACCCTAAAAGATAAGATTGCAGCCCATGAAGCAGCTTGGGATGCCCGAGAAGCCTAGATTGCAGCCCAGTTTTCGGTTCAAGACGAGAAGATGAGCATGATCTTACGAGCCTTACAGATGTCCGGCCTCCAAATCCCGATGCTAGCACCTGATCTTGCTCTTTTTCTTGGTTTATTAATTATTGTTTATAATTTAATTAAAATATTTATACAAAATTAAATAAAAAATATTTTGTCAAAAAAAAAAAAGGAAAAAAAAAATGTTTGTGCTACGACAATACCTATGTCACGCACCTATATTTGCACAACAACAAGAGCAAGATACGTCGCGCGAAAACTTTTGCGCGACGCATGTATTGTTGTAGCACAAAGACCTTTTGCGTGACACAAGTTACGCCTTTGTTGTGCAACCCTACTTTCACGACCCTTGCACGATGATTTGCGCAACTAAGTTTTCGTTGGGCTAATTTTTAGGCGACGTTTTTTAACTTTGTGCGACGAATTATGCTTCGTCCCGCAAACTGTTATTTGTACTAGTGCTACCAAATTTTATTTTACCTTTCTTATTTTACCTTTCAAATTTTATTTTTCATACTGTCCTAGTTCACCCTAATTAAGTGAGTCAAACAGCCTTGAACAGAACAAAAGAATAAGACCAACACTAGCGACTGAAAATTGGGATCAATGGCCAGGTTGGCTTGGCCACGTGAACGGATTCATACAGGGACTCGGTTGGTCCTGAACCCTCCGGAGGTCAGAAAAACGCCTATGAAGATCATCCAGGGAACTCTCCGAATGTTTCAACATGAGGGATGAAGTTACGCTTCAAAGAAGTTTGTTTGTTTGTTTTGTTAGAAAAGATATAGTTATAGCCCAGTCGAAATTTTGGTACATCACATGCAGCAGTTGCCTTGCGAGGAAGAAGATGTTGAAACCCCTATTTTTTGGAAGTTTTAACGAAATATTTCTGGTACTGTGAGGAGTATAGTATGAGATTTTTGAAGTGCCAATAACACTTCTTTTTTTTTTTTTTTTTTTTTAACCAAACAAATAAACTCTCTTTTTTGTCCTTCGTAACATGGTTTTTTTTAATGACCTAACTAAGAACAATGTTTAAGCTTTAGGATTGAAATTTGACAACCTATGTGACATATTAATATCTTTTAAAATTTTTACTCTCCCATATGTTAAATTTAAAACATAAAATAAAAATTCATGTTTATTTTCTATGCGTTGCATTAATTAGTAATAAAAGGAAATGAAAAGTAAAAACCCTCTAAACATGCAATGTTTTGTAGCAAGATAAATTCAGATCCCACCATAAATCAAAGTCTACATGCAAAATGTAGTTTATAAACAGTACAAAACATCAAAATAACAACGTACGTTTTTGGTACAGAAGAGATTAATCAAAACCCTAGACTAGTACTGACATATTTCACAGTCACTTGCGAGCGATGTCGTAAACTTTTGGGCGGCGGCAGCGACTAAGGGCCTGATCAATCAAGGAGCAGCAAAGGCATCATCAACCCACTTGTCTTCTTGAACTGAGAGGGAGGAGGGCGAGCTGAGGAGAGATTGAAGAGCGGCTCGTACTCTGTTAACTCGCTTACGCTGGCGCATGCGCCGTAATACGACATCTTTGTGTAAGGGTTGGGAGGTGTGAGTGGGTTTTATATGCACATGGCTGCTCACGTAGTTATGCTCATGCGTTTCTGCAGGTTCTTCTTGCTTTTCCTTCAAATCGTTTCCGATGATGTTCACGGCTTGTGACACGGAGGATTTAGGGTTAGAAAACATAGAGGAGAAGGGAGAAGACATTGTCTGGCTAAGTGAGAAGCTAAAAGTGGAAAGGAAGAACTGAAGGTGGGATTTAAGAGTGAGTGTGGTATTTCTCAAATTATATACAGAGAGAAAGAAATGGGGGTTTTGGAGGAAGTGCAAAATTTGGACGGTGAATTGAGAGAATCAAGGATGCAGCTTTGCAGGAAATATCAGAGTTTCATAGACACACAGCACGACCAAATCCGTGGTTTCTAACAAGGTCGGTTACCGTTCTTCACAACAGATGCTACCATATCTTGGAAAAGTATATCTCTAGATCCCTTCCACCAAATTCATCCAATCACCTAATTCGGATTCTTAAAATTTGATCCAACGGCTAAAGTTATTATAACTTTTAAAGGAGCTCCTGTTTGTAGCCATTAGATAACATTTCAAATGTCCAGATTAAGTGATTTGATCAATTTGGTGGAAGGTATCCGGAGATGATCTCTTTGTCCATATCTTAAACCCAATTGATACAGTAAATTGCATAATTAATATGATTAAAGTTCATTGAGCTTAAAAAGAATAAATGAATACCAACACAAAGCATATTTAATGGTATAAGGTTGGCGGGTTCTGCCAATCTTTGATAACTTTTTTGGAAGGATTGGATTCGAGAAATTTTTTATTGTGACGAGAATATGAGTAGTACATCATATATTTTTATGTAAGTTGAGAAATTTTATTTTTTAAATTATTAACTTTTTAACATATATATCTTACCATTTGTATAATTACACGTAATGCATCAGCACACGTCATTGTTTTGGATTTACCTATATCTGTTGGATTTGATTATTTCAATGCATATAAAATCTGTATGTTTCTTTTTTTGGTCAAAGGTAACCTTCAAAATAGTCATTTTAGTACTAGTTCTTTCTTTATCTTTCAAAGGTGTGCACGATGAAAATTTCAAAGTGCATATAACAACTTTGTTAGGCATCGTGTTGTATATAGAATTGGATTCTAATGTATAAACTAATATTTTCAAGGTAAATTGAATAAATAAATAAAATAAAAAAATATTGTCTAATTTGGACGTAGAAGATGGATTCGCTAAAGTTTTGGACAGACATGCAAAAAGGTCCACCATTGATACTGTTTCCAACTTAACCACCTGCTAGCCCATTATGAGTGAGATTTTATCCTAAAATGCCTTAATGTAACTAAGAATGAAACCATGTAATTATATTATAGCTTGTTTTTATCAAGTTCACGATGTGTGATTTCCAACAGAATCACTCGTGAAGAGCAATTATCTATATCAATCCACTCCAAAGTTATAGGATTAGAAGAGAGAAATTTTCTCCATGTCTAATATCTTCAAAATGAAAGATCATTCTCCTCTACTTCATTATACTTTAAACTTGAAAGGGCTACTTATCTCAATCCAATTTTAAAACCGCCTTTTTTTTTTAACAAACGATAGAGATAGTGGGTTAAACTATTAGTTGTTAACAGAGAAGAGGGATCAGTAGGATCAAACACGCAACAAAGTGCATAAACATGATTACTTTCCATCACTATGGTAAAACGTCATCTGCAAAATTGTCTCATCTTTTAATCCAGTCTAATAATACATTGGACCAAAAGACCAACTTTTGATATAACATAGATCACAGATAGGCCCATTTTTCCTAACCATTCTGGAAATCTAATGGATGTTTGGATTTTGCATTCCGTATCTATGCAGGGTTTATGGAAAAGGAAAGGGAAAACATGTAACATGTAAAACTGCAAAGTACAAAGTGATACCAAACTAGGGTTTAGGGACAAGTTACTACGAAATTACTGTTGTTTTCACACCAAACTAATGGATCTTTCCAATTGAATACGGATGAAGCATACAGAAAATAATATTGACATTTACAGTGAAATTCTTTCAAGTACAGTAACATACATGTGTACGTACGTATGTGATTCTTTGGGGTCCCCGATTACGCAACTCTATATATATATATATATATATATATATATATATATATATATATATAAGATCAGTTCCAGTTAAAGTATAAGAAACATAGCTAAACCATATATATTAGAGCATTACGAGTTCTTAAATATGGAAAATCAGTTACTTACATGTCATAACATGGGAGAATAGAAGAAGCAAAAGAAGGAAAAACACCTTTGCTTCTGAACTCTGATCATGTGCTGGTGATAAAGTTTCATCACATATATATCTTCACTTTTTGGAAATATATATATATTTTTTTTCATTTGCGGTTAATCTAAAATGTGAAGAGAGAAGATTCAAACTCGAGATTTCGAGTGTAAAAGAGAGTACTCTTAACTAGCTAATTGAGCTTGCAATTAAATGATTTAATCATAATTAGTGAGAAGTTTCATAACTAGTATCTTTATAAGGGCAAGTGTATCCAGCTTATCATTTCAAAGAAATTAATTATTTTGTACAGTTTACGTATAAAAATGCCACATTAATACATTTTAGAGACAAATGATTAACGACAACAATCTTTGCTCATTGGTGGGTAGCAAATAGGTAGGGTAGGTACAATACGTGCGTCCCACTGCCACCAGAGAATTAGAATAGATATAACCAAATAAAAAAGATAATGCTAGTGAGGCCAAATTTATAAACTAAAATTTTTAAATTAAATGATGTGATTATTGATTATTGGATTATTACTCAAGTGTTGATTAACGTGCTTATTTTTTTATTTATGACACATTATTTGGTTTACCAATTTAGTTTAAAATTTTGTTATCCCTAATATTATCCAAATAACAATGCACAACGTATAATTGGCTTCAAAATTACAATGCATACACCGTGACATAAGTGAAAGCACATAATTTATCTTGATTACTTCTAATATGTACAATGTTCGGTAAAATTAAGATCAGACGAAAACACATGTATAAAATAATTCTAACTTAAAGTATGCGACATCTACATGCGTGAGTTACTGAAACTAGCACGCATTTGACAAAATGACATGAACCAATATGCATTATTCAAATTGAACCTGATGAAGTTGATCAAACCACATGTTTGCACTTACACAACACTACATCGACAAAATTAGGCAATGTCTTGTACCTATACACTACACGCTACGTTGCATAGCATCGTGCTTGTAAGGAAGTCGCAAATACGTGGCCTCCCAACATGGCTCACTAAATGGTCCATGGGCTCCATATCCTATTATGGTCCAAGTGCCCCAAATAATTCAAAATCCCGTACCCCAAACCCTAGAATTTCAGAAAGTGACAAGAGAAACCGAAACCGTAGACGTGGCAGCTGGGAAGGTGACATTGGTACTTGGTCTCACACGTGTCACAGTATGAATGGCCGTACCAAACGTATAACGAAAGATTGTGCATCATGATATCACTGATTCCACATTTGCCGTTTCGACCCTCTTCGGTCTGGTCAAATCACTTTCCCTTCGGGGTAAGAACCGGTTGAATGAATTTGCAACCGACTAACGACCTCTAACGGAAAGCAACAGCCATGCCAAAACCCTAACGAATTAGTTCCATTACAATTTCTTTTCAAAAGGTTTCTTGGCCGTTTGCCATCATCAGAAAACTAGGGTTTCTTCGGGCCTTCGCGTACAAACAAGGAACTAAGGTTTTTTTATTAACTGGTCATCTTGTCGTCATGTTCCACTTGATTTTATATATAGTGGTAAAATAAAAGGCTGCTTTTCTCCACCATTTCTTTTGTTGCCCATAAATTTCAACAGTGGAGCAAGGACGACGTCGTCGTAGATCGAATGATTGACACTCGAACCATATATGGAAGGCTATGGCTTGTTGTTTTCTTGTTGTTTACCCTTTTCTTTATGGTGATCAGCAGCTCCTCTGATTTATTAGTCTGTAGTTTTGGGACAAAAGAGAGAGGTATTCTACATTTCAAATCAATTTTCTTTGTATTGAAAGATTTTATAAGGTGAGTTTCAACTCCCTAGCAATTGGGGCAATTGGCTGAGACGTTAAAGGTTCCTAATGAGGTTTATATATGATCAACAATTAGTGGATCCAAAAAAGGGAAACAAGCTAGGAAATATTGCATGGATATTAATACGTCAATTATTCTTACAATACCCCAAAACGAGAAATTTTTGGTTGATTACCTGCAGTAGACTATACTATAATTTTTTGATGAAAGTCGGTCTCGGTTCTATTGTTTTTTTTTTTTTTAATTTTTTTTATAATTATTATTGTTCAAGGGAGGGAAGAAAGTATAAAACTAATACAATAATTTAGGAAAGGGGTAATTTCCGACATGAGACGCGTAGTTGGAAACCCAATACCTACCCTAGGGTACTGAACCACATTCAAACGTGTAGGCTCTTTGTCAATGCAATGTTCTTGACAATTACGTGCCATTAATTTTAAGTTTAATGGTGGACCACGAAGGAGCCTATTCCACAAGCATGAGATTGCCCTTTTTCTTACATTCACATTGCATGCATAAGATTATTGGAGCGTTCATGTGTGCCCGTGCTTAGGTTGTACGTAGTTCGTTAATGAAGATAATTTCTTTTAATTGTGTGTCAATTATTGATATTTGTTTCTCTTTTTGGCTAAAATGGCTATTTTTTAATTCTTTATATATCACCATCCATGTTCATACAGAATAGATAAAATGGATATCATCATCGTCCAACTGCCTGCAAGTTAGTGGTGCATACATCTTTTCTTACTTTAAACTTTTAAACTTTAAACTAAAGGAAGGAGTCCACTTAGCTACGTACGCTGACATTCTAGCAACATATGCATATGCTTGCCACCCACAGTAAAATAGTATTGCACTTTTCCTGGTCGGTAGTAGAAGTATAACATATTTGCAGTTTAAAGACGGACTCCGGCATTTTCCTCCAAGAAATTATATAATCATATATGAAGTAGCTATTGCTTTTATCACGTTTAAGTTAAAATGTAGTTTGATAAGTAGGAATTGGCTATAATACGCTTACATGTATTTAACATAATCATTATGTAATGGTCATTTAGAGTTTATGTGAATATATGTATTTAATATTATCATTATCTGACAGTCGAGATAATGATTATATTAAATACATATAAGTATTGTAACCAAATACATGATAGTAAAATTTAGAAGAGGAAGGAAAAACCAATGACCAACATCTGAGCGACACCAAACATTAGACTATAGTCGTAGACCCATAACCATAACAATATAGAAATCACTCTGAATATAATGATTCGAAACTAGAAAACACCACAATTACAAATATTTTTGTTTCTGGAACACAAATTATCATGCCAATTTGATCCAACTATATAAGAAACAAAGGCAAGAAATGATCACACCCAATTACAAAAATGAAGTCACAAATTTTAAAAGAGTTAAAAATTTCAATGGCGTTCAACCCAATTTAAACGAGTCCATAAAAATTTTAGTAACATTCAATCAGAATTTTAAAACGTGATAAAAGTTCATATATAGAAATTTGATTATATTCAATTACGATCAAAAGTACTTTATAAAAGATTTCAAAAAACGATAGATTTTGATAGAATTAAAGAGATCTTATAGTGTATTTTAAACCTTAACAAATTTAATTTTTCCCTCTAATTAAGATTTTAAGAGAGTTCATTCAAAATTCACGCGAAGTCTACTACAACTCCTAAGCTGAATTTATTATAATTCCTAACTAATTATCTCATACCTCCAACTACCAAGGGCTTTAGCTCACTTGCAATCCACCCTAATTTTTTCCCTTTTTCAAGGGCGGTGCTTTTTCTAATCTATACATGCTTTCTTCCTTTGGCAAGTGAAGGATGGTAAATTAAAGGATGGTGTGTGCTTAATTATGACAAAATCATGTCTCATAACACAACCATTTTGCATTGGATTTTGACCATTTAGTAAAAGGGTAGTATAATTAGAAATTTTCAGCGTGTTTGGAACATGGACACATATATGTATGTCATTATATAAGTAAAAAATACTTGAAAAAAAATAATTTCACTCCACTTATATAATAACATATAGCGTACCATCAAACGTTTCATACGTATCGAAAAACCTTTCCAGTACAATATAGGACGTAAAACCCTAACCGCCAAGGAAAACAACTCTAACATAACACCCCAGAATAGCAAATATACAGAGACCACCCAACTGACCCAAGTCCAGCCGGAACCGTATAACACACACACTTGCTATTCTGAGCGTCCGACCCGGATTCTCCGGAACCCAAAAACCCGTTTGCCACGCAACCCCAACGTATCCACCCCACACGTGTCAAAATCACAACGGCCCTCAAATCCCTATTTATATTTATATAGTCCCCCGCTCTCATCTCCCGCCTTCTGTTGTTCAATTCGTAAATTAATTCCTTACATTCCTTAAGCAGTTGGCCACCTCTCTCCATTTTCTCCTCCCACCATTAATTAACACCCACATCTCTCCAAATTCAAACTTTAAAAACTTCAAAATCTTTTAGTTTAGTTTGATTTAATTTCCGTTTTAATATTTAATCAGTTTCGCGGATACGAGCGATTAAAATTTGAAAAAACAATTGGGTTCGAATAAAATTTCTCTTGAATTGAATTAGGGCAGGATGTTGGCGGAGGCGGAGTCTATACCTCGGAGTAAGTTTGAAAACCTCGCGCATTCTGCCCCCAACATCCCCCCCTCCGCCGGCATGGTGACCGACCTCGACGTAGAATACCCGACACGGAACAGCAGTGCCTCCGCCCTCAGCCCGGCTTGCTCTCTTGAACCGACGCGAATGAGCGGTGAGTGTTCTCCGATGACAATGTCGCCCTGGAACAACACCTCCAGTTCCCCCTTATCCAAGTCACGCTGGCAGCCGTTCGAGGAATCTAACGTTCCTCCGAACGGCCTTATTGGGTCTCTCCTCCGCGAGGAAGGCCATATCTACTCTCTCGCGGCCACAGGAGACCTGCTGTACACCGGTTCCGACAGCAAGAACATCCGGGTGTGGAAAAATCTCAAAGAATTCAGTGGATTCAAATCGAACAGTGGGCTCGTGAAAGCAATCGTCATTTCAGGCGACAAGCTCTTCACGGGTCACCAAGATGGAAAGATCCGGGTGTGGCGGGTCTCATCGAAAGACCAGAGCGTGCACAAACGCGCCGGGACTCTGCCTACAATGATGGATATCTTTAAATACTCCGTGAAACCCAGTAATTACGTTAAGGTGCGGCGGCAGAAGACGCTCTGGATCAAGCACTCCGACGCAGTTTCGTGCCTGAGCCTCAGTGAGGACAAGAAGCTTCTTTACTCTGCCTCCTGGGACAGGACGTTAAAAGTGTGGCGAATTGAAACATCGAAATGCATCGAATCGATCCACGCGCACGACGACGCGGTGAACTCCGTCGTCGCAAGCGGGGAGGGGATGGTGTACACGGGGGCGGCGGACGGGACGGTTAAAGTTTGGAAGAAGGAGCAGAGCGCGAAGATCACCAAGCACACTCTGGCGCAGACTCTGCTGAAGCAGGAGAGCGCGGTGACCGCGCTCGCCGCCAGCGCGTCGGGGTCAATTGTTTACTGCGGATCGTCAGACGGGTTGGTGAATTTCTGGGAGCGGGAGAAGCAGCTGTCGCACGGTGGCGTGCTGAAGGGGCACAAGCTGGCGGTGCTCTGTTTGGCGGCGGCGGGGAACTTGGTATTCAGCGGGTCGGCGGACAAGACGATTTGCGTGTGGCGGAGGGAGGGAACGATCCACACGTGCCTGTCGGTTCTGTCCGGGCACACGGGGCCGGTGAAGTGCCTGGCGGTGGAAAAGGACAAGGATGTAAATGAAGCGGACGAGCAGCGTTGGATTGTGTATAGCGGGAGTCTGGATAAGTCGGTGAAGGTGTGGGGGGTGTCGGAGCAGGCGCCGGAGCTGACGGCGATGAGTCACCAGCGCGGGGGGTTCGATGCGGATTCGATTCCGTCGGATGGGAGTTATTCGTCGTCGGCGGGTCGGGGCAGCAGCCATAACAAGAGGTTCTGATGATTTATGACCGATGGGTTTTCGGTCCAATAGGGTTGCGCCACGTGTCTGATTCAAGATCATGTATGGCATAGAGAGGATGATTTGGACCGTTGATTGTTGGCGATGAGATGAAAGGATTGGAGTGCGTGATGAAGGGAGTATATACTGTATATCAGAAATAAATTAGTTTCACTCCATTTCTTTGTTAATTTCTTACTGATGGATGTGTTTTGCATGTTTTGGATAGTTTCTCATGATGATTCGGGGACAAGATCTTAATTAAAAATTGACTAAAAATGTTTTTGGTGAAATTGATTTTCGGTTTCAAAAATATTTCAATTTCTTTTTGGAATAAGCAGTAGATATATACTTATTAGAGGAAACACTTAAAATGTTTTTCCAGACTTCACTTGAATTTTTATTAAAAATTGATTTGAAAAGCATTTTCATCAAAAACTTTTTTAGTCATTTTAAAATCACTTCCAAACGAACACTAAGACCCTTTTTTGGTGTACCTTCTTATTCATTCAATATAATTATTAGAGAACATTTGTTGATCTACTTGTCAAATAAATAGACAATTCACCGCAAGAAATCTTAATTGTTAGCAAAGTCCTCGGTTAACTTAGATTATTTTCCTTATATCCCTTATCTTAAAAGGGGTGATCCCAAACTAATAAGACTTCCTGTTTTGCTAAGGTCTTTGGTGGAGGTGTGAGGGGAAAACATCTATCGTACGCAATATTACCCTTACTTCGCAAAGAAGCTTTTTTTTTTCTTTCACACGAACCTGTAACTTTTTCGATTACAAAAAAACAACCTTTCTGTTACGCCAAAACTCGCCCTCGCATCCCTCATCTTGAGGATTAAAATACTTGGGAAACAATCAACTAAATATATATTTCATACTGTAATTAAAGTTGTGGAAACAAATCGATTTTTCTGATATACATGTAAAGAACTTCATTACAGGCTTGTACTGTAACTCAAAACAACGGTGGAAGTAAAAAATATGTCATGAAAACTGCAACGTGCAATACGAATTCTCATCATAACCCATCAAGGGACACATAAACTCGTTCGGTTGGTTAAGACCGAGGCTCCAAGTCTGATTCTCCTCCCCCAATATTGCTTGTATAGAAAAAAATATCGTAACCCTAAAGATGAATCGGTATTCAATGCGATAATGTACGAGAATGGCTTCCTCTTGCTTCGGGTCGCCTATGTGAGCTCAGTCCAGGCAAATGACCACTCCTACTACCAGCAGTGTTCAAGTCTAGGCCCAGAGGAACAACTGGATCTCCGCCTTCTAGCACTCTCAGCACCTGTACAAAAAGCCACACAATTTGAACTCAAACAACTTCATCCCCCGAAAAAGAGAAATTAATTTGGCACAGAGTTAGCAACTGAGCTAGGATATCAGGTAACCTTTGACATTGGGGGTCTGGATTCAGGGTCTCGACGCAGACACAGAGAAGCAGCACGTGCCAGCACCTGTAGTTGATGGGGAAAGTCGGGATTTTCATCGGAGGCCAAGTCCGGATCCAGTAACTGATAATGAGTTGGTAAGATGTGGTGTGGCTCTAATGTAGCTAGGGGGTGGAGCCATTCTTCTAAATAACGATGTCCCTTGGCATATTGTAGTTCAGTGATTCTTCGACCGGTCATAAGCTCTAACAGAACTATTCCAAATGCATACACATCAACTTTATGCGTAATTTGCCCGCCATCCACATACTCCGGCGCCAGATACCTACATATCACATTGAGCTTGATCAGATGGAATGACTTCCTTTTCTTTTTTATATCATTACATGCATATAATTGCATTGCTTTTGTACAAAAGAAATCTAGGACCTATATCAAGCAGGATGTGGAGAAAGTACCCTGAAGTTCCAATCACGCGGTCCTCACTGCTCATCTCCCATTCGGAGTACAATCTAGCAAGCCCAAAATCAGCAACCTAAACAAATAACAAACGAGTAAGCATATGAGCACGTTCCATAAGCATCAATACAGGTGTATTAAATATTTGATAGCACACAGGAAATGTGAACAAATTTCTGACTGGTGTAAATCATGGATGAAATACGAAATTAAGAAATACAATCTGTATTAGACAAGGGAACATGGTTTTTGAAGTATATGATATAAAATTCCAGGATTATATCAAGTACCAGAGGTTCAAAATCGTGGGTTAGAAGGATATTGTTGGGTCGGAGGTCTCTGTGTACTATACATCCCACTCTACAATCTTCGTGCAGATATCGTAGACCACGGGCTGCTCCTGTTGCTATCTTTAGCCTTGATTCGCAATCTAGACGGGTTCTTTTCCCTGTCATTCAGAGAGAATGTCAAGTCTATGAAGCTGAATAGAGTTGTGGATATGTTCCAAACTAAAAACATGAAGAAAAGTGCATACCATGCAAATGGAAATCCAATGAGCTGTTACAGATGTACTCATAAACCAATACCCTTGCCTTGCCTTCAATACAATACCCTATCAGCAACACAACGTTCCTCTGTTGCGCGCAACTCAATACTCGTACTTCCCTGCAGAAGTCAGCATCTGCTTGAGATCCACCAAACTTCAACTGCTTCACAGCAACAACTTGACCGTCTCCTAAAACTCCCCTGTGCACCACACCGAAACCACCTTCTGCCAAGAAGTTGATATCTGAGAACGTGTCTGTAGCTTCCTCCAACTCTTTGTATGAGAACTGCTTTGGAGGTTTCCCAAATACCGGTGTTTTGTGTTGACATAGAGAGCATAATGGTGGAGGTGTTGAGGAGGTTCTACCCAAAGAAACAGCATCCCTGATGCTAGAATTAATAAGGTACCCTTTCTTAGGGGTTTCCTTCGGGTCAAATTTATCTATCCTTGTATCTTGATCAAATTGTGAACACTCTTCAAAAAGAGTAAGGAAAGTGGGAGATATTGGTTGGTGATCGTTTTTACTATTTTGGGGAGTTGGGGGCTTTCCATGATCAACAATGTGATTTTGGGGGATCCAAAAGACACTCTGAGTAGTGACTGCAGATGACGTTTGAGGTTTAGATAGATTTATAAGCCTCTCTCCAATTGTCTCAAGTTCTTCATACGGATCCTCTAAATCATTTGGTATGCGGTCTCCTATTCGTGGTCCTTCAAAAAGAGGATTCTGTTCATAGACGAGAAAAAGAGAAGTCACAGTGTCGTAACTTGATGATGAACCTTCTCCCGTGGTTCTTGTGTAGGAGGAGCTTGGTTCTTCAGGACTGCTAACCGGAGTGGAATGCTTCATTCTATGATGCCCTTGAAATTTTCCAACATGAGATCCTGGTGAAGAAGCGGCAGAAAAGAATGGGGTTTGGAGTTCATCTTGGCATGCTAGATTGAGCCTCAGGACTTTAGGCTGAGTTCCATTCATCATGACAATGTTGCATCCAAGCTCATCCATGCAATGCTTCCGCTCTTGCTTCAACTTTCTGTTAAACAAGGAGAACAATCAGTTGTTTAGCCGCCCATTCAAATCTTATACACTTCGAGGGAAAAAGGTACCAAAAAACTACAACTACACAGGCTTAAGAATAACGTCGTTTCTAGTTTAGGATGGCACTAGATGTGTCGAGTTGTGAAGGAAGCAATCGACCCGTAAAGCATGCACCTAAATCAATAGCTCGGAAATAAGAAACAATACTTTTTTATGTTTAATTACTTGTCCAGTACGACCCAATTGGCTCCGTTGCATCTTGCTTCAGCCGCCACAACCCCACCTGGTGTACTTAATACCACCTTAATCCTCACTGTTACCTGCAATATATGATCATAACTAGTTATGTTTTAGAACCAGCGGCGAGGTTAGGATAAACAGTAAATTAGAAACCGAATTCCTGGCAACAAAAGTAAAGGAAAAAAATAAACACCACGAAGATAAAAAAACGCGCAAATAAATTCAAATGATCTAAATGGGATTGGTTAATGATATTAAAAGTTTCATAGTTCATACAGAAGATACGATCCTTTTTGATAATTCCATGCACACCCCACGACATGTTGCAAAGCACATGCCATGTTCCCCTCAAATGATTAACTTATTTGTGCCTAAAAACAAATCCAAAATCTAATAAACTCTGACAACCAAGTGATCAACCGCAAGAGACACTACAAGCCATATGATTATCTTGTTAAACAATATTTCCTTAAACTAAATTATCTAAACTACATATTAATAGAATTCCTTTTGCCAACCAAAAACCAATGACATTACAATTATAACATTTAGTACATACATGAATCTAAACTACATATTAATAGAACTCCTTTTGTTAACCAAAAACCAATGAAATTATAATTATAACCTTTAATACATAACTGAAAAAAAAATAGAAAATGACAAAAATGTGGGCATTAAAGTAATTTCACACAAACAAGTTTTTTGCTGTTTGTTTCTGAACCTCACAACCAAAAACAAATAACTCCTCGCATTAAAAAAAATTAAAAAACAATATTTGAGAAAAATATAAATTATATATCTCATACATAAATTGTGTGGCATTTGATAGTATTAATATAAAATTAACTCAATGTTTTTTTAATTCAATCTAATACTCTAGTCTACCGGTAGAGGGACTTGTACTAGGGTCGAAGGAGGTCGGCATCCTGTCTTAGCTAACTGCCCTAATCCCGTTGGCTTAAAGTTAACTATAATGAAATTCAAATGCGAGTGTAAGAGAAACTTTATGCATTATTGGAGATAAATTGAAAAACGAGCATAAAGGGTCTACATCATCAAGTTGTGTCCAGTTGTGCAAAACAAAGAAGCAAACGACAAGTTCCAACGTCCGACGTCCACGTGGCCGCATCTTAAGCACTAAGCAGGCCAACCAGACTACGTGGGTCATTGTCGCTAAAGGTTGAAATTTTCAAAACGGAGAAATTGTAAATTGACTAAAATGGACTCGAACGAGAAACGCGGTAAGTGGCATTAAGGTAAATTCAGTTAGCAATAACGATTCACCTGGATTTGGCTGTGAAACTGGAGAACCATCTGCGAACACGAATCGGAGATCTGGCAAATCCGATCCGGCAAATCTTCCCGACGACGGCTTCCGCAATCTCCGGTGAATCTCGGAAAGTTCCAGAACTTTCCACCTGCCTCGTACAAATTCAACATTAGCAACACGAAACTGAGCAGCAGAAGTAAGGTTTAACTACAGTTTACAAGCTGAATTACCGGTTTTAGCGGTGGAGAAGACGGCGAGTAAGGTCACGCAGTCGCCGGGGTGAACGACGTGAGTGAGCGCCCAGGCCAATGCCGTTTTCGAAATCACCTTCTCTGCTTTCACAGCCACTATTACTTTATCGGCGCTTCCGCCCGTATTCGCGGCGGTGCCTCCTTGTCCGACCATTGATTGCTTCCTCCCGCGGAATTGTCAGGATCTTTTTTCAAAGTTGCGGAAACTGTGAAGTGCAGTAGGTTGGAGTTGGACTCTGTGTGTGACTTTGCGTTGCGTTCGTTAGAACTTGGGAGTAGGAGGAGGATCGTATTAACCACCTAATGCTAACCCTGGTTAACTGACCCTAGTTAAGATATGCAAATTATCAACCTTTCATTTTATTAATAATATAAACTAGATTTCGTGTAATTTACTTTTTATATTATAATTCGATTTATATTGCGATCCATTAATTTAAATTATAAGATGATTAGTTACTTAATATTTTGGTTTGGTGATAAAAGAAACTTGGAATAATAGAAATCGGTTCGTGTTCAGCTTTAGTTTTATAAACTATTTTAAACTACAATAGAAATCGGTTCGTGTTCAGCTTAGTTTTATAAACTATTTTAAACTACAATGTAAGGATCAAACTTGACCGTTAAGAGAGCATAGTGTCTTTATTAACTGATTTAATTCACATATGTAAGATTTTTATATCATAAGTTGAAACGAAGAATTTGTAATTTAAGTAGATAAGAGTCTTTTGATTAATCATTCTATAATCCAGGAAAAAATATTTAATGCGATCGCCATACTATGACAACAGGCACACTTGGTACGTGCCACATATAAGTAACTCGCCATAGCTTTTATCCTACTCCAGTAAGTAATTCGTCATATTTCAAGAGAAGTTTTTCATTGTTTCTAGAACACGACTGGTATATTACGTGTCATTACATAAGTAAAGAGAAATTTTATTTTTCAAATTGTTAATTTTTAACGCAAGTATTTTACAACTTGTATAATGACATATGATATATCATTCTGTACTTCGAGCACACTACAAATATCTCATATTTCCGGGAAGATTATAAGTAGCTTGTAGAATGATCTCCTCCTTTGAACTAATTAATCATTGGCCAACTAATTCCATATAAATTGTCCAAAGTACCACTTAATAATTAGGAACTCTAAGAAAAAGACAATCGGCTGTTGAAGGTTATAAAGGGCATGTAACAAGAACCCAGATAAGATAATCGGGAAAGCGCAGTCTTCGCCGTCGTTTACTGGGAGGCCAATTAATACAAACTGACTTGTTAGCCAAGTGAGGCCAAGCCAGAGACGCACATGCACACTAATGCTTAAAAACGATTTTATGTGCTTATTTTGAAAAGTACTGAAAGTGATTTTTTGTCATACAATTTCATAAACCCATTTTTCAAAACCCCTAAGCTTTTATTGTCATATTTTCAGAAGCACTTTGATCATTCAAAAGTTTTTTGTTTTTTGTTTTTTTTTTAATTTTTTTTAACTTGAAGCTATTTGTGGATGCAAATTTCCGTCGTTTCTTTCTTTGATGGAAAAACATTAGCAAAGTAATAATACTTAAGATTAAGACCAAAAGTCTTATGCGCCCATTATGAATGAGGGCTTTGGCCGAAGAATCTCTGATGTCAAAGCTAAAATTCTGAAAAGAATGTGTTTGAGTGTTTGTGGGTAGCAAAAAGCCTTTTTAGGGGTAGCTAAAGTTTACTTAATTTTTGGAGATAAAGTGTGTATTTATAGGAGTGGAGAGGAGTACGAGCCAGCCTTCTAGGGTTTAGAGGTGGTCGGCCCTAAGGTGGAATTTAGGTGGGAATATTTCAAGATATTTGTGTAAATAAATATCTTGTAGTAATTGGGTAAATATTCTAAATAAATGGAATTAGGTTTACATACTTGAAGAGGTTTTCTCTGATTAGTAATGTATTTATGATAAGAATAAGGATTATTCTATCATAAATACATTTGAATTTTTCTACGGGCACGGGTGCCTTGAGCAGTCGTTGATCTCTACCTGTTATACCTCAGCTGCGCGTGGTAAATTAGACTGCTTCCTGCTCATTTAATAGGGGCAGTCTTGTCTTTCTTGGGGGAATAATCCACATGTCAACTCCATGATTTTTGGGATTATTTTTTGCTCCACATTTTTGTATTGTGTGATTAATCTAACTTAATTTGTAGCGTTATAGATGTAATTTAGCTAAAATTAGTTTTGAAAAGGCAAGCAACGTTTTTTTCCTTTTGTAGCTAGTTAGGTGACTAAAGGGTTCATGGTCCACCTTAGATAACAGTTGTTGGTAATCCCTCGCAAATTGCGATGATGTTAATGTGACATTGATGCAAGATTAGGGTTGCATGGTTAAGATTTTGCCAGACACTGACCCAGCTCACAAACGAGGTTAAATTTACTTGCAACGGGTTGTATTTCCCCTTGTGTACATCGCTCGCTCACGAATTGCATTAATGTGACACAAACACCATGTGATTGCAGTAATGATACGATGGGGTTATGTTATTTTCGAAGAGGACCACCATGAAGAAAGCCACAAACAGAAATGGACATGAGAAAATGGGTTTGCGATTTTCAGCTCGATTTTGTAATAAGAACTCCAAAAGTTTGGGCTCTAATTTGATACTCGAGCTAACTCAGCTTGACCATCCTTCAACGGAGCCTAAATCTAAATGACTTTAGGTAATCAACCAGATGACAGTAACGTTCTAAAATTCATAGGGTTAATCCCGCTTAGTAAAACAAAACTTTGTTATTGCTATTATGAATCTACCAGAGGGAGTATTCGATATTGAATTAATTGGTCAGGCCTTAACTAACTGAGACATTCATCCAAGCCAATACAATATATTGAAATAATATTATGAACCAATCATAGCAATGAAGCAAATTACAAAGTTAACTTTCAATGTTTTGCACAATCGTTACAAATTAGAGACAGATAGAGAAAGGTGAGCTAGGCCAGTCGCTATGTTCGTCCACTTTTGCACCTAAGTTCGAATTTTGGTAACTAGGAAAATGTTCTTATTTATTATCAAGTCCATAATATTATTAATTAATTTCATAAAGTTTGGCCAGAAGGCGAGGTGTGAAGAGGATATCAGTGGGGTGGCCTTCATGTTGGTTATTCCAAAACTCTCAGTCATAATCAACGGGTTCATCTGACGTCGTTTCAATTTCAAACCCATGCAGGAGTTGAGCCACCGTTAGTTGAACAACTTGAAGAGCCAGAGAGACTCCAGGGCACATTCTTCTACCACTTCCAAATGGTATGAATTCAAAATTCTGTCCCCTAACGTCAAAATACCTCTGAGCTGTAAAAAACCTTTATGGTTGGAATTGGCTAGGATCGATCGAGCCAGACATTCGGGTCTCGCTGAATCTTTGAAATATTGATGAGAAGACGAGTGCCTGCTTTCACATGGTGGCTTCCTACTGTGCAGTCCTCCTTGCATTCATGTGGGATTGCGAGTGGCGAAGGAGGATATAAACGTAAAGTTTCTTTGATAACTGCTTGGACATAGACCAAGTTTTTCACGTCTGATTCTTTCACTTGCCTTTCCCTCCCAACCTGTTTGTCTAGTTCTTCTTGAGCCTTCCTCAAGGCTTCACGGTTGTTCAGTAGTAAAGAAAGAACCCACGTTAAGGTCGCTATTGTGGGATCCGTCCCTCCTAGAATAGCCGTCTGCAAGCACATAAATACTTTTTTTTATTGTGGTCGTCACATCTTTACATATGCAAATCTAACATTTGCACGTAAAAATAAAGTTTGGTTCTTTTCAAATTTATAGGTTAGGTCTCATACGTACCAGGCAAGTAGCTTTGTTAATTGTATCAGAAGAAGGACTAGTGGAAGGTTGAAACTCTTTTGTAGTGTCATCAAGAACTGAAATCATCGTCTGCATGAAATCATGCTCACCATCCTTCGCACTTCCTGAAGCAGTACTGCTTGATCTCTTTTGCTTGTGTTCTTCCAACCATCCTTGAAGTGCACCATCAAGAACTTTTGCTGTCTGCTTCATCGCCTTCTCACTCCCACCAAAATCAAACCACCTAAGAAACGGAACTTTATCCGCGATCACAAACTCACTACCCAGCTTCAAAAAATCCCCCAACGCCTTTTGACACCTTTCGTTCTCTTCTTTCTCATGCAACGTAGTTGCACCATGGAATCGCTTCCCTACAACTATCCTAAACATATATAACGTTCAAAGCCACGTCCCCCAAACCACCTATTCATCTCCACCATCACTTTGTTACATTTATTCTCCTTCCACAAATCATATACACGATTTATACAAGCCTTCACCTCGGATCGATTCACGGACATGCTTGAGCAACTCCAGCTGATGGTTCGAGAGCAGATGCAGCGTTGTCATCTTGCGCACATGGCGCCAGTAAGGGCCACAGGGGCTTGAACCAAACATGGCATTGTTGTAGCCCATAATCTCTAGACCTAAAACCTTTGGGCGGTCGGCGAATGCTATATCATGAGCGGTCAGGCACTCTTTGGCCATGTCCCAGCTGCTTACAACAAGAGTTGGGTGCACACCCAGCTTGATTGTGAAGAGCGGCCCGTACTTGTTTGCTATGTCGCCCAAGGTTATGTGGGGTGGTTGGGGTCCTCCTAAGAGGGGAAGGTGCCCTATGAATGGCCATGCACCCGCTGCTTCTGGGGGTACCATTTTCTTGGTTATGTTTTTCTGAAAGTTCTTTGACAAGATCCACAACATAGACACAACAAATAGTAGAAAGGCAAAAATTGTAGTTGGACCAAAAGTGGGAAACGGAAGAGGGTTCTTCATCTCCATCCTTGGGGCAGGTATAATTTGGATGGGAGATACAACTGAATTTTGGGAACTTATATAGGAACAAACTCTTTGTTTGTTGGCCAATGGCTTATAGCTCAGTTGATTAATTAGAGCTTTAATATTTATACTCGAGGTCCTGTATATGAATCGATAGTGAGCTCCTGGCCCTTCCTTTGTTTTCCTTTGGTTTTATGGCAATTTCATATCCCTGTCTTTTTATGTTTTTATTTCTATTTACTTTTATTTGCACCAAATTCCAATTGTTTTTTAATTTTGAGTCATGATCATTTAATCATAATACATGTTGCTTTTGAAAACTTTCAATCTTCGTATAAATTTATTATACAACAATAGCTCAATAATTAAAACAGCAACTAGGGACCGAGGTTTTCCTCCAGATTTGTACACATAAAATGAGGGATGGCATATCTACCATTAGGATTAGGGATGGCATGTCTACCATTAGGATTAGGGATGGCATGTCTACTATTTAGGTAAGGGTTCGGCGTTGAAGAAAGAATATCAAACTTAATAATGTAATATAAAGTTATGATTAAATAATAGACGAAAAACATAAAATATAGTTTGTAGATAAATTTCCAGATGAAATCATTGACAAAACCCAAGTCCAGAGATTTCTAGCTAGGATATATATATATATATATATATATATATATATATATATAAACATGCATACATTCATCAAAATGAAACAAAAAAAATTATAGCAACAAAACATGGCTACTTTCTTCAAAACCAAAATAGTAGATACTAGGCTTAATAACATTAATAAAATTCTTCGATTAAACTTGACATAGATACATTCTCAAAAAAATTATAGCACCAAAACATGGCTACATTCTTCAAAACCAAAATAATAGATACTAGGCTTAATAACATTAATAAAATTCTTCGATTAAACTTGACATGGATACATTCTAAAAACTAATATACCCTTATAATTAAGTTTAAAAAATGGATTAAAAAAACATTGAATGGATTTTGTATATTAAAAAAAAAAAAGGTTATATTTATATTGAAAAAAAAGTACTATTTTACATATAACAAATTGGTATATTTAAGAATGAGTACATTTAAGATTAAAAAAATTGAAATATTATATAAATGGGTACTTTTGAGATAAAAAAAATTGAAAATTCTTTTCATAAAAATTAATGAGCACAAATTTATTTTTATTTTATTTATTATTTTTAAAATGTTTTGAATTGAAAATTAATTAAGAGTTTACAAAAGTGTGAGTATCAAAACCTAATTCAATTACTAATTTTTTTTTTTGTTTTAAAAAGTTATGTAACTAACTTATTAATACATTAATTATAGGAACTTTGATCAAAATCTGACAACTAATAAGGTTTCAGTCAATGAACATTAATAAATAGAGACTGGATACTAATTTTTCCTAAAATATATGTAATATATCAACCTAACTAAAACAACCACCGCATCACAGATTTGGATTTGTTACAATATAATATTGGAAAATTTGATAAAATGATATCATATACCATTCCGTATATAAACTTTCATAACAAAATACCCAAAATAACTACACACTTGTATAAAAACCACATGGCTTGTGGTAGATTGTGAATCACAGTGGTTAATATATCCACGGTATAAATAAGAATAAAGGTGGTCTGAAAATAGTTACCGCACACTGGGTTCACAAGATATGTTTTCATATCTGTGCTAAGATTTCAAACCCGCATGCCCCTCAAGAAGATTATATACTCCCACCTCTCCTCTCTAATTTCTTTTCTCTTCTGTCCCTTCTCATTCCCTCTAAGTAAGATGATGGTGTCAATTTATAAGCTGGAAAGAATACAAGAGCAGCTGCCATCTCCAGTCTAGAAAGATTACAAGGGCAGCTGCCACCTCCAGTTATGAAAGGTGCTTACAAGCACCTGAAAACTCATTCCAATGGTTGCAGTGGATAGCTATTTAAAAAAACGGCATAGGAGACCAAATGCGAAAAACAATTCTTAGTTGTATAGTAAAATTGTATGCTCACATATTTATTTTGCAATCTTTATTCGTAGAGTGAATTATGAAGCACATTTTACATCACAATTAGCATATCTAGTATGCATATTGAAGATTATTAGGTATAACAGAGGATATATCCAGTATTAGTATCTCTCGCTTCACACTTCTGGATTAGTGTGCATTATATTATAAACAGTTGGAGACAAGCAAGGTTTGACGAGGACTTGAAGCGGGCTGGGTTTCACGTTCGAAAGCCCGAGGCTCCCAGTCATATCAACGGCTGCATTTTCTGGAGTTGAGATGTCAAAAGCATGCAGAAAACTAGCCAAGGCTAATGTATGACATGAATAGAAACACCCATTCCAGGGCATGCTCTTCTACCACCACCAAAAGGGATGATCTCAAAATTGTGACCCTTCACATCGACATCCTCGTGGGTGGTGAGAAATCTCTCCGGCTTAAACTCCATAAGATCAGCCCAAACTCGGGGGTCAGTTTGGATCTTCCCTACGTTCATTACTAGCCAAGTATCCTTTGGGACATGATATCCTCCTACAGTGCAGTTCTCACCGAATTTTCTTAGGCCCGAGCGGCGCAGGCGGGCACAAACGCAGTGATTCTTTGAAAATGGCTTGCAGATACACCAGGTTACTAATGTCTGATTCATTCACACCAGGTTACTAATGTCTGATTCATTCACTAGCCTCTCAATACCAACATGCTTGTCTAGTTCTTCTTGAGCTTTCACCAAGGTGTGTCGGTTGTTCAAAAGTAGCGAGAGTGCCCATGTCATAGCCAAGAACAACTGCTCCGTCAGGTACCGTTTGGTACGTGGGATGGGACGGAATAGAGTGGGACAAGGCGTTCCGTCCCACGTTTGGTGCGCCTAAAACAGGTGGAACGAGCTGTTCCACGGGACAAGTTTTGGGTGAATTTTCATTCCACCTCACCCCTTGGAACGACTCGTTCCACATCCGTAGAACACAAAATTATAACCTCTCCTTCTCCTTCTTCTTTCTCCTTGTTCCGAGGATATCTTTACTCCCGCTCCGTTCCGTTCCATCCTGTCCCGTCTGCATACCAAACGATACCTCAAGGACCAAAAGCATTACATGCATCCATGAAATCTTGCTCTTGGCCTTGTGTTCTTCTCTGCTTGTGCTCCTCCAACCAATCCGTAACTATACTATCTACTTCTTTTGCCGTTCTTCTCATAGCCTTCTCGTGCCCGCCTATATCCAGCCACCTTAGCCACGGAACAGCGTCCCCCAACACAAAGAATCCCAGGTAATGGAACATATTGCTCATGGCGATTTGGCACCGCCGTGCCTCCTTTTGGTTGCTCAAACTCTCATTTGCAACGCTGAAGTAACACTTTCCAGCGACCATGCGAAACGCCACGTTTAGCGTCAAATCCCCCAACCACTCCTTCATCTCCACCAAAACATCCCCCGAGCCTTCTTTTCTTTTGATCCACAACTTGTACGGCTCTTTTTGTTGAAATTTTTTAGATGAACGGGCCTAGGGGCCACTCTAACGACACCAATGTTGTCCTCAACTTGACCATTTAGCTAATTCCTCAAGTGTGAGATTTTGCCACAAAAAATCTCGGTATTAGTTAGAATGGGTTAATCATATTTAAACCCATGGATTTCTTTTTCACCCACCGATGTGGGATTTTAATATTCACCCTCACGTGTAACCCCATTTATTGGTTCATACGTGGAGATCTATACATCGGCTATTGAAACTCAGAGGTGCCGACTCTATGTTAAGAGTCCTGGTTTGTTTCCTTCTTAGTGACAAGGTCCCCCTCACGTGTAACCTCATTTAGTGGTTCACACGTGGAGATACCATGACTCTGATACCATGTTGAAATTTTTTAGATCGACAGGTACCGAGGGGCACCACTCTAACGACATCGATACTTCTATATTAAGAGTCCTGACTTGTTTCCCCCTCACGTGTAACCCCATTTAGTGGGGTAATCATATTTAAACTCATGGTTTTCACCACGGATGTAGGATTTTAACATTTTTAAACTCATCTCTACTTCGGAGACTTGAACATGTTTGAGCATCTCCAGCCTGCTGTTTGAGAGTAGCTCAGGGGCTGCTATTTTCCGTATTTCACGCCAGTACGGACCATAGGGGCTAAATGGCACCATGGCTTCGTTATAGCTCAAGTGTTCAATGCCTACGGTTGTGGGCTGGAAGGAAACGGCCAAGTCATTGGTGGTGAAGCACTCCTTCACCGCCTCACAGTTATTTACCACGAGGGCGGATTTTAAGGCCGATGTTGATGGAGCAGATGGGTCCATGCTTCTCCACGAAACCTCCCAAAACTATATGAGGAAGCACGGGTCCTGCCAACAGGTGAATGTGACCTAACAGAGGCCATCCACCCGCGACTTTCGGCGCATTGGGACCCCAGGCATCAGCTCGTGCTAGTATGGAAAAGATTCCAGCTATGGCATTATTTAGGTATGGGAGATGGAAATCCATTGTTGCTTGAAGGATAAGCTATCTGTGGCTTTTTGAATTTGGCTAATCCTAAAACTTCTTTATATTGTATTGTTTCTTTGTATCCATCAATAATAATATCTTTACATTACATCACAATGGATTGACTAGTTCTGTAATTCAATTTTCGTAGTATCGTTAAGGGTTAAGTAGATCAATTAATACTAATATAGACTTTAGGTTATAGAAACGTGACCAATTGAAATTAGATGACTTGCACAGAAACTGCTGACCGCCGTATCAAAACTATAGAAGCTTATCGCCGCATAATTCTAATGCATTATTGTTGTCAAAAGTGGAAAAGTAACTTCTTTATAATAAATAACATGGAGCAGAGGAAATGTTAAAGGATCTACAATGCTATATCCCATAGTAACTGGTTTTACTTCCAATACTTTGTGATAAAACTTCTATATTTGTGATGTGCATATATCGTAAGATGCAAGTTGACTAAATTCTTGAGTAACTGATCCTTCACTTGAATATCAATGATTTGTCAATCAAATCACTTAATTTTTGAGTAACTTAGTATTTAAGTAATTGATATTCAAGTGAAGGATCAATTATCACACCACAATAGATTCAGGGCTAAAAGATTGCGTAATGCTAAGGAGACCATCAAACGATGCGGTTGTTGATGATTAGATTATTATTTAAGATTAACGTGATTATTTTTTATTGGTGACATATCATTTGTTTGCAAACTGGGTTTAAAAATTTAGTCTACTTAACATTATCCTAAAAGATTTGATGGCTAATGTGGAGACAGTTAACCGTCATTTAAAATATTGAGCACGGCCGGAAGGATCGATCGGAAACCAAATTAAACGATTTTCAGGAGCGAAGAATTTTTATCAATTTGTTTTTGAACATTTATCATTTAACTAAGTTTATCACAGACATATTTCTTAATATTTAAATAAACTATCCATCAAATTTGTGTTTAATATGTATGAGATTCGAAAGTGTGAAAATGATTTCACTGATAGTAACATCCAACATAGCTAACGGTTAAAATTCAATAAACTTACTTTAAAATAGAACTGAATGGACCAAAGAAAAAAAAAAGAACTGAATGGACTAAAAATATAAATTAAAAGCAGCACTTCAACAATTTTAAGTTTTATAAATAAACTATTTAAGAGCTAACCGAGAAAAAATATGTTTACTTCTTTTTTAAATTACTGAGTTTGAAGTATTATTTCAAAATTTTAATGTTATCAAGAACTTATAAGTGTGAAATGTCCGAAAACAATGCAAATGTAGCAGATTATGAACAGTACAATGGCGACAAGATTCAAAGCAAAGCAAATTCTTGTCCAACAAGCATGGGATATATTACTTGTAATTGGACGTAAAGTACAACCTGCAATTTTTTTCAAAGATTACATAGCCCAAGCTAACTGAAATAACTCATAACAACGAAATTAAATTAAAGTCACGTAAACCTAGTTTTTTAAATGAATGTGATAATCAAAAAGCGATAAAAGCAAATTCAAATTGAAATGATGAACAAGTCAATAATACTGAATATACCTGAGCTCAATAATTGACCGGACTCTGCGTTGGTGGTGGTGCTTAATTCAGAATTTCTGAATCAGAAATCATCATCACCATCTCTGTCTGTAGTTTTGTCCAGACTCCAATCGCATTTTCGGAGTCAAAGACGGTCCGCATCACCCATCTTTTTCTTCATTTTCCATTTTTTTCACTGCCCGTCGGTCGTTGAATGGACTGCTCAGATTTTAAATATGATCTTTCTTTTTTTGTTCAAATATTTTTTATGGGCCCCTTTGTTGATAGATTCATATCGGCTTATATAATTTGACATGCAAGGCCCAATATTGGGATAATTCAGGCTTAGTTCTGTACCATTCTACCTCTTTTACAAATGGCTATTTCCAAGCCTAACCCATGATAAAGGAGGTAATGATAAAGGCGGTGGTACAAGCTATTCCGGCCTATTCGATGAATTTATTTACATTTCTTGTGTGTCTATTACGAGTTGGATGCTCTGATCTCTAGATTCTGGTGGGGACAGAAAGGTGAGGAAAGGAAAATACATTGGATGGCTAGGGAAACTCTCAGGCTCCCGAAGTAAGGGAGGATTGGGTTTCAGGAACTTTCAGGAATTGAATGATGCTCTCATTGCGAAATAGTGTTGGCGCCTCATCCAAGATCCTACGTCCCTATGGGCTAGAGTTTTAAAGGCAAGATATTTTCCCCATTGTTCGTTTCTTGATGCTAAAAGAGGAAGTCATGCTTCCTGGGTGTGGTCTAGCTTGTTGGTGGACAGAGCCAGAGACCTTTTGGTGGGGGAAGCGCATTGGCAAATCATGGGTGGAAGGGACATGCATGTCTGGGTCGATAAATGGATCCCCTCCCTTCCCGTGGGACATCCTGTGCCGAGGGGTGAAGTTGCGATGTTGAGAAATACCCGAGTTGAGTTGCTAATGTGTACAAATAACAAATCTTGGGATATTGATTTTCTTATGGCCTTTTTATCAACGAAGGAGATGAATGCTATTCGGGACACAGTGATTGGTGATACTTCTAAAATGGACAAGCTGATTTGGCCATTTGATAAACGGTGAAATCAGGGTAACATTGGGTACATTTGATGGTGCACGGTCCTGAAGGTCAGCATTTATCCCATGGTAGGCAATTACCGGAACATGTTTGGAAAGTCATTTAGAAGTTGAACATTCCTCCAAAGCTTCGGTACTTCATGTGGAAGACTCTTCACTGGGCCTTGCCCACGATGGCTGATCTCTTTAGGAGAATGTCGTCACATTCACCGATTTGCTTTGCCATTCCGATGAAGAAACTATTGAGCATATTCTCTTCCAATGCCCTTGGGTGGGAGCTATTTGGTTTGAGGGAGCACTAAGCTATAGAGTTGACAGGGAAGGTATCTTGTCTTGGGCGCAATAATTTGAAGCAATCATCAACTCCAATCGATGGGCTGCCTAGGATAGGGATTGGCATCTCTCCCATGTTATCTTCACGTGTTGGCATATTTGGAAGGCGAAGTGCAACTTCCTCTTTAACCAATGCATTATCAATCCAGCACAGATCATTTTCGCTATTTCTAATGTTGTGGGGGCGTTTCTTGAGGTGAAACGGTTAGGAGGGGTAATGCCAGCTGTGACTTTTGTGGTAGGTAGGAAGGAAACAAGATGGTCTCCGCCAACCTCCCCCTTCATTAAAACTAATGTGGATGCAAGCTGGGCCGTGTCTAATGGATTGGGATTTGTGGGGCTAATTGCTCGAGACGATGAGGGCAAGTTTTTGGCTGCCCACAGGCAGGCAATCGTGGCTAGATGTGCTGGTCAAGCTAAAGCCTTAGCACTTTTGTATGGTTGTGAACTTGGCATCTCACAAGGATACAATCGAGTCATCTTGGAATCTAATTCTCTTAAGTCGATTTCTTGTTTGAATGATTTGCTGAAGAATGGCGGCTGGAGGCTACAAATTTCCAGTTTACCAAAAAAAAAAAAAACTTATAAAGCCTAACAAGTTTCTTGGACTTGCGATTTATAACAATTCTCAATGTCCTCACATGTTGCGTTAAGTGTATCTATAGATTCAATGATGGTTTTGAAACCATGTGCTAATTTGGGTCCAAACACATTTTTCTCGAGTGTTGCTTTCAGTCTTAGTGTCACGGGATGATTTGAGTGAAAGAGAGAATAGGAGAAACATCGTTGGAGACTGCTAGCAGCCAATATTTGTGTTTGGTTATGTGGGAAAATTGCGAATAAATCTGACTTCTTAACCAAAATTGTTCACTGAGTCGGACGCTAATTCAATTAAGTTCTTATATGTGCCTTGAATTAGCGATGACATAAAATTTAGTGGAACTTTGCGTGTAATTGCCTAAAATGTAAATGAAAGAGAAATGGAAACTAAATAAGGAAACATAATGTAATCATTTCATAATGAAGTCAAACTACAGCGTTTATAAAAGTAAAATCTAGGCTGATAAGTCGAGCTACATGACTTGAAATGTGAATTGACTGGAAATGTAAAGAAAGCAATAACACTTTAGCAAGATTCAAGCCATAAAGGGCAAGATAATTCTAGAAGAGTCCACTGAGATCACTGATATTGGACTGAACTTAGTACAAAACATGTGTCTTATAGATGAAATCACAGTGGTTGGAATTACACGTCAACTAAATCATACCACAGGGTGGCAAAACTATAAAAGTTTTAGATCGTAGGGACCGTAGGCAATCTTTGCTTCAAAGGAAGACTTTGAGATTCTAGTTGAAGAGGTAGAGGTTTTGCTAAAGAGAAATTGGGTTTTTAAAAATCAATTGGGTTGATTGAAGAATCACTCAAGTTTTTGTATAATCATAAAGACTGATTTTGACGAAGGTACTGAGATTGAAGGCCTGTGACCCTATATATTAGCAATGGAGAAGGAGTAACGTCGATCTTATCGCTGAGTTGGAGCATGGGGAGATCTCACGAGTGGCCTTGCACAGAAAACCATTTTTCACATATGAAACTTGTCAATTTAGTATATCGAAGCTAGCATAGCTTTTCGAGAATCGGTTCTTTAGAGCCAATGCAAATTTTCACGAGTGGCCTAGCACAAGAAACCAATATCCATATCTGAAATTGGTCAATTTATTATATCAAAACTAACACAACTTTTCGAGAGCACGATCATCATTCATTCATTAAGACAATGCAACTTTTTGAACGTCAAGTGATACATTCATTACCCTTAAGCTGGAGTTAGGGTAACTTTTCGAAACCCAACTTAAGGAGGCAAGTTCAACCAGTAAAACGAGCCCATAATGTGTTGAAAGAATAGTTTACTCTGATACCATTATAAACTTTTAGGCTCATCATGGTCTACCACCAACATTATCAATATTGTCCCAACTTAACCATTTATTACAAGGTGCTGAGTTTTATCGCATAAAGTACTGGTTATACTGGGAGCAAAAATCCCCATATATTATTTGCATATTATTTTGTCATATACCCGATGTGAAATTCTATTCTCCAACAATTTGACTTAAGGATATAATTCATTTCCTGGTTTGGGTTTGGGTTCTAAACATGCCTTATCCCTTAAAGTCTTTCACTTGTGTTCTTTGTATTTTCGACTTTAGGAATAGCTCAGTCCTTTTTATTAAAAGGGTGTTCGGTGACTGACTTATTCCATATTTAGTTTAAGTTTATTACGATAATTGTTAGTTTCATCTCTATATAGTCTCTGTATCAGTTTCGTATTGTTTATTAATTGCTTTAAGGGTAGTCCTTCTCCACGGCGCTTAAAATCTGATAATGATCCATTTGCCCTAGGGTCGGTTAAACAATCGAACTCATAAGAAATTCATGTCAGAGACTCCTCCTACCATCCCCGAATTGCATGAAGGTGTTCTTGTAAAGAAGGAAAAGTTCAAACCAACTTGTACGAAGGCACCATGACTATATAATCGGCAGCGATTTATGCCCTTGAGAGCATGTTAAGGATAAATTAGATAGTTTATATTATACCATGCATTTCCCTCTTAAATTTCTGATTAAAAAGAGACAAAATTCAGAGAAACATGGAATCGAAAGTTACATGAAGAGTGATTGATATTGCACATTAGATATTTTCTTTCTCGAAGTCTGCCTAAAAATTAAGATATATTAACTCTAGTGTTTAATTAAGTAACACTTGATTAATTTTGAAGCTTAATTAGCTAGCTGGGGTAATTAGGTCATTTGCAGGTTGAGGCTATTGAGCACAGTCCACTCGCCACTTGGCCTTCCAAGAGTGAACTCTAGATTAAGGTACATATCCGACGATGCCAAGGAGCTACAATCCAACATCGGCCTCTCCTTCATGCTTTGGTCATACACATGGCGGCCTGAGTCCTCTTCTTCAACCTATATATCAAATATAAATAAACTGTTATATGTACACACACACACACACACAAATTTATGTAAAATTTTGATATAGTAGTTGTGCTGATTTTCGCATACCTTGGTGCCATTTGAAGGTGGGGAATGAGAATATGTCAAACCATGTCCATGTCTTAAATTAGAGCTTCCATTCATCTCCGTCGAAGAAGGCCATGAACCTCTGCTCACAAAATTATAACATTAGTCGTCAAAGCATAATTACACAAACATGAGTTATGTCAGTTAAAACAATATATATGTTGTCCTAAATTTAAAGTTGATTTATTCTTCATTTAAATCAAAGTAATTTACGATATATGTTTGTTATTAAAAAAAAAAACATATATACAATAATCATAAAACTAAAGGCACTTATTTATTGAACTTTTATTGGTGATTCTGCCCTACCTAATCAGTCAACAAAATGCATAGTCAAGCTACTTTGTAACCGGCAATTGATCGAGATCTAGCAACTTCAATTCTAAGCAAAGCAGGACTCAGTCGTCCAGTGCAACAACATTATTGCTCACTGCCATACATAATGGAGTCAACAAAATGCATCGATTAGGCCAAGAGATTAGACATGGCTATCCCTAGCTAGCTAATCTATCCGAGGTCTTTGATTTCTTTGTGATTTGTATCAAAGATCACAACCGTCGGGTTTTAACAGCGTTGAGATTTGCAGTGAATTGTCTTGACTTTTTGTCGCACATTGAGATCATTTCTAACACAAATTCACAATCCAACGGATATGAGATGTGGAGCTCGTTGTAAAGGACAGGCGTGTTACCTACGTGCACATAAAAACCCTAGCCAATTAACTCCATGTTCATCAAATTCTAGGTGCTTTAAGACTTCAGCGATAAATATTGCTCTTCGCTATTAACAAAGACAGGCACTATCTCCCCTCATATTCTCATTCTCTTCTCTCCTATCATTTCGTATATTATTTTTTATCTTATTATCTCTATAAAAAAATCAATATAAGATGTTAACATGGTTTAACCGTGACCATTCAAATAGAAAGAGAGATTAGAAGAGAGGGAATCCTCCTGCCTAAAGAAATTCTATCCCCAAGAGTACTAGCTTGTAAAAATCCGTGCATGCATATTAATTTGGGTTTTGAATCCTGTCTGGTATTTACCGTCCAGAGTTTAAGGATTAGTAAATTCAGATTTTTGGTTTGTGTGAAAGAGAGATAGGAGCTCTTAGCTTGTATAAGGTACATGGGTCAGCATAATGAGTTAAAATAATTGTTAAATACAATTTGGGTGATCCGAATTACTTGATCATTGATCCTTGAATGATGAAATCCAGAGAAGATCTCTGTCCGTTAATTTTACTAATGCTTCCATTTATTAACCAAGTAATTAACTCGGTGGATTTTGCTTATTGGACGGACCTAAAGTCTAAATTTATTCTAAGAGTAAATGCTTGAGAAATTAAATTTGTAAACTAAATTTTGTAAATTAAATGACATAAAAGTTAATAATTGAATTATTATTTAAACGTTGATAAACGTACTCACTTATTATTGGTGACACATAATTTAGTTTACAAAATTAGTCTCCCTAGCATTACTCTTATTCTAATTCTAACTCATTACTGCCCTTGATGACCACTTGAACTCAACTTAAAGGCTTAACTCCGTGTTTAGTATGCAAAAAAACAAAATTAAAAACTAGAGAACTCACCTATTAATATTAGCTTTCTCACAAGATAATTGCCCATTTATTTGAAGTGCTGGATTAGTTCCTGGATTTTGATTCAAATCCATGTCTGTTTGCCCTTCATGACCTGCAACATTTACAATGGATTTACTCATTGCCCTGGATTTATCAGACACCAAGCAAATAATTCACATGCAATAACTAGCTCTCAACTACTGAAAGTCAGTCAAATTATATCCCGGCCCTCAACCACTTTTGTTTTAGTTTGAGAGGACACAGTGGATCAAATGATGGAGTCTGTCCCACTCAGATCACCCAAAGCTCCCAAACAAAGAGAATAATGGAAAGATAAATAAACAATAACATGGGGTCCTTGTAAGATGAAGAGGGCCGGATCGAAAATCTAATTACCTGTTCCTTTATTGTCAGTGCTCTTCACTGTTCTATACATCTGCATGAAAACACCCAAACGAAAAAAAGAAGAAAAAATTAGAAAAAGGTCCACATTTGCTACGAGTACCCCTCTCTAGATGCCCTTTTGTCCTCACCCTTTTGTTCTCTTACCCCCACTACAAATGAATCGTACCCATATTGTAAAAATACATAACATGTTAAAAGGTACATTTGATATAACCACTCTTTGGAAATTTACAAAGAAGGACCAATTTCATTATTCGTAGGTTTGAAATCAAGCAAACTAAAACAAGATTGAGGACACATGAGTAAGCAGTGAAGCTATGCCCACCTGCAAGTGACTCTTCACGTGAGCAAGGGTTAGATCCTTGACATTCATCAATTCTAACACAGATTTTGGCGTTGCTCCTGCAGTCACATTTTTAATTAATTTATTAATGACATGAGAAACGAGAATTAACATTGCAATAATATGATTAATAATTAACTGTTTTAAAGGGTTTTTATCTCAGTTGGTATAGAGCGTTAAACCCTTTTACCCGAGGTCCTGATTTTGATTCCCCACTCTCCCAGTATTACTTGTAATTGATTTTTTCTTGAAAATTAAAGAGAAATGTGTAGAAATTAAAAAGATTTGTTTATTACTTTCATGGCCGCCAAGAAGCTGCACTGCATGAACGAAATGGGCATGGAGGGTTGTAGTCCACCGCATTCTAGGAGCCCTGATGCTTCTTTTCACACCACCAACTGTTCTCGCGCTTCTCTTGAACTCGCGGCCGTAGATTTGCGGGTGGTGGTGGTGGTGGTGGTTGAAGTAATGGTTACTGTTGAAGTTGCTTGGCATTTGGAGGGCTGGAGGAAGAGGACTAGCCATATGGTGATGATGATCTTTCATTTCATCAAACCCTAAACTTAACTTTGGCTCCTCATCCGCCGAAGCAAGATTGTAACTGCTACTCCTTTCAAGGTGGTAGAAGCCATTTTCCTGACTCGAATCACTTGCGCTGCTGCCGGAGTCGGTGGCTGAGCTTCTGTCTGTACTGTAAAGTGCTTTTCTCGTTACTCCGATATCGTATGGAAGATCATCCGCAGATGATGGAGGGCTGATCTGTAAAGAGAGATCAGGCAAGGGTAAAGAAGTATTTTTCATCATGCTAGGGTTTGAGCTTATAAGGTACACAGAGGGAGACAAATGAGTGACAATGGTGAAGGAAAAAGAAGAGAGATTCTTATAGCAAACAAGGAAAGAAGGGAAGAAAAGTGTAAATTAATAATATGAAAGAAAAGGGTTGAGAGGTATGATAATTATAGGGTCATGAGTGCCTTATGATTTGCATTGGGGTTGAGGAAGGATCAGAGATATAAACTAGAAAGTAGGTAGCCGGAGATAGGCTTTTCTAAGTAGGATCAAACCACTACTCAGAGAGAGAGAGAGAGAGAGAGAGAGAGAGAGAGAGAGGGAAATGGAGAAAGTGAAAGAGTTTTTTTGGGATGAAGGGATGCAGGAAAAGTTAGTGAAAAGTGGAAGTTGTGTATTTAAGAGAGAGTGCAAAGGGATCAGAGACCTTCCTGCTTTCCAGTTTCTACACACAGAGAGATAGAGAAGCCTGGTTGTTTTTGGTATTTTGATTGTTTTTTACGGTAGAGAATGAAAGGAGGTGCAGTGATATACTGGAGGTTTCTGCAAGGGTAGGGAGGTAATGGTTGGAATTCGAGAAAACAAATGGGGCACTGTTCAATGGAATATCGGAATTGACTCTCTCTCTCTCTCTCTCTCTTCCTCTGGGCTTTGATGGATGTATGTATGGATGGATCGCGACGGATCGTGACCTATGCAACTTACCTTTTATGTTAAGAAAATTAATGAAAAGAGTTTGAAAATTTTAAGTTTTAATCAAAATGATAAAAAGATTTTGTAAATCAATAATATCATGAGTGACTTTTTAAAGTAAAAATATATTTTTCGTTAAAGATAAACGGTACCAAAAATGTTTCGTTAAAACTTTTATTTTTGTTACTATCAGATATTATTCTCGTTCAATTTTAATATTTTCCATAAACTAGAATATTTCCATTTTACTTCATGAACAAGGATTGACTGACCACCCCTTAAAATATCCCCCGTTCAAAGCTCCAGCTATGCCCTTATTCGTTTTGTTTCTTGCAGACGTGGCAATTACAATTATTAAGAAGCTTAATAACCTAAAATCATCCAATGCAAACAAACTCAAAGCATATTAGTTATGTACTACATAGATGTGGCCATCTTAAGTTTCCATTACGAGGTGTAGTTTGTTGTCTCTGATCAAGTTCTGAGACATATGATTATGCATCGTGATTTTAGATTCCAAGTCCCCGATTCGAGATGCTCATAACTCGAAAACTAAACCTTTTTTCTCCTAGTCGTATTGGATTCGTTTTGACTAGAAAATAATAAACGTCTTTGTGTATCTTGCGTTATGTTTTGTTTTGAGAAATTTCTGTGTGATATTGAAAACACGATCATGAGCTATAATACGTGTTAGTATTTATCGACTTCAAAACCTAAAAATAAACTCCTTTTTCTCATGTATTACAACACTACAAACTGGTTGTATCACACAATAGTTTGCATGGTTCTAAGGCTAAGAGCCTAAGGCCAACCCTCTACTTAATCAACTCGATCAAACCGACTATACATTAATTGCCAGCTGATCTAGTACTGCAGCCTCTGCAATTATGCTCATAATATAATTGAAACCAGTTTTGAAAAAAGAGAACAATTTATGGTCTACATAGTCGCTGGTCCAAGTGGGCGATACCAGTTTGTCAATCATATCGAGCTGTACACGTCCGAACCCCACGAACAAATATCTTAGCTAATTGCTTAATTATCTATACATGATTAAATCATAGCTAATTAGAAATAAGGAGATGATGAAGAGCTAGAGTGAGGGAATATATATATATATATATATATATGAATGAGTTGAATTGAATTGAAGATGAGTATGAAGCATAGAGGTGTCAGAGTGGCTGGGGCGTCCGGCGACACCAGGGTCGCAGACCCACATGCATTTCTTATTCAAGTTTTTCAAAGATTCCTCAGGCCACGCGCTCCACATATATCCTTTAGTTCAATCACTTTCCTACTAATAAAGGACAAACTAGGTGCACATTAGTTGGAGGGCAACATTGCTTTATTGGACGGCTAGAGAGAGGTTTTTTGGATTTGAGGGCAATATTGTTGCTTTTGCTCTTACATTTCATCAACGATTGGAGATGTTCTTAGTGCAGTAGAACATATGATGGAGTGACTTGAAGGACATATCCTTTAGTTCATCAATCACATTCCTCCCAAATGTTATAGCTAAGATTTAAGCATTGTAAATTTGAATTTGGAGCTCCAATTTGAGTTGTGATAAGCTGTATTAAAAATAACTGTTGCCAAATCAAAAACATTGTATTGCTTTAAAATATCAACTTCTTAAACTTTTAAGGGTATATTAAAATTTTATTATTTTCAATATTTCATTTCCCATTAGGATTCCTAGCAAGTTTAAAGTTGAGATAGGGTATAGAGCCAACTTATATGTGTTAGGATTGTTATAATGTCATATTATTATTCATTCAATCTTTGAGGGTTTTCTCATTCTTGCTTTATGATGGATTTCTCTATAATTATCGTTTGATTTCTTTTTTAGTGTCACATTGCTTCATGTAGGGTGCATTTCATTTTACATCTAATTGTTAACAAATTAGAGATCATTTAGTAGTTGATATGTATCAAATAATGACACCTCATTATGAGTATCTTAAATATTACTTAAACTGTCTTTATGAAACTATTTTTCGTTAACGATCTCCAACATAACCAATTCTTTTCATAGAGATGATCCTTAAATGTCAATATAGAAAACGATCATTCGCGGTTATGACACATGCTCGAAAGAAATTCATTGTCATCTTCAGATGAACAAGGAAGTTCAACTGTATCCTGTGTAGGGGTGGTTCGGTATGGGATCCCATACCGAAACCCTTGTTCCGATTCCCAAACCGAAATTTTTGGGAATCCCAAATTCAATACCAATCCCAAACCAAATTTTCGGGAATCCCAATTTTCGGGAATCCCGAAATAATTTCGGGATTTCGGGACAAATCGGGAATCCCGAAATGTTTTTGGGCTTTTGGACTAAAATTTGACATATTATGTTTTTGGGCTAAAATTTGACATATTATGTTTTTGAGCTAAAATTAAGTTTCAATCTACCCACTACCCATTTGTGCACAAAGTTTTTGGGCTAATGCCATCTCACCCCACATTCCAACTTTGATTCCACCTCCACATAGTTGTAATTAAATGAAAATTTTGGCGGCGCCCATGTCTGAAAGAACAACTATATTGTGTACTCGAAAACAAAAGAAAAAAATTTGAGCTCAACTAATTGCATGCCCTGTACCCACCTTGTCCGTGTATATATATACAATATATGTATACTGATATGTTCATGCATGCATAATGGTCTTTGCTCCTTTGTTTCCTTGATTTGCCTAGGTATGCAGGAAACTAATATCCACATATTAATCATACTAGTGGCTAGGTATGCAGGAAACTAATATCCAAAGATTAATCACACTAGTGGCTAGGTATGCAGGAAACTAATATCCAAAGATTAATCACATTAGTTGAGACAACTGGAATATAGAAACAAACAAATTGAACAAACAAACATTAGTTATTTAGTTGAGACAAAGATTAATCACACTAGTGGCTACCAATACCATTAATTAAAAAATAATTCTCTTATAATTAAAAAATAATATATATATAATATTTATTTCTATTCGGTATGGGAATACCCAAAAAATGGAGATGTAATCCCGAATCCCATACCGAAAATTTCGGTTTGGTTCGGGATGACATACCGAAATTTTCGGGAATTTTGGTTTGGGATTTTTTTGGTTTGGGATCGGAATTTTTTCGGTTTGGTTTGGGATTTTTGGGATTTTTTTCCAGCCCTAATCCTGTGTACCACAATATTGTTCGTCCACCAGCGCGTGTGGAAGCGAGGGCGTGTAGAAGGAAGTGGGTGAAGGTGAGGATGAAAATTTCAACGGCTAGTATTTGTCCGATCCACAGTCTTCGATCCTCCCCAGTATTCCCTCTCCGTGTCCAACTATTCCTTGGCCAAAACCCATCTGTCGAGCCCCATCCGCGCGTGGAATCCCAAAAAATTAAAATTAGAAAAATACATAAAACTCATCTCAGAGATCATATTCCTCGGCGTCAACATGGCTTCCCGTCACGTGACATATGGACGTGACTTTGTCTAGGCAATAGGCTCTTTCTTTGTTCTCTTCTATTGGTCTTTTATGCTTAATAATAAAAATAATATAATCTCAACTCATAATCCCATGACTTTCCAATCCTTTATTTACACGATTTGTTTAAATAATTAATTAATCGCGATTACAGAAACAACAAGATGGCTAGAAAACGTTAATCATTTGTTAATAGTTTTCGAAGCCACGGTCAGCGCCTGATGCGCTCTAGATTCTCCGGGAATAGGAAACTTTGCATCTCTCTCTAATTATTTTAGTATTAAACTAATTAATCAAATCAAATTAATAGTATATGTTTGCACATACCCCTTGATGAATCATGATCATATATTCTCAATCCTCATCTTGTTGGAAGTATTGAATAATAAGGTTGCCGGAGGGTAATATCCGGTCAATATGTCTCTGTATGGGTTCATTTTCAATGTTGTCAAATGCTTGGGGCCATGCCATATTATTCCTTGAGTTATATTCCATGTGTTTGTCTCATAACACCACCTCCCTACTCTCTCATATTAATTTTGTATTTTAATCTTCTGATCATATATATCCCTACATTTTAATTTATTCCTTTTTTGACAAGGACCCCCATTTGGTTCCACGTTAAGACAATGCACATCACTAGTATTTTCGTTTTTGATATCATTCGCCACCTAGCTACCTCAAATAATATATACCCTCCCTTGACTAAATATACAAGGGAACTATTGATACAATCATATATTTCTTCTCGTTATTAAGATTTTTCTCATTACCGGCATTATTTGACTAGAGAAATACTAATGACGGGATTTACCCATGTTAAACCACATACCGATACACAAGCAAGGGAGCACAATATGTACTTTTTTTTAACAAACTATATTATTCACACTAAGGGGGTGGGGATGGCTACGCCTCACAATGAGCTAGCAAAAATGTGGTTTAAATTCGTATTTGGTGAGAATCGAACCTAAGACCTCTCATTTATAAGTAAAAAAGAATATCACTCGACCAAAGTACTTTGAATTCATGATTTTACATTTTGCATGCCTAGTTAATTGGCCTTAATATCCAGGACAAACCCTTAGACAAGAGACAGATAAACTACAAGCAATAGTACCCTTGCTAATTAACTAGAGATGCGTTCTTGAGTTAATTATTCCTTGCATTTTGTTTTTTTTTTTTTTGGTAAAAATTCCTTGCATTTTGTTAATTCCTGGTTTAGTGCATCCCAAGTTAGAAACTGACATAAGTTTAATTTATAGTTTACCAAGATATGCATGTTCTTGTAAAGATACATGTTGGTTTTGTTTTACAGTTTAGATGCTTCTCAAAATAGACAATTATATATTCAATTTCTAGTGTTTCATCTTTTCACGTACACATCACGTGCATTAGGCCAAGTGTGTGAATATAATTATATGACACCTAACCCTAATTAGAGTCCCGTCTATTCTGGCAATCAGATCCAAACTTAACAGGGTTAGGGTTAGGGTTAATCTGGGTTACTTCATCATAATTTAAGGGCATTCTTTGACTGCAAGATAAGAGCTAGCTAGCTAGAATGTTCCTTATTCAACTTGTAATGTTTTCATCTTTTCATGTGCATCAGACCAACAGTGTGAATATATGACACCTAACCCTAATTAGAGTCCCGTCTATTCTGGCAATCAGATCCATACTTAACAGGGTTAGGGTTAGGGTTAGTGTTAATCTGGGTTATTTCATCTTAATTTAAGGGCATTCTTTGACTGCAAGGTAATAGCTAGCAAGCTAGAACGTTCCTTAGCAAAATGGTTCTACTCTAAGAAATTTGGAAAGGGAAAAAACAGGGGAAGCCGACCTTAGCTCACCATTTTCTATTAGGTAAAGTAAAATAGCTAGCAGTACTTATAAGATTTTTAATTACCAGAACTGAGTTAATTACTGTCTTATTGCTTGTAGAAGTAATTAATTGAACTTAATATGTATAAAGTATGTAGTAATTAATAAGGAGAGTCATAGTTTTATGAGGAGAATATTAGTTTCTTCATGGCGATTCGTGAGATTAGGATACAGCCATACAAGCATGTGTTGCTTTTAGATTTGAATATCACCACCTTCTCCTTCTCTTCCTTTGAGTATCAATGAAACGACAAAAAAGAAAGGAGCGAATCACCGGAATCAACGCCGTTTAGGCTGACGTGCCTCATGATATTACATCCTTTAAAGAATAAAACGATGCCACCAACACTTCAACATGCATGCATGCATGTATTGAATATCTATATAAGAACGCTAGTTAACTAGTTTTTGGTCTAAATATATTTGAATTGGGTGATGTTAGATGGATCAAATTTTTAAACCATCTTCTTTAAATCATTAAAAAATGACTCAAATTATAAATCGTCGCATTATGTGGTCTACAAAAGATGATCTAACAATTTGGTCTCTCTAGCATTTTTCATTTGAATTCATTGGGTTAGAATGCATACTTTAAAGTTTGACGACGATACATTTGTAAAGAGTTATATACTTAATTGTGGTTACATGCAGTAGCGTACGTAATTTTGTTGTCTCACTATCGGTACATTTGTAAATATCTTATTATTTATAATACTGAAAAGACAAACAAATGTTTTTGGTACTATTACACACAAGCATGCATGCATGCATCCATCAAGATCGCTGGCCAATGTGGCTGATTGGGTACAGAATTATTTACCCGATGCCCTTGAGTGATACAAGACATTTTTCGTTATCAAGGAATAATAAGATGCCCTACTGAAAAGGGAACAGCTGACGCTCCAATAGTAAGGATCATAATGCAGTGAAAACACAAATAAAAAGGTTCAACGTTTGAAAACTGGATTTGGGTACTTCTTATCACTTTTGGTCCGACACCTTTGATTTAAGAGCAACTTCATTCCAAGTTTTTTCAAACAAAAACAGAAAGGCAGCTAGTTCTTTCTTTTCACACATTCCCCTAAAACTAATCTGGATCTAAGAAGCAGCAACCCCATTCCCACCCATGGAGGTCAGGCCTCTAGATGATGTGAAAGGAAGTTATTGGGTGGGAGTGCATTTGGGGGTTTCTGAATCCGGATTTGGTAGAGGGGAGAGAAAAGAGATTTTGCCGGCGGCAAGGACAAGAAGGGTTTGCAGCCGCCGGCGTGATAACTGTTTGTGCGGAGTTAAGACTAAGGTTAGAGTTTCTTCTGTATTTTAAATTGGCGGGATAATACCTTCAACGTCGATGGTAGTAAAACCTCTTTGTTCAATCCATGCACCCAAATAATTATAGTGGTCCATTCTGTCAATTTTAAACGCTTTCATTCAATTAATATTCCGAACTTATTTTGCCATCATTTTCCATTCCATTTTTCAATAAGTCGAGAGATTTTTCAATGTGATCAGTACATGAGTAGTACACTACGTGTCACTATATAAATGATTGAATATGTATGATAAAAAGTTAATAATTTAAAAAATTAAATTTCCCACCACATGTATAAAAATATGTGATGTACCACTGTGTTCTGATCACAATAAAAAAATTTCTCGTTCTAGTCCTGTTTTGAATAATGAAAATTTTGATGGCTTTCCACTGAGCTTTAGTTGTACATGGGAATCACATGAATCCATCCCAATCACTTAAAATCCTTACCTCTCTTTTCACTTTTCGAATTAAATAAAACTTCTTGTTTGCTTGGGAAAGATCATTTGAGTATTCCCGTGACACTGTCTCTCTCTTTCATTTTCCCCATAGCTGTCCCTCTGGACAGCACAAATTAAATTAAAATTTGTAAATATATACACATACATAAAGAAACAGCCTCTTAGCATAAAATTTTGTTTTATTGTAGCAAAAAATGAGATAGATATAAATGACATGCAGGGAACTATATATGTATTCACCACAGAAGATCTCTCGTATATTTTACTGTTTCTCTCATTTTTGCTTCAGAATACGAAGATCATATTATAAGTATAGTCGTCTCGAGGGTTATATTGTCCCATTTTTACTGAAGTAAAACGCCATCTCTGCTAAAAATAGCTCGTAAATCTATATTTGTCCCAGAGCTCAAAAGCACCATCATATATTTCCTTTTTTTTTTTTTACTCTTTTCCACACTCACATAAATGGGAATTAGGGATGTCCCATTCATGCTGGCAATTATCTTGCATCTCATCAACAGCATATAGGAAAAAACTCATCAACCTTAAATGTCAACATCCATATCCAACAAACATATCCACATTTGTTTTTTCACGGCGATAACCTGAAACATCCACTTATATTAGTCGTGGTGGAATTATTGGCGTTCATCAAGAAATTTTAGATATTATAATAACGACACTGGTGAGCAAGACATCAAAGAGTAGAAACGAAATAGGTCGTTGTTCTTGTTTACTGTCTACAGTGTTGTGGCCAGAGTTTTGTGCCAGAAGTGCCACGTGAACAGTCGAATGATTCGTAAAGGGGCATAATATTAGACATAAATTAGAAGTTAAAAATGTCACAATTAGAGCCTGATTATAACACCAAATGTATGGTGCTTAAGAAAGAAAACAAATAGAAAGCTTTCAAATAAGAAATGCACGGCACACACACACACACACACACACACACACACATATAGTGTAGTGATCAAGGGGCTTGTTTGGAAGTATTTTTAGAATGATTGAAAATCTTTTGGAGAAAGTGTTTCTGAATTCCAAAAGCACTTAAAGTGTTTCATGCAAGAAGCACTTCAAGTGTTTTTCTAAGATTCACTTGCATTTTTATTAAACATTAATTCCAAAAATATTTCACAAAAAACGCTTTTAGCTGGTCCAACGAATCTTAGGTTTAATAAGTAGATTAATTACATGCATCCAACCGTGGTCTTCAAGTGTTTTCTTTTTAATTTTTTTCTCTTTGGAGCATAGACATGGCATTAAACCCCAGCTAGAATTTTGTAGAAAATGGTGGACCATGTGTGGTCAAGGAGAAGTGGTAAACAGTCAAGGCCTTGGCATAAAAAGACAGTCGTGGAATCTGGAATTTCTGGTAGAAGATCAAATTCGATCTCAATTTCTAATTGGGAAAATGGTGTCCACTATGAGCAAATTCTTGTGCTTATAGTTATTTGACAAGACAATAATTATTTGTAAAAAAAATAAAAAATAAAAAAATAAAATAAAAAACCAATTTAGGTTTTGTTATTGACATTTGATAATGAGAGGTACAGATGCATAATCAATGAAAGATGGGCTCAATCCATCCTGTGTTTTCAATTCAGCCAAATTTTTCACTGGATTACGTTTTAAACACTAGCCTTCTCTTTTGGTAGGGATTTCGGAACACGGGGCGAAACACCACATGTCATATACAATTGGAGAGTTTTTTTTTTTTTTTTTTTTAAAGTTTCCTGCCAGTTGTATACTAATATGATGTTACGTTTTGTATTTCAGGCAAATGAAAAATCCAGTCCACTTTTGGTTGAAAATATCACCAACCTTTTTTCATTGTCCTTACGATTCCGTTTCATCCCGGCCCATTAACACTAACACGTACTCCACTTGTATAGGCCTAGTATTGTTATTATTTCTGAATGGGGCCCACATTAGGTTCCGGGTCAAGGGAAGTGAAGCCCAGGTCCGAACAAGCGGATCCTCAAGACTGCCAGTGCGTCCAAGTCTCTGGGAATCTTCGACTGAGAAAGCGAGGAAGAAGAAGAAGACGACGACGACGACGGAGGGATGACGGTGTTTCACTTCTTCAACTGCGCAATTCTGACGTTCGGCCCTCACGCCGTCTACTACTCCGCCACTCCGCTGTACGCCCGTCCTACTCTCCTCTTTTTCTTTCGGATCTTTTACGCTCTCATATATCACTTCCAGTTCACTTCGTCTTCTTCCCCAAGTCAAAACCCTAACTTGTTTGTACGATTCACTTGTGCAGATCGGAGTACGATACGCTCGGGACTTCCATCAAAGCAGCTCTGGTTTATCTCGGCACAGCTTTAGTGAAGGTCCGTTAGCATTAATTCGTAGTTAATTCAACTGATATGCTTAGAAAAATCACATTTTTATGTAAATTTTTGGTAAATTAGATTTGATTTCAACAGAAATGGCTGCTGATGGTTTTTGTTTGTTAAATCTGTGTTCTGCAGCTGGTTTGTTTGGCAACTTTTCTGAACGTATCTGACAGTGAGAGCTTCGATCCGTATCAGGTATTTTCCATATTGGTTTCAGTTGAAATGTATGTTTCCGAATAGTAGTGTCGATTTTCGATAAGTCATGCTGCTTCCCATGTTTGTAAATGAAGTTTTATTGTAATTTGGCTAGTTTTGCATTTAAAGATTGTGAATTTCGCCTGAAATCAGCAAATGCTTAATGCCCTTTTTCGGGTTTCAGGAATTATTGAAAGCTCTGATCGGATTTATAGACGTTGCTGGACTTTACTTCGCATTGACCCAGTTGACACACAGGAATATCTCTCAGAATCATAAATTTCAAGCAGTGGGACTTGGTGAGTAGAACCTGATCAAGCCTGTGGAAAACAAAAACCATAAGCTGCTTTTCATTTTCGAGAACAATTTTGAAGCTTTTCTTGTTCCCTGTTTGCAGGATGGGCTTTTGCTGATTCTGTTCTCCATAGACTGGCACCGCTGTGGTTGGGCGCTAGAGGACTAGAATTCACTTGGGATTATGTTCTCCAAGGCCTTGAAGCAAATGCCAATCTGGTATTCAGTCGTTTTGTTTCATTTTTTTTTTTTTTTCCATTGTAGTTTTCTTACCTACCATGTCGGCTAGAATGCTCGTTGATAGGCTTGTGGGTATAGAATGCTAATATTCCCTATGAGCGTCTGAAAGTGACAATGATTTCATGTTAGGCATACCTCAAATGATGATGTATATGTCGCTTTTTTTTACTAACTTGACTAATACAACTTCATGGCTTTTTCTTCTTTAATTTGAGTAATGGAGTAAATTTTCCTCTCTCTGTTAATAAGCTCGTGTTAACTCTCTTTGTTTAGGTCTTGAGTATATCTCTTGCCGCATTTGGATCTTTGATATGGCTTCGGAAAAACAAGCCTAGGACGTTGGTTCCTTTGATATACATATGTGCAGGATTGGTGGCAACCATGCCATCTATCACAAGGTCAGCTTCTTAACTTCCCTTAGTTTTACCACTACTTGAAAATTCTTTGCTTTTAACATCTACTCATTGCTACGACGCATTGATACCCTCAAGTAGTTATATCTCTTTCCCTTTCCCTTAAAAATAGCGATAATTCTCTCTCCCACAAATTCTGATCCTATCTTCCTCTTTCATTTCAAATTCTGATCGATAGGGTTGGTTCCGTTCATCAATTGTCAATGAAACAACTAGATAGCACTCTTTTTAAGCTTCCCTCGTCTAACTCGCGTGTTGTTTGTACAGCTATCTGTCGCGAGGCTGGGGTTGGCACTTCCTGGACGTGGTAGTGTTTGAACTTGGTACCTCTCTAGTGATGGCTCTCATCAGTTGGTGGCTCGTTGCTCAATGTCAGAGACCCTCTGCCTGAAACAACCGGTCATAATCCCTCAACATTGGACAACCAGTCAGAAAAGGTCTTCAGGATTAGAATATCCTCCGTTCTCAGTTTCTTCGAATGGTTACCATTCGGTTTCAATATTTCAAATTGACCTTTACTGACTTTGCGAACTGAGAGCATATTTGTTGTAACTTTATATCAGTTTCCACTGGTGTACTCACCAAAATTTTTGGTTGATGTTGGAGATAAGTAGGGTTATATCGCGAACTGAGGGAGTATTTGTTGTAACATTATATCAGTTTCCACTGGTGTACTACCAATTGGGGTCTGATCCACATATTGTTGGCTGCTGTATTTTCCACCCCGCTTTCTCCCCCATATGACCCGGTTCTCGTTGATGAAATCTTTCGTTCACTTTTTTATACACCGATTTGTCATAGGCATGTCACCGTCTTGCGCAGGTTGCACGAAATCTGTTTGTTTTTCGGTTCCATTCAAACATGAACACAGTAAGAACTTGATATAACGAACTATAAACACAAATTGCAGTACAACGAAAATTAGGACGAGTAGATGGTGGAGAACAAAGATTCAACAAGCTTGATCGTTAAGTTATTTCATCACAGTCGGATTCGGCTACAAAATGCTTCTTTTCGGAGAAGGATAACAAATCCAACTGCGACCTTAAACCCTAAACAGGCAAGCAGATTTTGCCACCACTGCATTAAGAAGTAACGCAACGTGAAAAATTGCAGTTCATTGGCTTTAATCAGAGACATCTGGGGATGTAAGTAGCACATTGCCCCTGAAAATATGAAGTTGCAGTACACCTCGCTCCACAAACTCCAAAACGATGTCGTCCCCAGGCGAAATCTCGTTTGCCCTAACACAAGCTGCCCATCCCCGTGCCATCTGCACGCGGTGATCTGCCCTGACATGAAGTTGAGCAAGCCATGATCTCCCGGTCGGATCTTGAAGCGTTACAGTCTCTCTACTCGGAAGCCCTGCGTCGCTTACTAGTCCTTCAGCTATGGCTACGTGCTTCGGAATTGTCTGCATTTCGGAAAATAATCGGTACCAAAGGAGGAACAAAAACATAACATACATTTTAGAACAAATGTTTCAGAAACATGATCGTGTAAAGTACTGACCAAAATATTTCGATTAAATTTCTTCAAAGTTTTCGTAAACCACGTATTCTCCGATTTAAACAAGACGGATCGAGTTGATGTTTCTGCTAAATGAACACTTGCAGGTCTCTCTATGCGCACGACATCATCGACTGCATGGTAAAAAATCGAGACAAGATATGAGAAAGAACTATAAGAGTATATAACTTCAAAGCAACGGGAATGTCACTGTAATTTAAAATGCATGGCAGTGCGTGATTGGTTTGAAATGCCGATATTAAGGAAAGAGTATATAACTCACCAGTTCTGCTGTCGGCAAGATTACTACTTGCCCTCCTGGCAGCTTCTTCGACATTCTTCTCGCAACAAGTTCGATCAAAGATGGTGACGTCAAACTCTGATCCACCACCGTATTCGAAGACCAGAAAGTCTCCATGTTCTAGAAAATGATCCTTCACAAAAACCTTCCAACCTTTTCGGAAGAACAAGCCATCCTCTTTCTGTTTAAGTTTCACACCCCAGCAGTCCCCACTAGGGTTTCTGAGAGTACATTTCCGAAGCGATCGTCCTCCGAAGTTCTTGATAAACGCAGACGGTATACGCTGCAGAAGTTAAGAAACAAAGTAAATTAGAAAAAACACACCGGTAACTAATAAGTTTTATACAAAGCACTTCGACGTTACCAGATGCTTGGAGAAGTCACCGACAAGAAGCGCTCTAAATGCTGGTGTCTCTAGAGCTTCCTTTAGCTTCTCATCCATGTTTGCCCCTAGAGTTCACCGGAAAAGTAAAAACGCCAACCAGGACCAGATGGTTGAAAGTTGAGGCAGAAGATAGACTATTGACTACTAAGCTGGGGTTTTACTTCGAGATGTGATGAGATACCGAGTGGAAATGACCATTGACTATAAGCCGATTTGACAAGTCATAAGAATCCATCAGAAAGATGAGCCGTATGTTGCACTTTGGTCGTCTTGTAAATCATGGCACAATTTGCAGTAAGCATAACTACATTTAAAAATAGATGTGTTTTTTGTTGTTCATTGAGCGTAATTATTGACATGATTTTCGCTCTGTCTTGAGCGTAACTACATTGTTTAGAGTAAATGTATTTTTTGTTGTGCAGAGTGTAAATCTCTAATTATGCTTTGGATTAGTTTTACATAAAATATCCTTTATATCAAGAGACTCAATTTCTACCCTTTGTCTTTTTTAGTTGACTGCTTCAATATGATTTGCTACGCACCTATTGGAAATGGGGTTTTTCTTACTAAAAGGACTTTGAGCATACATAATTTAACTTTAGCTTACATAATTTAACTTTAAAAGAATGTTCCTTGTCAAAGTTTTCAATATCCTGCTTAGTTACAAGTTTTACCGTAATCTTGATTTGGGGTACTTTGTTGGTTCACTATGTTTTCTTCAGCCTGCCGCGGGTTTCTTCTCTTTTGGCATTTTATTTGTTGCAACCGTACAAATTGTATTAAACCTTTCAACAAGTCCAATTCAATTCTGCTTAAGAATAAATAAGCATCAATTAGGACCATTGATCTTACGTTTCAACCAAAGTTATCCCTTGCTACGCTTTCATGTCGAATGCCGATCATAAGAAAACTCTAAAGAGCGAATGTAATGATCCTAGTCAAATGTATTGCATACACCATTACACCAGCGAGTCTGCTAATCGATACAAAAATGCAGAAACTTTTCTCTTTAATGCTGCACGCATTTACCAAACTGAATTCACCGGAGGAAAAAAACCGTTAAAAGTGGTGACAAATCGACATGATTATGTGCAGGGAAAAGGAAAAAGCGGCCGCGCTCACAAAAATGTTCAGTGCAGATCTATTGACATTCATGTTCATCACAGGAAGGGATGATTTAGCTTGTAGATGACAACACTCACCAATGTTTAGTTAGCAGTCGCCACGACATGAACGCAATCAGAGAAAAACAAAATGCAAATAGGAAAGCTCACCATATAACATGTATTTGGGGATGGTTGAGCTGGATCATGTGTCGGAGAGAAGGTATATTTCCAGTAGATTGCACGACCGCTATACTACATCAGATGTTGCTTGTCCGCCTAGATGGTCAAACCCCTTTTTACCAACACCGGAAATGTGCACTTGCATTTCATCCTTACCAACAAGCTCAAATATGCAAACATCTCCAAAGTTGATGTCATTTCCGCGTACAAACGCCATCCACCCTCCACAAAAGGTATGCACCACGCGCCCCTTTGAGTCTGGGATAGAGTTCACAGTCCAACATCCCCCCTTTGAGTTTCGAAGCAGAATCTCTGTTTTATAGTTGGGGAGGTATTCTGTGGAAAACTGGTAAGGGACTTTCTGCAAAATAATAACCAATCTATAAGTACGAACCATGCAAAAGCAATCTTCAAAATAACAGTACAAACATTTGTGCAGGAATTGACAAGGCTCACCAATGTATACGATCCACTGATGTTGAACTTCTTCATGATTTTCACAAAATTCGGGAAACAAGAAGTGAACGATCGAGCTACTCTTTCTTCATCAAGTGTTAACTTGATTCTCAAACCCCTTTTTTGTGAATCTAGTTCATCTTCAACAACTTTTTTCCTGCGATTAACTGTCTCCATTTAATGGTTCAGAAACCAGTTTAAGTTAGAAAAATGAAGGTGCCCTTGACATCAACCACAACCACTTTAAACAATATTATTATCATGCGTTTCTTAAACACGTTGAAAATTTAATTACGTTAGCCTGAGTTTATAGATAAAAGAATAGCATGTAAATCTAGATGAACTTCACGCTCATTTCAATCCAAACATGGATAGCACTCATGGCCCCATCTTTGCAAGAAATTGCTAACTTACCCAACTTTTTACTGGCAACTTTTGACTGAGAGAGTGCAACTTTAGGAAGAGATCTTGATGTGCTGCCATATTTCCTTGTATCATTAACGAAAGCAGGATCTTGATACATCTTTGATGATAGTTTATCAGCTATCTCTCTTATGCTCTTTGAATGGACTTTGGGAGAGTTCCCTTTAATTTTCTTTGACAAGCCCTTGATAGTTTTATGTGTAGTAACAGCTAGCCCCGGACTTAACCAACTAGATGTTTCTCCCTTTTGAATGTGGACACGGAATTCACACTCACGCACAAGTTCAAAAATGCAGATATCTCCCAGTTGTATGTCATTACAACGAACAAACGCCATCCATCCTCCACAGAGAGTATGACTTGTGTGCACTCTAGTACTTGGCACAGAATTGACACTCCAACTTTCTCCCTTCCAATTTTGAAGGACAATCTTTACTTTGCAGTTTGGTAAATGTGCCACTGAAAATTTATACGGGATATTCTGCAAAACATAAATCAGTCAGTGAAAAAACAATCATACACGCGAACACCCACAACAACATGCGCGAACACATACATAAGTTCATACAAGAAAAGAAGGAAAAACTTTAACACTGAAAAATCTATCATGAGAACACCATATAGACTTCCAAGTGAACAGAAAAAACAGAATACCGTGGACACAGTCCAGACGCCAAACCTGAACGAAGAAATGAGGAACTATCGGGACAACCTCTGGGTGATTGTGGTTAATTCCATGGGAACCAGTAAGCAAGATTTTGCATGGTTTGAGGAATTATGGAAAAGAATTGACAACCAAATTGGAAACAGTAGATCTTTTTTTGGATGCATAAGTGCAGATAATTATAATGGGACAGCACCTCAAAAAAGTGAATTGATGCAACACGTATACCTTACATAATAAACAAAACATTCCCTTATAAGAAGAAAAATATACAACAACAAAGCCAGAGGGAAGAACCAACCAGAGTATATGAACCACTGATGTTGAAACTTTTTATGATTCTCACGAAATAAGGGTTAGAGGAGCTAAACACTGGAGCTGCTTCATGTGCTGATGACATCTGCATACAAACTCTACCACTAACATTTAATCCATCTCCTATTCCACACATATTTTGGATCGATGCCTTTGCTGTATTTGGAACAACATCCAAACCTGCAAGCAAGAATAAAAATATAACAAATGCATCTCTATGTTTTCAGTTTTGTTTGCACAGACGTAGTAAAACTCGTTATTTCAGGGTTGAAATTCTGGTGCACGTGAACTTTTTTATGTTATGCGTAGAATTTAATTGAAAGAAAACTTGGGCTCCTTGCATACTTTCACTCTAAAACAGTTAAAAATTATCTGTAATACAAACAAATTACTATAAGAGGGAAAAAGAGAGAAAGAAAAACAGGTAGACTGTGCAGAATTATCTGGTAACGGGAACGTTGTCTTTGCGTGGAAAGAGCCAATAGATCAGTTGGTTTTCTTACCAGGCTTTTCATGTGGATTCGTTTCCTTCGAACAAGTTGCGTCTTCTCGGCCCTCATCAATGCATTCTGACTGGACTTGAGACAAGTCGTTTCTCATCTTCTTCGCCGCACCATCAACCAGCTTATAGCCAGATGATGCGGCTTCCTCCCTTCCCCTTTTTCGTCCCACATACTTACACTTTTCAAAGTTGCTAGAGTCTTGGCCGTATCCAAAACGAAATGCAGCCTCTTTTTCGCACGCACTTTGATCGAAAATTAGCACGGTGAAACACAAATCAGCGTCGTAGCTAAAAACCAAGAAGTCACCACATTCCACATAATGGTCTCTCACAAATGCCGGCCACCCATGATGCAAGAACAAACCACCATTCTGTTGAATCAATTCAACACTCCACGCACTGCCGCTAGGACCAAACAACAAAACTAACCCGGACGTTCTGCCTTCCATGTGCCTCATAAATCTATCTGGGATTTTCTGTACCACAACATTGCAATCGTATCACCATCCAAAAATGCAACAAACACTGACATTAACCCATCAATATTTAACTTGGCTCAACTCTGAAGATACAAAAATTATAACTTTTAACCATGAAATCCCAGTTGAAGTCTCTCTTCTGATCAGTAACAGAGTAAGATTTTCGCAGGAATACTAATACCAATATGCAATAAACAATTTACCTGCTTGCAACTTTAATGCACTAACCATAATTCCCAAATCCAAAGACTCTCACTTTACAAATTATTCAGCAAATTTTACACCCTAACCCTAATTCCCTACAACCCAGAACAAAATAAAATTTACCCAAAAACAGAAAACAATGGAAAATCAGAAGAGGAAGAAAATTACCAGTCTTTCGGAGCTCAAATCAGCAGAATAAAACGCAAAAAAATGAGGGCTCCTCACATTTCGAGCTTCCTTCGCCATTGAAATTAACTCTGCAAGTTTCAAACTCTAGACACAAACCAGAATCTCTCAGTGAAATTTTCCGAGCAACCAAACAGGTCCTAACATTTTCCCTCGGAATTAAAATTAATCAAGCAAGAAGGAACAAAATTCAAGGTGTTATTTGTGATCGTGGGGAAATTTGGAGACAATTAAAGCCAGTAGCTTTCTCTCACTTGCTCCAGGTGCTCGTTGGAGGACATGCGGCGTGGTTTCACGCCGCCTGGTGGCGCGTGACTGCGCCAAGTCTCTGACAGACAATGCCACGTACCATTGGATGTCAGAAAAATCTGGTGCTTCAGAGTTTCATGATTTATGTTGCAGTCGAGATTTTTGATTGAATGTGGAAGCGCCACGTCATATGGGGAGGTAATTTGATCATTTTACTAGCGTCAATTAACAATTAACCGGTAGTTAATTTTTATTTTTATTTTTTTTAAACTAGCAATTGGCACACAGGTTTTACATGTGCAATTAAATTTGTTTTTTTATTTTATTACAATTTATGTTAATACGCAGGGATGACAATTAAAAAAAAAGAGAGAGAGAAATACATCAAAGGAAGAGAAGGGGTCAGGAACGTGGGGAATGTCTGTCGGGAGAGGAAGAGGGGGATAAAAGCAGGATTTAATTTTTTATTTTTTTTATTTTTTGAATAGGATAGGTCATATTTACATGGGAAAAGGGATCCTCTCTAGATTCTTTCAACCTGAAGTATGTGAGCGTAAAATCTGGGTCCTTGTAATTTGATTTAATAGTTAAAATTATTATTATTTTAATAAAACTCCATGTTTTAGCCGTTTGATCAAATTTCAAAAGTTTTAATTTGTGGCTCAGGTGGGAGGGATCCTCCGGATCCCTTTCTTTTAAATGGCTGTGATGTTAGTATAAAAATAGTAAATTATGTGTTAGGCGTAATTACTAAATTCTCCACGTTTTTTATTTTTGTTCAGTTCTAGTTAGAGGGTTAGAGTGGTAGTTTACTAGAGTTTTGATTGACAAACTGAATTTTATTAATATGTAGTTTAGATTACTACAAAGGTTAATCAAGATTAAATAACTTGCATTTAAAAAAAATTGTGATATAATTATTAAGAATTGATAGCAAATAATGTATAATCAGTTGGTTTAACAATATCTCAATTTCTATTTGAACGGAGAAGTACTCAATCTTTCGTTGAGTAAAGAAAATCAAGTTCGATTGACATAGGTTCCATAACGATATATTGCAATTTACAATATTCAAAAAACACATTACTAATTGAATTGCTACTTTCGTTGGAGACGATTTTATCCTAGGTGGCAAAGAAACAGTATGTATATATGTCGAACAAATAACAATATCAACATAATAATATTATAAAAATAAATAAAAAATAAAAAACTAACGAAAAATCCAAAAAAAACTTTCCTTTTAATGAAAAGCATTTTTTAAAGATATAGTAAATAGTACCATAGAAAGGAATAAATGTAGTTTTTCATTAAAAAATGAACAATACCGGAAGTGTTTTGTTAAACCTCGTTAAAAAAACTCATAATCTTATATAACTCAAATTAAGGAGTACTTAAATACAGAATTTAGTTATCAAGTCACACAGCATGAGTTTAATATTCACAATATCCAGAAGACACATCAAATATGACGATAATTACTTAGGCACCCTACGTACTCGATAACATTGTTGGAAATCAAAAAACTTCAAAACCAACTGCTGATTCCGATCTGCGGCGGGTTATCTCGACGTCCATGAAAGCTGTTGAAATCGACATGGACATCCGTTTGAGCTTGAATAAGCAGACATCACCTTCCTTGAGACTGTTGGATGCATAGAACTTGTACCATCCCTTTGTTTTTATGGCTAGACGATGATCAACAGCCTTCACTCTGCTTCCCCGACGATCTAGGCTCACCGGCCATAATCTTCCACGCGGATCATTGAGAATCAATTTCGATATGCTATGAAGGCCGTTTTCTCTTGCAAACCGTGCAGGAATGGTCTGCCATAAGCGCTCGCCAGATTGAGAAAGAATCCGAAAAGAAAAGGAAACTTCAGCACACTTTACAACTCCGCCTAGGGCTCGAATGAAAGCATGCTCGACATGAATAAGATGAAATTAACTTCAAAAAGTGTGGAAAGAAACAAACTCCATAAGGATAAAGAAAGGTAGAGTGCTTACCACATAGGCCTTGCTAACGCACCCATGGGTTTTCGCCATTTTTATCTTGAACAGTTTCCCCGACGTTAACCATTTTGTTGTTTTCAAAAGCCCTTTTCCTGAAACGTAAGTCGAAAGCACCCACGGTTTGATGCAATGCAACATTATTAAGATTTAAGTTTGTAAGCCGATGTAAATCTTGGGGGGAAATGGAAGAGAGTGATGATGAATTTTCCGCCATGAGAACCACAATTCTGTAATAAAAGAAGCAAAATCATCCAACCTTTGGAACCACGACGATGCTTATTGCTCCGCGCCTTAGAGGAAGTTGCCATCCTGTTGGCAGCTACACCGGAATCAGGTGGATACTCTTTTTCACATCCGCCAGAGTCGTAGGCAACCACATTGAAGACCATGTCTCCTTTGTGTTCAAAAACTACAATGTCCTCTTCTTTTAAACCATTACACATCGCAAACTCTTCCCAACCTTCTTCAAAAGCAAGCTTTCCATCACCGCTCCTACCGACTTTGACATCCCAGTATCCCAAACAGCTTTTAATAAGTGCTGTTTTTGGTTTCTTTTCACTCAGATTTCTACAGAAAGCTGGTGGAAGTCGCTGTTCATACGTACAGGAAAAATATCAAACCACATTTCGTAATCGTTCAATTTGACAGAAGAGCTTGAATAATACAATTACGTTACTGTGGAAGTTCTACCGGATGTGCAAACCAAGAAGCCAATGACAAAGCATCCATCTTTTGATAAATGAAACCCCATCAAAGAAAAGAGTAAGGAAGCTTGTTTTGATTTAGCAAGGAATCCAGTGACTGTTATCATATAAGAAGCTATATATTTTATAAAGAAACAACGATGCAACGAAAAGCGTACAAGTTGTCCATACGAAATCATCAAGATAATACACAAGTTCATCTAAAAACAATACAACCCCGTCGGACTCTAGTTACATTATCTACTATAGTCTGACGGGGGTATACAGGGAAATTAACTGTTCTTTGAATTTACTGTATAACCACATTTCCCACTTAAAATTTACTGTTTTTGGGAAGAAAAAAAATTAAAAGAAAACTATTAAAAAAAGTTTGAAAATTTTGAATTAAGGACAAAATAAAGAATAAAGTGAATAATATCATGATTGACTTTTTAGTGTAAAAATATAGTTTTTTATTAAAATAGACAGTATCATAACCATTTCGTTAAAGTTCTTAAAAAATAATCTTTTGAATAAAAATACAAAGAAATTAATCCAAAAAATGGGTTACTCTGTGAAACAGGTATATATCTATACACATACATACATACATACATATATATATATAGAGAGAGAGAGAATCATACAAGTCTCTTTGTGCAGCCAGTCGCCAAATACTTAAAAAACTGGGTGACCGGAGAAACTGCCGCAGCCATGAATCCTGATAAGAAAGAGCAATAAACGTAAACAAAAAGATGTGAAATTTGAACAGATGAACGAACGGCGGGTTGCTGTGGATTGAAACTGAAATTTCAGAAATCAAAAGCTCTGGTTTTTGGATTACCAGCTGAATGCAATGTTTATATAACGTTGAAGGGCCAATGGTAGCTCTCCAGCGCAGCTCTGGGTCGCGGTAAAGTGGTTGAAATGCATGGATGCTATTGGCTGGAGCTTGTACTTCAAGTTCGTACTGTGCAGGGGCACCACCAGGTACGACGGCGGAAAGCCTGAAACTCTTGCGTCATCATCTTTGACTCTCTGCTACGCCGAACGGGCATTTGAAGAATCAGAGAAATTGGGCCTATTAAGTTTAATGGGCTTGATTGATAATAAGTAAAGGCCCATGTGATTGTAGAGTATGTTGAAGCAACAATTGTTAATTTGCTATTTAGTCCTCACAGAAAAACCCTAATACCTCACCATAGCAAGTTTTTGATGATGGGATGAAACGTTTTGTTTTTTAATTTTTTAGTGCTTTTGGTATTAAGAGATACGTTGATAGTACTGTTTGACTAGGTCAATTTTTACTGGGAATGGAACCAGTAAATTATTGAGCGAGATTAAAATTAAGAGAATCTCATGCTTTTGTAAGAGGTGTCTTGTAAATAACGTGACCAGACATACCTATTTAAATTGTTATAGTATATTTTGAAAATCACAAGCATCAAGAACCTTTAAACCATGAATTTGAATGTGTTTAGCTTATAAGTTACATGATTAAGTTATCTTTCCATTATTAAAATAAGTCCCCCGAGATTAAATCCGGCCTCTACAAGGGCTAATGATTCGTGACCAATTAATTCAATTCGTCTTACTTCTACGTCTGAGTGGTGACGTCTCAAATTTGTTGTATTGTCATCTATTTGAACTTTTACAAGACACGTGATAACACCAGAAACACAAAAATTACAATAAAAATTAAAGATTGACAACAAAATAAACAAATTAATTTGCTCACAAGAAAACTCTCATGAGGATAAAAAAGAACAGACCATACAAAAGCTAGCATCCTTTCTTTCACTTCCTTTCCTTCAAAAACAGAGAAAATCATCCATGTAATTTACTTTACAAGTGTTACGTTTCGGACTCCTCTACCGACGGTAATTCATCCAGTACAACTTCAGCAAACGACGAATCGAGTAACTTGGCAACAAAAGCCCACATCTTATATACATCTTCAAAGTTGGTCAAGAATCCGAGCGATGCTGTCACAACTTCGACTCTAAAGAACATGTTCTTACCGCCTTGGCGCCCGTTAACCATTGGCTTGCACAAAGATGTGTCAGCCTGAGCAAGTGCCCCGCAATGTTGCTGCTTTGGGCCATCCACAATTCGGACATGGCTAAGGATGCCAACGCCGAGAGATATGCCATTCTTTTCAGCCAATCTTTGTACAACTTCGGGGTGAACTAGTCCTCTTCCGCTGCTTTGTCTGACATTAAAGGCCACAGCGGCACCCCTTTCGTATTTGATCTTAGGACCATATATCTGCACAAGAGGCACTTCTGCACCTTCATCTGAACCAGGTAACCGAAGTTGAAGCAGTGAGGTGACTAGCCAATTGATGAGATATCGCAGTCTGAGGGTAGTTTTGTTCAGGCCTAACATATTGACATGATCAAGATAACGGCAAACTATCTCAGGCTCCCGCCTTTCCCACTCATCATCGCCATATTCTCTTTCACTCATGAACTCATCGTCCCCAAGGATAGTCATGGATGTTTCTCCAGGCTCCAAAATAAGGCTCGATTTTCCTCTGTGGTCGTCTTCTATGGTAAAAGACAACCTGTGACCCATGGTTGGCTCTCGATCACCTTCTTCTAAACCGAAAAATCTACCACCAGAAAATGTCTTTGTTTCCCTTCTTCCCAGAAGTCTGAAGTCACCCTCTGTCTCTCTCCTGATGGCACTATCTTTTGATTCTTGGAAAATTTCGGAGGTTGAGGAATTGTCAATGTTACTGTGTTTAAGACCAGAAGTCTGATTGTTCAGCCTGAATCCATCTTCGGTAGAAAGCAGCTTAGAATTGTTGGCCATTGAATCTTCCCGGATTTCAGGTTCTTCTTGAATCTCCCTACCATTTCCTGAGGCGGCATCTGTTTCAGCGAACATCTCTTCTTCAGGAATTCCCTTAACACGGTACGGCTCGTGTGACACCGATAACACAGCAGCATCGAAAGACAAAACAGGATCTTCATGCACTCTGAGGTTTGCCCCTTTATCATCATCATATATTGGGCTCTTTGGCAGCTTTGGTGTTACTTTCGGAGAGAAAATCTTGTTGATTTTCCTCCCAGAAAACCATGTTGGTGGCAAGGGCGAACCTGTTTTCAGTCTTGTGTGTTGGTCAGAATGATCAGAACCGAATGGACTCTGACCCAAATCAATCCAGTATGAATTGTCTGATGACTCATCCTCACTGAAGATTGGACTCTTCATAACCTCCCCAATCAAAATGCTCTCCGCACCATCTCTGTCCGAGTCCTGATCCATCTCCGTCTCAAAGCAGTCCCTCACCTGATTAGAAGTGAACACACCCGAAAAAGCAGGCATATGAGACTCCCCATGTGTTTCAAGCACTAATTCTTCATTACAGTTGACTGCATCATTCTTAATTCCACCCAATCCATCAAGACCATCCACGGAATCACTCAGGCACTGAGGAAAAACCGGAAGAATCCTCACAATTCCAGTCCCAGTCTGCCCACCTTGACTTTGCAGGCTCGCCATTACAGATTTCTTAATCAAAAGACAACCAAATCCAGTTGGGTCGGACCCAAACACCCTGTAAAATGATGTAATAATGAAATCCGGGCGAAAGAGCGACAACCCTAGTGAATCCATGTCTTTAGGACCCAATGACCCCGCATCAAGCAAAACATGCCAATTGTTCTGCTGAGCAAGTGCCATCCACTGATACGAATACTTCGCCCCAGTCACTCTTGACTGAACCGGAAACACAAAGAGCCCGGTTGCAGAATCCTTCTTCCTCCTCTTCTTGTTTGCAATCTGCTTCTTCAGCTCCCTAGAGCAAAGCTTCAATGTTGGCCACTTGAACCATGAGCTATAAACCTTGGCACCTTTCTCTTTCGCCTTCTGCGCCATCCAGTTCACAGACTGGCTCTCATGATCAAACATTGTCAACAGCTTCTTATTCGTGCCGAAAGGGTATGATTCAGCTAGCAATTTAAATGCAGACCCTCTACTGACAGTAAAAACAAGACCATATTCGTTTTCGGGGATGTTCAAGTAATCCATAATCCTAGTTTTTATGTCATGTTCAACACAGCCTGTCTCAGCGCCTCCATAGAGAGCATGGTTACTCAAATTCGCAATTATTTCCGACAATGTAAACGAACATGTTTCCCAATACAGTTCAGTTTGAAGATTCGAAAACAACCCGAAACCACAGTAATCAAGACATACCTTTGCAAGCGATTCAGAGAGGTGACTGTACTCCTCTGCCCTCAAATGATCAATCTTTTCAGTAAACTGGAATTTTGGGTACATTGTCAGGAACTTGTTGAAGGCTTCACGGAGGTGAGGGATTGAATCCTCCGTGGAGAATGTCCGGTCCGCGGCGAGCGCCGTCGCGCACAGAAACTCCTTCTGGGCGTGGAGCCTGGCGAGGGATCTCGACCGTCCAAAGCTGCCGTCTTGATTTGGGGTCTGGTCATAATCAATGTCTTGGGATTTGAAAAGCAACCCATCTTCTGATGCCTCCTCAAGAGCCTCCCGGAGCCTATTTTCTTGCAGCTGCCGGAGAACCGACGGCTTCCGCTTGGCGTCGACAGCCAAACCAGAACCGTTGTCTCTCTTCCTTCTGGTCTTCTTCTCCATTAGTAGAGCTGCACAGTGGGATATTGGCTTCCATACTGAAAGATGCATATGAATCTCTCTCTCCTCTCTCTCTCTAAAATCAGTCTGATCACTGCTGCCCAGAATCAGCTAACCAGTCTGAAAGCAAAAGGGGTCTATGAAATTTGAAAAATATTCAAATTTTGGAGCCTTCACTTTAAATTTCTACCTAAAACATTCAAACAACAAAGATAGATTCTTCCATTAAAACTCAGAACTTTATCGTGAGATCCGCAAGGGCAACTGGTCAGAAAAGGAAAAGGCAAAAAACATAAAGGACGTATCTGATAAGGAAGGAACTACTCACATTTAATAATCATCATCAAATGTGATCACAGAGAACATCTCCAACTTTTGAAAACCCATAAAGTAAACAAAACCCAATATTTTCCCAGAAAAAAAGATTCAAAACTCAGAATTCCCACAACACATCTGCTGTTCAAGTCTTTGATTCTTTGAACCAAACCATATAAAGATTTAGTCTTTGAAGGGGAATTGAAAGGCTAAAGAGGGAAAGAAAATGGTGCCCAGGAATCAAATCAAAAGACCCAAAAGAAAAAAGAAGAAGAGAGAGGGATTAATGCAGGGAGAAAACCAAAGGCAGGAGAAAGAAATAGCTTCCTTCAACAACTCCCCTCCTCTCAACTACCAGTAGTTGTAGGAGTGATAGAAATACGAGAGAAGCAAATGGGTTGGCAACCCATCAAATGCTTTCATTTAATACGGGCACTCAATACGTACATTTCTGCATTTAATGCTTCCTGCTTTGCTTACCTCTCCACATTAAATACTCCCACCTCCCCTCCTCTCATTTCATTTTCCAGTTTAATTCAAACCCAAATCCAACAATATGATTTGAGCTCTCTCTCTCTCTCTCTCTCTCTCTCTCTCTCTCTCTGCAATTTAAATTTGGAGGAGAATGTTTGAAAAAAGTTTGAGGGCTGCTTTGGCCTCGTGTACGTACCCCATTATGCACCCCATATAATCATAAGTTTGCTCCTCGGTGCGATGAGATATTTGTAAAAGGAGACATGAAAGTGAGACTTCGTACTCTATGATATAATCATTTTTCAAGTATCTTTAACACAACATGATGTAGGCCTGGCCTAAACCCAACCATTTAAATATGAAAAAATAAAAGGGAAAAGAACTTGGGATGTGGGATGTGGGATGTGGGATGTGGGACGTGGGATAAGAGAAATTAGGATGTGAGTTAATCCTACTCCCCTAAACATAGGTACCGGAAAGTTAAGCAATTTCGCATAAACTTACTGATAGTTGTTAGTCCACGGATTTGGATCCTCACCGAATCCCCTACCTGGGGATCGGTCTTAGGGATCAACAAACGTAGATCATTGATAAAAAATCGTGCAGCTATAATTAAATGCTTTTTATATTTTTAAAAATAAAATAATCTCATTTTACGTGAAAAATATAAAAAAGAAAAAATACCCACACAATTTTTTATCAACGGTTTACGTGCGTTGATCCCTATGATACCCACGAAGGGGATCCGGCGAGGATCCAAATCCTTAGTCCACTTTACCAGGTTAGCTCAATGCGTAATGTGAAAAAAAGTTTAGAACCCTAAATTATTTTATAAATTAACCAAGAAACTAAAATAAAAAAACACCATTGCAAATCAATTAATCATTTGGAAAGGTGGTCAACTTAAATGATATTTTGCCTTTCATTTTTTTTTAATTTTTTATGAGATAATTACTATTAAAATAGTTGATATTTAATGTTTCAAGTTTCTAGTCAATTGTATTTTTATATTTATTGTACCGAACCGTAGTTTCAACACACTAAAAAATCTCTTATCGATAATGTTTTAATCAAAACAAAACAAAAACCTTAAATAGTGGTCCTTAATATTGGAAATGTAGATTCCCAAATTTCCCTACCTACTTCCTGTTGAGACGAACTTCCAAGGTTTTTTTGTTTGTTTTCTGTTTACGGAGTTTCCAAGGAATTTCAATGAAAATGTTATTCAATTGTTTTGTTACATTACAGGATTTCGAACCATAATCTGGCTCCATCCATATCCATCACCCCAATGAGCTTTTTTTTTTTTTTTTTTTTTTAAAGAGACCGGTTGGTAACTTAGTAACTTGGTAACTTCGTCATGACAGTTCATTATTTCAGGAGTTAGGAATACTTACATAATTATTTCAATCTCCTTAGCCACCTCATGAGATTCACCAACCTAAAAATCGAGTCAGGACATACCGTGTGAAATAAGATCCTGAAAATTGTACAAGTCACAAATAACCCCGGTGGTTTAAGTGACGGTCATACTTTGCAAACATATAAACAAGGACATTGAAATGGCCTAAAGAACAAGAGAAGTACATGGTTAATTCAAATCAATGCAGAACCATGGCCAGATATGGGCATTGATTTGATAGCCGCAAGGAATGAAGACTGTTTAGAGGGGTCAGAAGACTAATCGTATATGATTGAATACTCTTTAATACAAACTGAACCCACCAAAAATTTAAAAAATAATAAAGTAATGACCCACCAAAAATTTAAACATCAATAATAAAGTAATATAGAGTTCACCTTCTTATTTATTTTTGGCTTATTTTTTTGTATGATCGAACTTACTTTGTGCCACTTTACAACATTCAAATTTTTCACTTTTTTCCATATTCTGTTAGTTTCGTAATAAAAAAATGTTAAGTTCACTTATCTGGCATAATTAGAGTAGCGGAGAAGAGAGAAGTATATACTCTTCCTCTCCAAATTTTGTGTACCTTTTACACATTATTTCTTCAATATTTTAAAAATAAATAAAAATATGACGAAACGAGAAAAAATAGACATATGCATTAGAGGGTGGCATTATGCCAGATGAAATTAGGGAAGGGGTGGCGGACATGGCAGGAACCAGGAAGTGAGCAACCAAAATTTGCGTTTAAATATTATTTTCAACAATTTGGCTACCCGATATACGATAGGGTTTCTTCTTCCCCAGAGCATAAGATAATAAGAGCTGATGATGTAAATACCTACCCTTCTGTATTTCTGAAAAGTTTCTACCACGAATATATATCCTACCCTTCTGTATTTCTGAAAAGTTTCTACCACGCATATGTGTGTGTGTGTGTGTGTGTGTGTGTGTTTGTGTGTATATTTTTGTTGTGTTTGTTGCTGAGATGCCACGCCATGAGTTACCCAAAACCCCAAGCAAGAACAACGTCTGCATCTTGTACATAATTAATTAACCCAATTCTTTAAAAGATATCTAGACAGTAAAATAATGATATTTGTGCTTTCGATACTAAACGTAAATTATCATTTTCACTGCATTGTAATGTTATAAGAGAAAAGTTTAGGTAAGACAATTCTACATCGTCTACTGGAAATCTTTCACAAAAATATAAGATCCGGCTACATACTTTGGTTTTACTGGCAACATAGTGATTATCCCTATCCCGGCATGATAGTTACTCTAATCAAACAGACTTACACAAGCTTTTTGTCTTTGAATAGATAATTAGATTGATAGGAATGCTAATATATGTGGATGGATTTGGTATGAACTAGGGTAAATTAGGTACTATTTTTTGTTGTGTGTGCATGGCATGTATCTCATAAGGCATTGCAGCACAGCTCGAAACACGACGTTTCATGTTTTGCATGCTTCTGCTTCATGCTTGAATCCTTGATGCTTGTGGTCCACCGCGCAATATACGTGCCAAAATAGAGTTAATTTCTTGATATTTTCATCTCCCAATCGGAGGATTTATATAGGAATACAAGCAATGATGATCAGGTATGAAACCAGTACAAGAAGTCATAAAAAAACTGCTATGAAACTACTGCCTATATCTAAATTTACTGCTTACAACTACTTTATTAATTACAATGGATTTCATGTCTGATTTCCTAATTCTTTAGTCAACAATGGCTGATTCAGTTAACACTCCCCCTCAAGTTGGTGCATAAATATCTCGAATGCCCAACTTGCTGAGTGAAAGACGGAAAATCCTACTTGACACTGCCTTTGTTAAAATATCTGCTAACTGGTCATCACTCTTCACATAAGGCAAGTTAATGGTACCATCAACCAACATTTCCTTAATAAAGTGCCTATCCACTTCAACATGTTTAGTACGATCATGTTGAACTGGATTATGAGCAATGCTAATGGCGGCTTTGTTATCACAATAAAGATTTGATGGCTTTGTAGAATCGAAACCCAATTCTCTCAACAAAATCTTGAGCCATAACAATTCTTGCACGCCGTGTGCCATACCTCTAAATTCAGCTTCAGCACTGGATCTAGCCACTACATGTTGCTTCTTACTGCGCCAAGTAACTAGATTTCCTCCAACAAATGTAAAGTATCCAGAAGTCGATCTGCGATCAGTTACTGACCCAGCCCAATCTGCATCAGTGTATCCTTCAACTTCTTGATGTCCATGATTGGAAAACATCAAGCCTTTTCCAGGAGCAGACTTCAAATACCTGAGAATGCGTTGTACAACATCCATGTGGGCTTCACTTGGCCTATGCATAAATTGACTCACCACACTTACAGCGTAGGCTATGTCAGGTCGTGTATGAGACAAATAAATCAACCTCCCAACTAATCTTTGGTATCTTTCCTTGTTAGCCGAAACTTGATCAGGATAGTCTCCTAATCTATGGTTTTGCTCAATTGGTGTGTCTGCAGGTTTACAATCTAACATCCCAGTCTCAGTTAATAAGTCTATAACATATTTCTTTTGAGAAAGAAAAATGCCATGCTTTGATCTTGCAACTTCAATACCCAAGAAATATTTCAAAGTACCCAAGTTCTTCATTTCAAATTCCTTGGCTAGATACATTTGAAGTTTTTGAATTTCCTCGATGTCATCACCTGTAACCACCATATCATCCACATAAACAATTAAGGTTGTAAGTTTACCTTTATCATGCTTAAGCAATAAGGTATGATCAACCTGAGTTTGCTTGAACCCATAATTTCTCATCGATTGAGCGAACCTGCCAAACCATGCCCTTGGTGATTGCTTCAATCCATACAAGGACTTTCTCAGCCTGCATACTTTGCCAATATCACAAGTGGTAATGAATCCAGGAGGAAGATCCATGCATACCTCTTCATCCAAGTCTCCATGTAAAAATGCGTTTTTCACATCAAACTGTCGTAGAGGCCACCCCAGATTTGCTGCCAATGACATAAGAACCCTAATAGTGTTGATCTTTGCTACCGGCGCAAATGTCTCTTGATAATCAATGCCATAGGTTTGAGTATAACCTTTGGCTACCAATCTGGCCTTGTACCTCTCCACTGAACCATCAGCTTTATGCTTTACTGTGAACACCCATCTACACCCAATAGGTTTCTTGCCTTCAGGAAGTTTAACCAGTTCCCAAATGGAGTTTTTTCGAAGAGCTTCCATCTCTTCAATCATAGCTTTTTTCCATTTTGGATTTTTAAGAGCATCCTGTAACTTATTAGGAATTGAGACTGATGACAATTGGTTTGCAAAAGCTATATAAGAGTTTGACAAGCGATGAGATGAAACAAAATTAGATATAGGATATTGAATACCCTTTGTAGAAGAATGACCATAACGAACATGGGGTATCCCTCGATTTTCTCGAATAGGATAACGAGAACCAGACTCATGATGTGGTTCATTTGGATCAGCACTTAATGAAATCTCATGATTGGACTCATCAAATATAGTAGGCTGAAGAGAAGGAGAATGAGTGGTTACCTCAGGATAATTCGTATGAGTAGCAGCTGATTGGTCAGAGAGTTGGTCAATGAGAGGATCTATATATGGGTGGTCTATCTCATCAGCCACTTTTTCTTTTTCTTTTCCTTTATCTCCCCTTTTTCTTGTCCTCTCATATACCTTCAATATTTTTCCACTCTTTGCCTCATCATTAGGCAAATTTGGACCATCACCGGCATCAGACAAGTGTTCATCCGAAAAATGCATACCACCAATGTCAAGTGGCAACTGCTCTTCCTCCTTACTCCCCATCTCCCCCTGAAGAGAAGTGGCCGAATCTCCCTCTAAAAAATAAGCCTCTTGTTCCTGAAAGGTAACATCCATAGAGACAAAAAATTTCCCATTGGGAGGATAGTAACATCGTGTTGGAAATGTGCCCTAAAACCAATCATATGATGATACTTTATGGACATTTCACATGTTAAACTAATCTAGTTTAATGTAAAGGGCAAAGATTATTGTTTGAGTCGTCTCATATAAATGTTATATGCTTAAACGATAAGTCCAAGGAATATGTGATTGGAAGAATGCGATCTAAAGAAGTTAGATTCATGAGACCATTCTTTCGTTGACACATCCTAAACGTTCCTGATCATAGGATTGTCAATTGGGCATTGACAGTCCGTTAAGATCAGTACGTGCTATGTCTTCTCTCAGGGAGAGTGACTAGTCTCGAGTCATTGGTGTGTGTGACATCAAGACAAGTACGTAGGTGCTCTATAGAGAATGAGTTCACTGAACACGATCAACGAAGAGTTCTCATATTCATGTCACATGAGAACTCATGGTTGGGATAATGCAAATTAGTCTTTTGACCTGAGGCATCACAGTTGTCTTGTGGTTAGGTCCTTAATCTTTGATTATGTCAAAGTCACTTCATCAGGAGGGTGTCCACGGCATCGTTGGGGTTAAGCCACTTAGCCATGGAGACAAGTGAATGTGCAACAAGGGATCTCTAACCTTCAAACTGTTTGAGGGAGAATACTCTATGATATGATTTAGAATCTCTGGCCAGAGTATGAATGAGATTTAGGAATGTGTTCCAAATCACATTCAAGGTAATCATATAAGCACAAGACTCACATTGGATAGTAGACATGAATAAACTATCAAACCAAACAATGTGGTCAAGAGTATTGTATTAGAGAAAGACCGTATTGCATTTGTAATCCTAAAACTGAATAGGTTCTCCACCTCTTCTGATTAGCTTGGGTAACCATGACATGCTGCTAGGCGTCAACCATGGTTTGTGGAAGCCCTAAAAGTGTATTATCACTAACGGGAGAATTGAAAGTAAGTTTCAATTCACAATCGATTTGAAAGAGTTTGAATCGCCCACTGCCTCGCTAAAAGGAACCTAATGGATCGTACACCGTGTAAGGTAGAGATTGAAGATTCAACGGAGATGAGTAAGAATAATTAAATGGTTTAATTATTTATGGCAAGGATTAATTAATATGATTATTAATCAAACGAATAAGTTCGTTAAAATACCACGGGATAGTTTTGGACCTTAAGGCCCAATGGGCTTCGAACGTCAAGTCCATTGACTTAAGTTGTGTGACAACTTAATGAATAATGATTCACAAAGGCCCAAATAGCCCAATAAATCCCATGTTAAAGAAGGAGTGGTTTTGGACTTATTTACAAGTTTGCCACTCAAATGAATTAAGGAATAAGTATGACTTTATAGCCAAAATTCATTAAGGGTAATTTTTGGGGAAAGGATGAGAACACAAGCTCTCCTTTCTCTCTAAAATTTCAGCCACCTTGGAGAGATCATCTAGCAATCAAACTCCTCCAAGGTCACTCATTTCTTCTACAATATGCCTTGGTGTGGAGACTTAGAGGTTTTCAATTTTGGGAACTTGGAGAAACCTTTTCATCCATCCAAATCCATGGATCTAAGATGCAAGGAATGAAGGCCCTCTCTTTGGGTGATTAGCCTTTGCTTATGCAAAGAGGAATCTACAAAGGTATTGATTTCTCAACTCACTTTGTTTTGAGTTGAGTCTTGGTTCACCTATCTACTAGGCTTTGAAGTTCATGGGTTAAGTTTTGTTTTTGAGTGCATATAAACATGATTCCGCCTTTTAATTGTTAATTGCATGTTGTTGATGTTGCTCAAATGAACTTGTTTTTCACAAATTTTCCTTCACATCGATACCCTTTCTGAGTAGCAGAATAGCCAATAAACATACATTTGATGGCTCGAGGATCCAACTTATCACGATTTTGCATGTGGACATGAACATAGCAGACACAACCAAACACTTTTGGAGGAATATGAAGGAGTGAAGGAAAAGAATGATAATGGGAAAGGGTTTGGATAGGTGTTTGAAATTGGAGAACACGTGATGGCATGCGATTGATAAGAAAAACAGCTGTGTGAATGGCATCACCCCAAAAACGTTTAGGAACATGCATAGCAAAACATAAAGATCGAGCCACATCCAAGAGGTGACGATTTTTACGTTCTCCTATACCGTTCTGTTGAGGAGTATGTGGACAAGATGTTTGATGAATGATACCTTCTTGTTGAAAAAATGTTCCAAGTCCATAATTCAAATACTCTTTCCCATTGTCAGATCGAACAACTTGAATTTTAGCATTAAATTGGGTTTGAATCATTTGATGAAAGATTGGAAAAACAGACATAACCTCACTCTTACTTTTTAGTAAGTATACCTAAGAAACTTGAGTGCAGTCATCAATGAAAGAGACAAAGTATTTAGCACCAGTATAAGTAGGAATATGAAATGGTCCCCAAACATCAGAATGAATAAGAGAGAAAGGAACATCACTTTTATTGGAGCTTAAAGGAAATGAGACACGATGATTTTTAGAAAAGATGCAAGTTTCACAATGGAAATTAGAAACCTTGACTTTAGAAAATAAAGAAGGGAATAGATATTGCAGGTACTAAAAGGAAGGATGTCCCAATCTTTTGTGCCATAACCAAATTTTTTCAGAAGCTTCAAATTGTTTAGCTTCCACTTGACAACTGTAACTTGTCTTCTCACAATCTGGTGGTAAGTCCAAGTAGTATAGACCTCCCCTCTCTCTACCATGACCAATCAACGCTTTCGTTCGAATATCCTGAAACCAACAATGAGTAGGAGAAAAAATGGCAAGACAGTTTAGTTGATTTGTAAGTTTACCAATGGAAAGCAAATTGTGAGAAAGATTAGGAACATGTAAAACAGATGAGAGAGATAGGCATGGTGTTAATGAGATGGAGCATGCTCCAAGCACTGGAGTGGAAATACCATCAGCAACTTTAACGGTATTTAAAGGTGGAGTAATGTGAGAAGCAAACCATGAAGAGTTATTGGTCATGTGGTCAGAAGCCCCCGAATCAATGATCCAAGGTTTATTTGGAGCACCAAATGTGGTGTTCAAGGCAAAACCAAAGTTACCTGTGTCGACTAAGGAAGTGGAAGCAGTAGTAGGAGAAACTGAGTGAGCAGATTGATCTACTCAAGGCACGGAAGGCGTTGGTGTAGACAGGTGTGCTTGTGATCTAACAATGCTTTTCTTTTGATTTTCCTTCTTTTGAACCCACCAATCAGGATATCCATGCAACTTAAAACAAGTGTCTCTAGTATGCTTATCTTTGTCACAATAAGTACACTTCCTTGTATCAGTAACTTTAGATCCACCTGATCGAGAATTCGAGACTCCACGGAGAAATCGAGACGGAGCAGCTACCATGGCTGATCCTTCCACTTGTGGGCCAACCAACATAATGGTTTGCCTACTTGCTTCAGCATTCACAAGAGCATAAGCAGCACGAACAGATGGCAAAGGTGTTTGAGTCAAAACTTGACTGTGAACATGATCTAAATGAGGATCAAGGCCAGCCAGAAAATCATACAATCTTTCTTCTGAAATTTCTGTCTCTCGAGCAGCAACATCATCAGCACATTTCAATTTTCCAGGACGTAAGAAATCTATTTCTTGCCATGTTTGCTGAAGTTTACCATAATATGCAGATAAAGGCTCACCATTCTGGCAAGTCGCCAGTGCTTGACGGCGAAGTTCATATAATTTTGATGCATCTTTTTCAATTGAGTAAGTTTGGGTAACAGCATCCCAAACATCTTTTGCAATAGAGAGTCGGAGAAAAATGGCCCGCAAATCTCTAGTCATGGAGTTGAGAAGCCAAGATTGAACCATGGCATTCTCTTCCTCCCATATAACATACGATGCATCGGCTTCTGCTGGTGCCTTCTTTTTTCCACTGACATAAGACCATTTGCCTCTGCCAGTGATGCAGATGCGGACACTTTGGGACCACGAGGAATAGTTGGACCCATCCAACTTGTCTGGGGTGATATGCAGAGACATATCATTTTGTGTAACAGCAGCTGAAACAGTGGTCTTGGAGTCACCCATTACTACTGCAACGAATTCTCTTTATTGAAACAATAGAGAGTCAGTCTTACTGAGAGAGATGCAGGAACAAAATGCAAGGAGGAAGAGGCAATGGCACGGGTTTGTTGGGTGATTCCAACGGGTATGGTTTATAGGGTATGGGGTAGTATTTAAAATTTTTTTTGTTTTTTTTGGAAAGTTTTATGGGTTCGTGGAGATATTGCAAATGGACAGAAGATGGGTAGAGATGCAGCGGAATGTATATGGTTAACAAGCTCAATATGGGTAGTGATGTTGGCAGATATGGCCAAAGAGAGATTGGATTCGTATGAAAGTAGAAGGCCTGCTATTCTGCAGGTCTTATGGGGTAGATGGCAGTAGTGCCAGTAGGTTAATCAGAATAGAAACTCCTTTTTTGGATCAGAATGGCTCTGATACCATGCCAAAATAGAGTTAATTTCTTGATATTTTCATCTCCCAATCGGAGGATTTATATAGGAATACAAGCAATGATGATCAGGTATGAAACCAGTACAAGAAGTCATAAAAAAACTGCTATGAAACTACTGCCTATATCTAAATTTACTGCTTACAACTACTCTATTAATTACAATGGATTTCATGTCTGATTTCCTAATTCTTTAGTCAACAATGGCTGCTTCAGTTAACAATACGTACTGTGTTTGTAGCTTAATATACAGGCATGGAATGGATGGTTATCGAGCGTAAAGTGACAAAGACGTACGTAGGTGCTGTGCTGCTGGGTTCAATACTTTATAGGGAAATTTTATTTGAACTCAGCTTTTTTATCTTTAGACCCAATTAGAAAATTTTGTCTACCAAACTGCCAAATTCACCCTTAAATAAAAAAGAAGAAACAATTTTATAAATCCAAACACAAACAACAAAAATTTCTATCTCTACACCCATTTTATTGAATCCAGTGAACCTAACCCTAACGCCAGCAACCCTTCTCCAAACTCATCGACACCCACCATCCCCTTACACTTTTTTTTTTTTTTTTTGTTATTACATGATGAAGAAAGTACCTTCTTTTTTTCATTTGATTGGGTTATTTTTACAAGCACATGTTGGGCGGTGTTTTATTGTTTTTGAGCGGAAATTAAACAAGTACAATTCTTTTTTTTTCTTGTTAGATCTCTGTTTTTTCTCTAACAGTTAAAATTTTCTATCTTTTTCAATTTGGTTTAATGTTCAACGAATGGGTGTTGAAGTGAAAGTGAAAATGCACAGAAGCCTTGCAGCTGTGGGGTTTGATAGCTTTTTTTATTCACTAAAATCCAATGTGTATAACTTACCAAAATTAAGAAAAAGTAAAGATGTAAGCCAAGAATTCAAGAGAGAAGAGAAGACATATAAAAGAATAGTAGAGAGGGATCGTGGTCGTTGACGATGTCGGAGAAGAGTTGCCGTCATTAGGGTTGGGTTCACCATATTAAATAAAAAGGGTGTAGAGAGATTATTGTTGTTTGTGTTAGGGTTATAAAATTAATTTTTCATTTTTATTTATTCAAGGACAAATTTGGAAGTTTGGTAGATAAAGTAGGGAAGTTTGCTATTAATTTTTGGTTTCTATCAATTACTAAACTTCCAAATTTGGAAGTTTGGTATTAATTTTTGGTTAATTCCTCAATTACTAAGTAACCCCCCTTCCCTTTTCCTTTTAAGTTTGGTATCCATTAAATTATTTTATTTTTTATATTCTTTTCTTCTCTTGTTGGATATGATGATGATGATATCACTTCCATTCAAATTTTGCTTTACTTAAAAAAGATGGTACTATTTATATACTTATTTTTATTTGGACATATTTTTTTGTTAATTTTTGTCACTTGATCATCTTCAATTAATACAATTCAATAACCAAATATGTGCGGAAGATAAAAATAAGTGTGAACTAGCATCACCTACCTAAAAGTTCATCATTAGTTTATATAAAGTAAGGCAATTGAGAATATTAATGGGGACTACCGTGCACTACAAGTTTATAACATCTCTCTCTCTCTCTCTCTCTCTCTCTCTCTCTCTCTCTGTTTGGTGACTTTCGGCCTTCGAGTCCAGTGTCCACATGAGATTTGAGACGACCATGCCAATTGCCAAGTGCGAAGTGAAGTGTTTGTGGGTGGACTTTTGTTTCCATGCAAAGAGAAATTCTCGAGTGTAAATGTCCGTTCTACGGAGAGATTTTTTTAGTGTAACCGTTACAGGAGGTGGTACATCTTATGTTACTATATAAATTGTGGGTTACATGTGCTAAAATGTTAATAACTTAAAAATTAGAATTTTCTACCACTTACATAAAAACACGTAATATATCATTTCTATTTCTGTCACAACTAAAAATTTCTCCATCCTATGTGGCACTACTCTCGCAAAGACGTACGAATTCATGCATTCAGGTCTTCTCGAATCGCGCTTCTTTCGAGTGTGCTGCAGCACAGTACAGAAGCACTTGAAATGGTAAATATCTCTAGTTAGTGTTGTCTTTCAACCAAAATTAATTCTTTGAAGGCCCAAATTTTAAATTTTAAATTGTATTAATAAAAAAAAAATTGGTTTGGTTCGAGATCACTGAACACCACCGCTATGTAAAACCGAACTCGATACCGAACGGTTCGGGGTCAAAATTTCTGGGCCCATTTTTTCTGGTTTTTTTGGGTCGGGAAGAATGGGATTGGGATCTTGTATGGTATGCTCATGCTGGCGGAAAATGAATTTATATGGCAAATTGGGTTGGAGATTTTTCTTTTCAAATTTTCACTTATCAAATATTGGGCTGGAGCTGGGACAAGACTTTCTTAAAAATAAATCTAAGCCTTATTTTGAAATGGATCCAATCCAGCTAAGGCTTTTCCATAAGCTTTGGATTGGGCCGGCCTTAAATTGTTGCATAATTAGAGTATCCTTTTCTTTTTAAATGCATACGGTTTACCTACAATAAGAGATAGACAAAGTGTGTTAAAGTACATAATGGGTTAGTCATAACAATTTAATTAAAATTCATCTTTGACAAAAATCAAACTTAAAAGTTCTTACTTACAAGTGAAGGCATACCCCAAGACCGTAGTGCTATTTGAGATCTTTTTTCTTTTATTTGGTTCAATTAATCTTTTAGAAGTAATCTCGCACATCTTTTTTTTTTTTTTTTTTTTTTTTACATTTTGAGATTGAATAGATTAAACATAAATTATAATACAAAAGAAAACATTGCATAAAGAAAGGTTAAATGTGCAAAGTCTAAAGGTGAGGATTGGTATGACTAGGCTAGGTTCAAAGTTTGAACCCCTTCAATGTCACAAAGAAAAAAGAAATAGATGTCACTAAGTACTATGATTTAATATATTTTTCTTCATTTGTAAATGAGAGGTTTTATGTTTAATTCTCGTCAAAGGCGAATTCGAATCACTTATTATGACTAACCTATTGTGAGTCTTAACCGACGTTCCATCCCCCTAATGTAGATACTCTCGTTTGTTCAAAATAATAATAAAAAAATATACGAAAATCATTTCACTTATATAAACCATATTCGTCAACAAATCAGTTTTCTTTTCAACTACAGAATATTTGGTAGAAGAACATTGTAATTGTATGGCCAACTTTGTAAAATTCGTCACACACCATCAATAAGATAGTTAGGAATAAGAAATGTGAACTTCAAACCTCTCTCAACCATTAATTTAGCTTTTCAAAATAAACAAAACATTAGTTTATGAGATTACGATTGAACATTAGTTTAGAGAGATTCCAATCACTCTTATTTAATTGATTAACATTTTACAGTCTCTGTATTATTGTCCTTTTTTTTTTTAATTTTATATTATGATCTCCATTATCTTTGTTTTATTTTATTTTAGTTTTTAAAAAGGTAAAGTTTATGTCATTCTTTCTTTCATGTATTTTTATTTTTTTTTCTTCTTGTAGTTTGATTTATCTTTCCTGACTACGTGTACATTTTTTTTTAATATCATTAATTCTCCTCGTACTGTAGATTTAAAAAAAATTCTTCAAATTAAAATATGACTCGACAACAAATAAAAAATATTCTTTATAAAATAATGGGCCGAAACAGGAGAGCAGTCATGGTCACGTGTATTGTCCAAGTACATAGGGAAATAGATGGAAAAATATTAAACAGAGCACTCTGTTTTGGTGACACGTACAAGGTATCTTTGTATCTGGAGCCCCTTCGGATTCCCGAATGACATCTCAATCCCCTCTTTTGTCTTCACGCCTGAGACCGACTGCTCCATTTCACGAGCAAACTTCCAAAACGGCATAAACCCTGCTTCAACTCTCCGAGCAAAAGAATCCAGATTAGTGCTGTAATTAAGATTCAGTTTAGAAATTTAATTACAACCACGACGATGTTCTTGTGACAATATCTCGGATCAATAGTTATGTCATGTGTTTAACTACTAGCGTTTCGGTTAACGTAATTACGTTAGAATCATGAGGTGGCGAGAAGTTCATTTACGACATAAATATTGTTGTGACATATTTTAAGTGAACCAGCTTAATTCCTTGTGGTAGTGCGTAATTAACTCATGCATGGTAACATTATCATTGACATGCTAGCGTCATGATACGGAGATAAATTTATAATGATGGCGGTATTGTGATAGTTGTGGTGGAAAAATTTTATCGTCTTCATCTTGATGAACTAGGACTTACAAAACAATTAAATACCATTGATAAAAGAATCAAACCCACACGCCCACGGGATGGGAGGGTTTCACCAATAGATATCTTATGCTTAAGTCAATTTCTCTGAAAATAGAGAGGTTAAGACTTAACTGCGCAACAAAAGCTTAACAGTATTTGGTGAAGAATGGGCTATTCATAGGGCTACTACATGTGTAGGGATTATCATGTCATATGTCGGTGTTCAGTTGGCCAAAGTGTGCATCAGTCAGATACAGTAAGAAAATATCTTTAAGATGCTGAGATATCTTAAAGATACGTGAGAAATTATTCTGAATATATTATTTAATTAATAATATTTTGGAATAATAAGTGAAATCCTTAACACTATGTTTGGATGAGGGTAATAAACATAGAATTTTGGTAAAAGTTAGAATTTATAAATTGACAGGCACCAATTCTCTTGTTTGGATTCATAAACATAGAAATTTAGAATTTCCGCGTGGAAAAAAAACTTGGAATTTGGGACCTCCAAATCCCAAGTTCGAATTCCATGTAAATAGGTGTCATTTCTCAATTTCTATGATTGACAGTTTAAAAATAACAAATTCCGTATTCAATTCCATTGTTCTTTTAGGTTAACCAAACAAGAAAATTTACAAATTCTAGAAAATAAAATCTCGTCATTTCAATTTCCGTCATTTTTAAATTCCTTAATAATTTTAAATTTCTTCACCCAAACATAGTGTAATTGAATTTGGTGGTGATTCATTTCTTGATTGAATCGATCTTCAAGAAGAAAAACTTAAAGATGGAATTAATAATTTAATCATATCTTTAATATTATCGTAGTCAATAGCTCAAGTCTGCTTGAGTGTTAAACTACGCATGGAATGAATGTGGACGACACCAATTTAATGAGGGCATTTTTGTCACTTGATGGTAAAATTTCACGTGTCAGCTCTAAAATTTTCTGTATTATTTTTTGCTCCCACTAATCACATACTACCATGCATTATAGTTTTTCACAGTGGCGTGTAATCGACTCAGGACAATAGTATTCTTATTGGTATGCTTAGAGTTTAGAGGCATAACGAAGATGTCATCGAGCTTATATTTTAATTACTTAACAGTGCGTAATTAGCTTAACATTTGTGTACACATACTTTAATGGCATATTCCTTTCCCCAGCTTACTTAGAAAGACGAATAATTTCCATCTTCCATTTTAGCCAGCTCAGTCCTAATAATGCTCATTCTGCCACCCTCACTCTTTTTTTTAAACTTCCTTTTTAATCCCACCGCAATTTTCCATTCGTTCCAATCGAATCCCCCCTCGACCGTATCGGTATATATATGCTGCTGTTCTGCTGGGTGAATGAAACTTTCACAACCAACCCAGCTGCAGACCCAGCACCTTTCCTCTATACTTTCTCAGAAAATCAATGGCACCCATGAACCAGATTCTCCAAGATTTCCAAGCAATGCCCTTTGCAGTCCCTGCGGCCATCGCTGCTCTGTCTCTGCTCTTCCTGTTTTCCGTCAAAGCTTTGATCTTCCCCAAGAAAAACACTTTCTCCAAACTCCCTTCTGTTCCAGGTACCTATTACTAATTTCCCACTTTTATTTATTTTTGTGTTTATTTGTTGGAGATTTATGAGTTTTGATGAACTGGGTGGTCGGAACGTTGGGAATTTTGCAGTTGTGCCAGGATTGCCTGTGGTGGGGAACTTGCTGCAGCTGAAGGAGAAGAAGCCGTACAAGACGTTTACTAGGTGGGCTGAGGAGTACGGACCAATCTTTTCTATCAGAACTGGTGCTACCACCATGGTTGTTCTCAATACAGCTGATGTTGCTAAAGAGGTAGGTTTCTCTTTCTCACTAATCACTGTGATAAACGGATTTGGATCCTCTCCTAAGCAAGGGAGACGGATCCTCTGACCCAAACGCACGGGCGTTGAATTTTGACCCAACGGCTACAAACAGTAAAAGTTATAATAATTGTAACCGTTGGATGAAAATCTAACTGCCCAGGGATTTGGATCAGGAGGCTCCGTCTCCTTTGCTCAGGAAAGGATCCAAATCCGTGAAAAACGGCATACACAATTAGACCAGTTGGCTAGGGAGCCAGCTTCACCTTCACCCAAGTTCGAGCCCTCCTTCCTCTCAGTCAGAGAAGTTGGAATAAAATAAAGAAATAATTTATGCATGCCTCTTTTCTCATTATGCACACTCTATTTATTTGTGTCCCTTCCCATAAGACATAGAACATCATCTTTATGAACCAAAAGAAAATGAAACAAATCACTAAGTACCATGTCACATATTCGAAGGGTACTTTTTTATTTGATGGATAAATAAAATAACCTTAATAGAACTACGGAAGTTTGTTTCTATCAAGTGAAATTCAATATTTATCCATCACTGAAACTTCTGAGTGAGGTTAATTCGGTTGAGTTAGACCTTTGCACCAGTTGACTTGGGTAGACAAGTAATTAATCATTGCCAATCGACTTGTAGCTGAAGTTTAGCATTAAAAATTAAGGGTTTATTTAGTACTCTACTTAAATTCATCTTTAAAATCATTTTTTTTTCTTTCGTTTTTTTGTTCTTTAACACTTTTTAAGTTTAAACCTTGAAAATTTGTTTGGTAAAATTATTTTTAAAAACTAGATTGAAAACTAACTAAAAAATTGACTTATTTCTTCAAAACACCAAAAGTAAGGTTTTAGAGTTGAGAATTTTTATTTGAACCCATATTTTGTATCTCAACACCCAGCTTACTTTTTATACCCACATTGTATTGATTTATCTATCATTATCTCTTTACACCCAACGTTATTTCCGAAACTGCCCTTACTTATCAAAACTCAACTCAATCAAACTTTTTTTTTTTTTTACACCCAACTCAATCTACTTAAAAATAACAAATAAAACCCTAACTAGTCCATCATCTCCATGGAGCAAAGCCCCTTCTCTCCCTTTAAAAAATCCTTCCATCTGCCATGGTTGTCATTCTGCACCCCCATCTGCTCCTCCGTAGTCATCCAAACCTCTTGCTCTTCCTTTTCTTCATCATTTGACATCTCTAAATTTGTAGAGCACTAATGAGCTTAATAATTGGTATGTGTTCAATCGATTGGTTCAATTTTTACGGATTGATTCCTTTTTCTTTTCATTTAAATGAGCTTTTGTTTATAATGTTTAATGAGTTTGACATGTTTCAATTAAATGAGAATCTTCTAGACTCTATATTCCTATATGTGGTAGAAAATGGGTACGTCCATGATAACTTTTGGTAGATCAATGAATATTTTTAAACGTGGATATTTTTTTTTTTTATCAAAATCGTGGATATTTATTAAATACAAAAGTTGCGAACAACAATTCACATTACATTGAATTGTGGCTAAAAAGTATATCGCCTTTGCACGTTTTAAAGGCGAACTCATAACTAAGCAATTTTTATTGTGGAGCAAAACTTTGGGAATTGATCTAACCTGGATGTGTAATTGAGTTTATGCATTTTAATGATTAAACTGATAAATATTTCAACCACATATGGATTTAATATCGTAGTATCTTTTAGCCTCTATATGCCACAAAAGTTGCAAACAAAAATTCGCAATACATAGAATTGTGGTAAAAATGTAGATCGTCTTTGCACGCTTTATAGGTGAACTCATAGGTAAACAGTTTTTATTGTTGACCAAAACTTCGGGAATTGATCTAACTTGAATGTATAATTGAGCTTATGCATTTTAATGATTAAATTGATAAATATCTCGACCGTATATGAATTTAATATCGTAGTGTCTTTTAACCTCTATATTGGTATCTATGGCAAAAAAATGGGTACCTCCATGAGAAAATTTTGTAGATCGATGAATATTTTCAATCTAAATATGTATTAGATACCAAAAATTATAAGTCTATTCACGAAAGTCTAAGTCAATGCCACATACAATATTTGTTAAACTATATTTAAGGAACTGTTATTAACATTCCAAAAATCTCATTTTACACTTTGCACAAATGTATTTTTCTTTCTAATTATAGAAAGTTTGGAGTGCCAAATAAGATTTTTGGAGTGCTAATAACAATCTTTTATATTTATATACATTTTATTTTAGTTTGGAAGTCGACTTCCTTTCTTTTTCTTTCTTTATCAAGTTGGGAGTATCATTGACTGTGATCATGTGTAACTAGTTGTTGATTCATTGTGAATAATCAACATGATTTCTTACAATGTCTTGGGCGTATGAATAACAAAAAGAAAACGGTCATGATACAAGCTAAATAAGAGTAGTACTAATTAGTAAACAACTTGTGCATGATGTTTGCTTATAACCAAGTGGCATGAAGGAACAAATGTGTACGTTTCTTGCATGACTTGGAATAGTATTAGTAAAGTCACACATGCCAATCAACTTGTTGGCAAGTGGCCATTTACCACAGTAGTGAAAAAGTGTTGTGCTCTTGCATGAAGGCGTAGGTTCGAATTCTGTCAGTGACTAATCTAACATCTAACTTACTAATGCTATCGCTTGACTTAAAAAAAAAAAAATCGAAATGTATGTAGTGGATAAACACAATCTCAAAATTTAATTAAACTCACATAACAACGATAAATAAAGGCATTATCACAACTTATGGGTGGTGAGCAATCCCATTAAAATGGAACTTAATATATACATATTAAAAACAAAAACAAATTGATGCAAAATCTCACGACGACTAATACTATTCCAAGTCATGCATGAAACATACACATTTTTTCCTTCATGCCACTTGGTTATAAGCAAACATCATGCACAAGTTGTTTAATAATTAGTATTACTACTATTAGCTTGTATCATGACCGTTTTCTGTCTGTTATTCATATGCCCAAGACATTGTAAGAAATAATGTTGATTATTCAAAACAAATCAATAACTAGTTGCACAAGGTCACAATCAGTGATACTCCCAACTTGATATCCCAACTTGATAAAGAAAGGAAAAAAAAAAAAAAGGAAGTCGACTTCCAAACTAAAATAAAATGTATACAAATATAGAAAATTGTTATTAGTACTGCAAAAATCTCATTTGGCACTCCCAACTTTCTATAATGGGAAAGAAAAATACATTTGTGCGAAGTGTAGAATAAGATTTTTGGAGTGCTAATAACAGTTTCCTAAATATGTCTTAACAAATATTGTATGTGGCATTGACTTAGACTTTCGCAAATAGTCTTATAATTTCTGGCATCTAATAAATATCTAGATTGAAAATATTCATTGATCAACAAAATTTTCTCATGGAGGTACCCATTTTTTTTGCCACAGATACCAATATAAAGGCTAAATGACAATACGATATTAAATTCATATGTGGTCAATGTATTTATGAATTTAATCATTAAAATGCATAAGCTCAATTATACATTCAAGTTAGATCTTCCCGAAGTTTTGGTCAACAATAAAACTGCTTATCTATGAGTTCACCTATAAAACGTGCAAATGCGATATAATTTTTAACCACAGTTCTATGTATTGTGAATTTTTGTCCGCAACTTTTGTGGCATATAGAGGCTAAAAGATACTACGATATTAAATCCATATATGGTCGAAATATTTATCAATTTAATCGTTAAAATGCATAAACTCAATTACACATCCAAGTTAGATCAATTCTCGAAGTTTTGCTCCACAATAAAAACTGCTTAGTTATGAGTTCACCTATAAAACGTGCAAAGACGATATACTTTTTAGCCACAATTCAATGTAATGTGAATTGTTGTCCGCAACTTTTGTATCTAATAAATATCCACGGTTAAAAATATTCATTGATCTACCAAAAGTTATCATGGACGTACCCATTTTTTTACCACAGATGAGAATATAGTGGCTAGAAGATTCTTATTTAACTGAAACATACCAAACGCATTAAACACTCTAACCAAAAGCTCATACCGATTATTAAGCTAATTAGTGCTCTAGAAATTTAGAGATGTCAAATGATGAAGAAAAGGAAGAGCAAAAGGTTTGGATGACTACGGAGGAGTAGATTGACAACCATGGGAGATGGAAGGATTTTTTAAAGAGAGAGAAGGGGATTTGCTCAATGGAGATGATGAACTGGTTAGCGTTTTATTTTTTATTTTTAAGTAGATTGAGTTAGGTGTAAAAAGAAATTTGATTGAGTTGAGTTTGGATAAGTAAGGACAATTTCGAAAATAATGTTGGGTGTAAATAGATAATGATGGATAAATCAAATAGAGTGTGGATATAAAAAATAAGCTTGAGATACAAAATATGGGTTCAAATAAAATTTTCCTTTAGAGTTTTTAAACTAAAAACTTTTACTTTCTCTTTCCTCCAATAATTTCTATCTCCAATTCTCCGCTCAGCCACTGTCTTCTTCAATTCTCTCTCTACAAATTCTCTCCCTCCTCTTTTGGATTAGGATTCTTTTCCCCCAGTTTTTTTCTTTCTCTTCCATCCACTAATATTTAAAAGATCAAAATTAAGTCACATCAACATTTTATATTAACTTTTTTATAGAGAAATAAAGACAAAATAGAAAGTATGGAAAAAGAAGAGTGAAGGGGAGAAGAATAGAAAAAAAGAAAATCATACTCTTCTTTCTCTTTCCACCGGCCCTCTCTCCTGATGCTTTCACTCTCCTCTTTCTCTCCTGATGGTCTCTTTATCTCCTATTTCTCCCTTGATGCTCTCTCTCCTTTTTCTCTCTCCTTCGATGCACTCTCCTCTTTGAATCTATCTATGGACAATGATGTCTTTCTTTATTTTTTGTAAATTGTTAAGATTTAAAATAAATTTTGAATCTAATACAAAACAAATTTTTGAGTCTTTAAGAAAATTGTTCTTAAGACATTTTCTCAAAAAATGTTTTGATCAAATGTTAATTTTTTTTAATAGAATACCAAACAGGCCCTAAGATACTGTGTTTTTTCTTGAAGGCTTGAAGCCATGAAAGATCCATTCGATTGAGATTTCAACTGATTTCCGACTTATGGGTTTATCTTTTCCATGGACATCATTATAGAGTTGATGAGCAATAGGCGTGTCCTCAACGCCTATTGCAATGATCAAAGGGTTATAACAATGAAAGTTCTGTTTCTTACTAATTCAATATGTTCTAATGAATTTGTATGTATTACGGGGAAGGTTTTATCCAATACATGAATGTTTATGTGTGTGTATATATATTCTTGTATGAAGGATTCGTTAAAACTCCCTTTGAATAATTGGTAACCACTTCTGCTCTAATGGTTGTTTCAGGCCATGGTGACCAGATATTCATCCATGTCAACGAGAAAGCTATCAAAGGCACTAAAGATTCTCACTTCCGATAAATGTATGGTTGCAACAAGTGACTACAACGATTTTCACAACATGGTAAAACGATACGTACTCACAAATGTTCTTGGAACGAACGCTCAGGTTCGTTGTTACGGTTCTTGTTCTCACTTTATGCGCACACTATTTCTTATCCGATGATATAGTAGATTTGTTATAACTCCATTAGTAATATTCAGAAGCGACACCGAAGCCAGAGAGATACCATGAGGGAAAATGTTGCTAGCCGATTGCATGCTCATGTAAACAACTCTCCTCAAGAAGCTATAAATTTCAGAGAGATATTCGAGTCCGAACTCTTTGGAATTGCTTTGAAGCAAGTGAGCGTTGCTTTATTTTGTTAGTACGAGTATTCTGTAACGCTTCTTCCTTGCACTTGACGTTACAATTGCGAAGTTGAGAATATTGTATAAATTAACATAATGGATGCAGGCTATAGGTAAGGATATAGAAGATTCCATTAATGTGGAGGAGCTTGGTACTACATTATCAAGAGACGATATCTTTAAGGTTCTAGTGAATGACATGATGGAAGGTGCAATCGAGGTTGATTGGAGAGACTTCTTCCCGTACCTGAGATGGGTTCCTAATAAGACCATAGAAAATAACATGAAGAGACTCTCTCGCCGCAGGATAGCAGTAATGAATGTCTTGATCGAAGAGCAGAAGAAGCGAATTGCTTCAGGAGAGGTGCTCTTTTCTTGCTTTATTATCTTTTTTGGGAACTTCTTAGTAGTTGTACATGTAACTTGAATGGAGTTTGAAACAGGAATTGAATTGTTATACCGACTACTTGCTTTCTGAAGCAAAAACGCTTACACCTGAGCAAATAGCCATGTTGATTTGGGAAACGATTATCGAGACAGCGGATACTACAGTGGTAACAACGGAATGGGCTATGTATGAACTTGCAAAAGATCAGAAACAACAGGTTATTTTAGTTGCTGATTTTTTAAATTTTGTATGTGCGCCATTTTTTTTTCTTGGTAACTAATATGGGTCTACTTTGCCTCGTAATATAACAGGATCGTCTCTTTGAAGAAATTCAAAATGTTTGTGGAACCAACAAGGTTACTGAGGAACATTTGTCCCAGATGCCGTACCTGGGTGCTGTTTTCCATGAAACTTTAAGGAAGTATAGTCCAGTTCCTATAGTTCCTCCTAGATATGTGCACGAAGATACCCAATTAGGCGGTTACTATGTTCCTGCCGGAACAGAGGTACTTGATAAATGTTTCCATTAGATATATTTTTCATTTTTTTCACAACATTGTTATTGATCTTTTACTAAGTTACGCTATTGTACACGCAGATTGCCATTAACATATACGGGTGCAACATGGACAAGAACCGATGGGAAAGCCCGGAAGAATGGAAGCCAGAGAGGTTTTTGGAACCAAAACACGACCCGATGGATTTGTACAAGACCATGGCATTTGGAGGCGGAAAGAGGGTGTGTGCTGGTTCACTTCAGGCAATGCTGATAGCGTGCACCTCCATTGGAGGGTTGGTGCAGGAGTTTGAGTGGAAGCTGAGACATGGAGAGGAAGAAAATGTGGCCACTGTTGGGCTCACCACTCGCAAACTCAATCCAATGCATGCAATCCTCAAACCAAGAAATTGGTAAAGCTTAAAAATTAAGCCTCAAAACTAATTTGAGATGGTTTTAGGATTTTATAAACCTGAAGAAACCTGTAATATCGCAGTTGAATAAGTTTTGAGCGTCATTTTTTTGTTTGTTGAATGACATCAAACATGGTCAGATCTTATTTACTTTTACTTTTATTGTACTACAATACTGCTAAATCAATTTAGTAGAGCGTCTGTTGTCGATTACAAAGTATGGCCGGAGATAGGGTTTACGATGCCACATTTCCTTACCAACTCCGAATACGTGCCTAAAAAGGCTGATTAGAGACTCGCGTCGGGCCATACTTTGTTTCTTTTTGTGGGTTCAGCACCAGCAGAACAAGAATAGAGGTCCGATTCCACAAGCAGTTCCGCAAAGATTTAATATATAAATTAAATTCCATCCTAATTATCTCTTTAATTATTATTTTTTGTTATTTCTTGTTCTTCTTCCTGCTCTAAAGACTAAACCTATTTATAGATTTTAATTTTGTTTTTTATAATCTACCTATATCTTACAAGTTATTTGTATTTATCTACCTAATGACAAGTTCTTTTTCATAATCAGCTTGTATCACTTATTAATGTCTTTTTCCTGTAGGTTTAATTTTTTTTTTGTATCTTTTAGTTATGTTTCATATCTCTCTTATAGGTATAATATGTAGTAATATTTTTGTTACTTGAGTTAGGGTCGTATGTTCAGCAAATGGATTTATGTTAGTAAATTAGTTATTTGTTATAAGATATTAAGTTGATTTATTCAAATTAAATTTTTTTAATTTGTAGATTTATTCAAATTAATTTTTTTAATTTATCTCCAATATTTAAAAAAAAATATAAAAAATATAATTAAATAAAAAATAAGGAAAACTAATAAAAAAGGCTTGAAAACTTTGAGTTTTAATAATAAGGATAAAATAAAGGGTAAAGTGAATAGTACCAGAATTGACTTTTTTAGTGTAAAAATATGGTTTTTCGTTAAAGTGAACAGTACCGTGGGCTTTTCATTGAAACTCTCTAAAAAATAATACTGGATTTAACCTAAAACCATATTGATTTTTTTTTACCCAAATCTAATGCCCCTAAAAACATTTGTTTAGAGAGATTCCACTCAAACTGTTTTTTCTGTAAGCAAGTTTGTTATTCTACCTTTTTTCTTAATTGATTATCATTATACAGTCTTCCTATTATTGTGCTTATTTTTTTTGTATTATGTTCTCCACAATCTTAAATATTGTCGACTTTTGACAATGCGTTTCACGAATACGATTAATCTTCAAATTCGAAACGGTTTTCATGAAACACGAGCATAGTTACGTAATGCTATTATTCTATTTACAATTTTTTTTATTAATAGAAGCGGTAGGATACATCAATTATGTCGTTCACTCTTATTAGAACACCGAAATAGTAAATCACATACAACTTACGTTCTCAATACCTGTAACAATTTCTGCCTCTACATCTGTAAATTTGATCAAATTAATATATCACTGAAAAATAAATTAAAGAGTTAAGTCCAGATAACTACCCAACTCTTTAGGGTGATTTCAAACTGGTCCTAACCTTTTAAAACATTCCAAATAACTATCTAAAGTTTTGGAAATGAACATCTATTAAGTTCACTAGCGTTCAGTAATGACATGGACAAATATTAAGCGTATTGTAACTCTCAAGTCTTCTATGGAGGTTTGAATCTCCAAATTGACGTAATTTAGCTAAGCAAATTAATGGTTTACCTTGGCTAAATGGGTCAATTTGGGAGATTAGAACTCCAAAGACGTCGATTAGTAAAAACCAACTTTAGTACTTGTCCACCTCATTATTTCATGTTAGTAACGTCATTATTTAATGTTGGTAAAATCCTTGATGACCTACCAAATATCTAAAAGAGTTTTAACGAAAAGCCAGCGGTACTGTTCACTTTATTGAAAATCAAATATTTACACTAAAAAGTCAATCTTGGTACTATTCACTTTACTCTTTATTTTATCATTATCGTTAAAATTAAAAGTTTTCAAACTATTTTCATTAGTTTTCCCAATATTTAATGTCAAAACATTAAATAGTTGTTTGAAATGTTTTAAAATATTGAGACAAATTTATAATTATTCCAAAAAAAATTGGATAGTTTTTTCGTCATCAACCCTAAATTAAACAATTCTTAATGAAATAATGACAGAAACGGGGCAGTAGTCATGGCCACTTATACACTCCAGGTATCTTTATTACCATATTTCCAATTCGAGGCCAACTTATGAATGGAATCTGGAACCCTTTCGACTCCCACATGACATCTCTATCCCCCCTTTTTGTCTTAACGCCTGACAAACGACTGCTTCATTTGGGGAACAAACTTCCAAAACGGCATAGCCCTGCTTCAACTTCCCAAGTACAAGAATCCAAATTAATGCTGCGCAATAAGATTCAATTAAGAAATTTAATCGAAACGACAAAGTCGTGATAATATCTAAAATCAATAATTTTACCAATGTGTTTTAACTATTAACGTTTTCGTTGATATGATTAAGTAGAGCCATGAAGTAGAGAGAAATTTGTTTACAATGTTAAATATCATTGTGACATATATTAAGTGAATCACATTAATTTTCTCATAATAGTGCGTACTTGACTCTTGAACTCTAACATAATATAGAGGAAAATTATATAACAAAGATGTTATTTTGATAATAATTTAAGCTAATTACGTACTATCGTGTATTCTAATTTTTTTACAGTGGTGTGTAATCGACTCAGGACAATAGCATTCTCGTTGATATGCTTAGAGCTTAGAGGCATGACGTGTAGACAAATTTATACAACAGAAATGTAATTGAGCTGATATCACAAATTCAAATTAATTACATATAACTAGTGTTTTAATTATTTTTATAACAATACGTGATTGGCTTATTATTTCGATTGACAAACTGTAGTGGGCATATTCCTTTCCTCAGCTTACTTAGAAAGACGACGAATTTCCCACTTGTATTTAATCCCACCGCAATTTTTCATCGTACCGGCAATATATTATATATGCTTGCTGTTCTGCTGGGTAAATGCAACTTTCACAACCAACCCAGCACCTTTCCTCTCAACTTTCTCGGAGAATCAATGGAACCCATGACCCAGATTCTCCAAGGTTTCCAAGCAATGCCCTTCGCAGTCCCTGCTGCCATTGCTGCTCCGTCTCTGCTCTTCCTGTTATCTGCCAAAGATTTGGTCCACACAAAAAAAAATGATTTTCCCGAACTCCCTTCAGTTCCAGGTACTTAATTCTAATTCCCACTTTTATTTATTTTTGTGTTTATTTGTTTGGGATATATGAGTTTTGAAGAAATGGATGGTGGTTAAATTGGGAATTTCGCAGCTGTGCCGGGGCTGCCTGTGGTGGGGAACTTGCTGCAGCTGAAGGAGAAGAAGCCGTACAAGACGTTTACTAAGTGGGCTGAGGAGTACGGACCAATCTATTCTATCAGGACTGGTGCTTCCACCATGGTTGTTCTCAATTCAACTGATATTGCCAAAGAGGTAGATTTCTTTCTCACTGTTCACTTGTCACCGTAAAAGAAGGCGGACGTGAGTTAGACCAGTTGGCTAAGACCGCGGTCGCAACTTCACGCAAGTTCGAATCCTCCTTCCTCTAAATTAGAGAAACTTAGAACAAAATAGAGAAACGATTTCCGCGCACCCTCTCTTCTCCCTATGTACACCCTATTTATATGTGTCTCTCTTGATTAATTCATTTCAAAAGCCGAAAATAGGGGGGAGGGGGTGAGTGGAGAAAAAAATGGATGCGGAAATCACTTCCTATAGAACAACGTTTTTGAAAAAAACAAAAGAAAATAAAAAGATCAGTAAGTACCATATCACATATTTGAGAGTTCTAATTTTCTGTATCCATTTTGTGTGTGGCCTCTATTTTTGATTAGCACGTGTTAATAAACTCAACCCTCTATCATTGGTTAATACGTGATTTAACCCTCCTGAAACGGAAGCTGAATTCTGTGTCTCAATGTGTCATTCGCAATCTCATGGAGAATTAAGACTCTATAGCTTAAGTTTAGAATTAACAATTAAGATACTGTGTTTTTTCGTAAAGCCGTGAAAGATCCATTCGATTGAGTTTTCTACTGATTCCCGACATATGGGTTTAGTCTTTTCATCGACGCCTGTTGCAATGATCAAAGGGTTATCACAACGAAAGTTCTATTTCTTAATAATTCAATATGTTCTGATGAACTTGCACGTATTACAGGGAAGGTTTTATCCTATACATGAATAATTGGTAACCACTTTCTGCTGTAATGGTTGTTTCAGGCCATGGTGACCAGATATTCGTCCATGTCCACGAAAAAGCTATCAAAGGCACTAAAGCTTCTCACTTTTGATAAATGTATGGTTGCAATAAGTGACTACGACGATTTTCACAAGATGATAAAACGATACATACTCACAAATGTTCTTGGAGTGAATGCTCAGGTTTGTTGTTACGGTTCTTGTTCTCACTTAATGCGCATACTGTTTCTTTTGCCATCTTATGGTAGATCTTGTTTTAACTCCATTTTTATGATCTTGTTATAACTCCATTAATGACAATCAGAAGCGACACGGAAACCACAGAGATACCATGAGGGAAAATGTTGCTAGCCGATTGCATGCTCATGTAAAGAACTCTCCTCAAGAAGCTATAAATTTCAGAAAGATATTCGAGTCGGAACTCTTTGGAATTTCTTTGAAGCAAGTGAGTGTTGCCTTATTTTGTTAGTATTAAGTATTTTGTAACGCTTGTTCCTTGTACTTGACGTTACAATTGTGAAATTGAGAATATAGTGTAAACTAACGTACTGGATGCAGGCTATAGGTAAGAACATAGAAGACTCCATTTATGTGGAGGAGCTTGGTACTACATTATCAAGAGATGAGATCTTTAAGGTTCTAGTGCTTGACATAATGGAGGGTGCAATCGAGGTTGATTGGAGAGACTTCTTCCCGTACCTGAGTTGGGTTCCTAATAAGACCTTTGAAAATAAAATTCGGAGACTCTGTAGCCGCAGGAAAGCAGTAATGAATGCCCTGATCGAGGAGCAGAAGAAGCGAATTGCTTCAGGAGAGGTGCTCTTTCTTGCTTTCAAATGCATTATCTTTTTTGGGAACTTCTTAGTAGTTGTATCTGTAACTTAACTGTAGTATGAAACAGGAATTGGATTGTTATATCGACTACTTGCTTTCTGAAGCAAAAACGCTTACACCTGAGCAAATATCCATGTTGATTTGGGAGACGATTATCGAGACAGCAGATACTACATTGGTAACAACGGAGTGGGCTATGTATGAACTTGCAAAAGATCAGAAGCGACAGGTTATTTCAGTTGCTGATTTTCACATTTTGTATGCGCAACTTGTTTCTTTTTCTTGGTAACTAATATTGGTTACCTTTGGCTCGTAATGTAACAGGATCGTCTCTTTGAAGAAGTTCAAAATGTTTGTGGAACCAACAAGATTACCGAGGAACATTTGTCCCAGATGCCATACCTGGGTGCTGTTTTCCATGAAACTTTAAGGAAGCACAGTCCAGCTCCTATAGTTCCTCTAAGATATGTGCACGAAGATACCGAATTAGGCGGTTACTATGTTCCTGTGGGAACAGAGGTACTTGATAAATGTTCCTATTCGTTTATTTTTTTCATTTTTTTCACAACATTGATACCGATCTTTTACGAAGTTGTGCTATTGTACAAGCAGATTGCCATTAACATATACGGGTGCAACATGGACAAGAACCAATGGGAAAGCCCCGAAGAATGGAAGCCAGAGAGGTTTTTGGATCCAAAATATGATCCGATGGATTTGTACAAGACCATGGCATTTGGAACCGGAAAGAGGGTGTGTGCCGGTTCACTTCAGGCAATGCTGATAGCGTGCACCACCATCGGAAGGTTGGTGCAGGAGTTTGAGTGGAAGCTGAGAGATGGAGAGGAAGAAAATGTGGACACTGTTGGGCTCACCACTCACAAACTCCATCCAATGCATGCAATCCTCAAACCAAGGAATTAGTAAAGCTTAGAAAGTTAGGCCTGAAACTAATTTGAGATGATTTTAGGATTTTATCTACCTGAAGAAACATGTAATATCATAGTTGAATAAGTTTTGAACCTCTTTTTTTATTTTTTTTTATATTTTTTTGAATGACATCAAACATCGTTGAATCTTATTTACTTTACTTTTACTATGGTACTGTGAAATTTGTATTCAGTAGAGCGTATGATGTTGATAATCAATGCCTAATAAGACTTTGTACAAACTAGCATCTGGCCATACTTTCCTTATTTCTTTTGTGGGTTCCGCACCGGCACAACAAGAGTAGAGTTAGGTTACACAAACCTGGTATCCCTTTTTGTTGTTGGGTTTTTGGCTAAATTGATCTAAAATCAAATTTAAATTGCTAAAATGATCGAACAAATATCAACTACATATTAATCATATATCAACGACATTTTGATCATTCATTTCAGTCATATAAGCCCTTTGTTGTTTCTCTTTTGGCTAAGAAGTATATAGGTTTGGCAATACTATTTTTATATATTTTGTTTTTTATGTTATAGAAATAAAAAACAACCTACAAACTTGACATCATTTGGATCCTCGGTTTTTCTGTCATACATATATAGCCCAACCGCTAAACGAAAATTGAAGAACCAAATACATTTATTTTTACAAGAATGGCTTAAATTTTGCTACTTGCTAATGGCAATTAGAGAGTTCTAAATACTAGTATTGATTAGGAGAATACCAATTAAACAATTGGGTTGAGTATTAATGACAATCAAGTATCACCCAAAGAAGTTTATAATTTAATTGGTTAAGATTATTTTTTGGATTTTGTGGTAGATCTCTTCGTTTTTCGACGTTGCTTGTGTCAAATATACATAAAAAAACCAAATGAAAGAACAAAAACTTCAATGTTGATGCATACACACATATGTCACACCAATTAATTTGTGATAACTACATTATTTAAGCCTCAGGTAGGCCATACCGTAATCACGATTGCAATGAACTAGTGAAATTTCAGCTAAGATAAGCAGGGAAATTGGAAATTTTCCCAGCAACAAAACACAAGTGGAATAAATTAGTGTAAAATAAATCCTAAGTGGCATAGCCAGATAGTTTTTGTCTCGAGAAGAGATCCTCTCAGAATTTTTTCCATCAAAATTATCGGGTTAAGTGATCCGAATATTTTAAATTTTATCCAACAGTAAAAAATTATTACAGTTTTTAAAGAATCAAAACAAATAGGCTGTTAGATGAAATTTGAAAGGTCTAGGTCACTTAATCCAATGATCTTGATGAAAAAAATCCGGAGAAGATCTCTTCTCTTTTGTCTCATCGTCTTGTGCAATAAGCATTTATGGTAATTATTCCCTTTGTCACCTTAATTAATGGGAGTGCCTGTGTGTTGTTGCCATAAAGATTTTTTATTGACACACAATAGTATTAGTGAATTAAGAAAAAAATGATTGGTCAAGATTCAACCTGCACCAAAGTAAATAATATTATTTTCCACCACTGTTGTTTCAATTACCATGCAGAATTAGACTATTTCCAAAAAAGATATAAAAAATGCCACATAGACATATATTGGTAACTATTGACGTACCGTTTACTCCAACCAAGATGTCAAAGATGACATGGAAAAGAAGGCTAAATTGATATGAACAAAGAAATGTCAAATTTGAAGTTGCCTTCAAATTTGATTTTTGTTATTTCTAAAGGCATTCCACTTGCTTTACCTTAAATATTAGCATATTTAAGTATTATTTTATAATTTTTAAACCAATAACAACCCAATTTTTATTATTTTTGTTTAAAAAAAATATAAATGAAGCAAGAAATTTTGACATACTAAATAGAAGGAAAATATTAACAATATGTTAAATTGTCAAGTCAGCCATCAAATTTAAATTTGATATTTTAAAATTGACATATCATTTGCAAATGTTCTTAGAAGTTCTGGCAGTGGCCTAATGGTCGGTTCTATGTGAACCCAAAAGGGACAACTAAAATGCTCAATTAGTCAAACCGTCCATCCTCTATCTGTGGCTAATTTCATCTTAATTTCTTCTACCTCATCAATGTGATAGATGGGTTAGATGCTACGAAATAAAGTTCGAGAATAAATTAGTTCATACCATGAATCAGATGAATAAACAACTGACTGTGCAACTAATAAACCAGCAATCACTTTCAGTACATAAAAAGAAGAAGAGAAAATTTAATTAGTATTCTGTTCGAAGGTAAATGCATGTTTAAAACATGCAAGTAATTAGATATTCCAGCACTTAATTCCTTTCCCTGCAAGCAAGAAATAAACTAGGATACTTTATAACGGTGCGGATTGAGTTTGGATGTGCCATCTCCATCTTCAGACCCAAATCCATTTATTTCTCCGAACCCAAACCCGTAGAATCCCGAACGGATTTTCCTCATAACAGAACCCGTCGGGTGATGGATTTTTGGTTAGAGAACGGCTTTCCTGATTTTGATATTTATATATTTATTTATATTATTAACTAAATGAAGAATATTAAAAAAAATGATATTAAATAAATTGCTATTATTAATACAATTGATACAATACATCTAATAAGTAATATTAAAATTTTATATTACTAAGAAAACATTTACACTCTTAAAAATGATAAGCATATAATTCCTACTATTAATGATATAAAAGTAAATAATTAATTTAATATTAACAACCCCTTTTCATATAATAAATATTTATATTTTTTTATTTATAGATGAAATGAGGTATGGGTTTGAAGCGGTAATCCCAATAATCATAACCAAATCCGAAATCAAAAAATTTATCCGACAGTTATCCATAACTGTAAAATATCCAAAATTTTATATCTAAAACCGAACCATTCGAATTAATTACTTACGAGAATTAGATTTGACGGATTAAATTGTCATCTCAAGATTTAGCACTTCCCGATCGTTCTAATTCGTTTTGGACTGCTTCATTATTTGGCACTGCTAACATTTATACATGCGCAAGTTTTCTTGTGGCCTACAGCCTACTTCCTTTGAGCGAGAAAGTTGACCTGTGCGACAAGAAAGGCTGCTGATGGATGTCATGGACTCGTGGCCGAAGCTGAAGTTGGGATTAGGGCTAATTACTAATTAATTGGACAATTAAGGCATGTGTTTTTTATACTTAAGCAGTGATTGCTAATACCATGGGTGGATAATAGGAAAATAGATCATTTTCCGATTCCTTTTATCAAATCTATCAAATCACTTAATTCAAATTATTGAAATTTGATCCAACGGCTAAAGTTATTATAATTTTTAAAGAACCTCTCTATTTATAGCCGTTGGATCAACAAATAACCATAATAATTAGGATTTAAATCCTCTTCGAATCCCCTCACTAGGGATCCTGGAGATCAATGCATAGTAACCGTTCATCAAAGATCGTATGACCATAATTGAATGTTTTTTTATATTTTTAAAAAGTAAAGCAACCTCGTTTTATGTGAAAAATATAAAATAAAAAAAATTATGACTGCACAATCTTTGATGAACTGTTACCATGCATTGATCCCTGTAATCCCCAGTGAGGGGATCCGAAGAGGATCTAAATCCCAATAATTAGTAGCTTATGAGTACATACCAAATAGTTAAAACAAACAAAAGACTAATTATACGTGTACTTGTCGAAAGAGTGGTGTTATTCATATACTTATTTTTACTTTTACACACTATTCGCAATTTTCAATCGTTGTATAAAATGAATTAAAAAACCCAAAAAATACAAATTAAAAAGATGTATGTGAGAGTGTGTAAACATCATCACTCTTATCACAATGGTTTGGGATGCCTTTGTATTTAGTCTCACTTAAACCGTCCAGTTCATTTTAGGATGAGAGTAGTCATTTTGAAACAATCAATCAAATGTCTTCCCGATTAAACAACACTACTTAAATCATCCATGTGTTGGAGATAGAGACTTTGGTGCAACGTTGCATTTTCCACTCTCGTGCTTATCTCATTTTTCACGTAGTGATATAATCACGTATAAATATACAATCACGTTACACTTACAAGTTTTTCTCCTTGTAGTACTAGTATTAGGGTTAGCGCTAGGGTTTAGTAGTGCAGAGGGGACTGTAGGTAGTCACCGTCGAGAAGTCGTCAAAAGCACCGACTGGGAAAATGGGGCTGAAACCTAACAAAACCACACTATTTATGTGATTGACAGCGACAGAGAGAGGTGAGGAGAGTCAGGAGACGATGTCGCAGAAGAGCCCCTGTAGTTTTGACGCAGACAGACAATGACTGCCTCTCTTTATAGCTTGGCTTAGCTAGCTGCTGGAGCCGCTTTCGTGCTAGCTTAGTTTGTGTATGAGCAGCCGTAAGCCAGTACGGCAGAGATGAAGCTAAGACTGAAAGCTGGGGGTGAGTTGAGTGATATGGAAGTACATCACTTGAGGGTAGACTAGACCCTTGCCACTAGAAACTACGCTTTAGTGCCGAGAGACAAGGTACACACGATATCCAAGGAGCCACCGAGCAGATGAGAAAACAGAGAGAGAGCATAAATATATCCATTGCTACTACGCTAAAAATTTATTCAAAAAGTGAGAATTAATCATGAGATTCATTTTATATCGAACTTTATTGATTTAAACTGTTTATTTTGTAAATTTCGATTCATAAATTACTCCTGTAAAATTCAATTTAATTTGAAATCATTTGCTTATTTAATTATCATGATAACATTTTAATATTTTTCTTAGAACAACGTGTTTGTCAATTTCTTTAAACTTGTTTAGATTCTTTAAATATTTCTGATTTGGCTAATCTTTTGTAAGGATTATCTAAGAGGTTTGAAAAATAGACGGGTTGGATCATTAAATTTAATGTAATGTAGGCCCCATACTTAATCCTTATTTTTATAAAGAGTGTTATCTCTGCATGCATTTTTTACTTCTCACACTATATAATATTATATAATTATATATATAGTTTGTTGAAGTGGGTAATTGTTTGTCCTGGCAAATGGATCATTTTTGTTGTGTTTGTATCGTTTTTGTATCATAATTATTATTTTGACGAGTCATATCGTGTTAAATTCGTCATCTTAACAGATTATTAACAGGTGATTCGATAACGGTTCGTGCAAGAAATTATTAAACCTAATACTCCTACCTTAATTTACACATTACATGATGATAGATATAAAACGAGAAGCATATATTCGACTAAAACACGAGAAAATTTTGCAATGAGTCATCTTGAAGAGCATTCATTATAGAATTTTTTGGTGAATTTTGAGTTAAATTATTTTAGCCGTTGTATTTAAATTTAGGTCATTATATATATTTTTTACCGTTAGATTTTATTATATTCGATCTCAGCCGTTAAATTTAATGTATTTTAAAATTACATTTTTTTTTTAAAAACAAAATTTGAATTTGGACTGTTGGATCAATCAACGGTCCAAAAAGCCCAGCATGTCCCATCCTGTCGGGCACTGAAAAGCTCAACCCGAGTAGGGCAAGTTGAGCGCATGATCGGGTTGGGTTTGGAGGGGATGGGGGGAGTGAATAAGTGGGGAAATTTAGCAAATAGCCAAGAGTTTAGTGTGGTCTAAGGAACCTCAACTAAATAAACGCTGATCTCATCTAATTGAAAAAGAACCCTCTATGTTTATGCATGAACTGCAAAGAGAGAGATCATGTACGAGTACGATGTATGATGGTTCAAGTTGTAAGTCGTGAGTCAAAAACCCGTGGCACCGGACACTAGTGAGAGAGACAGGAGGCGCACACGAGACCCGAGGAGACGATGGAGGAAGAAGAAGGGCAGGCAGAACCAATTATTGCATCCCACGCTGCCCGACACCCATCATATTGTTGGTCCTCTTCTTCCTCCTATTTTATTCTCTCCCCTATTCGACGGTTAATTAACGCCGGACTACATGTTCCTTTCCCTCTTTTTCTACTTATAACCTATTTAAATTATCCAGACTCCACCAATCCATGGCCTCAACCCTCAAATCCATTTCCTTTAGTTACCACTTAATTAGTTTTGTGTACAGAGAAATGATAAGAGATTCTTTCAAATCCCTTTTTATTTTATTTATAGCCTCATGTTTTAAAAATAATTTTTATGTCATTATTATAAAATTATGCCAATAATATGAGATGATAGAAAATGCATAAAAGAGTTTTACTTTAAAAGAATTTTCTTAGCATTTTTCTTGTATATAAAACAACACAGCCTTTTAATTGAACGGCCCGTATTGAAACAACGTTAATGTAGCTACATTGATTTGAATGTTTTACCACAAATTGGTTTAAATACGAATAACGTTTGGCAACTCAAGGTGAGTAGTAATTATTACCTAAATTTTTTCTTGTCAGACTCAAATTTTTTGTTTATAATCGGACCGTTTAAGTGATAAAGTTTTTGCAAAAAATGGATTAAAAATTTGGTTTGTAAGTCAATGAAACTGTAGCAAGCAGATGGACAGTTTGTAATAATTTTACTATCTTTGTCCATTGTTCCAATACAGTTTGATGACTAAATAACCTTAGTTTTAATTGATTTTTTTTTCCGTGTATATGACCTTTATAAAGCACTTTATAATGTGAAAGTTTTTAATTATAAACACGAAATTCTATAAATTAAAAACAAAACTTTTTTGCATAAGAGCGCCTACTCATGTTCTGAGTAGCCAAATATTATTTTTAAATTAATTTAAACATTAAGCCAATTTTCGCACGCCTTGAGAATCTTATTTGTATTTATATTTCTTCAATTTGGAATCTGTTTGTAATATGATTTATTATTTTAGTTTACAACACGAAAACTTAGCTTTATGTTTATAATCACGAATTGATTATTTACTCGGTTCAAGTTTTAATTTAGGGAAATGCTAAAGGAATTCATTTTTATTAGTGATACGTCAATTAGTTTATAAATTTAGTCTACTTATCACTACTCTAATTTAAATATAAAATTATGGATTATGAAGGGTAATGTTAATCTAATAAAAAAAAACGAAATTATTATTAGCATTCCAAAAATCTCATTCTATACTTCAAACTTTCTATATTAGAAAAGAAAAATACACTTGTGAGGAGTGTAGAACGAGATTTTTGAAGTGCCAATAACACTTTCCTAAAAAAATAGTACCATACAAGTTAATATATAGTTACAGGTTGAAGAAAACAAAGTAATACTGAAAGTTTTTGAGTTTTTGTTTTAAATTTTTGATTAAGAAAGTTTGAACTTAAAAAACAATTATTGCAATACACTTCTTGCACAACTCCTCATGTTTTAAACTGCAAACAGAGTGAATAGAAGATGAAAAAAATTTCTACAACTTTTTTTATCGTTTCAAGGAATGACGTTCTCAATGGAGAATCTCAGTGAGATATAGATGGGAGATATTGCCAAACTTTTAAAAATATGTGTTGTGATCGGGGAAGAACTCGGTCCGATTCATTTCCGACTGAACTAAGTTGGTGACATGAAACAGGGTTGAGTGGAGACGCCAACCCTACCTGATACGCCAGCTTCCCTCCCAAGACACACCACCGAAAATATTATCACCGCCCCATCAGTATCACCAGCACCATCCTCAATCCCATCACACCTGACCACGTCACTACCCCCTACAACTTCAATAAATATTATCTCCATAGTAAAATTGGCTATCAAGCCATAAAGCTCTTTAACTTTGTTATGTTTGGAAATTGATTTTTCGTATGCAATTTTATTGTTGTTTTTTATAGAGTTTGGTCGAATTTGTGATGTTGGTTAGAGCAATTTTTTCGAAACATAGGACACGAAAAATAAACTGCACAGTAAAGTTAAATCCACTTAAATTACTAAATAAAATTAATTAGGAGGTGGTAGTTCAGCCCACGTGTCACTCGCGCCACCTTCCTCACTCTCGATAAAACCCTCTCACTTCTTCGAAGACTTTCTCCCCACTCTCTTAGCCTTGCTCAAATAATATCCATTGCCCTATTCCAAAAAGACAATACTGACGATGCCGTTTGACTCCGCCGACGCGCAAATGCAACCGTCGACGACGATGAGAGTCCAGCACAGTCTGGGTCACCCACCGCCGCAGCAGACAGAGCCACTTCACTGCCCCCGTTGCGATTCCGACAACACCAAGTTCTGCTACTACAACAATTACAACCTCGCCCAGCCACGCCACTTCTGCAAGTCCTGCCGCCGCTACTGGACCCATGGTGGCACCCTCCGAAATGTCCCCGTCGGCGGGGGCTCCCGCAAGAACACCAAGCGTTCTCGCCCGTCCTGCTCTTCCTCCTCGGGCTCGCCCTCCTCGTCTTCACTGACACAGGAGGTCAGCTCCGTCGCGCCCACAAAAGCCATTTCCGTGCCGGTGGAACCGAAGCCGGAGACGGCGTTGGATCACGAAAAACTGATGGACTTGAACGAGAGCGCTGTCGGGAACGGCGGCTTCACTTCTCTGTTGAGTGCTCAGGGCCCACCTGCACCTGGGTTCTTGGCGCTTGGCGGGTTTGGGTATGGATTCGGGTACGGGTTGGGACTCGGGCAAGGGTTAGACGAAGTTGGTACTTTTGGCTACGGCGGCGGCAGAGGCGTGCTCGCTTTTCCCGAGGAAGGTGACTTTGCAAATATTAACCACAACAACAATGGAGCTGTTTCTGGGGGTTCTGTCGGGTACAACACGTGGCAGATTATGACTGGTGGTGATGGAAGGATTGCTGAGGACAACGGGGATTGCTTTACCTGGCCGGAGCTTGAGATTTCGAAGTAACAAAATTACTATTTTAACCCACATCCCGGAAGAAAAAGAGAAAGGATTAAATTTCCTTCACTTTTTTATCTTTTCTGGGTTTTTGGTTAGACTTTCTGATCATCTCGATTTGTTTTCCGGGTCGGATTCTATGGTGGGTTTGTGGTACAGATATATCGCTATAGGTTACAAAAGTTAGTTGCTTTCGGTGGCTCTATGTTGTCTGGTTTAGGGTTTAGTTTTTCTTGGGTCTGTAAATGTTCCGTCTTTGGACAGAAACGCTGCAAAAAAAAAGGACAAAGACGACTGCTTTTTCGGTAAAACTGCATTTACTTTCCATGCAATTTCATCTTCTTGGTTAATTTGAGATTTCCAGCTGACTAGCAATATGTTTCAATACTCGCTCGCTCGTCGTTGATCGCTGTGTTGTTGATATATGATCGATATTTTGGTTATGTTTCTCAGGTTTTTGTTTGTGTGATCATTTTTTTTTCTTGGATCCTAAATCTGTCTGCAAAACTGTAAATGGGGCATGAAGAATAATCGAGTCCCACGTTGTCAACTTTGTTGGAAGGAAATTAATCATAGTTTAATATTAATTAAGGGAAACCAAGAAACCAGACATGAACTGACAATTTAGTAGACGGTAAGAAATGGACAACTACAAGTTAAATTAATGGGGTTGATCAGAAGAGAATTCAGACAATCAACCCACCTCAGTGTAGTTTAAGGTTTTTTACTTAAAAGATTTATCTGTACTGTTCAACTTTGGAATTGAATAGTGAGAATAAGTTTGTAATGATGCTGGAAATGTGAGAATTTTGAGCTACATTGCCCCACCTACCAGGGACCACTTTGAATCAAATCCCCGAGATAGGGTTTGAACCTACAACCAATAATTAGTTAACAGCTAATCGCTTTAGAAGAACAACAAGAGATTAGATCTCTTAAGTGTGCCATATCCATTTTCAACCTAAGACCAATATGAGCTCGAAGTTTTCAAAAACTTGTTTGGGCTTCATTTGAAATTAGAATCCGGGCAGTTTTTGGGGTTAAGTTACTTAATTGCATGCATGAAAATGAAAGAAATGTTGTTTCCCCTCGAAATTTACTTGATTTGTGCTTTTTGGTTGAACTGAAGGTGAATCCAATGCACCCCGTTTTTCTAGGGCCAAAATACTTTAGTGTTACTAATTCACATATTTTGAAAATTGGCAGTTGAAGGTATGTACTCTAGGGCATAAGTATAAATATGTAAAATATTACCACTAATATTATAGTTTAGAAGTATTTATTTCTACTTGTATGTGTGAGAATAAGTTCAAATCAAATCAAATCCTACTTGTAGGCTTTTTGAATCTTAAAAAGTGTTATATTTGTCCGATTTGTATATTCAAATTCCAATTCCGCTCGCAGGTTTATGTTGTTGGCAATACATACATGATGATTATACAATATATCATTAATTTTTGTTTGTGCTGAAGTATGAGGTATCCCACGTTTCGAAAAGGAGGACTAATTATTTGTTGAGTTTGAAAAGACTAAAGGCATTTCAGCAATTCCTGATGACGGTCAAATGACACAAGTTCTCTCAAAACTTTCAACTAGAGAACCATTCGTGTTTTTGTCAACTTCGTGCTTTGAATCCAAGACCAGAAAACATATCTAACTTGAAATTCTACCGCAATTCTACTGGATTGGAATAATCATGTTTTGCATCACCCTCACGTTAGGGTTGAGCAAAAATGTCTAATTCATCGCATTAATCACGGAGAGCGCCAGCTTGCCTTGTATGATGCACTAAACCACAATCCATGCATGCATGCCGACACCAGATAGTTTAATTAATTAATTAAATTTAAGGTTACTCTACTAATTGGTCTCTGCTAGTTGAAATCCGAATTAAACATATGATTATTATCATATAAATACATATATAGGTCTGTGATCAGGTGGAGTCATCATTCTAGTTGGGATATTTGTCATCCCCATCCCCCACCACACCCGCATTTCCTCTCTTTTATTAAGAACTGCCATCGACTAAATTATTAACTCGATTCAATGTATTAAGCAACACCCTCATTTTCCTCCCACTATCCATTATCATTGCATATCCCATTCCACATTACCAACCTAAACTACATAATTAATTAAATCACTACGGGGTGCCCTAGTGGCTGGGACGGATTTCAGGCTCGTATTTCACAAGACATGTCATGTGTTTGATTCATGACGATAGTGAATCACACGATAGTGGCTAGGAGGAAGTTGAAATACCTCTTGTGAATCTTCCCAACCTTCTAAAGGGTGAACTGCAGTGGTGAAGTCACTAGCTGATCCCCTTTAAAAATAAAAAAAACTATGTAATGTGAAAACTCAAACTACAGAAAAAATGGGTTGATTACACATACACCCCTAAAAAATTTTGTGTTTTCACAAACCCGCTCAGGTTTTTAACATATCACAAACACTCCCTGATGTTTTAAAATCATCACAAACACCCCAATTAACAAGTTTTTCCACCGGGTATTTTTCTCCCCAAGGAAATTTTTGGAGATGTTGAAACTGAGTGCCGATTGGGATCTTGCGAACCAAGTGATTGCTTGAGAGGTTCAAGAATTCAAGGAAATGGAGTTCTGAAATTTCAGGTGGAACCTCTCATGTTGTTCAGTGAGAGATCGAAATTCGAAAGACTCGAGATTTCGAAAGTTACTAGATGATGATGGGGTTTCACCTATGAAATCATTGTTGGAGAAGTTGAGGATGTATAATGATCTGAATTCTCCGATATCGACATGTATTTGTCCGTAAAAAATTGTTGCCTGAGAAGTCAATCGCGGTGAAGATAGTCACAATCTTTTCCTGGTCCATTGGCAAATCTTTGCTCACAGTTGTTACTGAGCTGCGGTATAAATATTTTCATCGTTTCTTTTCGCAGGCAGAAGGTGATTTGCATCATCTTGGTTAGCCACCATAGCCTTCCATATTGCCAAAGATCCTACTGGTATTTTACTATTGTCAAATATCATTAGGTTTTTCAAAAGATAGGTCTAATCAAAGTTTGTAGTCAAACACTATTTTAACTCCGTAAGAGTTTCTTTGTATTTTCATAACTTTCTTCATAGAAGGGGATTTGTGAAATGATTTCAAAACGTAAAGGGTGTTTGTGATGTTCTGAAAACTTAAGGGGATTTTCTGAAATCACAAAAAACCTCAAAAGGTATATGCGTAATTAACCTAAAAAAGAATTCCTCATCTGTTAACTATTAATGTCGGGTGCAACCATGCAAATACAGTAGGTTACAATAACAATTGGGTTCAATTATTTTTATTTTTGTTATTTTAAGTGGGTTTTGCTAAAATTCATGGAATTTTAAGAAGCTTATAACTTTGTAAGTGAAGGGAATTATAAGAAAGCTCCTTGCTCCTTTTTATTAGGTAGGAGGGAAACCCCTTTTTCGAACTTTGTATATAACATCATAGGGGTTTGGGTGGAGTGACCCAATACAGAGGGACCTTGTGCGTGTGAGTTTGGCCACATGACCACAGAGAGTAACTTATATAGTACATGTATATCAATATGGCAACGTTCTATTTTAATAAAATAAAATTATGTGTAATTTTTTGTCTAAATGATTAGTTTTCAAGAGTACTGAATATCACATGATGATGTACTTAGTCATGTAACTTATTCTCATGACCATGTGGTTCTCATGTCAGACGGTAGGGTAAGTATTATCATGTTAAAGAATATTAGTGATAGGTAGGGTTTTTTTTTTTTTTTTTTTTTTTTTTTTTTTTTTTTTTTGGTATCATAAATAGTCCTTTATGTTTTAGCAATTAATCAATTCAGTCCTTCATTTATTCCTTTGGTTATCAAAATTGGCCTTGCCTTCCACACAAATGCCACATATGTACATTAACAGATTTTTTAACGGAAGTAAACGACAAGTGCAATTTTGTTTACCAAATTTATGAGTTTGAAACTAAAGAACCAACTTTATAAGCCTCTAAAACATAAATGATTATTTGTGATAAAAACTCGTGATAACCGTATTAGACTGGGTCAGACCCAAAGACATGCAATGAAACTGGGTCCAATGCAACTTATAATGCCCTCGAAGCATGCAATGAAAATGGGGCCAAGTTATAAAGATCCAAAATCATTAAGAATGGGTCCATCCAAATTATAGTGATGGGAAGTCAGAAATGATTTCTGTACTTACGTTCCTTCTTGCGATTCTCTCTTTATTTTTAACCGTTAAATTGAACAAATGCAGGAATGTAGAAGTAGAAAACAAGAGTCAAAATAATAATAATAAGCTAGCATTTCCAATTTCAATACTAAAAAGCCAGGCACAAAGTATAAAGTTTCTATTAGAGAACCTGAAGAAACTCACCGTTACAACATACTACGTGATATCAAGAAGGATCATATGTACGTACGAGACATATGGAATTTGCAACAAAGAAGCATGTTTATAAGTTTTGTTTAACAAATTTTGCATAATTCTGAAGCAAGTCAATGAAACATCAATTCGGCGGCTTGAAGAACTTCAATTTAAGTCCGCTGTTCACCATGCTCCATACCCCTCCGATTGAAAATGCCAAGCTAAAGGCGATCCCCAACCAGCCCAAGATCCAATGGAAATACCAGTTGAAGCTGTACTTTGTGGGTTTTTTTATAAGAACCCACATGAAGCAAGGATAGGCGAATGTGACCGGAAGCGTGAGCCCTCCTAGTAGACCGGCAAGACTGGAGAGGAAGGGGAGCGCTACACCTATGAAGAAGTTGATGAATCCATAGAGAACTCGGAAACCAGACCTGACCCAGACTGAACAAGGGCGATTGGTGCGGCTGGTGTAACCGGCTTCAAAACTGTCAAATACTGGCATGGAGTATATCTGGAAACTGCTCAAGCAATTGAACACAACTAGTAGGAAACACATTGCAAGGAGTCCTCTTGGTATGTCATGGCTGTGGAATCCGTACAGGGCATTGAGAATCCCTCCAGAAGGCATCTGCAGCCAAATAGAACATGCAATACAATCAACAAAAGACTGCATTTATAAAAACTGATGAAATGCGCCTCACAAGTTAAAAGAACGGTGATCTTACAAGGTTTCCATAAGCCCAGAAGCCTCCAATTGCAACAGGGAACAAACACAGGGCAATGAAGAAATAAGCAACCTTGGCTCCTCTCCACATTGGCACATGAGCCGGGTGCTTAAAGGTCGATGGCATTGTTGCCTAAGTCGGATAAATGGATTTGCGTTAGATAAGAATTCATAGTGAAATTTTCCAAATGAAGATAAGTTCATCAGAGTGCATACCTGAATCTCGAGAACTAAATTGTGCCCCCTGAAAGCAAAGGCTACAATACCAAGAGCATTCAGGACGGCAAAGACAGAAGCCGACGAGGTTGGCAGCGAAATGGGTTCATACGAAATTGTGGGTGGTCTTGTCTGGCTAACAGAGAGGACCCAAACCATTGTGGAGTAAGTTATGGCGGTCACAGCCCCAACGAGCGAAAGTCCTGCAATCGAATTGAGGTTTGGGAGCTGAGATAGAACGATACATAGCGAAGTGAACACTAGGTACCACTCCACCGTCGTTAGGGGATTCGACGAACATAGCGGTCCACAAACTATCTGGAAAAATAGTTTCATGGTCTCCCCTCCTATGAGAATTAAAGCAGTTGCAGTTCCTGCTGATAAATAGACAGTGGGGAAGAGAGCAAGCCAAACTCCCAATCTTTCCCCTGCCACAAAGAAATATATATATGCCAGTTAATGACTTATTCACATGCCATGTTATCAATTTCGCTCGCAAAGATCGAACTAAATTCTTTGAGTGCGGTGATACCTAATGCAGATTATGAAATATTCAAGAAACAAATAATCTTGCAGTTGTTGACCTGTTGGTGAATGTAAGCTCTCTTACCAAATGCAGCTTGTGCAAGCTCCACATATCTGTTGTACCGCTTTCCCGGGACTGCTTCGTGAAGCTGAACTAGAATCCACAATGTGTATAGTTGCCAGAAGTAGGCTATGGTTAAGGAAAGTGTTCCCCAGCTCCTGTGGACAAAATCAAGTAAATTACAAATGCCCCAACCAAGTCAAGTCATTTCAATTTTCAACTAGTTATTCTCAGCAGATTTGACAATTTTATCCTAATGCCAAACACTTCAAATCAATGAATATTGACCAAATACACAATTCGAAAAATTATAATTGTGCAGCAGGTTCTCATAAACACGTTAAATTTCCTTGAATTCTTGGGTGCATTGCTCACATCCAATCGGTAATTTCATTTACGTATTGTTATGCATGGTATATTGTAAAATTTTTGCATATAGAAATGAACAGTTGAAAGGAATTCATTGACCTCTCTTTTCTAATTAAAAATTATAACACCAAAAGAATATAAAATCAAAAAGTTAAGGGTAAGCAAAGAGTGGGATTGCAGTGAAGAGAATAAAACAAGATCTTTGAAGTTAATGGAAAAGCAAAAGGTAAAGGAAGTGACATGCCTCAAGAATGTTCTGTCATTTACTTTTTCCAAATTAAAAGAATAACCTATGATTAATTTTCAATAAATGAAGTGACTTTAATTTGCTAGACCCACAAAAGCCATAAACTTTAGTCAAATTCCTCGCACCAGAAACCATGTGAGAGGGTGACAGAAGCCGCAGAAAATCAAGTAGAAAACGCCAACAAACAAAATTCCACATCAAAATTTCACATCTGGGTAATTAATAGAATTAAGATGCAATTAACCCTAAAGCTTGGAACTTTATGAAGCTTGAGCTAGTTAGGTGAAATGGGTAATTAAGATCTATCAGTAATTATTAGTCGAGGAGAAGGTTTAGTTAATTAATTACCAACCAAGAAACGTAATTCCAGAGCTAAACCACAGCTGGATAATTAACCAAAAATGTAGTTAACCACCAAAAGCAACAAACTTTATGAAGCTTGAGATAATTGGGTGAAATGGGTAATTAAGATTTATCAGTAATTGTGATTAGCAGAGCAGGGTTTAACTAGTTAATTACCAGCCGAGAAAAGAGAAGGCGACGGGAAGCACCAGGGCCTGGAAGCCAACGCCGGCATTGAGGTTATGAAACGCAGCGTAGTGAGCGTTACCGTTGCGGGACTCGGTGATGGGAAGCCACGCGTCCTGCGGGTTGAGCTTTGTGAGGTGGCCCACCTCCTCCAAGTATCCCTTCATGTTGACCAGCACCCGCTTCATGGGCGTGCCGATGGGGCTGAGGAACCTCGGCGAGATGAACGACGTCGGAGTCCAGGCCGTGGACGACTTCGCCTCCTTGGACGGCAGACGAGGGGACCTCTGACCAGATGGGGTCTGTATCTCCGGCGTCGACACCCCGCGAGGGGTCGCCGGAATCGATATCAGCTCCGTCTCGGGCCTCTCATCCATTGCTTCCAGTGTGTTTAGTGCCTTGAAAGTGTTAGTGTTAATGCCTGAGGGAGTTGCTCTGCTGCTCTTATATATAATGGAGGTACGAGAAGCTCTCTCTGTTTCTCTGTGTGTATATGCGTGTGAATAATGGCACTTTTTTCTTTTTGCTTTCAGTGTTGTGTGTAGGAAGGCCAGTGATGATCAGAAGGAGCGTGGGGCCTTTGAGTGAGTGAGAGATTGATATGACATGATGCAGGAAGAGAAGGATGTGAGTGAGCAGGAGCTTCAATTTAAACAAAGTAACGATCTTGCTTAATAAAATCGTAATCTGTTTCTTTTAATGAGTAGTAGATACTGATTTATTGAGCTATATTAGCTTTGTGGAACACATTGCAGACCCAAAAATAAGTGGTGGTGTTACCGTTTGGGCAAAGTGGTGACCAAAATCTAAACTTCGAGGAAATAAGTCAACAAAGTATATCAAATTAGTACTCTGGTATTTATTTTCACGTGCAATCTCATTATGCATGTAGGTAGAGATAAAAACAATTAGAGCATTGAAGTTGTAGAACAAGACAATTCAAGAGCATTTTTAGTTTGAACAAGTAAACAATATTGTTTATGGTCGGTTAGTTATCTATTCAAGTCTTTGTCAACGAAGAGTTCTCAATTATTTCGTCTAAAGGTATCATTTCATTAGCCTTTTGCGAAACAAGATGTTTTATGATTGGTTACTCTCATGTGTATTTCTTAGTTCAATATTTAGACAAACGAACTACATTCACTACGAAAAACAAAACAATTGCAACCATCTTAACTATGGTTAAGCTTTTTGAAAGTGTATCAACTATGTATATCAAGTTAACACTCTTTCAGCTCTATCATACATGTGGAGAGAGAAATAACCACACACAACAAAACAAGTGTATCCTGCACTACTAAAATGGGCAATGGAGGTTTACTGCTTGGATTTTTCCAAAATTGAAACTCTAATACCATGTTAGACAACTAATAAACTCGAAATCTTAAAGTCCCAGCACCATGTTTTACTTAATTTTAGTGGAGGGGTGGGATAAGGAAGGCTCGTGAATTTGGTCAAAGAGTCAAGCAATCATGCGTTGTTGGTGAATGTGTGATGAACGTTATTTGAGATGGGTCCTAAAAATTATGTCCGGCCTGCGGAATTTTCGGTTCCTTAGTGTTTGGCATTGCACGCGACGATTGGCGGGTGGGGATGCGGGATTGCGAGGTGAGGTGATCACTTCATTGGTCTGTGTTGGCGTGTGGATAGACATTAACTTAAAGAATTTTTTTTCACTCTTCCCACAAGTCACATGTCACAAATTACAAGTAAGCGTGACTGTTGACTGCAACTCCTTGTTCCAATAAGATTTGGATTTGGGACATTCTTGAATGTGAATGCCTACCCCCGTTGTTTTTGTTTTTTTTTTTTTTTTTTTCAAGTATATCGATATTTTACATTAAAAATAAAGAGTTCAGTTAAACCACGTAATAGGTAGTCTAATTTGATATCGAATTTATCATTCACGAGATTCGATTTTAAGATCTCTTGTTTATAAGTGAAGATGAATACCATCAGACCGCAAGATTTCTCCCTTCTGATTTCATTTCTGTGTTTTTTCTCTCAGATTTTTTGCTTTGTCTTTGTATAAAAAAGTTAACACAAGATGTTGACGTAACTTAATTGTGACCCTTCAAATAAGAAATAAGGGAAATGAAGGAAAAAAAAAAAAAAAAGAGAAAATCCTACCTTATTTCTAAAACACTGGTTAAAACGAATATTCTCATCGCACAAAATCATGACAATAGTGATGAAAAAGGGTCGTTCTTCTTCTCACTTGATATTGAAAATCAACTAGAACGAGAGTTTTTTTTAAAATCCTAATTGTTCAAATGGTTAGCTTCCCAAAATATCATCAGTACTTTGATTCGTAATATTTGATTTATATCATTTTAAATAATTAAAATTTATTATCTAATTATTTTAAATAGTTTCTTATTTACTATTTAGGGGAAAAGTATATGGAAGTACCAAAATGTCACACAACATCTAATGGTAAAATTTTTGGGTTTTGTATTAAAATAAATAAAATCAACCTATAAATAAGTTAATTGTTTAATCGTATATGAACAAATGATTAAGAACGAGAGTACATTGCGATGCGCGTGAGGTTGGAGTTCACAAGGACCGGAAAACGGTGGTCCCATAGCGCAGCACTGCAAACAATTTCTGAATGTCAGTGGGCCAGTGGCGGTAACTTTTAAAAAAGATGTGATATCCACACATCTTATTTTACTTCTCATACATTCTTTTAATTTTCGACCATATGATCGGATGAATTGAAGAAGATCAACGGATAGAAATTATCAAGAAATATGTAAGAAGTAAAAATAGAATGTGTGAATAACATACTCTTTAAAAAAAAATGGTAATTTTCAAACATCAATACAGATAAAAAAATTGCCAGATATTTACCGGACACAAACCACGTGCTTCCCATCTCGCGTTTGCTGCTGGTGCACACGTGCCCTTTTTTTTTATATAATATTTAGGGTTTTTGTTGGTAAACTGGGTAAAAAGGTCAAGTAATTACTGTCAGGCATTTGCATTGGAAATTAACTGCTGCTGGAAACGCATGCAAGCTGCCCGAAGCATGCGTATTAATTATCTGCTATCATATATTTTTAGGATCATTAATTCGAATTATTAATCATCTTCTGTAATTATATTTTAATTTGTTTTTAAGAATAAAGGTCCCATGCGGATAAATGGTTAGCCGAAAGTCATAACTAGTCAAGTTTTCATTAATATGGTTCTTCAAGTAGGGCCCTGGAAGAAATTCTATTCATATTTGTGGAGTACTTATGGGCTCTACGATGAGAGATTTTTTAATGTAATCGGAATACAAGATGATATATTACGTATTACTATATAAATTGTGAGATATGTTTGTTAAACAATTAATAGCTTAAAAAATAAAAATTTCTACCATTTTATATAAAAACACATGATATACTATCCGTATTCCGATCACAATAAAATATTTCTCCTCTACGATAAACAAGTTAATAGGGTCGGTGCGCGGCGCAGATGAAAGATGAGTTAAACTGATGTTAAGAGAAGACAAACTAATATAAAAATGTGTATGGATGACAGGCAGAAGAGTTGGAACTTTCAAACATAAAATGGGCAAAATGGAGGTAAGGGGAGGAACGTACCAAACTTGTGGACACAAATGTCCAATATTAACTTTAGGTTCAAATTCTTTCCAAGTATTGTGTCCTAGATGCAGGATAAGGTGGGGTCAAATATAAACGGGAGACATTTTTCCGTTATTCGGAACATAATTTGGTATACTATATGTTATAATATAAGTGAAGAGATTTTTCTTCTACGTATTTTCTACTAATATTATGACATGTGGTTGTATTGCTCGTGTTTCAAGTTCACTGAAATATTTCTCCAAGCATGGGGTCATCAAAGATGGAAAATGATGCTCAAGCATGGAGTTTGTGAGTGGTGAAGGTAGCAGTATTTGAATAGATTACTCTATATGTCAACGAGCAATATATATGGCGATGTTAAACCGAAATGGAAACATCCACTAATATTATTTTGTACAGATATTTCTTTTCTTTTATAAGTAAAATCTTATACCTGACTCACGTGAATGATGAATTTGATCTCAATTATGAACCGTTATTTGATGATTTAGCACAAATTCGAGTAAAAGATCTCAAACCTACTCTCATATCACCTTTGGTGCCTCCTGGTGGTCCTTCTCTCTAGCCTTTCCTCGGCCTTTATAGCTAGTTGACAGGCCACTCTTCGCATCTGATGCATCGAGATTTCATCTTGGATTTCTAAACCTCAAGCCCTATCAACCTCCAGTCGCACTCCTACGCCAACCAACGAACGACGGGGCACGCTATTACCGTGGCTCCCAATGCGGCATAAAAAAATGCTCCCGGTCATTCCACAGACACTGGGGGCCCAAGAATAATAACTACGAGGCTCCCATGATAAGAATCGAAGCCCAAAAACTTTTAAATCAGGCCTTCGTGCATTTTCATTTTTCACAAACTCTAAAATATACTTTACGTCAAGCTGTTAATCTAATGAAAAACTAATGAAAAAGATTTTAAAAGTTTGTGTTTTAATCAAAACTTATCCTATAATTTTATTTAATGATAAGGATAAAATTAAAAATAAAAAACAAAAAATAACCTCATAAAAACACGTGCATTGTAAATTCTGTAAACTTACCATATAGATTGCAACAGCTCACACCTTTTATTATTATTTTTTTTAGTAGCTTCAAACCCTAGCCTCATAGGCCCAGGCCCACGTGCCTCCTTACTCTTTCTTTATTTCTTGTTTATGAGCTTTAATGATGATAGTTAGTACTTTCAATGCTCCGCTCATGTTTCCGCTTTCGCCATTTTCAACGAAAAATGTACTAAACTATCTCCCATAATAATCTTAATTGATGATTTCCTATTTGAACTTTTTGTGAGAATGGAATAGGCTCTCATCTTTCCTAAAATTAGAGAAAGACATGCTCTCTTCAGACTTAAATGACTAAATGCTTTGGATGACTGACACTTCCTGAAGAGATTCGACCATCATAATACTTTTGACGACATTCTCATGTATAGAATAATTATTTGGGTTTTCTATTCATTGTTAGAATGTTTATGACTCATCCATTAATCAGAAAACACAACTAATCATTCGTATCTAGTTAATGTTAATGACATGCCTTTTCCAAGTTTATTTTTCAAACCATTGGCCACTAATTTCTTGGCCCCCAAAACCATAGATGCTAGTGTGCATTTTCCAGTTGAGCTTCGTCTACTGTCCATTGTTTTCTATGCCATGGTTAATGAAATAGTGATAGTACTAGTATTCAGTTTAAGAAATAGTCAGTGTTTAATTTACGAAATAGTGATAATATTAGTGTTTAGTTTAAAAAATAGTCAATGTTCAGTTTACGAAATAGTGATAGTATTAGTGTTCAGTTTAAGAAATAGTGATAATACTAGTGTTTGGTTTAAGAAATAGTTAGTGTTTTGTTTACAAAATAGTGATAGTATAAATGTTCGGTTTAAGAAATAGTTAGTGTTTAATTTGCGAAATAGTGATAATACTAGTGTACGAATTAGTGATAGTAATAGTGTTCGGTTTAAGAAATAGTCAATGTTTAATTTACAAAATAGTCATAGTATTAGTATTTAGTTTAAGAAATAGTCAGTATTCAGTTTAAGAAATAATGATAGTACTAGTGTTTGGTTTAAGATTTAGTCGTTATTTGGTTTGAGAAATAGTTAGTGTTAAGTTCTAAATATAATCAGTGTTCGATTCTATAAATAATCAATGTTCAGTTGTAAAAATAACTAGTGTTAACATGACATGACACAAACTTAAAAAATTGTCCAAACTAAAGATAAAATCACTATTTCAAAAATAAAATAAGCATTGTTTATCAAACTGAAAAATGAAAAATTTTCGTTATTGTTTGTCTTGTAATATTATTATTTAGTTTGTTCCAAAAAAAAAAAAAAAATTATGAAACAATGGTCAAATAAAATACAATAAAATAAAAAGTAAAAATTGTAATATTTATGGAGTGAGAGTAGAGTGATATGAGGAATTGAGCCAACCTCAACTGTGTGCTTTGCGACTCTCATTCCCACCTCTTACTTGATTGTCCCTTTACTGAAGGTCTATGGCAACATGTGTTGGTAAGGTGTGGGGTTCCTTGACTTCTTCCTCCATGACCTTCTTTTGTGGATTATGTGGCAGCCCATTGGTGGGGGAAATCGCTTCTCGTGGCGGTCAAAAAGCTTTCTCTTGCAGTTACTGTCTATTGCATTTGGTGTGAACGGAATAACCGCATGTTCAACAATTGTAGGAAACCCCCTGCTGCTCTTCTTCAGTCAATCACTAATATGATCCGGTGTCGGCTATGTACTTTGCATGTTAAGCCCTCTACCATTAACATGATGATCCTCCATAATTGGAATGTTGCTGCTCATTAGGCTCTATGTTTTCCCGTCGTCTTCCTCTACGTGGGTTAGGCTTTGTTTTGGGATTGTTTCCCCTTTGTTCTTTGGTACTGTGAGAGTTTCTCTCTTATTGTTTATTGTTCTTTTTAGGCTTTGCCCTATTAATATAAATCTTTATTTAACAAAAAAAAAAAAAGAGATGAGAAAAAAAAAATTGATGTGAATGGGTGAGGTGAGAGAAGAGAGAAATTTGATAGGAATATGTGAAAGAGGAGAGAGAGAGAGAGGAGCTAATAATGGTGGAGGAAGAAACAGAGAGGGAGGGAAATGATGTGTGATTGAGTGATGTGACGTACGCGTTAGATTTTGTTTTTGATTTTTTTTTTAATTATTATGTTAAATTTTTGTCAAATTTTTATTAAAACTTAAGTCATTTTTATTAAAGTTTAAGTCTTCTTTATTAAATAAAGTTAGTGGATGACTTTTTGTTAAAAAAAAGTTGAGAGAAACCCTTTTCATTAAAACTCTCTTAATCTAATCAGTAATCACAATAAGTTTTCACAATGGATGGTGTTATCCACAAACTTTTTTTCCTACTTTCCAAACAAATCTCTTAAATTTTCATTTATCGAATTAAATGACATAAATCGAATATAGAGTGTGTGAAAGACCAAAAAAAAAAAAAATGTATGAATAGCACCACATTCAACAATTAACAATTAAACATCAAACCTCACTATAAATATTCATCATTCGAGTCAAACTTAATACTTTATTCAATTAAGTAAATTCGAATATCGTTATAAGCATGTTTACTTTTTGCAATTTCACTAAAAGCATCATTTGTATTAAAATTCGTGGTTGATGCTAATGAAGTTGCACAGCCTCAAAAATCGAGCTGTCATTCATCTTTTCAATCATTGTCCCGTTAGAAGCAAATTCGTTTTCAATATGGCGTTTAGTTACATAAATGAAACATTAATTTGCTTTCAATTGATCATGGTGGGGAAATATTTGGTTATTAGCTCATGTGAATATAACATTCCGTTACTGATTACGACATATGAATATGTATTTTAGTTATATGCAATAATTTTTCGATCAAGGTACTTTTTTTTTTTTTAGCAAAGATTACAGTACTATTTATTGAACAAGGATAAAGTAAAGACTTGATTGTCAACCATATGAACATAGCGTTCATTACGTGGCTCGATTATATAAAAATACATTTCTGACGATATACAAAATTTTTTATTATATATTTTACCGTTTATTTACGCAGGTCAAATTACAATTTAATATCAAACTTACTACGTAGACATACATATCGTTATTGATTAAATGATCACGTGCGCCATGTCATAATTGTTAAATCAGAATGGATCAAGAATCTACCGAACCACATTGTTTGACATTCGGATAACTTAATCCGGTTAATCAAGCTAATGTTGCTGACATATGCGCTTCCGTCATCAACTGCTTCAATTACATACACACTCAGTCAACGGAAAAAATTCAACTTCAAATTGTTAAGGGAATTGTTATTAGCACTTCAAAAATCTTATTTGGCACTTTAAACTTTCTATAATTAAAAAGAAAAATACGCTTGTAAGGAGTGCTGAATGAAATTTTTAAAGTAATAATAATAATTCCCATTATTAAAACGCCCCTTTTGATTTTGACAATTTCCCACTTTACCACCATTTTTCTTTTTGTTTATGCATTATATTTGGAAATATATTAATCCAACTTAAACTATAGGACTAATTGCAAGTTGCTTTTATTATAGTGGTGGAAAGGCTATGAGCTTCATGATGGCGTGGTTTATTACAGTGGTGGAAAGGCTATGAGCTTCATGATGGAGTGGTTTCAAACTTCGTCGGTGATTAATATATATTTAATCTTACAAAATTTATTGTTTGACAGAAAAACAAAAAAACTATAGGACTAAATGCATTTTGCATCTTTCATGTTAGTTTTGATTTTCAAAATGAGCCACGAGATTTTAGTTTTTTCAAGTTGTCCTTTAAGATTTTAAAATTGCATCAATTTATACTCTTTGTCTAATGCATTAAATAAATCTTCATCAAAATTGATGACACGGTGAGTACAAAATCCATTACTTCGACATGTAAGTCACATTTATATCATATTAACTACAAAACTCATCAACTTAAGGGATATTTATACGTTCTAATATCTTAAGCGATAACGTGAGAAAATTGAAACTGCCCATTTTAAAAATCATCTCAAATTTTGAGGTGTAAAATATACGTAGTCCTAAATTATATAGTTTTAAATTCCCAAAACACCTTAGACCCGTTACTTTGCAACAGAAAATTGTAATGTTATAATCGTCTTTTCGATATTGTTTTTGAGGTAGGTGCGTGGAACGGAGGAAGGTAAGGCTATTCTCAGTCAAAGTCAACCAAATACCGGAAAGCGACTTTGGAAGCCACGGTTGCTCTCCACCACAATTGTCGAAAGACCAAATTATCCTTGGAGTTATGCGGATTTTAATTTCAGTTACAACCTAGCTATATACTTTGTAACTAAATGTTTTATTTTTTGGTGAAAAGACTGAAAGTTAAATTAAACTATATTTCATCTATTTTAAACATATTTACATGGTTAATGAATTTAATGTTTACGGTATAAATTCGATAAAAAAAAAATACAAGAAGTTTGTAATTCAAGTTGTCTAATATTTATTTATGTATTCGAGGTTATAAGTTTGATTTTTCTTTCATTTATAATTGCTTGTATAAAAACACATAATAGTAACATATAAAAACCAATGCACGTGGTGAAGTGTAATAGTTGTTAGGGTATTCCTCTTTAACCCGTTGAGTTCTAATTCAAATTATCCTCTTGTCTCAATTAGTGTAAAAAAAAAGAAAAAAAACCAATTCAAAGATAATACTAACAATTATCCTTTCAATCCATATCTCGAGTTTGATTTTTCTCTGCCATTACCACTTGAATAAAAACAACATACTAACATATAAAGAAAATGTAAAAGTTAGTATTATGTTGTATGATTTAATCGCTTGAGGAAAATAAAAGTGAACATGCCTTTCAATGCCTACTTCTACAACATATTTATTCCAAAATCTAGCATCGTGTATAAAAAGGTAGTGCTATTCACACAATTTTTTTTCATTTGTACACACTTATCAATTTTTGTCCTAATTTTTTTGTTTCAAATTATTAGATCCGAAAACTAGAAATTAAGAGATACATGAAAAGTAAAAATAAATGTCATGAGGGCACCACCTCATATAAAAACTATGACAAAAAGGAGACACCAAAGGTACAATCGTAAATAAGGAAAGAAGCAAAGGCCATTTTCGTCTACAAAATCAGCTGCCTTTCTAATAAAACCTATCGTTCACAATTGCAGCCCCAACTTTGCGATTTCTGTCGATTCCAAATCGCCTGCTCGTGACTCGTGAGTCGTGACTCGCGAGCTTCACTCTCTCTCTCTCTCTCTCCGGCAAACTACGTCGGAGCTTTTCTCCTCCCAAACCCTAATTTTCCCAATCCCCAATTTTTTTCCCCAAATCACCTCCAATTCTGTAACCCCACATTTCAATTCAACCTTCCCGCCGCCGATTCACCGTCGTCAACCTCCGCAATGGCATCCATCGCTTGCTAGGGTTTCCTAGATCCATCCCGTCACTCTCCGACAGCACACTGCACCACTACTTCACCAACCTAATCAAATTCATAGTTATGGCTATTCGTGTCACCCTGAGCTTCTCCGGCTATGTGGCCCAAAACCTTGCATCCTCGGCGAACCTCCGCGCGGGGAACTGCCGAGGATTTCAAGAATGCTGGGTCAGGTCTCGGGTATTCGGATCCAAACAGAAGCCCGATATCGACCCCTCTGTCCCCGTCCGCAATTACCAGACCCAATTCTCCCGCTCGAAGCCTTCGTCGGCCGCCGTAAGGCCCTTGCCGTCGCTGTACACCGCCCTCGCCGAGGAGATTCTAGGCGAGAGCAGCAAGAGCCCGATCGTGCTGGGGTTGATCTCGCTTCTGAAGTCAACGGCTGTCGCCACAGGCGTCTCTTCGGCTTCGGCCGCCATGGGGATTTCGCCGTCAAAAGTCAGTTCGATCATGCCCTTTTTACAGGCATCGAAGTGGCTTCCCAGCAACGACACCGTCCCGGAGTCGATAATGAAGGAAGTGGATAAAGGTGGAACGTTGTGCGTGGACGAGGTTGCTGAGGCCTCGCAGCTAGCTAAGAAAGACTTGGGCAGGACCGGGTTTTTGTCACGAGTGTTGAATTCTTGCTCGGAGGACGCTAAGGCTGTGTTCACTGCTGTTACAGTTAGTGTATTGTTTAAGTCCTTCTTGGCTGAGCCCCGATCGATTCCCTCCACTTCAATGTATCCTACTCTCGATGTGGGTGACCGAGTTTTGGCGGAGAAGGTGAGTTTATGTTCGAATTTTCCCCGTCTTTTAATTTGTTCAATGTTGGTATTCTGATTGATTGATAGTTGATTTAGTCTTGGTTAGTACGATGTGAATTTGAATTGGGGTATGGAAATTTATGCTTGCAATCTACTTGGTGAATTAATAAATGTGGAAAATTTTCTTCTGTTGGTGTCTGAAATCGATTACGTGTAGTACATTATATTCTCAACCAGATTCTCAGTTCAGCTGATATCTTTTATTCCTTTGATGAATCAGGTTTCATATTTCTTTAAAAATCCTGAGGTTTCAGATATAGTAATTTTCAAGGCACCTCCAATCTTACAGGTAATGTATATAATGTAACTACATTTTGTATGAATTTCGATTGCACCCTTAGTTACATTTTGTAAGAAATTTTAGCATGTGGCACTGACATTTTTAATCTTCTGTTTTGTTGTGTACTAGGAATTTGGTTACAACTCATCCGATGTATTCATCAAAAGAATTGTAGCTAAGGCTGGAGATTGGGTCGAGGTATTAATCTCGTTAATCTTCATAGTTCATGGTTATAAGTTTATAGCTCAGGCAGTTTATTGATAAAATTGAAAAACTGTATGCCTTGGTTTTTTGACATGTTATTTGCTTGGACTTTCTGTTGATCAGGTTCGCAATGGGAAATTACTTGTCAATGATCTTGTTCAGAATGAAAATTATGTTTTGGAGCCGCTCGCTTATGAAATGGATCCAGTGGTAGGCATCCTCTTCTGGCTTCTCATTGATTTGTTTTCCTTCAGTTGATTTGGATACGGAGAGACATGGACGATTGCTTACAAAATTGTGTCCTGCTTGCTTGATTATGCAGCTTGTTCCAGAAGGCTATGTCTTCGTATTGGGAGATAATCGCAACAATAGTTTTGACTCTCATAACTGGTACGTCTAAGCTCTTAGTATAGCACATTAAGATCATTATCCTTCCAACTGAATTGTTATATCTTCGTAACCAAAAAAAGAATTATCGCATCGCTGACATGTTGATGTTGTTTACTTGTTTTCAGGGGTCCACTTCCTGTGAAAAACATTCTTGGCAGATCAGTATTTCGCTACTGGCCTCCTTCCAAGGTGTCTGACACCACGTTTGAACCACAGGGACCAAATAACGTCGTTGCAGTTTCTTGACCAGTTGCCCTCTGTTTGCAGGGGGAGGACCTCAGAATACATTCTTATTCTCTTATCAAGATAGTGAACTGACTTTCACTACTCTTTTGGCTCGTTTTCGAGCACTTTGAAGATGATTTGGATGGATAAACTTATCCATCAGTCTGTGAATCTGTATGAAATTTAAACTTACTCTGAACGAGCAAAAGAAAGATGAAGCTAAAGTTTTCAACTTATATGATTCATCAAATTATTTTGTTCTTAATATGTTGTTGGGAGGTTCAGCTGCCATACATGAGGTTTCAGCACCTGTGAGGAACCAAACGTCCAAAGGAAGGGGAAGATTCATCTGGAAGTACAGCACCTCTCGTGCCGGGTGAAGGTCTGATCGCCTTTGATGCTGGTGGGATGATTCTTGTCATACGAAGAGACGGAGATGGTTCGCGGATGGTAGCCGCAGATGGTTCTTTGCAGTAATGCTGAAAGCTTGCCCATGAATTGAACTTGGCCTCCCTTTTTTACCTGTTGCCTGTAGGCTTTGCTTGCTTCCTTCGAAGCATCCGTGTAAAATGGCGTCTTTGGAGTTCTGCTGTTCCATTTTATAAGACGCATTGTTCATCTGTGTAAAACGTTGTTCGTTGATAATCCGATCAAACTGCTCCCTTGATTGAGTAGTTGGTATTTTATGGCTTGTTCTGTAGCCTACTTGAACTTAACTTTTTAAACTCAAAAATAATTTTTAAATTTTAGGCCTTAAAAACTTGTTTGATAGAATTATTTTCAAAAACTAAACTCAAAATTAACTAAAAAATATAGTTTATTATCTAGTTTTTAGAGCTTTTAAATTTAAGCTCACTCATTTCTTTTCTCTCCCTTCTTCCATTTCACTCAAAATCTTTCTTTTCTTCTCTTTCTCTCATTTGTTTTTATTTTTTATTTTTTTTATACCTTTTTCGTCTCTACTTCAACCTGCTCTCTTCATTCTCTCGGTTCTTTCTATCACTCTTCTTCTTCTTTATTTGGTGCGATCCTCTCTCTTCTTCCTCTTTCCTTTAATCGTCTCTTGCTTTCTTTCCTCCTCTCTCCTCTTTCTCCCTTTCCTGCGACCCTCACTTTTTGGATCTCTTCGTCTAGTTTAAATCGCAAACCATCAAGTTTTTGAGTCTTAAAGAAAATTGTTTTCAAGAAATGTTCTCAATAAATGTTTTGAGAAATTATAAAAATTTCCAAATAAGATACCAAATAGATCCTTAATTTTTCTTCTTGTGCTAATGCATCAAGGGAACGATTTCAATTCTATTTTTTATTCATCTCCATGAAATGTTTTGTTTGGATATATGAATCCGAATTGAACGAAAAAGATCAAACTGCCCTCTGGTTCAATTTAGTTATGCCATATTCAATTTCAGCACACCGAAATTTTTTTGGAAAACCGGAAATACTAACAGGGCATTTCTATTCCGTCTGACCATTAGTGTTAAAAATCGAACTCAGGATATCCTATATAAAATACGGACTAAAGTTCAAATATTCATCCCTACTCAATGAAAAATGAAACTAATTATAGCAACCAAATGAAAAAAATTTAAAATAAGATAAGTGGCAGCTAAAAAAAAAAATTAACGGTCTCATGAGTAAGGTTATCCCATCATCATTGGAACCCAAAACTCAAACACGGCGGTGAGAGAGTGGGACGCGATCCCTTCCGCTTATGTCTGTCGTTGACGAATCAAAACATACACAAAAAACGATGAGGACCGGCGGCGCCACCGTGTCCCTTCTCCTCTTCCTCTACCTCCAGTTCCCGCTTCAATTAATTCTCGCTTTCAATTCTTCCTCTCTAAACGACGACACTCGAATCCTGCAGGTACTCTCTCTCTTCTCGATCTCATATCTCTCTCTCTCTCTCTCTCTCTCTACAGCTCTGTGATTTTTAATTTCTACTTTTCTTTCCATTTTGGTGAATTTTGAAGGAAGTTCTGAAGCAAATCTCGGCCAAGCACAAGTGGGATTTGCGGGACGTGAGGGTCTCCAGGCTGGATGTGGGCAGGGTCCGATTCGAGAGCGCCCAGCGGTACGAGTTCCGGGTCGGATTCGGGAAGATCCACGTCGGCGTCTTGTCCTCTGACGACGTCGCTTCCTGGAAGAAGTTCAGGAAACCCAGGACCCATTTGGGCTCCCTCGTTCAGGAGCTCAGCTCCATGGCCGTTGTCGATACTTTCGAAGTGGAGGGTCCGTTTGAGTTGCGCGTCGGCGGCTCTCACGAGCTCTCGCTTTCATTGCCGGTAAGCTCATTGCTCAATTTAACGCCTAATCGAACTTGAATTTCAGAATTATGTTAGTTATCTTGATTGGTTCTCATCAGATTACAAATGATTCGATAAAAAACAGAACTTTTTCACTAAATTGTCACCAAACCGGCACTAAACGAACACGAAAAACTTGTTTTACTGTGCTGTTTATTGCCCCATGTATTGAGAATTTGTAGAATTCTATTTGTGCATACTTTGCAAGTGTTTTCAAAGTGGTTTTGATTGACACTATAGCTCACTTGTTGCTCTTTTCGAGTTTTCGGACAATTTCATATACGAATAGCTTGAGAAATTTCTTTTGTATATTGTAGATGAACACTACATATAATGGGTTGAAAAGGATTCTTGTTGGTGATGGCATAACTGTGGAGGTAAGCAGAGCGATTGAAGTCTCTGTGTTCCATGCGTCTGATCTTGGTTTATCATCAAATGGCAGTGGTGCTACTAAGAAGGAGAGAAGTGAGTTTTGGCCCATTGGGCATTCATACTGTGCACCATTAGTTCCAATTCGTGTTTTAGGGCCGGCAACATCGGTTGCATACAAGACTCGAAATCATGGTGCCCACATTGAAACTAATTTTATATCCAAGGAGATAGTTGAATTGTTGCCAGAGAAGTGCTATAGAAGTCATGCATACAAGAAGCGGCCTTGTCCCATTGATTCTTTAAGTTTGAGGATATCTATGCTGGAAAGAATTTGGAAAGGCTTTCTTGGTGACAGAATTCGCCAGAACAAATTGTCGGGATTTGTTGAAGGAAAAATCAAAGCTTCAACTATTGTCCGCTTCAAGGTTGAGCTCGAATTGGATTTTCGGAGGGTTGGTGCACTCCATGACAAAGAAGGGTGGAGAACTATGCCAGCTGTTCAACGGGTTTGGTTTGAAGTTTTGGCGAGAGTTGAATTAAAGAGGGTTAAGCCTCTCTTTGTTAGAAAGATTAGGCCCTTCATTGTAGCTGATTCAGTTGCATGGAGTAGTTTGACGTCAAATATTTCCTTTACGAAGTCCGGATCTGTCCTTGGCCCTCCGGAGGCGTTAACACTGGATGTGAAGTGGTAGAGTAAACTTGTAAAGTATTCTTTTTTGAGAATGTTTTGCAGATTAAGGCGACAAGGCTTTGTTTGTGCCCATGCCCCTTTTTCTATATGATAGATGAAACAGTACATGCCAGTGGCACTCTCGATTGCTCCTGTAAGTAAATTGTTAATTAAGAAAACAAACGTTATACAGATTGATGACTTGATATTAGTTTGATCTTATTTTGCTTTCGACTTTATAATCTGATATAGTCAGGATCGTTTTGTTGGATCGTTGCCTCTGTGATCGCTTGAGTCTCATTTTCATTGCATAAGCTTTTTCCTTCATGAGTTTTTGGTTTTGGTGGATACTCACTGTATATATGTTGGATGAAATTGGTTCGTCTAGAATAATATGTAATCATCATAGGGAAACGATTCCCGCACTCTGAATTTCTCCGGAGTGCGGAAATCATTTCCCCTTATCATGTTGCCCTTCATTTTGAAGTTTAATATCATGTGTTATAAAATGCATTTCATAATATGGGTTCTCTTAATAATGTTGATAATCATTACAATATATACTAATCATTCATGTACCAACAAGTGCCGTCCACACACTCATTTTTGCCTCTGACACATCTCTTGTTAATTTATATCCTTTGATTTTCAATTCATCCGATCCGATGGCCGAAAATTGAGAGAGGTCTGTGAGAGGTAAAAAGGGGTGTGTAGACAGCACCACCCTAAAACAAACCCTAACTAGGTTTTAACCATTTCAACCTTCCCACTGTAATCACCTTCCTTAATCACCTCCACCTTTTTGTACTTATACCAAGATGCACAAAGCACATAACCTCCAAAATTAAGCACACTGAGCCCTGCCAACAACCAATAGAAATAGTTCAGCTTATCTCTGTTCAAATTATTGCTAGCCAGCCACCCGCCGCTGACTTTATTCACCACCTCCACCACCACCGTGCTCAAGAAATACCCAAACGCAATTGAACACCACGATATGGCGGTGCTGAGGGACTTCATCCCGACCGCACTCTCAGCATAGAAGAACTCCAGAAGCCCTACCAATGTAAACATATCCGCAGCTCCGAAAATTGCATACTGCAACCCCAGCCAAAACACACTCATCGGCAGTGGCTCTGCGCTGTCGACCATGTTGTGTTGAACCGCTACGTGTTTGCGGCGAGTTTCTATGAGTCCGGCCACCGCCATGGAGATAGCAGAGAGCACTAGCCCAACTGCGATGCGCTGGAGGTGGCGTATCCCGGTTGGGATCCCGGTGATTTTTCGAGCGATTGGCACGAAAATTCTTTCGTAAATCGGGATAAGAAAGAACATGAACGTTAAGGGGATTGCTGGGATTGAAGGGCCGGGAACTTTGAATCCGAGCAGATTACGGTTCATGGTTGTGCTCTGTTGGATTGAGAAGGTCTGGAGTTGCGCCATGCATGTGTTCATGAAGACAGTGCTTAATATGATTGGGAGCATGCGGATTAGGAGCTTTGTTTCTTCAACTTGTGTGACAGTGCATAGGCTCCATGATCCATGCACTGTAGGTGTTGATGCACCGTCAGCCGTAGTGCCACTGGAGATTGCTGCGCGGTCCAACCATCTGATATGTAATTCATAAGCACTTTTAACTTTTTCTATCAAACATTATAAGAAGCACTTTTAGTTATATACAAGCGTTTCTATTCTAAAAACACCGTCAAAACATGACTTTTAGTAGTTTTGTCTTACAGTTTGAATAGAGGAAATTTGTAAGTGTAGACAATCTCGATTTACCTGAATTGATCTGTTCTCTGAAGAATTTCATGTTGTTCACCTGCTTCTTTGTCATGGATCTCATGCAACTCCTCTGTATTCTCAGGAATTTGAAGTTTTCGGTTTTTGATGGCAACCACACAAACCTAAACAATCAAGAACAAACTTAATCAACCTCTAATTACGTATTTACAAATGAAAGTAATTGGTCAAACGGTGTCATTTTCTTAAATATTATAATTTGACACGTCTGCATAAATTTGTGATTCATTACCTGTAGGATACTTAGGAGGGGGCTTCCCTTGGGAACATTGTTTCTGTAGAGTGACTTTCCCATGCACACAAAAAGAAGAGCAAAGAGAACTGCAATGGTGCACACAACAAAGGACAGGTCCCAGCCATGGTTGGTGCTGATCCAAACCACAAAAGTGACACCAAAAATAGCTCCAATGGTGAGGCTGAACAAGAACCAGTTGAAGAAGCTGGACAACTGTGCTGCTCCCTTAGGGTCCTTCTCGTCGTATTGGTCGGCTCCCAGGGCCGGCAAAGCTGCCTTGACGCCGCTGGTGCCTAAAGCCATTAGGTAGAGTCCGGTGTAGAGCATTACAAGTTGGCTTGTGTTTGGAGCCTCACACTGGTACATTTGGCTTGGTGCAACACCTTTGCAAGGGAACGGCCTTAGTTGAGGGAAGTGTGCTTGTATTGTTAGCAGACCAAGTCCCTGCGGATTTGTAAATTAATAAATGTTTAGTTTTAGTGTTTCTTTTCAGATAATTCTAGCATCAGTCGTGCATATACAAATAAATTTATTATAATCGTTTTTTTTTTCTTCCCAAAAACAAGAATGATCAGGATTAGCTCATGAAGAAGTAGCACTCCTTTTTAACTAATATTTGTTAGTTTACTGGTTTGTAAGAGGGACAGGACTGCTAAGATCCACATATAAGTACTGTTTAATTAAGTGACATGATGTCATCATGATTGTCTGCATGCTCGATCATCAACCAACAGTAGCCACATGATATCATCAGCTATTATGGGGTTTACCAATGATCTTCTGGCTCTCCATTAAGTCTAAAATTAGATTATGCCTTTTGCATTAATCAAATATTTGCAGGCCATGGCTTTGGCTTCTTTTCTAAAGTTTCACTAAATTGATTATTTTGGTCTTTGCTAGATGCAATATGCAATTCGAAGAAGATTCTTTTTATTAGGTGAGCCTGACTGCACAACACACATAACGTGCGGAAAGATAATGCTAGGATGATTAAATTTGTAGATAAAATTTTGTAAACTAAATAACATGGAAGTTGATTGCATGCTAATTAATTCTTATTGATGACACATAATTTAGTTTATAAATTTTGTATAAGAATTTAGTCTCTCTAGCATTATACACACTCAAATATACCACGTGATAAGTGTTGTATATACAAACAAATAGACCACCATTAAATAACAATATAAAGTAAAAATGTCTTATTTTCTTTTAGAAGAGACTTACCACCAATTCAATGCAGATGAAGACGACACAAGTTTTGAATCTCGACCAATAAGTATCAGAGATGAAGCCACCAACTAGGGTTAGTATAAATGCAGTCCCCATGAAGTTGGTAAGAGTGGTGGCAGACTTTGTCAAGCTCAAGTTCATATATCCATAGAAATAAGTCACAAGGCTCATAGCATTTGCAATAAACGCCATGTTCTCGAGTCCCTCCGTCGCTGCACGCATGCACGTAAATTCAGCATGAATAGTAATTACGTACTTAAAGAGAAACTAAAATCTAAAAAAAGAGTAAATATGATAATTTCAGTCGTAAAAGTTACCGAATACGAAAAGTGCAGCTCGATTTCCTCCTAGCCTTGCTGCAGCTGCCTGCTTAGGCTTGCCTTCAAACCTTTGGCAGATGTCGGCCTGTTCATATATAATCTCATATTAGGGTTTTAAAATGACAAATAAATATGGGATCATACAAATGATCTTAATAATTTTCTTTCTGTTGAGCTTGAATGGTGCCCCTAGAAAGATGAATTACCATTGTGCCTTGAAGTGTAGGAGGAGAGGGTGCCTGGTCTTCCGACTCTTCTGATTTTTGTGGAGGTTGGCTGATGGTTTGATACTGATACCCAAAAGGAATATATATATATAGAGATGTACGGATGCTTTTCTGGACAAATGATAACAAAAAGGAATCAATTGGCATCTTTGGATTTTGGAAGACTTGCTTGGCCATATTTTGTTTCTTATAGGACCTGTATGTCTCTATCTGATCTCTGCATAATATGTATTTAATTATGTAATAAGGGTATTGCCACGCTCATGTGTGAGAAATGATATATGTTTCTTAACATCATTTAAATTAAAATGTTGAATTTTTCTTGAGTAGTTCTTTTTTTTTTTTTTACTACCCCATCCCTTACCCACCCCAAGCCTTGAACCCAAGACCTCCTAGATTACCCCACCCCTTACCCACACCCTCACCACTAGGCTAGCCCTAGTGGTTTGAATTTTTCTTGAGTAGCTACGTGCACTCAGTGTCGATACATATTTGACCATTAAATTTGATATGATTCTTTCTCCATCTTCCCAATTCTACCAGCACACAGACCAGAAACTCTCTCTCTTCCAAACAAAAAAATTGAGCAAATTTCCAATTTAATAGATAGTTTGAGTCGAAATCTCAAACTCTTTTGGTTGGTTTGTTTGTTGCCGTTGTTGTCCTGCTCTCTCTCTCTCCTCCGACACCGCGACTTAAGGATTAAAAGGAAAAATTTCTAATATGTTCCCCCTAAATCATCATTTCCGATGAAACAGTTCTCAATTTCTTATTTCTCTCACCGGTTTCGATTCTGGTTCCTCACTTTTTATGAGATTGAGGTCAACGGTTGTTTGTTTTTCATAATTGCAGTTGTTTTGTGGCCGTTCGATTGATGGGGAATCATCCTAGCCATCTATTGGTCGTAGTACCAGATACTACGTAGTATTAAAGATTATTCATACAAACTTAAAAAGTAGGGTAAAGTACAAAAAACTATCTTAACTATTGGTGTCACGACACTTTCATACCTCATATTTTAAAATTGACAATGTCATACCTCATCTTTAGAAATTGTGTCAATGTTATACCTTCCGTTAGTTTTGCCGTTTATTTTTTAGTTAAATGATGACGTGGCTTGATCCGGGACCATTTTTTATTAAAAAACTAATAAAATATTATTAAAAACAAAACAAATCATTTAATATTATTTAAATATTAAAATAATAAAATAATAAAAAATAAATCTCTCCTTTTTGTCCCTCCCTCCTCTCTCTCTCTTCACCATCTTCCTGCAATCCAGGAAGAAGAAGAGGAAGAAGAAGAGAAAAAAAAAAAAAAAAACCCCAAACCAAACCCAGTTCGTCCCCTCTTCCCTCACCACAAACCCAACCCCCTGCAACCCAAAAAGAAGGAGGAGGAAGAAGAAGAAGAAAAAAAAAAAAAAAAAAAATCAACCCCAACCCAACCCGAAGGAGGAAGAAGAAGAAAAAGGAAAAAAAATAAAAAATTGAGAAACTCTCGTCCTCTCCCCCCACCTCCCCCCAAAAAAAAAACCCACCTGCAAAAGAAAAACAAGAAGAAGAAGAGAGAAGGAAGCGAAAAAAAAAAAAAAAAAAAAAAAAACCAACCCCAACCCAACCCGAAGTGGAAGAAGAAAGAAGAAGGAAAAAACAAAAAAACAAAAAAAAGGGAAACTCCCACCCCCACCCCACCCCCATCACCCCACCCCCCCCCCCCCCCCCCCCACCAACCAAATACCCACCCACCCTGTGCAAAAGAAAAACAAGAAGAAGAAGAGAGAAGGAAGAAAGAAAAAAAAAAAAAAAACAAAAAAACAAAACCCAGTTCATTCGGATCTGGGTTTTTTTTTTTTTTTTTTTTTTTTTATTTTTTATGGGTTGCAGGTAATGGATGTGAGGTTGGGTGCAAAGGGTGGGTGCGGGGAGAAGAGGGGGTGGGGAACGGGGAAAACAAATTGATTTTTTTTTTTTTTTTTTTTCCTCTCTTCTTTTTTTCTGGGTTGCAATTGCAGGGAAGAAGATGAAGATGGGAGAAGAGAAAGAAGGGGGGGGAAGGGGACGACTGATGTTGTGATGTTGGTTTTTTTTTTATTTTTTTATTTTTTTATTTTTTTTCAAATAACTTTTTTTTATTATTTTAATATTTAAAAAATATTAAATGATTTTTTTTAGTTTTTAATAATTTTTTAATAAAAAATGGGTCCTGGATCAAAACACATCAGCATTTAATTGAGAAATAAACGGTCAAGCTAACGGAAAGTATGACATTGACACAAATTTGTAAGATGAGGTATGACATTGTCAATTTTAAAAGATGAGGTATGAAAGTGTCGTGACGCCAATAGTTGAGGTAGTTTTTTGTACTTTACCCTAAAAAATACTATATATTTGACAATTTACAATGGTATCACGGGTACAGGTATCCACAGCATAGAGTACTCTATAAAATAAACAGGAATTAATCAATTGGTAAATTAGGGTTTTCAAGCTGCAGGGTTCGCATTTCAAGCATCAGAGCCATCGTAATTATTCAAGGTAATTACTAATTAAGATTCTTAATTAAATTAAATTTAAGGGGTTATATAGTAGTATTATTTGGTCAGAGACAAGAGATTAGAATTACACATGAAGCAGACAAAGGTTGAATTATATATAGGGTTTGTTAAGAGGGGCACATCAAAGCTGAGGTATATTTGTCTCTTCCACTTGTATTTAAAAAATGGAATTTACTTTGTTTTCTTCTTTTCAGTTTGTTCATTTTTTGAACCGTTGCAATGTTTGCAACTACTTATTAATCCTTGAAACTATAAGAGCTTTCTTATTATCCTTTTTATATGTTACTTTCCTCCATCGTCATTTCTCACCTTGCATTTTATGACTAACTAGCTAGCCAAAATATAAATGCCAAAAGATTCATGGAGTCAAATAATAAAGTTCAACTCTAATTGAATTACATAGTTATAATTGATTTGAATTTGGGTTAGAGTTTTAATTAGTTAGCTATTCATTGTGCCAAAAAGAAAAGTGAAATCCGTATTCCTTCCTGTTAGTTAGCTATTCTTAGAGCAATTCCACCCCTAAAGACTTTGCGCCAGCACCCAGCCCATTTATTCACTCAGTGAACAGTGATAGACCCCCAATGAACAGTAATAGACCAAATGCATCTCCACCCCTAAAACTAAATAGCCTAGTCAATTTTATTAAACCTTATGTAATCCACCGCTCCCACTCCCCCTCAACCTCACCATGTCGCGCCGCTCACCAATCAATACTCAATCTCCGACCAAGACCACAACACCCAGGGCTTCAACCTCCACCGCACAATCGCAGAGCTCAACCTGGACCACCTCAACAAGGTGTTCGTGGCCATCGGGTTTCCGAAGCGGGACCTGGACAAGATCTGGACGGCACTGGAGCAGACGGACTTGCTGCTGTGGATGGAGTATAGGAAGACGAAGTGGCTGGTGGTGTTCGCGAGGTCGACGGGAGACGACCTCCAGTTCAAACTTCCTTCTGATGCCACGTTGGCGTCAGATGAGCCGGTCCCAAGGTCTGTCACTTTTGTGCTGGCCTAGAGACCAGCTTGGGCTGGGTGCCAGGCAATCCTGTGAGCTGGAGAGACTTCTCTAGGTGCCGGGCCATTTTTTTGGCTGTGTGCCGGCCTATCCCACCCCCGGTGGAACTGCTCTAAGGGATTCTTATGTGGAATACATTTTCATGGGCTTTATCAGTACGATTTCTAGCATCCGTGAGTGAGTATAATTCTAGGAACTTGAAACTTGTATAAAATTGAGGCCCCTATGCACACTGCAAACACCACAATACTAATAACTCCCCATTAGTTTATTGTATAAGGAGCAACAGTGCATAGAAGTGCTTCAATCTATTCCGTCTTGAAGTTTGATCATCCAGAAATTCATCATGTCGTCTTCTCTAGGTACGCAAGGTTTACGTGTTTTGATTTGATGAACTGATAAAGTTTCCAAAGATTTGGAGTTAAGTTGGTTATTAAGAGTGTTTGACAAATAAATTACACATGAGTCTCTTGCATAGTCAGAGAACTTATATGAACATGAATTTGAAAATTGTGAGTGTGCCACTACTTATTCCCGTTAATAGACTATATGATGCATAATTGTGCTATTTAACTTCTAACTAAAATTAAGAGGCTCAACTTAAATTCTTTCATTTTCTTACTTATTTAAGAACTCCTCTTACATAGATATATAACAAAGTGAAAATTATTGGAATATGAATTGATATGAATTTGGTTATATTCAATAATATTCAATTGCAATAGAAAAGAGCTGCAATTAAATTGATTAAATAAGGGATTTGACATAATGCGGCCACCGCCTAAAACATCTTCTCCCCATCGACCAACGCCCAAACACAAGGAAGACTATTCCTTTATTGCCAAAGCAAGTCTATTTGGTGGCAACCATAATATACCAAGCCATTTTTGTCTTTGGACTCAAATAAGTGAATCAAATTTAGAGCACATATTTTGTACTTGAAGTTTCAAGTTTGAATTTCTCTTTTTTAATTATCTGTTGTATCAAACGAAATAGTTTATCATCCAAATCATGCTTTACAAATCAAACCTCCCATTAAGTACAAACTCTCCAAGCATACAATTCAAAAACAAAAAATTTAGAAAAAAACTGTTTGATCTTAAGAATGATGGCAAACAAGTGAGCCAAGAACAGACAGGCTTTGGTCTTTTTATTTTTTATTAATTCAACGTATTTACAAAAAAGATATTATGGAGCTGCTTTATCAGTATATATTTGAAAACAAAGGGAAAGGGACACAGATGTAGTTGGTTAAGATGCTTCTCGATTAGCTATGAAATCTTTACATGTGCATGGGGTGTTGGCAGGTCAATTTCTCACCTGCCCAAGCATGCATAAGCTCAGGTTCTAAAGTATAATTTATACCCTGGAGCTAGCAAATTAAACTGTTTTTTATGTTTTGACTATAGACTATAGTCTGTTTTTCCGTCCTAAATTAATATTTTTGTTATAAATATGATATTTCTTTTTCTCAAAACTGTTCCGTATGTGATCAATTCAAAATTAAAGCACTACAATTTAGCTTGTCAAATGAAAAGTTCGATGCGGTAGGTTTTAAGTTCGAGTTATATAAATGATGAGTTTGATATCTAATTATTATAGCTATTTATTGTGTGACTTAACCGAATCCGTTAACCATTAGGGTTTATTGTTTATAAAGAAAAAAAAAAAGTTTGTTGTTGGGCTACTTAGTCAACTTGCTATATCATCATGTTCATGTGTGCCATATTTTGTTATTGCCTAATCATTTGTTCTTATAACAGTCGTCTTGTTTATCCAGAGACGGACCCTGAATTTCCAAGTTGTCTGAGCTAAATTTACCTTACGTACAATACAAGAGATAAAGGAGAGGAAATTACTTTGTCACGGCTACATGAAACTAATGTATTGCTGCTATAAATGCTTTTCTTGTCGATTGTATTCGGAACAATTGAACTGGAGGTTACTCTATTTAGTTAAGTTACTTTCCAACCATTTGCGTTTCAAATCCTCTTCCTCCTCTTAGTCTAGTTTAAAGCAATGCCACTTGTAATAAAGAACAATATAAAACCCAATTAGTCAATATTTATGACATGTTTACTTCAAGTAAAGATACATAAACCGTTGGAGCAAGGGAATAAGCAAAATAAATCTATTCAACTAGCCACCTAGTTTATATAATTCTAATTTTTAGATATTAACTTATAAGCTGGCAGGAGTTGTCCACACCTAGATGGATTTCATCTGTACTAAAACAAAAAATTTAAAAAAATGAAAATGATTTGAATTCTCATATACATGTCATTAACTTTAAAATTTGAAACATAAACCCAATATGACGCCTTTTATGGTCTAATTATAATAAGCTCACGATGTAGTTCACCACTTGATGTTCATAATCAAAATAAGGCCCAATGTTAGCGTATTTCTTACTTGCCCAAGCCCAAAACTAGAGGTGGGTTCGGTTTAAATCTGCCGAAACTAAACCAAAATTTCGGTTCGGTTTAATATTTTTAGGTTTTTTTTCGATTCAGTTTAATTTTGGTTTGGTTCGGTCTTTTCTTTGCTTTGATTCGGTATTCGGCTTGATGTTTTTTCGGTTCTTTAAGGTACTGTTTGGTATGTGGGATGGGACGGAACGCCCTTGTCCTAAGTTTGGTGTGTGAACGAATTTTGGTTAAATTTTCATTCCATCTCCCCCCTAGAACGACTAGTTCCACCCTCGTGGAACAAAAAATTATAAAGACAAAAATGCCCCTTATCTTTTTTCAATATTTACACCATCCAAATCATAAAACAAACCCAAAATCATCTTCTTTCCATAGAGTTGTGTGAATTCTGACGGCAAAACAAGATCTTGAAGGAAATAACCAGGTATGTCGATGTCGATCGCAGGATTTTCATAGAAGCAGTTTTTTGTTGTAGATCTGTTAAATAAATAGCACCTTCTGCATTTCGTTCCAAAAAATATCCAATTTTCCCTTTACTGGTTCTCTCTGATCTAATTCGTGCACTTTTCATTTGTGAATTAAAGGTAACTTTTCTTACTTAGTTTTACGTTATACCTCATATCCTTTGTTTGGTTGCTGAGAAAAGTCTGAAAAGTGAAAACCGTTTTAGTTTTGATTTCATTTTCTCATTTTACAACTTAGTTGAAGGTAATTTCTCACTTGTGGGAAATCTGGGAAATTTAAATGAAAACTGGGAAATAAAAAGAATTTTAGTTGAATGATGTGTTGCATGTGGTTTCTGGGTTCGGATGAACAAAATTCCTTGTGTCAAACTTAGCTTAAACTGAAAGCGAGTTATTATTTCGATTTACTATATTTTCCACCAACAAAATGGTGTAGTAGTTGGATTTACCTCTTTCTTTTCACCCTATGAAAATATATTAATTTTGGATGAACTGAGTTTTTATCGTCTCTCTAATTTATTTAAAACTTTGCATGTTACTGGAGATTAGTCAACTTTGTATTTTCAAGAACTCTGCAAAGATTACTGCTTATTTTGCAATGTATTCTGATTGAAATGGTTGCAATTTGATTCTGTGACAAGGCTATGTTGTGGCTGCTTTGGTAGTGGAGGCAGTCTTTCTTACCAGATTTGTCATAGCTGAAAACCGTGCTTCTTGCCTGAAACGATTTAATGGAACAAAGTTTAGGTCAAGAGTCTGTTCCTGGTTTTGGGTTACTTGACAAGTCTAGGGTTTTAGATGTAAGGCCTTTGAGGCGTCTTGTTCCGTTGTTCCCGTCAGCTTCTAATACTACTTCATTTTCAACTCCACAAGGTGCTGCTCCTTTCGTTTGTGTTTCTCCTGCTGGCCCTTTCCCAAGCAATAGTTACAATATTAATTCATACATCTCTGTCAAAATACGAATTTCAGCCAAGGATGCAAGGTAGCAAGTTTAGGACAACAACTCTTCACATCATTGATCCGTGAAGCTTCAACCATGTTGAAGCTAATCATGGTATTGTTATAAAAGATGACGGAACGGTTGGACTGAATGAAGCCCATTCCATCCATATCAGCTGCGAGGTTGAACACATGGTCAACATTCTTAGTAAATTATCCATGACCCTGAGGTTAGCAAAACGGACTTCATGACATAACATATCTTCAATCATGTGCTAGTGTAAAAAATATATCATAAATAAGCATATATATGTTCAAATACGAACAAGTTAAAAAACAGAAAAAGGAGTTCTGTCCCGTCTCATGCATATACATTGTACCAAACAACAGACGGAATAAGGGTAAGTTAGTCATTTAATCTTTTGATTCCGTTCTGTCATGTACTTACCAAACGCAAAACGAAACCACCGTCTCGTTCCGTCCTGCGCGTACCAAACATAACACGGAACTTCCGTTCGGTTTCATTCCGTCTCGTTCCGTTTGCGTACCAAACGGGACCTAAACCCACCCTACCCAAAACGATGTGGTTCTGACTCGCGTGAATGTGATAATTGGGACAATGTTAGCGTACTTCCCAATGCTCCCTCTTTTGTCTTCTTCCCCACTTGGCTTCGCGCTGATTCGTTTGAACCTGTAACCGACCACGGACGGCTTTTCCGAAACCTTAGTTCTTAAGTCTCGTATAAGCCTGAAACAAAAAGCCGAACAATCTTCTCGCAACCAAGATATCATCCGACCGGAGAAAAGTTAAGCACAGCAGAAATGGATCTGAGAGAAAGCATCATCCACCAAAACGACTTCGCTCTGGGGCTGACGAAGCAGCTGCTTCAGACCGAAGGCAAGCAATCGTACCCAAAACGATGTGGTTCTGACTCGAAGCAGCTGCTTTAATTAGTTAGCTGTTCCTTGTGCCAAAAAGAAAAGTGAAATCCGTATTCCTTGCTGTTGGTTAAGGGGTTCTTATGTGGAATACATTTTCATGGGCTTTATCAGTAGGGTTTCTAGCAACCGTGAGTTAGTATAATTCTAGGAACTTGAAACTTATATAAAACTGAGGCCCTTATGCACACTGCTAACACCACAATAGTAAGAACTCCCCATCAGTTTATTGTCTAAGGAGCAACAGTCCATAGAAGTGCAAATTTAAAGTTCAACGCTGGACCATTCGTTGAAGATAAAAGTATATCAAACGCATATGAAGTTTTACCGTGAGCAGATTTTATCCATTGGGCAAATATAAAAATTCATCATGTCGTCTTCTCCATTGTGCATCGGGTGTTGGCTGGTCAATTTCTCACCTGCGCAAGCATGCATAAGCTCAGGTTCTAAAGTATAATTTATACCCTGGAATTAGCAAATTAAACTGTTTTATTTATGCTTTGACTATAGACTATTGTCTGTTTGTCCGTCCTAAATCAATATTTTGTTATACATATGATAGTTTTTTTTTCTTCTCAATACTGTTACGTATGTGATCAATTCAAAATGCACTACAATTTAGCTTGTCAAATGAAAAGTTTGATGCGGTAGGTGTTAAGTTCGAGTTATATAAACGATGAGTTTGATATCTAATTATTATAGTTGATTTATTGTGTGACTTAACCGATTTTGTAAACCATTAGGGTTTATTGTTTATAAAGAAGAAAAAAAAGGTTGTTTTTGGGCTACTTAGTGAACTTGCTATATCATCATGTTCGTGTGCCATATTTTATTATTGCCTAATCACCTGTTCTTGTAACAGTTGTCTTGTTTATCCAGGGATGGACCCTGAATTTCAAAGTTGTCTGAGCTAAATTTACCTTACGTACAATTGTTTGGGCCCAAAATATTATTGTTGGGCCGAGCAGCAGGATGCGCTCGGCCCAAGGTAATAACAAATACTATGGGCCGAATAATAAATCCCGGGCCAGTTGGCAGGGTCAGCCAAATCCTATCCTAAGTAGTCCGGATAAATAGAAAAGGTCGAGGAAGTCCTAGTGCGACCAGGATTCTCGACCGGCAAGGAATAAAGCCTCGAAAAGAAGGAAAATTCAGAATCCCAGTGGGAGTGGGTTTGATCGAGTTAGAGTCGAAATGGGACAAGGACTCCCAATCCAAATCAGAGTTGGTCTCAAGGAATGGGGTGCTATAAATACAAGAAATCATGCAACAGAAAGGCCCCTTCAAAATCAACGTACAATTGCCCTGCGCAAAACCTCTCAAACATCTTGAGATTTTTTCCTTTTCTTTTCCTGCCGACACACCTTCAGTTTGGATAAACAGCACTGTGGAAGCACCCGGTGAGCATCTTCAGTTTGGATAAACAGCACTGCTGCCGCAGAATTAGCCGACCGAGAAGTATCTTCAGTTTGGATAAACAGCACTGCGTCGAGGTCGACCGATTATCTATCTAAATCTAAGTCTCGGCCGAGAAGGGTTTTCGAACCTTTGTTGGCAGAGGTCACCTTACTAGCTTTCTCGGCATAGTCAGGTGTTACGAATTGCATTACTCGGTGTACTGGACGCCGAATGGTTTTATGATTGGATACTCGCAAGTAAGTTTCAGGGTTCGGCATTCCGACGGCCGAACTATGTTTACCATCAAGACATACATCACGTTTGAGTACCTGTGCCCATATAGTTTGGTCTCGATTCGTCGTGCTTATACTTTTACGAATATAATCACAGTGACCGAATCGGGCTCCGACGATTTGTGAACTCCGCAGAATTAGTAGCCTTGTCTTCAGGCTGTAGAACCAAGAGACCGAGAGTGTTCCTTCCTCGGTCGCAATCGCAAGATAGAGAAGTCAACAACGCGCTCAACGCGACATCAACAAATTTTACTCCTCGGCCAAGCTCGGCCGACGAGTTAGCACGCCCCGCATTCGACCGAAGGACGTAGTTAGCTTACTAGTTACTCGGCCAGCGCGCCACGTAGGTTTTGTAATTTTTAGAGTCAACAACAATACAAGATATAAAGGAGAGGAAGTTACTTTGTCACGGCTACAGGAAACTAATGTATTTGGGATAGGGTCTTCACCCATTATTGCTTCAAATGCTTTTCTCGTCGATTGTATTTGGAACAATTGAACTGAAGGTTTCTCTATTAAGTTACTTTTCTTCATTTAGTTAAGTTACTTTCCAACCATTTGCGTTTCAAATCCTCTTCCTCCTCTTAGTCTAGTTTAAAGCAATGTCACGTGTAATAAAGAACAATATAAAACCCAATTAGTCAATATTTTTGACATGTTTACTTCAAGTAAAGATACATAAACCGTTGGAGCAAGGGAATAAGCAAAATAAATCTGTTCAACTAGCCACCTAGTTTATATAATTCTTAATTTTTAGATATTAAACTATAAGCTTTCAGGCAGGAGTTGTGGACAAACCTAGACGGATTTCATTTGCATTAAAACAACAAAATTTAAAAAATCAGAATGATTTGAATTCTCATATACATGTCATTAACATTAAAATTTGAAACATAAACTCAATATGACGCATTTTATGGTTTAATTGTAATAAGCCCACGATGTAGTTCACCACATGATATGCATAATCAAAATAAGGCCCAATGTTAACGTACTTCTTACTCGGTCAAGCCCAAAACGAAAGGTGTGTTCGGTTTCAATCTGTTCAATTTTTTGTCAAAATTGAAACTAAACCAAAATATCGGTGCAGTTTAATATTTTTAGGTTTTTGTTCGATTCAGTTTAATTTTTCGGTTCTGTAAACCCACCATACCCAAAACGATGTGGTTCTGATGCGAATATGTGATAATTGGGCTAATGTTAGCGTACCCAATGCTCCCTCTTTTGTCTTCTTCCCACTTGGCTTCGCGCTGATTCGTATGAACCTACGGATGGCTTTTCCGAAACCTTAGTCCTTAAGTCTCGTCAAGCCTGAAACAAAAAGCTGAACAATCTTCTCGCAACCAAATATCATTCGACCGGAGAAAAGTTAAGCACAGCCGAAATATTAACCATGTAAATGCCAAGTGGCATGATTTGATGTAGACCATGTGTTCTGTTGACCATTATATCAGAGATTGATTAGAGAAATATTGATCATTAGATGTGAGTTAGTTAGGAGGTAACTTAGTAGAAATTTTTAAATGTGATAGGAACACGTCTGGTATATCACGTATTTTTATGTAAATGATGAGAAAGTTTATTTTTTGAGTTATTAACTTTTTAACACACATATCCCACAATTCATATAATAACACATGATATACCATCTCGTGTGCCTATGACATTGAAAAATATGTGGTTACTTAGTTGTTAAGATTCTTTCTTTATATAAATAGGGAGTTGACTCACTTTCTAATGCAATGAACATTCTCTCTGTAGAAATACATACAAGATTACGCATTTGCTTCTCTCTCTGAACTCTCTCTACATTTTCCTGATTTCTGCTGCCATTGTCACGAAGAAATGGATCTGAGAGAAAGCATCATCAACCAAAACGACTACGTTCTGGAGCTGACGAAGCAGCTGCTTCAGACCGAAGGCAAGCAATCGAATCTCGTGTACTCGCCGCTGTCCATCCACGTGCTGTTGAGCCTGATCGCGGCCGGGTCAAAGGGTCCGACTCAGGACCAGCTGCTGTCTTTTCTCAAGTCAAAGTCCACCGACCACCTCAACTCCTTCGCCGCCGAGCTCGTCTCTGTGATCTTCTCCGATGGGTCCCCTAGCGGCGGCCCCCAGCTGTCGTTTGCGAATGGTGGTTGGGTGGACAGGCGTCTCCCTCTGAAGCCATCTTTCACGCAGGTGGTGGAAACTTCTTACACGGCCGCTCTCGCTCAAGTCGATTTTCAGACCAATGTAAGCTCCCAAACCCTCTGTCTTGTCGTTTGGATTGTTTTTTTTCGACGATGCTCTTGATCGAAGTCTTTTATTTTTTCGATGTGATTAGAGATGCTTGTTCCTTTGTTGAACCTAAATTGTAGGCCTGCTGATGCTCTTTTACTTGTAGCATTTCAACTAAAAATTTCCTTTCCCTAATCATTACTGTTTATGTTAAATTATTGTTGCCAAGAACTAGATTAAGTTGCAGTAATCACAATCAAGTAAAAAGCACAAAAACCTTTTCATATAAAAGCATTTCAATTCACTAACCTGATGAACCGCCACGTGAAGACGCCATGAATGCTGCAAACCGATCTCAGTGCACTGTAACTCTTCTCCTCTCCGTCAGATTATTTCAATCTCTAACCAAGAATAGGGTTTAGTTCCGAAGAGAGCACTATTCTGTGAGAGCAGAGGTCACAATATATATATATATATATATATATATATTTAAAATATAGGCACATATATCTCCTTTTCATAACTCAATAAGGATTCCCTTTAAAATCCTTATAGAAAACAACTTACGTTTCCTAATTCATATCAGTTTAATGTCAAAACAGAATCCTTCATAAACAAGAATTAGTATACAACTTCTCATAAGGCTTTTTAATACCAATTGGACTTAATCACTCGCTGTCAGAACGTCCAATCTCATGTTCATACTCTTACAGTTTGTGCTTGTTCCTTCTGCATAGCTTAGGTATTACAGAATCATATCGTAATTCGTAGATTTTTGTTATAGTACGTTCATCACTAGGTCAATAGTACTGTAACATACAGGCTGATATATTATTGTTTTCTAACTTGTCGTAACTGTTGTTGGTGCTCAAGGCTGCTCAAGTGGCCTTGGGAGTGAATTCATGGGCTGAAAAGGAGACGAGAGGCCTTATCAATGAGGTACTTCCTCCCGAGTCAGTTGACTGCTCAACCAAGCTCATCTTTGCAAATGCGTTATACTTCAAAGGAGCTTGGACTGAAAAGTTTGATGCATCACAAACGAAAGAGCATGACTTCCACCTTCTCGATGGAAGCACAGTTAAGGTGCCCTTCATGACCAGCAGGAAGAAGCAGTATGTAAGATCCTTCAATGGTTTCTCAGTCTTAGGGCTTCATTACAAGCAAGGTGAAGACAAGCGATGTTTCTCCATGCACATTTTTCTTCCAGAGGCGAAAGATGGGCTGCCAGCTTTGGTTGAGAAACTTGGTTCTGAGTCCGGGTTTTTGGATCGCCATCTTCCCAAGCAAAAATTTGCAGTGGGTGATTTCAGGATTCCAAAGTTTAAGATTTCATTTGGATTTGAAGCTTCGAATGTCCTTAAAGGTCTGGGCTTGGTGCTGCCATTCGGTGGTGGAGGAGGTTTGACTGAGATGGTGGACTCCCCTGAGAGTAAGAACTTATACGTTTCCCGCATATTCCATAAGTCGTTCATCGAAGTGAACGAAGAAGGCACGGAAGCCGCAGCTGCTTCCGCCGTTGTTAAAACTATGATGTGTCTGCCGAGGACGGTTGACTTTGTGGCTGATCGTCCATTCCTCTTCTTGGTCAAGGAAGAATCGACCGGAGCCGTGCTGTTCATCGGCCATGTACTCAATCCTCTTGCAGGCTGAACGCCGCCTATTTGTATAATCTATTTAATAGAGACGAAATCCACATGCACTGGCGGGTCTTACCTCTATTAAATAGATGGTATAAATAAGTGTTAAGTGTAGCAATCATGTATTAATAAACAAAAATGTTACTCTTACCATCTAGTGGTATCATCTCACAATAAAAATAAGACCCACATGTATTGACGGATCTTATCTTTATTAAAGAGGTGATACAAATGATGGTATAACTAAATAGTAAGTGTAGCATTACTCTAAAATAAATGTATGATCATCATGTTCATGTCGTCTTGTTTCTCTCATGTGGCTTTTGTTATTCGTTCTGCCTTGGCTACACGAAAGTGTCGGAAATGCTTTGGGATAGGCGTGTTACCCATTATTGTCATTTTCCTTCGGTTGTACCGGAATGGTTTGGACTAGACCTTTTTTTTTAAAATTAAGTGGTTGATTGTCTCAGTGAATAGTCATTCCTTATTCATTTGTGTATTGGGTTCAAGTTCTCTTATTCTTCTTAGTCTAGTTAAAGTAATGTCGCTTGTAATAAAAAAATTAATTGATCGATATTTATTACACGTTTACTTAACATGAGGTGGACAAGGCAAGAAACAAATGTTAGAGAGATTATGTTTTTAGATTTTATTTCGTAGACCAATTGGTGTGGCAGTTGATGATTAGTTTCTTTACTTTTTTAAATCATTAAAGAAGAAAATCAACCATCAATTGCCATATTAAGTGATCTACAAAATATAGTTTAAGTAAATGATCCCCCTGTCATCTCCAGGTTTTATTTATATCATCAAACACATAAAAAATAAAGGGTTACATGGTAAGTATGTCATTAAGGTCAAAAACTTTGAAACATAAATACAATTAGACACCTCTTAAGGTCCAATTGTAATAAGATCATTTAAAAATAAGGTCCAATTAGACCCGATAATTTCGTACATGATTCATTGACGCGACACTGAACGATACTAAAATAACAGGTTTCGTATTAACACGTTATTTAATCGGGTATAACAAGTCACTCGTTAATAATGAGTTATTAACAGATTTGTCCGTAAGGAAACTGTTTCAACCTTTAAGAAAAAGTTAGTGTTAATGCAGGGACCTTTTCGGCCCCTAGAGCAATGCAGGCCCAACAAAAGGCCCGACAAAGGCCCAAATAAAGAAGAAAAATTCAAGTCTTAGTGCTAGGCATATTGTGCTAGGCTAAGTGCTAGGCTCAGTACTAGGCATATTGTGCTACGCAAAAGTGCTAGGCATGCAGTATCTATAAACCTTCATTAGAAATAACTAGGGAAGACCACACATCAGAATGCAAAAGTTGCAAAGGAAACGTAGAAACAAACGCAGACACGATGAAAGGTAACTTGGTACTTTTTCTTAAGGGACATGACTCAAAAAGGTTACATCAAAAGTACCATGAATTGGTACCAATTTAATTGAAATTAAAAACTTAATTATTAAATCGGCAGGATGACCAAGCCTAGCATGCCATTTTTGGATTGAACACCGTACTCCTACCAAGGCTGAAATTGAATACTTGAACTATCCACTACCACTAGGAAATGGGTATAACCCATTCTCACATCTCCCTCGGAAAAACGTCTTCCGTGTCTTGAGGTCATTAACAAGGAAAAAAATATGGAAATATTAGCAGATAGCAATTGTTGTCTAAGGTAAACCTATGGGCATATATGATGTTCTGAGAGGCAGTGGGACATTGAAGGACATTATTCAAATCAAATGAACAAGTTTTAGTATGTAGTTGATTGGAACCAAGATGAGAAATAGTGATGCTAGAATCATTACCTACACCCCCAATAGTTTCATTACCATTGTATTCATTGGGATTAACCAAAATTTGAAGTTCAGGAGTGACATGCGCATTAGCACCAGTGTCTAACAGCCAGGTACCATTGGATTGCTTGTTCAGAGTGATCAACGAGGAGGACATGGCTGTGAGTCTTTTGGCAGGAATCTTACCTTCATAAGCAGCATTCATCCTTTGGTAGCAATCAAGGGCAGGATGACCTGGTTTGCCACAGATTTGGCAAATGATATGCTCACCAGGATAAAGAGGTCTCTCACCATTAGCGGGCTGATTGCGCTGGTTGTTATTGTTGTGAGGATTGTATCCTCGTTGATTGGACAGAGAACCACGATTAAATGGAGATTTACCTCTTCCAGTCCCACGAGAGCGTCCACCACCACGTCCTCGAGTAGCAACAAAGGCATTGATTGGTGCAGGTTCAGCCAAGGAAACATTCTGATCCGCCATTCTTCGCTCGGTAGTCAACAGAAGTGCCTCAAGGGTGAGATAGGTGATAAGGGTATCCTCAACTTGAGCAGCACTTACTGTCATTTCAAACGTAGGTCCTAGATTGTTCAGCACAATTTGCATGAGTTCATTATCATTCAAAGGTTGCCCCGCTAGGGCAAGGTTGTCAGCAATCGCATTCATGCGATCTAGGTAATCTGCAACAGAAAGATCACCCTTAAACAACAGTTTTTAATTCAAATGGTGATTTGTTGTTTAAGGTTGAGGTAGGCATTCTATTAATAAGATAGACAGCCACTTGACAAGCAAAAGACCAAAAATGTGGAGGTAATGAAGCATTTTGTAAAAGTGTGATAGAGGTTTCAATGATATGTCTATGTTTGCTTTTAGCTAGACCATTTTGTTTCGGAGTATGAGGACAAGACAATTGATGTTTGATTCCTTTATTAAGAAGAAAGGTTTGAAATGTTTTACTAATATATTCCCATCCCCCATCACATTGTAAGGTTTTAATGGTTGTTGTAAAATGGTTCAAAACAAAATTGTAGAAACCAACAAAGACAGAACAAACAACACTTTTATTGCTAAGTGGAAAAATCCAACAATATCTAGTGTATTCATCAATGAATGTCACATAGGATCTGAAACCTTCAATAGAAATACATGGAGAGGGACCCTAGACATCAGTATGTACAACTTCAAAGGGGGTAACAAATTTTGACACAGAAGCAACAAAGGGCAGTTTACAAAATTTACCTTCCAGACAAGTAGAACAAATCACAGGTGATGAATCAAATGTAACAAACACTTTACATTGTTTTAAAATGGAAGACATTATAGAGTTTGATGGATACCCTAATCTACTATGCCAAAGTTTAGAAGATACTTGTTGTCCGGGAAATGCCACTGGAGATCGAGTTGATGAAGATGATGCAGGTGCTGATAGTGGAATTGGATACAACCCATCACTGCAAAGCCCCTCGAACATTATCCTCCCTGTGGCCTTGTCCTGAATCCAAAAATAGAAAGCATCATATATCAACCAGCAATTATTGTCCAGACACAATCGATGTACAAATAACAAATTTTGTGTTAATCTAGGAACATATACGATAGAATGTAATTGCAGTGGTTTGATTGGAGTTGGAATACTGGAAGAACCAATATGTGAAATGGATAAACCTTCATCACTAGCTGTTTGAATTGTCTCAGTGGATGGATAGGGAGTAGCCAAGGAAAGATTATTCAGATCAGCCGTCATATGTGATGTGGCCCCTGAATCAGTGAGCCAAACTTGTTAAGGAGGTGTACTTGGAACAACAGAATTTGAGACAGTGTTGACATGCATAGTAGTAGGTGAAGAATTTTGAACATTGGAGTTTCTGTAAAGACAAAACTGCGCACTATGATTCTTTTAACCACATATTTGACAACCTTGAACAGCTGCAGTATCTGAATTCCTGAACTTGCAAATATCAGCCAAATGCCCATATTTACCACAAATTTGACAGATAGTGTTAAACTTGCCTTGCTGAGATGGTGTTGAATTTTCAAGAATACTAGGAGCATTATTGATGTAACTAAATCTGTTATTCCCAAACCTAGGCTGTGAATTGTTGTAAAATTTCCCCTACCCTTGTTCTTGTTAAAATTTGGCTTATAACTAGAAGCATTATAGAACCCAGATTGAGAACCATAAGAATTATTTTGAAAAGAATTCCCAAATTTAGATTGATCACCAAAATTAGACTGTCGATCATAACTTGAATTCTTAGAATCATTACCACCATTCTTGGCAACCATTGCAGTTAAGAAAAGAGTGGTAACCACATTTTCAATCATTGCTTCCTCAGCAAGTAACTGAGAGTGAAGATCCTTTATTGAGATAACATTTTCTCTTCCTTGAATTATATACCTTAAAGTATTATACTCAGAAGAAAGACCATTCAGAGTTAATATCACAATATCATCATCCTCAAATGTTACTGCAGCAGCAGAAAGATAATCACGAGCCTATTTGATTCTTTGTAAATACTGAGAAATTGAATCATTACTTTTCTTGATGTTTTGCAATTCAGATTTCATCTGAAAGATTGTTGTACGAGTAATAATGGAAAATTGCTCCTTGAGACGAGTCCACAAGTCACGAGCACTGGTACTTCCAATTGCATAAGAAACGGCGGAAAGAGACAAAGTGGCAGTGATCAATTGCATGAGTGCCCTATTATGCATCTTTCAAATCTTGAAGGTATTAGTCTCAATTGAATCCCCAGATGCAGTGGAATCAAACCGTGAGGGACAAGGGTTGGTGCCATCGACAAAACCCATTATGCCATAACCTTCCAAAAGTAATTCCATATGGAAATTCCACACAAGATAGTTGGAATCATCCAGTTTGACAGTAATAGATGAAGAAAATATCGATAGAAGAGAGGTAATAGGAGATTGAAGGATCTGAAGTTGTGCAGTCGCACTATAGCTTCAAATCAGAGAAAAACCCAGATGCAAATTCTCAGAGGAATTAAACCAAACACCTGGAGTGCATAAGAAAATGCAAAAGGAACCAAGAAATATAGAGATATCAAGAACCTAAGAAACGTGAGAAAGGGGAGCTGATTATAGATAAAGAGTGGAAGCAGAGAAATCCAAGATCGAAGAACCGTCGAGCACGAAGCCTTGCGGCGATTGATACCATGTAAACTATGAAGAATTCACTGTATCTTGCAGAAGAAGAAAGAAAGAGATAGAGAGAGAAATAGAGATTTAGAGAGAGAGAATATTCAGTTTATTAATGATTCACAAACTTAGTACAAGATGGTTACACATGCTGGTTATTACCAGACTAGGTAGCTTACTAACTAAGCCACACACTCAACTCACAATCTATTGACATTTGTCATTCTATCTAACCATTGAATCATAAACTCATTGTTGAAAGCTAACCAGCTCTTGAAGTCGAGGGGTCAAAGGCGGCAAGGAGCTTCTGAGCAAGAGGTGTTGTCTGCATCAAAGAAAGAAGAAGAAGAAAATGAAGGGTTGGCCTCCAATGGCTAGTTTTTTGTTGTTTAAATGTGTGAGTGACAAATGTACACTTTAGATTAAATCACTTAAATCCCAATGAAGGGCTAGAATTTAATCTAGAGTAGTAAGGTAATTTTAGTGTTTAAATATTGTCTAATCACCAACTCTTTTACACAAGTACGGGTGATGGAAATGTACCATACCCTTACACATTTTCTCTACTTAATGAAGTATGGCTGCTGCATTTTTTCTGCACAACCTTGAAGTTGAAAACCACACTCAAATATCCTCTTAATTCTCTGCCATTCTACCCCTAAGAAACCGATCCAAAAACTATAACAAAAAATCATCCAAACAAACAAATTGTATCATGGCCTCAGAGCTCAGTTTTCTGATCTGAAAACTTTTTGGGCGTAATATATGCAAGTTAAGACTTTTGGGAGCACTAACAAAGTGTCCTCAACAACAACAACCAACAAACAATTCTAAAAATGAAAGGATCCAGCAGTAGCATGAGCTAAAAGCTCCAGTCTTTGATGGGGAGAATTATGATTTTTGGAGAATAAGAATGACAACCATTTTCAAATCCTATGATCTATGGGATATGGTTCAACACAGGTATGAACTACCTGAGATGGAGATTGATGCTCTAGAGGAGGATCTCACAGAAACACAACTCAAAACACTAAGCAGAATCAGATGGAGGATGATAGAGCACTTGGAATCATTCAAGGTGTTGTCTTAGACACCATTTTCCCAAAGACAGCAAATGAAGAAACTGGTAAGGAAGTTTGGGAAGTTTTACAGCAAGAGTACAGAGGAGACACTAAAGTCAAAAAGGTAAAACTTCAGTCCCTTAGAAGAGATTTTGAGTATACAAGAATGAGGGAAAATGAGCTGTTAAAATGCTACTTCGCTAGGCTGTTTGATGTTGTAAACAAGATGAAAACATATGGTGAGGAACTGCCTAATGAAAGAATTGTCCAGAAACTGTTAATTAGTTTGACTAAACCATATGATTCGATAGTGAGTGTTATTGAAGAAACCAAAGACACTGAAACTCTCAGTGTGTAAGATGTGATGACATCCTTAAGAGCCTTTGACCAAAGACTTGAGAGGCATGCTGATTTTGCACCTGATAAAGCCTTTCAATCACTCAATGTTGGATCTGGTAGTCAAGCCAGTGCAAGCAATCAGAAACCACAGTGGAAGGGCAAGAACAAGAAATAGGAGGGAAAAGGGTATCACAACTCTAGACCTAACCAAGGCAGCAACATTAATGCAGGTTCAAAACCAAACAACAATGCAAACGTTGTGATAAATTTCATCTTGGAGAGTGTTGGTTCAAAGACAAGCCTAGGTGCCACAAATGCAACAGGTTTGGGCACATTATGAAGGACTGCAGATCAAAGAATGTGCAGCAAGTAAACTGTGCAAATCAAGTGGAGGAAGAAGCAAATGTGTTCTGTGCTTTTAGTGCAAAAGTGGAGAAAAACAATGAAGTGTGGTACGTTGACAGTGGTTGCAGCAACCATATAACTGCACATGATTCATTACTCAATGACATTGACACAAACTTCACTGGAAAAGTGAAAATGGGAAATGGAAACATTGTCAAGGCCACTGGAAAAGGAACTCTGGTTATCAACACCAAGAAAGGAAGAAGATGCATAAGAGAGGTGATGTTAGTGCCAGGACTGGATGAAAACCTACTTAGTGTGGGTCAAATGATGGAGCATGGGTATTTCCTACTCTTTGGGGAACTGTGGTTGAAATCTATGATGATAGATCCTTATCAAATTTGGTGACCAAAGTGGAAGTGAAAAATAGAAGCTTTCCACTTGTGTTGAAGTACTTAGACGAAGCGGCAAGGAAAGCAAGTGTGACAGGTTCTATGAAACTATGGCACAAGAGGTTTGGTCACTTAAACATGACAAGCCTAGAAAATCTACAAAAGTATGAAATGGTACAAGGGATACCTAAGATGGATCACTGCAATGAAATCTGTGAAGGATGTGCATTTGGGAAGCATCACAGAGATCCATTTAAAGTTGCCAAGGCTTAGAGGGCAACAAAGCCACTCGAATTGATTCATACAGATGTGTGTGGACCAATGTAAACAATAACAGTCAGTGGAAACAAGTATTTCCTAACCTTCATTGATGACTACTCACAGATGTGTTAGGTGTATTTCATGAGGTTCAAGTATGAGGTATTCACAATATTCAAGAAGTTCAAGGCAATGGTGGAATTACAAAGTGGATACCAAATCAAAAGGCTGAGAAGTGATAGGGGAGGTGAGTACACCTCACATGAGTTCAATGCATTCTATGAAGATGTGGGGTTGGAGAAGCAACTCACTATGGCATATTCACCACAACAAATTGGGATTGTAGAAAGGAAGAATAGGACTATAGTCGAAATGGCTAAGTCTATGATGCATGAGAAGAATATGCCTTATATACTTTGGGGTGAAGCTGTGAACACCTCAGTGTACCTATTGAATAGGTGCCCTTCTAAAGCACTGGACAAGAAGACACCATTCGAAGTGTTCAGTGGAAGAAAGCCATCTGTGAAGCACCTAAGAGTGTTTAGCTTAGTATGTTACACTCTCATCCCTCACCAACTAAGGCACAAGTTGGAGAAATCAAGTAACAAGGGTGTATTTGTAGGCTATGGTACCAATAAGAAAGGGTATAGAGTTTATAATGTGTTAACTCAGAAGATAATCCTATCAAGGAATGTTATCTTTGATGAAGACTCAAAGTGGAACTGGGAAACAAAGATAGAAGAAAAAAACAATGTCTCTCTACAACTTGACCTCAACAAAAGGCAAACAAGGGAGCTTATGGAGACCTGAGTTTAAGAAGAAGTTATAAATAATGGTGACATACAAGGGACTCCACAGCAATCTAATATAAGTCCACAATCAAGTCAATCACAGATAACAACTCCAAGTTTAACTCTAGTGAGATTGAGAAACCTAGATGAGATTTATGCTACATGTAATTACTGTGTAGTAGAACCAGAAACATATGAAGAAGCTGAGAAAGACAAAGCTTGGAAGAAAGCAATGAAGGAAGAGCTTGAAATGATAGAGAAGAATGACACTTTGGAACTTGTAAATCGACCAAGTAACAAGCCTGTGATTGGAGTGAAATGGTTGTACAAAACGAAACTCAACTTAGATGATTCTGTGCAAAAGAACAAGGCCATATTGGTGGCCAAAGGTTACTTACAGAAACCGGGTGTAGACTTCAATGAAACCTTTGCTCCAGTAGCAAGGTTAGACACCATAAGGACTTTAATAGCCCTAGCAACCAAGAAGGATTGGAAGTTACATCAATTGGATGTCAAATCTGCATTTCTAAATGGAGTGCTAGAGGAGGAGGTGTTTATGGATCAACCTCAAGGGTTCATAAGTCAAGAGTTTCCTGAAAAAGTGTACAAGTTAAGGAAGGTTCTCAATGGCCTAAACCAAGCTCCAAGAGCTTGGTACAGTGAGATTGATTCCCATTTCACTGAAAAAAGGATTTCAGAAAAGTCCTAGTGAAGCTACACTCTACACCAAGACAGAAAGCAACAACAAGACACTCATTGTCTCAATCTATGTGGATGATGTTGTCTACACTGGAAATGATGCTGCAATGATTGAAGAGTTTAAAGAAGAAATGATGAAGAGGTATGAAATGATAGACCTTGGCCTCTTGCATCATTTTCTTGGCATTGGGGTAATTCAAAAGGCAAACAACATTTTCATTCATCAAAGAAAGTATGCTGAAACCTTGCTTGAAAAGTTTGGTTTCAAAGGTTGCAAACTAGTCTCTACAACCTCTAATTGCAAATGAGAAACCTAAGAAAGATGATGGAAGTGAATCTGCAGATGCTAGTCTCTATAAGAGCATTGTTGGCAGTCTATTGTACTTAACTGCAACAAGGCCAGATCTAATGTTCTCAGCAAGCCTACTTTCTAGATTTATGCAGAATCCTAGCAAGATACATATGGGCACAGCTAAGAGAGTGCTGAGATATGTGCAAGGAACACTAGATTATGGATCAAGTATGAAATGGGGAAGTCAACTATCTTAATTGGATTTTGTGACAGTGACTAGGGTGGCAGTGAAGATGATAGCAGAAACACATCGGGCTACGCTTTCACCTTTGGTTTAAGGGTATTTTCGTGGGCCTCTATGAAGCAACAAAGTGTTGCACTATCCACAGCCGAGGCGGAGTACGTGAGTGCATCAGAAGCAATGGCTCAAGCTATTTGGCTAAGGTTTATACTCAAAGATTTTGGCGAATTACAGGTTGATGCCACACCACTCTTGTGTGACAACACCTCTGCAATTGCCATGACCAAAAACCCAGTTTTCCATCAAAGAACAAAGCACATCAAGAGAAGATATCATTTCATCAGAGAAGCATTGCAGGATAATACAATCAAACTAATCTATTGCAGCACAGAATATCAGATCGCAGACATATTCACATAAGCACTACCGAAGGAGAGATTCAATTACCTGAGGGGTTTGCTTGGAATGACTCCTAGAAGCAGTTTAGAAGGGAGTGTTGGAAGCTAACCAACTCCTAGAGTCGAGGGGTTGAAGGCAGCAAAGAGCTCCTGAGAAAAAGGTGTTGTCTGCATCGAAGAAGGAAGAAGAAGAAAATGAAGGGTTGGCCTTCAACGGCTAGTTTTTTGTTGTTTAAATGTGTGAGTGACAAATGTACACTCCAGATTAGATCACTTAAATCCCAATGAAGGGCTAGGATTTAATCTGGAGTAGTAAGGTAATTTTAGTGTTTAAATATTGTCTAATCACCAACTCTTTTACACAAGGATGGGTGATGGAAATGTACCATACCCTTACACATTTTCTCTACTTAATGAAGTGTGGCTGCTGCATTTTTTCTGCACAACCTTGAAGTTGAAAACCACACTCCAATATCCTCTTAATTCTCTACCATTCTACCCCTAAGAAACTGATCCAAAAACTATAACCAAAAATCATCCAAACAAACAAAATTGTAGCACTCATAACAAACATCCAACAAACCTATATTATTCTTATCACAAATCATCCAAACAAACAAATTGTATCACTCATAACACAAACATCCAACAAACCTATATTATTCTTATCACTATTGTCTTCTTCCCCACTTGGCCTCGCATTGATCGTTTGAACCTGCAACTGATGACCGACGACCGACACCAAGATTTTCCCAAACCTTGGTCCTTACTCTCGTATAAATTCGAAACGAACAGCGGAACAATTTTCTCGCAACTGGACGCACAGCAAACATGGATCTGAGAGAAAGCATCATCAACCAAAACGACGTGGCAAGGAGGCTGACGAAGCAGCTGGTTCAGACCGAAGACAAGCAGTCGAACCTCGTGTACTCGCCGCTGTCCATCCAAGTGGTGCTGAGCCTGATCGCGGCCGGGTCAAAGGGTCCCACCCAGGAGCAGCTGCTCTCGTTCCTCAAGTCAAAGTCCACCGACCACCTCAACTCCTTCGCTTCCCAGCTCGAGTCCGTGATCTTTTCCGATGGGTCCCCCGTGGGCGGCCCCAAGCTGGCGTTTGCAAATGGGGTTTGGGTGCAAAAGGATCTCCCACTGAAGCCTTCCTTCAAGCAGGTGGTGGACGCTTATTACAAGGCCGCACTTGCCCTAGTCGATTTTCAGACCAATGTAAGCTCCCAAACCCCGTCATGTCGTTTCGGTAACTTTTTTTAAATGCTGCTCATGATCAAAGTCTTCAAATTTTTTTCGATTTGATTAGAGATGTTTGTTCCTTTGTTGAACCTAAATTGCAGGCCTGCTGATGCTCTTTTATTCTTGTAGCATTTCAACTAAATACTTCCTCTTCGTGCTTGTTCTTGTGCATAACTTAGCCGTTACGAAATCGTATGGTAGATTTTTTGTTTGTTACTGTTTGTGGTTGTAATTGATCGAGATATGCAGGCTGATATCATTGTTTTCTAACTTGTCGTAACTGTTGTTGGTGCTCAAGGCTGCTCAAGTGGAGTCGGAAGTGAATTCATGGGCTGAAAAGGAGACGAGCGGCCTTATCAAGAATCTACTTCCTCCCGGGTCACTTGACAGCTCAACCAGGCTCATCTTTACGAATGCATTGTACTTCAAAGGAGCTTGGACTGAGAAATTTGATGCATCAGCTACAAAAGAGCATGACTTCCACCTTCTCGACGGGAGCACAGTTAAGGCGCCCTTCATGACCAGCAAGAACAAGCAGTATGTAAGTGCCTTTGACGGTTTCTCAGTCTTAGGGCTCCCTTACAAACAAGGTGAAGACAAGCGGCGCTTCTCCATGCACATCTTTCTTCCACAGGCGAAAGATGGGCTGCCAGCTTTGGTTGAGAAACTTGGCTCTGAGTCCGGGTTTTTAGATCGATATCTTCCCAAACAACCAGTTGCAGTGGGCGACTTCAGAATCCCAAAATTTAAGATCTCATTTGGGTTTGAAGCTTCCAATGTCCTAAAGAGTCTGGGACTGGTGCTGCCTTTCGCGGGTGCAGGAGGTCTGACGGAGATGGTGGACTCGCCCGAGGGTGAGAAGCTATATGTTTCCAGCATATTCCACGAGTCGTTCATTGAAGTGAATGAAGAAGGCACAGAAGCTGCAGCTGCTTCTGCCGGGGTTATAAGTGATAGGAGGATGCCCATGACATTTGTGGCTGATCGTCCGTTCCTCTTCACGATCAGTGAAGAAACGACGGGAACAGTTCTGTTCATCGGTAACCTGCTCAACCCTCTTGCCGGCTGAGTGTTACAATCCCCTGGGAAAAGGCATCATGTGTACGTAGAATAATACGAGACTATAGTAAATAAAATGTATGATCCTTGTATACATGTGCTATGTTTGGTTATCACCCAATCACCCTGTACTTGAAGCAGTTGATCTATTTGTAGAATCTTGATTCTGAATACTTATTTTATGTTATTACGGCCACACACGATAATCAAGACTATTTGTTTAATACTTAAGCTTACTTGTGGTCCCATTATGTAAAAAAAAATCTACATACGACCGTTTGCATGTAAGAAATCGTTTATTGACTTTAATTGAGCTTAAATAATAATTATCCGTTCGTGTTAAAGTTAAAATTTATTTTATTACGTGGTTGATTTAAAATACTGTAAATACTGATTTAAAATTATCTCATCGTCACCTTGTGTGGCATTCTCGTAGAATTTGGAATTATTCACATTGTTTAATAACGTAAGATGTTTCAGTACATGAAAATGTCGTTACATTTATAAAAGGAACTGCAGCGCCTGCTGACCTCGTTAATTTAATGGTGGTTATCCCTGCCCCTTGTCACGACTCCCATGCAATGCTGCAAAGTCACAAGCAACCATCGTTTGGTTCTAATATTACAACAGTACCCCCCATGGAAACACAATCTTAAGCAATCTCTAATGCTCATAACGTTGTTGAAGTTTTGCAAGAATAATTGCTAAACAGTGATTAGACGGTCGGATAAGAGATAGGGTTTATGATTTGATTTGGATGTTCCACCGTTTGCCACTCAAAGTGTCTTATCTACCAAACATATCTTGAAAAATAATTTAGTTTCGTACAAAGAATCATAATCTTTATTTATCATTGACGTAATCAATCATTGCATGTTTTTGATCAAATCTGTATTTATTGGGATATTCATCCTTAAAATCTTCATTTTGTTATAAAACAACAATATATTTATTATTTTTAGAATTTTGTAATACGTTTATTTAATTAGTAACCTTGACATTTTAAAATTGAAAAATCAATATTTAAATGCAAAGTTGTCCGTTTTGAATAATCTTTAACAATATTTTCCTTCTCGTAAGCAAGTAAGACTGGTTTATTTTGTACACAATTCGATATTGAGAATTGAAATTCTAAATACTAAGTTCTTAATACCATATTTTTGTAATCATTTAAGATGTTTGTATGCTCGAAGAAAATGAAAAATTGAATCAACCCATATTATTATTATGGCTGTCGACATCTTTTATCGTAGGATAACCATCAAGTCACACCACATATCCAGAAAGAGAAATCCATCCAAAAAATAGGAAAACGAAAGGAAATTCCTTATTTTCCTCCGTGGAATCATCCCCTCTCTCCCCACCACGAAGGTCTCAGCTGAAAAGAAACGGATGGCACAATCGTGATTATCACAAACAGCAATGTCAATTTGTAGCTAGAGAATGGTCACCACCGTTTACAAATAAGTGGAAGTTCCTCGAAGAGTAAGAGAACTCGACAATCATAACGTAATCTATCTCTTCACTTTCTCAATCCTTTTCTATCTTTTTTTTTTTCTGGGTTCCTTGTACTTCTCGTAAATATTAAGACTTTAATTCAACAGAAAGGAACTTTCTCTTTCATTGCTTGCATTTATTTTTTTCAGATTTTGTACTTTCCTTTCCTTGCAGTTGCTTGGAAGAAACCAAACTCAGAAGACCTTTGTTTTTTTTAGAATTCAGTTCAATCCGTTTATATATATATATATATGTGGTGTTGATGATACCAGAAGTGATAGTGCTTTAACCGAGAAGAAGAAGCTTTTAGTCTTCAGAAATTCAGAGAAAAGATAAGGAAGTGGAAGAGTGAAGGAAAAGCAAAACAAAAGATGGGAGAAAATGCTCCGCCTCCTCCACCACAGGTGGTTGCTCGGCCGTCTCAGATGCCTCTTGGGGCGGCGAAGGGTCCTATTTGGACTCCAACTGAGCAGCTCCACCACCTTCAGTATTGCATCCACTCCAACCCCTCTTGGCGTTAGTCTCTCTCTGTTTCTGTTATTTCTTCGTTCTGGGTTTCTATATTTTTTGAGTAAAAAGCTGATTAAAGTTGTGCTATTTTAATGGGTTGGTTTAAAAGTTGAAGCTTTTGGCACTACTTCTTATTTAGTTTACTAGTTTGCTTTTTAGTCCTAATTTTGCAAATTAATTCTACTATTTTTGTTTCGGATTCTCTAATTTATTGTGTTCGAATCTTTTTAAGTACTGTAATTAGTTCTAATAAAATAATAAGCATATGTTCCATAACCAGTTTCAACTTATCCTGCTTACAAGAAATCGTTATCACTCGAAAATGTTTAGGAAGTGTAAATGTAAATTTCCCATGTTTTCCTGATCGAATGTAACAAACTGCTTCTAATGGATCGAATTTTACAGCGGAAACATTCGTACTCGCTTTCCAGCACTATATTGTGATGCTCGGATCCATAGTTATAATTGCCACTAGTCTCGTGCCTCGGATGGGTGGGGATCATGTAAGTTATGTCCTCTATATCGTAAAGTTTATAATATACCGGTTAAGATTAGCGATCACACATGTAGCTTTGAATCCGTGATGTTAATGTTTGGGTTTTGTTCTCCCTTTGTGATCAGGGTGACAAGGCACGCGTGATTCAGACGATGCTGTTTATGGCCGCAATAAACACGTTGATCCAAACACTCATCGGGACAAGGCTTCCAACAGTGATGACTTCGTCATTCGCTTTCACCCTTCCGGTGATGTCAATCATCAATGATTATTCTGATCGGAATTTTAGAAGTGAACATGAGGTATTAAAGTTTGAAACATGTTATTCATAGAGGATTTAACATCACATTAATTTACTTCTTAAATTGCTTTAAGAAATTTCAGTTATAGACTTTGAGATGAAAAATACGTGGTGCAAACTTTATACCAGTTGATGCAGATCAAATCAAAACGTGTAAACCTTACATACCTGTAAAAGACGTCATGATGAATTTCTGGTTTTGAGGACGGAATAGATTGAAGCACGTCTATGCACTGTTGCGTCATATGCAACGAACTGATGGGGAGTTCTAGGGTTGTGGCATTAGCAATGTGACAGGGACCTCAAACTTACATAGGCTTCACGTCCCTAGAACCCTACCCACTAACGGAGACTAGAAACTCTTATGATCCTCTAACCAGAATAATAAAGCCAATGGAATTGTATTCCAGGCAACAACCCCTTAAGCAATTGGAATTAATCCGGTTTCACTCTTCCCTGTGGCACAAGGAATAGCTAACTAATTAAATCACTAACCCTAGGTCATTCGGTTACAACTATGCAAACCAATTAGGGTTGGACTTTATTACTTGACTGCAACACGTTGATGATTAATGTGTATGATTGCAGAGGTTTGAGACCACAATGAGAACGATTCAAGGGTCACTTATTGTAGCTTCCTTCTTCAACATCTTCATCGGGTTTAGTAGGGCATGGGGGAACTTCACAAGGTACGAAATCATTATCTCAAGAGTGATGCTTGAAGCCTCAACATGACATTCTTCTTCGTTATCATTTTCTAAACTGTCATCGGTTTTCTTTTTCTTCTCTATCAGATTTTTTGGTCCAATCGTTATCGTGCCAGTGGTTTGTGTAGTCGGTCTTGGTCTTTTTGCACGGGGCTTTCCACTTGTAATGTCTTTGACAAAACACTCCATTTCTCTCATCACATTCATAAGGATATTATCAAAACATTGATCTCTCTCTTATGTTCTGCACAGCTCGCAAACTGTGTGGAGATTGGTCTGCCTATGCTGATCCTGCTCGTCATTACTCAACAGGTAAATTTTATCCGATCTGCCACTTTTTGTTCTTAGAATAAATGTTCTAAGTTTAACATGATAATATTGTTTGGGCAGTATCTGAGGCATGCTCTTCCTAGAGCCCATAACATACTCGAGAGGTTTGCTTTGCTTCTCTGCATTGGGCTTGCATGGTCATTTGCTGCTATCCTCACCGAGGCTGGTGCTTATAACAATGCTAAACAGCAGACTAAACAAAATTGCCGTACAGATCGCTCTTACCTTATAGCATCTGCTCCTTGGTATGTACATGTATCAGGTCTCTCTTCTTGCGTAATAAAGTTAATAAATTCCCTTCAGAAGAATTATTCTTTTCATAACACTTGTTATTGCTGTTCAAATGAAGGATTAGATTCCCATACCCGTTTCAGTGGGGTAAACCCATATTCCGAGCGAGCCACGTCTTTGGAATGATGGGAGCAGCAATTGTTACGTCTGCAGAGGTCTAATACTGGTTCTATAAACTTTTTTATGCACTTTGAAAATTTCGTAATTGGTATTGAATCTCGTATCTTAAATCTGATTCTATGCTTAACCCTTGATAAAGTTAATAATATGTTTTGTTGCAGTCAACTGGAGCGTATTTTGCGGCAGCACGGCTTTCAGGTGCTACTCCCCCTCCAGCAAGTGTAGTGAGCCAGAGTATTGGCTTGCAGGTGATTGCAAATTGTCATGCCGCTCCTTTCTCCCTCTCCCTCATCCTTTCCAAATCTCTGTGATGCTTTAAAAGAGCGGGAAACAAACGTTGTATTTCAAAATAGTTAAAACGATTTAGTTGTGTATGTTCAAATGTAGGGTGTTGGCATGCTGCTTGAAGGTATTTTTGGCGCTGCTGTCGGTACCACAGCATCCGTGTAAGAAAGCCTTTTTTGCTTGACATATATGTTGATATTCCCTTTATATAATAACGGTTTCCTAGCTATCGAAGAGTATTGGATATCAACAGAAGAAAATTTGCTTACAAAGATTATGAATTCACTCATTTTTTGTAATGTCTTGCAGCGAAAACGTTGGCCTGCTTGGATTGACACACATAGGGAGCAGGAGAGCGGTGCAGATTTCAACTGCTTTCATGTTCTTCTTCGCTATATTTGGTTCGTTCTCTCCTTCCGTTAGTCATGTCATGACTCATGCCTGGGTTTACTACATTGTGTTTGATAGTGTTAAGTTGTGTCTTTCAGGGAAGTTTGGAGCTTTTTTTGCATCAATTCCTTTGCCGATATTTGCTGCCATGTACTGTGTTTTATTTGGAATCGTCGGTGAGTGATTCGATTACCATTTCTAATCTCGTTAATACCATTCTATCACCGAAAAGTGTTTCACCTTTGTTTTCTCTATCTGCAGCTGCTGTTGGTCTCACATTCATGCAGTTTGCAAATAATAATTCCTTGAGAAACATCTATGTTTTGGGTCTTTCCCTGTTTCTTGGGATCTCGATACCTCAATATTTTGTCTCGAACACCACCCCGAATGGTGTCGGGCCAGTCAAAACGGATGGCGTGTGGGTACGTTACACATAGACACGTTACGCTAAACCCTAGACCCTCTCTCTTTCAACTATGACTTCGTTTATTTGGGATTCTAAATCAACATCATTTTGATGGCTGCAGTTTGATGACATACTGAACACGATCTTCTCATCGAGCCCAACAGTGGCGATGATCGTGGGCACGCTGCTGGATAACACGCTTGACGCCAAGCATTCGGCCAGCGACAGAGGACTTGCATGGTGGAGACCATTCCAGAGCAGGAAAGGAGATGCTAGAAATGAGGAGTTTTATAGTCTACCTGTTAGGATACGGGAGTACATACCTTCCAGATTTTTCTATTATTAGATAACAGAACATGTTTATAAATTGTGAGATGATGTTATTTGTTGTGTTTAACTGTTTATGTACATGGTACATGGGTTTGTTATTAATTTAGCAGAAATATATATCCTAGAAGCCCAAAGGGCAATAAAGAAAGAGGAGAATTGTTCATATGGTCGAAAAAGGAAAAAAAAGATGGGAGAGAAACTTCGGTAGGTCTTCTTAATTAGGGTGCTCTTATACTGGGTGGGATCGGCGTGGCTTCAAGCAGCTCTTTCAAAGTTTCTCTCCTCTCGAGAGTTGCTAGTGAAAGAACTTGAGCTACTAAGCACATTCGACCAAGATGCTATTAAGCGCCTTCAGAAAGATGATCTTATGAAAGGGGAAACCAGTTTCAATCGTCTATGATGAATGTAATGTTGTAATGAAAGAATGAGCTGATATGGATTAGATTAGTTGGTTAGAGAAATGCGTGTGTTATTTGGCATCTGAGTTTAATGCCATTTTGTGTACATAAGAAGGGTTAAGAATACTTAAGTTGAAACAAAGAGAAGGAATGCTATTTTTTTAGCTCTCTTTCTCATCCTGCAACGTTGAACGATTAACAGAATCATATGAAGAACCGGCCTCAGTAGAAATTAACTATGTCTCACCAAAAAAATAATTAAGTCTGAAATCGTTTAATCATCTAATATCAAACGAATAGACAAATAAAAAAGTTAAATGATTTTTGATTCATTGAATGTTTGAAAAATTGATCTTTCAAGGACGTTAAAGGTTTGAAACAGTTCTTATATTCAAATAACATTGCATGACGAGAATGGAAGCTAGAATGTTCAAGTAAGAATGTTACTGTATTTCCTCAAATGAGATATTTAAGTAGAATAGGGACAAAGTGAAAAATGTAAATGAAGAGATAATGATATTATAAATATGATAATGAAATCCATCACTGCTAATCGTAATGACATATTGTGCCATATATATATATATATATATATATATATAGTTCTGGACGACAATCACCTCCAAAAGCAACAAAATTATCAAGAAAATATTGTAACCTAAATCTGCCCAGAAATATATAATTTATACATATATTCATGAATCATGGTCCATGTAGTCTAAGACCAACGGTGTGAACGCCCGAAAGATGAAGGAGTACGACTCTGAAAACCAACTCTGTAAATTGACAAAGAAGCCGGCAACCGCACTTGGTTTGGTAGAGGTCTCGATCTCTCATGGACCCCACACGTTTTCTCTCCATTTCCTCAAGACGCGTTTGCCTAATTTTGAAGATAATATACTCTAATCATATAAATTAACACATAATCATCCCTTGAATATCAGATTTATTCAACTTTTATAAGTATATGTTAATACGATTTTAACGACTGTTTTGAACTCCTCGTACAAATTCATTCAAACCAAAGTGTTTACTTATTTAACAGCGATTGGACTAGCAAAAGGACATCAACGTTTTGTTGCTTAGTACAATAATAAAATAGTTAAATAATTTTTATATTATGTAAATTTTAACAACAATGATTTAAAAAATGAACGGCTGTGATTAAGTTAATCCACAAGCTTAAATTAATCTATTATTTTTCATTTTGGGAAGTGTGCTAAAGTCGTATTAGGGGTAGGGGATAAGTGGGAAGGTGGAATTGCGGGATGAGGGTAGACTAATTCAAACACTGATGTAAGCTCAATAAAATTGGACCCCAGCTGAAGTCAAGTCAATCAGACGTTACAAATATTTCAAAAGTTCTTGTCCTAACTTTTGGCTTCAGGCTAAAGTGCTTGTGAAACAAGTCCTTTTGCTGCTTGTTAGCCGCCAGCTGACTGTCCCTAAAGCAGGGCACTTGCGACGACTTCTGAAGTGTTCAGAAAACAGAACCACAGACACACCACAGTTAGAATAATCCTCTAATTTTTTGCCCTATTATTTGAATCGACATCCCCTCTGAATTTCTATGTCCGAAGTTCAAAGACTAGGAGAGCCAAGCCAGTGAAGAGAAATTCGGATTCTTAGTTTAGTTAGGTGGACTAGTAGGATGAACAAATAGGGACCGTATGGTTTAAAATGTGTGATCCGGACTCCGGAGTTCCAGACACAAAGATTCAGAGAGGATCTCAATTCCTATTATTTAACTTCATATGAACAAATTACTTACAATTTACAACAAAGTTTATACAAATTAACATTGACTAATGGTACAACAATTTGCTCATTCATCGAGCCAGTCCAGATCGAAATGTTTCTCCACCACCTGAACATGAAGCTCCGGCAATGCCATCTCTGCATCTCTCCACATCCAAGAAATATCCTCGTCGCACACTACACGGCGCAGAGACTGTAACACTGCAGCGGATTTCGGCAGATTGCTAATTTGTGAACATTCCCTCATGTCAATCTTTTCCAAACTTGCTAGCTTACCAATGTCCATGGGTAGGCATCTCAAATTTACACATTGGGAAATGTCAATGTACTTCAAGCGAAGTAGCTCGCAAATGCTGGCCGGAAGCGTCTGCAGTGCTGGACACGCGTATAGCCTTAGGATCTGTAGAGATTGCAGCCTTCCCAAATCAGCTGGGAGCTGGTATAGGCTGTGGCAGTTGGTTACGCTCAAGTTCTTGAGCGAAGGCATTGCGTAAATGCACGAAGGCAGCTGGAACAAGTCATCGCAATGATCGATGGTGAGCTCTGTGAGCCGAGGAAAGGCCGATTGATCAAGGCTATTACTTATCTTGCATAGGATTATATAGATTTTCCTCAGATTTTTCAGGGGGATGGTAGATAATCGAGGGACAAATACTTTTTCAAGCCAGAGGCTTCTCAAGTTGGTTAAGTTTGAGAAGACTGAAAAGCCATTTAGTATGCAATTTGATGTACTGTAATTCATGATTATCAATGCCCTCAACTTTGGCATGTTTTCAATGAAAGGAGGAAGAAGGTACTCGTCGTCCGATGAAAAATTCAAAATCAGCACTTCACATTTGGGAAACTCCATCTGGAACCAGTCCATCTCTCTCATTTCACCTGCATTATCGAGGAATGAATCGGTTTAAATCAGCACGAAAGAGTAAACATAACGAATAACCTCATAATCAATAAGGCAATTACTGAGACACGTTAATACCGGTATGAACTGATACAATCTTCGCGTGAAATGGCTGATCTGAATCCCTCTCCCATTCTCTTGGAAGTTCAGTCTCTCTTCTTGGCATAAGCAATCGACTACGTTCATTCACGCTGCCATCACTGCTCAAATGAAGAGCAAGGTCCCTCAGCACATCATGTTGTGTAACAGATATGTCATAGCAACTGCTATATATGTCTCCATCTCTACAACATCAATATATACAAAGGGTTCAAAACAGAAACTAATCACACTCAAAGTAAAAGAAACCAAGTGCCGAACTTTAAGCATCGTACCTTGCATCTTTCACCAGGGTGAGGAGATTTTTGTTCGAAAGCTCGACAAGTATAGCAAACGCTTCTTCTTCATCGATGCCATGTATTTCAACCCACATATTGGTAAGGATATCAAGAGGGATCTTCTTGTCTTCTGGAAACGCACCCAAATCTAAGAAACATGATTTAACTTTTTTGGATAAGCAGTCGAGACTCGCTGCCATTCGCTGAAGTAGATTGTTCTCATGGGACTCACAAAAAGCTTCCCCTTTTGACAACTTGCTCCTTGCATTTGCCCAACACAATTCAGGCTGGTCCTTCAATGAAGCTCCAATCACTTTGAGAGCCAAAGGAAGCCGCTTGCACTCGTTAACAATCTAAAGTTCAAGAAAACAATCAGTTACCAATCTAAAGAAACATGAAATAACCCGTTTTGATTAGCAGAAAATGGAGATTGGAGACTTATGACTACGTTTAGCAGTAGAAAGAAAGTGATTATGCATTATAGAAGCACTTTCTAGAGCTTTTCAAATAAGCAATTGTATTCCAGCAAAAACGCTTATGAGCAGAAAGAATTACAAACGGACACTAAGATCCTACCTGCTTGACCAAATTTTTATCAGCCGCAGGAGGAATGGACTTTTGGCCAAAAGCAGAGTGACAAAACAGAGAGAGTGCTTCTTCTTCCCTCAACAACTCAACATCATAAGTGGCATCGAGAACGTTTGGGAATTTGATACGTGAGACCACAAGAAACTTGCAGCCCGGGATCTTAAGGAGCAGCGGGTCAAGCACTGCCAGTGACCACACATCATCCAAAACCACCAGAGATTTCGTTACGGTTATCCATTCATACTGCAAGTTCCATTGGGGAAGCACAGAATTGGGACTGAGAATTTGGGTGCCCATGATGAACTGCACAATCTTGGCCTTCAACTGGTTCACATCTGGAGACTGTGACACTGTCAGGAACAGAATCCTCTCATTGAAATAAGCTGCATTCGAACGGCAACGAACACAAAACAGAGTCAGTGTTTGATTCTAAAGAAAACTCAAATTCTAGAGAACCCATTAAAGCGAATTCAAGTTCTATAAAAACGCTTCTGACAACATTTGGCGAAAAAGTCATTATATCATCTGAAAAGTACTTGAATTTTCAATACAAATTTCAACATGTTTCTAATAAAGTAAAAGCACTTCTAGCAAAATCGATTACGATGACAAGCAAGCAATCCGAAACAGGCACTTAGTTACTTACATCTAACTTGATCATCCTTGCAAAGCTCTCTAGCAAGAGTGGTTTTTCCAGAGCCACCAATCCCACAAATCCCAACGACCCTCAAATCCTCCCTCCCAAAAATCATTCCCTTCACCGTCTTCATCCCCACCCCTAATCCCAACACCACCGAACTGCTCACCTCCCACTTCATCTGCCCTTCCTCCTCAACCCTCCTCACAGCCTCCTCCATCCACCCGCCACCGACACCCCCGCCCCCGCAAGTCCCAAGCCGCTGTTCCAGCACCCGGTTGGACCAATCAAACCGGTCAAGCCGCTGATCCACCTCCGCCCTAATGTGGTGGACGTCGGCCAAGATATGGACCTGTAATGGGCCCTGAAGAAATCTTGACACTGTCTTCTCCAAAGCTTCCATCTTTTTCGCCAATTGGACGTGCGTGTAAAAGTGCCAGCGCGGTGTCATGAGGACTTTTCGGACCAGTTCGAGGCCGTTCTGGAGAACTTCCGACATGCGATCGAGCTGGAACTGCCGTTCGGCCGGTAGCTCGACGCCGGAGTACTTGATTTCTTGGATTATGGGGAGGAGCTGCTCGACTGAGGTTTTGAGTTCCTCGGCGGTTCCTCTGCTGCTGCATAACTTGAGGGAGATGGCGGCGAATAAATTTTTCAGGAGCTCCGTCGTGATCTCGCCGACGAAGAAGTCCGCCATTGCCCTTGTTGGTGGTGGTGGGAGCTGTGCGACTATGGCGGGTGAAATGATTAGCCTTGTTATGGAGAGCGCGCTTCGACGATGGTTCTCAGATATGCTCCATGCCTTTTAAAACGTTGTTTTATAATTTGTGACGTGTGTAATTAGTCAACTAACTATTTAAAGATTGGTTTTTTCAGCCATAACCTTTGATAATATATACCATTTGTCAAAAGATTTTAAAAACTCTATTTAAAACTAATTTAATATATTTTTGGCAAAAAATAAATGTAAAAAGGAAAACTTGATATAAGTTCAAGTTTTTGAGCCAATAGTATGAATAGTCTAATTTATTAAAATAAGTCAAATTCCTTAAATTTAATTATTTAATTATTAATAATTATTTCTTCAATGATAAGATTTATTAAAAATCAAATTTCTTCCTAATTATCAATTTGATATTTTTTTTTTTTTTTTGCTATTTCTTGTTGTTCCTTCTGCTTTAAACCCTATTTATAGATTTTATTTTTAATTTTTATGAGCAACCTATATCTCATGTTGATTATATTTATATACCTATATGATAAATTCTTTTTTATAATCGACCTGTCAAAGATTCATGTGCCCTACTTCTAGGTGTATTATATTTTTCTAACTTTTAGTTGGGTTTCATATGTTGCTTATAGGTATAATATATATTCATATATATTTTTTGCTTGAGTTAGGATATAATGTTTTGCAAATAGATTTATGTTAGTATATTAGGTTTTTTTGTTATAAGATATTTGTGACAGTCCGTCCTGAATTATTCGTACCGTAAGTGTGAAATGGTGATTTTGCCCTTGGTGGGTATTTGTCATTTTGGGGTGATTGTTTTGTGGTTTTGTTGGTTGCATCTGGACCACACCCACACCCACATCATCTTCTCCTGTGTCTCTCTCTGTCTCGAACTCCCTCTCTCTCTCTCCCCTTCTCACTTGTACGGACGAGGTTCAAAACCCTTGCAAACGTTGCAGATCGAAGTGAAAAATTGTACCTTTGTGTTCGTGAGGACCATACGAGTTCAACCATACCAATTTCAGGTAAGGAATCCTTCGATTTCACGTCGAACCAGGAATCTCTGATTTGGTCACTGTTCATGCACACGTGAATTATTGATTTTCAGGGAATTTGAAGTTTTTAGGAAGCTTAGTGAGGTTCTTAGGAAGCTCGGGGTGGTTCGTTGGAAGGAATTGGACATCGGGATCATGAGTTACAAGTTTGGCCGATTTTTCTAGAATTTTTCCAGCGAGATCCTATGATCTTTGAGGTTTCAAACAGGTATAACGTTGTTCTACTCATCTCCAGCTTTCCATTGGTGCAAATTTCATAGAAATTGGTGAAGAAACGAGTGAGAACGAAGGGTTTGAAGTTTTTCCAGGTTTCCGACGATCGGCGTCTCGCCGGAGAAGATGAAGGAATATTCCATCAGTTTGGACGGAATATTTTGACGCATTCAGTCAGATTTAACGGAATCTATTAGGGTTTAACAGAATATTCCTAACGACATTAACTGACGCCGTCAGTGTGCCTGGCACGTGGCCGTGCGTGGGAGCGTGTAGGGCCGTGCCCTCGCCGGCGCGTGGAGCCTCGAAAAATTATTTTAAAAATATGGGGATGTTCATGAGGTTGAGTAGATCACGTTGGTGTATTCACACACCCCATTTGAGCATTGTATGAGAAGTTATTACCTAGTTTTGGTTATGTGCTTTAAATTGATGTTTTTATAGTTGTTTTGCATATAAGTGAGACCTATCCTGAAGACGAGCGCAATCACTCGAGGCAAGGGGGTTATGACTCTTCCACATACCAGTGAGTGGGCTTTTAGTTTTCCGTATGCCTATTTATTTATGCCATGCCTATTTATTTATGTATGCCTATTTATTCATGCCTATTTATTTTTCCCAGAAAATGAAATGGAATGTTTATATGTTTTAAATGCCATGCATAACGTTTGCCTATTTATTTATGCATTAGTAGTTGTATATATGTATGTTTAGTCCTGCGGACGCACAGGTAAGTGCCAGGTAAGTTTATAGTTTATGATTGTGCATTAATGGTTATATGAGATGCATAGAGAGCTCATAACTTGCACCCTCGGTTTTGGGGCTCCCGCCCAGAGTAGGGCACAGTCATTCACGTGATGTTCACCTCCCGCACCACATGTTCATCTTGGATCCAAGTTAGCATAGTCCTGCCGTACAAACCACTATAGATGGTTCCAACTCGTAGGTGACCCGTGATTATTCACCCAGTCTTCAAGTGATCGTAGCACTTGAGCATATTTATTTACACCCAATCCTATCGTACAGACCACTTTAGGTGGTTCCTACTTGTGTGCAGGTATAGTTAGTGAGTTGGGGATTTGAGCTCTGGATTCAGCCATACAGGTCACGTTAGGTGACTCCGGCTGACATGTTACTTGCATTGATTGACATTACCTGGGTTACTTACAGTTTATGTGGAGGCGTTCGACATGACATATTTCTGAACACGTTTTCGATATATGTGTATATTCTATTTTCTAGAAAACTATACAGGTTTTACGGCGAGGGCTTAGAACTTTTGTTAATGAAATGATTTTGAAAAACTTTGTTTTTGCCTACTCACACTTTCTGTTTTGCGCCCTTCCAGGTTCTAGTTAGAAGCAGCTTTGGTGGTTCACGAGGACTTGACAGTGGTTCTGACAGAACATCACACATGTAGGATTCACCTTTGGGGTGTTGTGTAATTAGTATTCGTTCTTCTGGACTGCACTTAGGCTTTCTGTGCTCTGATTATGTTTATCCCACTTAGTCTCACACTAGTGTGTTACTTTAACTAGTTTATTTAGTACTTTGCTTTTTATTTATTCGTACTTTTATTATTAATTTTGCTTCGCATTGTGCACATGGTTACATCACTCTCACGTGACGACCAGCACACCTCGATTCCGATCAGGGTGTGTCAATATTAATTAGATTTTTTTGGAGTTGGAAAATACATAATATTAGAAGATTTTAATTGATTTTTAATATTTTTAGGAAATGTAAAATGAGTATACAAGAAATAAAAAAAACATGTAATTAGATAACTGGACTCACTTCTAAAAACCATTTATGATTTTGGATCCGGATCTAAAAGCCCCATGTAAAGAACAATAGTAAATAATGCGATGAAGAGCTCAACACCTCTTTCTTCCTCCCCTCATTTTCCACGGTATTCCTACCCCAACCCTAATTCTCTCTTCCCCCATCTCACTCTTCTCTGCGATTTATCTTTATTCCGTCCCCTCTCACCCCCTCCCCAAACCCTCTCCATTGCTTTTTCTTCTAATTTTCAATTGCAATAGAAAATGTAGTTAGAATTTTCAATTTTGATGTTATTGTGTTGAATATAATTAAATTTGGTGTGGGGAGATAGATAGAGACATAGGAATAAAAGAGAGGAAGAAAACAAGGGCAGCATATATATATATATATATATATATATATATATATATATATATATAAAGATACTGATTTATTGTCAATGGCTGGGGTTGGTGGCGTTATAGTTGTTGGTTTGATTTTGAGTTTTTCATTCCTTTTGTTTTTACTTTTTTTTGTTGTTGAGTTTTTCAGTCCTTTTGTTTTTACTTTTTGCAATGTGGATGGAAAAATAAGACAATAGAATGGGCCTAGTAGCACCTTTTGTTTTTACTTTTTGCAATGTGGATGGAAAAATAAGACAATAGAATGGGCCTAGTAGCACTCTTTTTTATACAAGCTATAGTGGGGGAAGGGGAGTTGGATTCTCGTATGCAAGGATGTATATTTTGACTAATTGAGTTACACGTCATTTGCTATCACAACAGAACCACGAGTATTCTAATGATCTTATATAACCCCAATAACTTATTCATTGTGTAAAGTCATCTCCAACTTAAGGAGCTAAACATAGCCCTGTCTATAATTATAAGCCTGCAAAAAATTATTTTTAAATGAACAATATCAGGCCATATTCATACACCATCTTCAACCGAATTTTAAGTTTGTAATAATTTTTCAAACATTCTATCCATTTGATGTCTCCTTTAAGCCTTTGCGAAGGCTTGATGCCATTTGCTCAACCTCAGATAAAGTTGTTTTTCCATTGGGGGACTCAGTATTTTTTGAACATACTAGTTCAAAGGCCTTCACTTGATTGACAAATACCATTGATACTATCTTCAAAGATCCACCTATAAGCCTTGGAAAGAGCTTCATCTTCTTTTGGGTCCAACCTTTTATTTTTATTTTTTTTGTTTTGAGAGGTTAGGTTTACATCAGTGTAACTTCTTTATTTGTTATCAATAAAATTCCATTTTTCAAAAAAGAAAAAAAAATATTTTAGGTGAATCTTGACAATGATGATTTAAAATGAATGGATGTTATTAAGTTAGTCTAGAAGTTTAAATTAATCAGTGTTCTAAAAGTTGGTTTAGGCGGTGTCTAGGCGCTGAGCGGTAAGGTTCTGTGGCGATTTTGGACAAAACGTTCAATAAAATCCGGGAGGGTCTAGTCGGCCGCCTAGGCGGCACTAGCGGCACTAGGTGGTCTAGGCGGTGTTAGGCGAAATGCTAGTCGGAACCTAGAAACCCATAACCTTTGTGCAAAACCAGAAACCTAAAAGCTCTGTGCAAACCAAGAAGCTTTCATCTCAGACTTGAAAGTTGAAACCCAGAAGCTCTGCGCATCCTACAAACCCAAAAACTTTGAGGAACCCCAAAATTCCTAATCGCACATTCGTACACTGCACGTCATTCATCGGCCTCCAGATCAAAAGAGATACCCAACAATTTATGAAGTCAAAACAAAGAAACCCATATAGAAAGATTCAAACCCCAAAATTTAAAAACTCAGAACGATGGTTCCGAACCCAATTTTAAACTCATTAGGGTCTCTAAACTTTATTTACATTTTTTCAAATTCTCAATACATTATAAGTATATGTTTTTTCAAGTATAAATAAACACTTATTTATAAGATATTTTATAAATTTACTTAAATCTGCCAAGCTCGACTAGGCGCCCGTCTAAGTTTCGCCTAACCGCCTGGGCATTAAACCCCTGCCTACCGCCCGGCTAGCGTTTAAAATCTTTTAGAATCTTGAAATTAATCAATTATTTTTAATATTGGGTGTGGTGTAGTGTGCTAAAGTCGTATTAGGGGAAGGGGATAAGTGGGATGGATGGGACCGTGGGATGAGGGTAGACTAATTCAAACACTTAGCCTCGTTTGGCAGCTCAGATTGTACTGACTATTTCAGTTGGATAAGATAATCTGTCATCGGACAGTACTGACTATTTAATCGGGCGTTTGGTGCAGTACCAGATTAAAAAACTTTATTTATTTATTTTAAATAATGTCTATATATACTTTTTAACATAATTAACAAATTAAAGAGCATCGATCAAATCTGTTCTCAGTTAAAAAAAAATAAAAACTCAATTCATCTTGGACTTGTTTTTGTCCGTAATTCTTCCTCCTATTAATAAAAGTTGCTGCTGCACAAAGAATCAAAGATTATCATGTTCATTTACTTCCTCAAAAGGAGATTGAAGAACATTTATGGCACTGAGTTTCCCAATTTAAAACCAAATTTGGTATTAGAGCTCGTTGATTTGATCGGAAAAAACTAAAAACCACCATCTCTGATCCAGACGAAAACGTTCCCACTATGGATGTTTGCCATGAGCATCTGCAAATGCAGGTCGACATCCTATTCGTCGATTAGCCACAATTCCAACTTATTCCACCACCCAATCCCCATCCCTATCCCCATCAACCATATACAGTCGCACACCCCAAACTCTTGTTCTTTCTTTGTCGAGAGAGAGAATGAATACTGGTTGAGAAGATTGATTGGGAAAAGGATAGAGTATTCAGCAAGAGAAAGATGGAAAAAGAGCCAACTTGATTTTGTTTCCAACGACCCGACTAATAATACCAACGATTTGGAGTGTATAAGTTATCCGGCGTGCATCGTATAAAATAGGCGGAGACGCATAAATAATTCAATGCTAATTTAATACGAAATGACACCAAACATCAGATAGTATTAAATAGTACTATCCGATATCTAATACGGCATGCCAAACGAGACCTTATGTAAGCTGGAAATGGATCATCTCTAGATCCCTTCCACATAATCCATCAAATCCACCAATCAGACTGTTGAATTTGATCCAACTATTAAAGTTATTATAATTTTAAATGGGATCCTTTGTTTGTAATCGTTGGATCAAATTTCAAGAGTCCGAATTTGTTGGTTTGGTGGATTAGGTGGAAGGGATCTGGAAAGGATCCCTTTCCATGTAAGCTCAATAAAATTGGACCCAGCTGAAGTCAATCAGACGTTACAAATATTTCAAAAGTGCTTGTTCTAACTTTTGGCTTCAGGCTAAAGTGCTTGGGAAATAAGTCACTTTGTTGCTTCTTAGCCGGCTATCATCAATTGACTGTCACCAAAGAGGGCACTTCCGACGACTTTTGAAGTTTTCAAAGAAAACAGAACCACAGAAACACATGTAGAATAATCCTCTAATTTTTTATCCCTATTATTTGAATTGATATCCTCTCGGAATCTCTGTGTCTGGATCCCAAGAACAAGGAAATCCAAGTCGTTGCAAAAAACGATTCGCACCCTTAGTTTGTGTGAAGTGGACAAGTGAAATAGGCTAATGGGAGCCGCAACATTTAAAATAAGTCGTCTGGATCTCCTGATCCTTAACTGCAGACACAGAAATCTGAAAAAGATCTCAATTCCTATTACTTAACTTCATATAAACAAATGATTTACTATTTACATCAAAATCCATACAAACTAATATTGGTAATGGTGCAACAATTTGCTTATTCATCAAGCCAGTCCAGATCCAAATGTTTCTCCACCACCTGAATATGAAGCTCTGGCAATGCCTTCTCTGCGTCTCTCCACATCCAAGAAACATCCTCGTCGCACACTACACGTCGCAGAGACTGTAACGTTGCAGCGGATTTCGGTAGATTGCTAATTTGTGAACATTCCCTCATGTCAATCTTTTCCAAACTTGCTAGCTTACCAATGTCCATGGGAAGGCATCTCAAATTTACACACTGGGAAATGTCAATGTACTTCAACCGAAGTAACTCGCAAATGCTGGCCAGAAGCGTCTGCAGTGCCGGACACGCATATAGCCTCAGGATCTGTAGAGACTGCAGCTTTTCCAAATCAGCTGGAAGCTGGTATAGGCTGTGGCAGTTGGTTATGCTCAAGTTCTTGAGCAAAGGCATTGCGCATATGCACGAAGGCAGCCAGAATAAGTCATCGCAATGATCGATTGTGAGCTCTGTCAGCCGAGGAAAGGTGGATTGATCAAGGCTATTACTGATCTTGCATAGGATTATGTAGATTTTCCTCAGATTTTTCAGGAGGATGGTAGATAATTGAGGGACGGATACTTTTTCGAGCCAGAGGCTTCTCAAATTGGATAAATTTGAGAAGACTGAAAAGCCATTTAGGATGGCATTTGATGTACTTTAATTCTGATTATCAATGCCCTCAACTTTGGCATGTTTTGAATAAAAGGAGGCAAAAGGTACTCCTCGTCGGATGAAAAATTCAAAATCAGCATTTCACATTTGGGAAACTCCATCTGGAACCAGTCCATCTTGTTGGAGTAAATATGTTTTTACTTAAAATATATTTATATTTTGGTTTATCACAAACATTAAATATAAAACGTAAACTGTTATTAAAGATGGGATTCCAAGATCAAGTCTATATACATAACTTTGTCTGTTGTGATTTGTACGGTTCGGTCTTGTCCGTTTTTGAATCTTCTTTTTAATTTCCTACAGTTTTGAATCCTCATAATAATTCCCTTGATTTTTTATCATTTAGCACCCCCAATTTCTATTTTCTTATATATATTTAGATACAGAAGATAGAAAAAATTGAAATTGAAGTCATGCGATTTGCAAAAAGTAAACAAGGAAAAATTAGAAGTTTTACATAGATTGATAGCAACATATTGAAAGGGTGCAAGTTTGAAGGTTCTTCCATTGTGCGAGGAAGAACCTTATCAGAAGAAGGTTCTGGGCTATTTTATCCTGGGGACGACGTGGTGTTTGTGAACTGCTTGCACACTTGGGCAGAGCCGCGAAACGTCTTAAAGAGAGCGACTCAGTCCGCGACTCATCCCAAGAATCATTCATCACTCAAGGCTTCTATTTTTTTTTTCGGGTAACTTCATTCCTTTCTATTTCAGTTTACAACAATTTTAAGACGCATTCAATCTGCCATGCATTATAAGGCAAACTCTGCTTCTCAGGCAAATATTGTTGAAGAGCAACTGATTGCAATGATATCAGAAATCAACGTAGTTGATGGATCCGAGGGATGGTGGGTGGACAATGGTGCTTCTCGCCATGTTTGCTATGATCTTTCCCTATTCAAGACCTATTATGTGGCTCAGGGAAGAAAGGTGTTGGTGGGTGATTCGCACTCAACTGATGTTGTTGGTACTGGAGAAGTGGAGTTGAAGTTGACCTCTGGAAAAACCATGACACTGAAAGATGTGATGCACACTCCAGCAATAAGGAAGAATCTGGTCTCATATTTTCTTCTTAATAAGGCTGGATTTACTCAAACGTTTGGAGCAGATACGTATACTCTTACTAAAAATGGAGTTTTTGTGGGAAAGGGATATGCTACTCATAGAATGTTTAAATTGAATGTTGATAAAATGTCTACTTTTGCTTACATGTTGTCTTCTTTTAATACTTGGCATGCTCGACTTTGTCATATTAACAAACGCTTGGTTAAGAACATGAGTAACTTAGGTTTTTTACCCAACTTATCATTGAATGATTTTGAAAAATGTCAATATTGTAGTCAAGCTAAAATCACTAGAACTTCACATAAATCTATCAATAGAGAATCTGAACCACTTGACTTAATTCATTCTGATATCTACGAATTTGATAGAGTGTTAACTAGAAATGGAAAACGTTATTTTATTGATTGTTCGAATTACTGTTTTGTCTATCTTATGAAAAATAAAAGTGAAGCTTTTGACATGTTCAAAACTTTCTTGACTGAAGTTGAAAATCAATTTAATCGTAAGATTGAAAGATTTCGTAGTGATAAAGGATGAGAATATGAATCCACTAAATTTGTTAATTTGTTTAAGTCTAATGGAATTATTCATGAAACTACTGCTCCTTATTCTCCTGAAATGAATGGTAAAGCGGAAAGAAAAAATCGAACTCTTTGTGAATTGACTGTTGCTACTTTACTTAGTTCTGGAGCTGCTTCTTATTGGTGGGGTGAAATTGTGTTAACTGTATGTTATGTGTTAAATAGAATTCCTAACTCAAAAACGAATATTTCTCCTTATGAAATTTGGAAAAATAAGAAGCCAAATGTGTTGTATTTCAGAGCTTGGGGTTGTTTAGCTTATGTTCGTAAACCTGATCCAAAAAGATCGAAATTGGCTAGTAGAGCGTATGAATATGTTTTTATTGGTTATGCATGTAATAGCAAAGCATATAGATTTTATGATTTGAAAAACCATGTCATAATTGAGTCACTTAATGCTGATTTTTATGAGAATAAATTTCCTTTTAATCTTCGAAATAGTGGGGGTTCTAATTCTTCTAAAATTTATGAACCTACTCGCATAGAACATAGTCAATTTGCATTAGAACCTAGGAAAAGTAAAAGAGCTCGAATAGCTAAAGATGTTGGGGCTGATTTCCATGTATATAACTTACAAGAAGATCCTAATACAATTCAAGAAGCTTTAACTTCTTTAGATGCAGATTTATGGCAAGAAGCTATAAATGATGAAATGAAGTCCCTGGAGTCAAATCAAACCTGGCACTTGGTGGATCTTCCACCTGGTTGCAAAAAAATAGGTTGCAAATGGATTCTTAAAAGAAAATTAAAACCTGACAGATCAGTTGAGAAATTTAAAGCCCGACTTTTGCCAAAGGCTATAGACAAAGAGAAAATATTGATTTCTTTGATACTTATTCACCTGTGACTAGAATAAATCTATTCGTGTATTGTTTGCTTTAGCTTCTATTCATGATCTTGTTGTGCACCAAATGGATGTTAAAACAGCTTTCTTAAATGGTAAATTAGAGGAAGAAATATATATGGATCAACCATAGGGTTTTATTATTCCAGGTCAAGAAAATAAAGTTTGCAAGTTAGATTAAGTCACTTTATGGATTGAAACAGGTTCCTAAACAATGGCATGCAAAATTTGATAGTTTGGTTACTTCGAATGGTTTTAAAATAAATAAAAGTGATAAATGCATCTATTATAAGTCTGAAAGTAATATATGCACTATACTATGCCTATATGTGGATGATTTGCTTATTTTTGGTTTGAATGTTCATGTTGTGAATAATGTCAAATCTTTGTTATGTGCTAATTTTGATATGAAAGACTTAGGTGAAGCTAGTGTAATACTTGGTTTGAAAATAACTAGGTCCGAACATGGGTTTTCTTTAGATCAATCTCACTACATAGAAATTTTTTTAAGAAAGTATAATTATTTTGATTGTAAGCATGTTAAACAATCTGAGTATGCGAGTATTATTGGTAGCCTTCGTTATGCTACTGATTGCACTAGGCCTGATATATCTTATGTCGTATGAGTTTTATGCAAGTTTACTAGCAGACCTAGTTTGGAGCATTGGCATGCCATAGAGAGGCTTATGAGATACCTTAAAAGAACGATGAATTTTAGATTACACTATGAGAAGTTTCCCGCTAGCCTAGAAGGTTACAACGACGCTGATTGGAATACTCTTTCAGATGACTCTAAAGCCACTAGTGGATATATTTTTAGTATTGGTGGTGGGGCTGTGTCACGGAAGTCTAAGAAACAGACTATCTTGGCTCAGTCTGCTATGGAGTCAGAATTAATAGCGCTAGCTACGGCAAGCGAAGAAGAATGATGGTTGAGAAACTTACTGTTAGATACCCCTTTATGGGAGAAACCGATTCCAGCAATTTTGATCCATTGTGATAGCACATCGGCAATAGCTAAAGTGCAAAACCGTAATTATAACGAGAAAAGGCGACAAATATGTCGTAAGCACAACATTGTAAGAGATTACCTCTCTAATGGAGCTGTAAGAGTGGATCATATACGGTATGAAGAAAACTTAGCTGATGGACTAGCACGAGAAAAGGTTTGGAAAACCTCGAAAGGTATGGGACTAAAGCCCGTAGAAAATTGAGTCATTTGTGATAGCAACCCAACCTATCGACTAGAGATCCCAAGAAATAGGTTCAAAGGGTAATAACAAGTCACAAGTGATATGAGTGAAGTCTTGCTAATTTTAATTTGGAATATTATTCCATGTCTATCCTTAAGCAGCATGACATCCCAAAGCGTTTTTAGGTTGAGATTTTTTTTCTTTTAGTAAGGTCTATACTCTATGTTGAGTGGGATATCTAGCTACAGGAATATCCTTGATAGTCTTACCTATGTGAATGTGGAAGTGAGGCCGCTTCCTATGAAATCTTGGGCAAGTTTCTAGAGTGTTCACCATACTGGGATACAAGCACATGGCCGTAATGTGCTAGCTTTGCAAACTTCACCTTAATAAAGTTATGTGTGTGGTGTTGTCATAAATAGAGTTCAAAATTGTAAGTTACTCTAGTATAATTTGGATGACTAACACTATGTACAAGTTCAAGTTGAGAAACACCTTTACTTATGCATAGTTTAATAATATGTTGCTTAAACAAAAACAAGTGGGGATTGTTGGAGTAAATATGTTTTTATTTAAAATATATTAATATTTTGGTTTATTACAAACATTAAATATAAAACGTAAGCTGTTATTAAAGATGGGATTCCAAGATCAAGTCTATATACATAACTTTGTCCGTTGTGATTTGTATGGTTTGGTCTTGTCCCTTTTTAATCTTCTTTTTAATTTCCTACGGTTTTGAATCCTCATAATAATTCCCTTGATTTCTGATCATTTAGCACCCCCAACGTCTATTTTCTTATATATATTTAGATACAGAAGATAGAAAAAATTGAAATTGAAGTCATGCGATTTGCTAAAAGTAAATAAGGAAAAATTAGAAGTTTTACATAGATTGATAGCAACATATCAAAAGGGTGAAAGTTTGAAGGTTCTTCCATTGTGTAAGGAAGAACCTTATTAGAGTTAGGTTCTGGGTTATTTTAACCTGGGTACGACGTGGTATTTGTGAACTGCTTGCACACTTTGGGCAAAGCTGCGAAACGTCTTAAAGAGAGCGACTTAGTCCGCGACTCATCCCAAGAATTATTCACCACTCAAGGCTTCTATTTTTTTTCGGGTAACTTCGTTCCTTTCTATTTTAGTTTACAACACATCTCTTTCATTTCAACTGCATTATCGAGTGATGAATTGGTTTAAATCAGCACGAAAGTGTAAACATAATGACTAACCTCATAATCAATAAATGCAATTACTGAGACACGTTAATACTAGTATGAACTGATACAATCTTCGCATGAAATGGCTGATCTGAATCCCTCTCCCATTCTCTTGGAAGTTCAGTCTCTCTTCTTGGCATAAGCAATCGACTGCGTTCGTTCACGCTGCCATCACGGCTCAAATGAAGAGCAAGGTCCCTCAGCACATCATGTTGGTATGTACATGTATCGGGGTCCCTCAGCACATCTGAATCCCTCTCCCTTATAGCATCTGCTCCTTCCTTGGTATGTACATGTATCGGGGTCTCTCTTCTTGCGTAATAAAGTTAATAAATTCCCTTCAGAAGAATTTTTCTTTTCATAACACTTGTTATGGCTGTTTGAAATGAAGGATTAGATTCCCGTACCCGTTTCAGTGGGGTAAACGCATATTCCGAGCGAGCCATGTCTTTGGAATGATGGGAGCAGCAATTGTTACGTCTGCAGAGGTCTAAAACTGGTTCTATACACTTTTTTATGCACTTTGAAAATTTCGTAATTGATATTGATTCTCGTATCTTAAATCTGATTCTATGCTTAATCCTTGATAAAGTAAATAATATGTTTGGTTGCAGTCAACTGGAGCGTATTTTGCGGCAGCACGGCTTTCAGGTGCTACTCCCCTCCAGCAAGCGTAGTGAGCCAGAGTATTGGCTTGCAAGTAAGTAACTAACCTGAAGACGCCATGGATGAAAGCTTGGTGCGCAAAGAGTCTTCTACGTTGTACTGATCCTCAGCAATCAAACCGTATGGGGAGTTTGTGAATATTGCGTGTATCAGCAAACGCAAGGACCTTCACTTATATAGGCATGTTAACCTAATAGGCTTAACCCATCATTGAGACCTAATAGGTAACTGAATATGTCTATATCTCCTTAACCAATCAGGATTAGGAACCCCTTTAGCAAGAATAACAACTTAATAGTACATTCCTTTTGCAACCGGTAAAGTCCAAGTTAATTCCCTAATCCTAACTTGATCCTCAAGTAACTTACAATGATTGTGAGACCACAAAACCTTGTGAGAACCGGATTTTACTCCAACAGTGTAGTGAGCCAGAGTATTGGCTTGCGGGTGATTGCAAATTGTCATGCCGCTCCTTTCTCCCTCTTGCCCTCATCCTTTCCAAATTTCTGTGATACTTTAAAAGAGCGGGAAACAAACGTTGTATTTCAAAATAGTTAAAAACGATATAATTGTATGTGTTCAAATGTAGGGTGTTGGCATGCTGCCTGAAGGTATTTTTGGCGCTGCTGTCGGTACTACAGCATCCGTGTAAGAAAGCTTTTTAGCTTGACATATATGTTGATATTCCCTTTAGATAATAACGGCTTCCTAGCTATCTAAGAGTATTGGATATCAACAGAAGAAAATTTGCTTGCAAAGATTATGATTTCACTCATTTTTTGTAATATGTTGCAGCGAAAACGTTGGCCTGCTTGGATTGACACACATAGGGAGCAGAAGAGCAGTGCAGATTTCAACCACTTTCATGTTCTTCTTCTCTATATTTGGTTCGTTCTCTCCTTCCGTTAGACATGTCATGACTCATGCCTGGGTTTACTGCTTTGTGTTTGACAGTGTTAAGTTGCGTCTTTCAGGGAAGTTTGGAGCCTTTTTTGCATCAATTCCTTTGCCGATATTTGCTGCCATGTACTGTGTTTTATTTGGAATCGTCGGTGAGTGATTCTATTACCATTTCGAATCTTGTTAATACCATTCTATCACCGAAAAGTGTTTCACCTTTGTTTCCTCTATCTGCAGCTGCTGTTGGTATCACATTCATTCAGTTTGCAAATAATAATTCATTGAGAAACATCTATGTTTTGGGTCTATCCCTGTTTCTTGGGATCTCGATACCTCAATATTTTGTCTCGAACACCACCCCGAATGGTGTCGGGCCAGTCAAAACGGATGGCATATGGGTAAGTTACACATAGACACGTTACGCTAAACCCTAGACGCTCTCTCTTTCAACTATGACTTCGTTTATATAAGATTCTAAATCAACATCATTTTGATGGCTGCAGTTTGATGACATACTGAACACGATCTTCTCTTCGAGCCCAACAGTGGCGACGATCGTGGGCACGCTGCTGGATAACACGCTTCACGCCAGGCATGCGGCCAACGACAGAGGACTTGCTTGGTGGAGACCCTTCCGGAGCAGGAAAGGAGATGCTAGAAATGAGGAGTTTTATAGTCTACCTGTTAGGATACGGGAGTACATACCTACCAGATTTCTCTATTAAATAACAGAACATGTTTATAAATTGTGAGTAGATGTAATTTGTTGTGTTTAACTGTTTATGTACATGGTACATGGGTTTGTTACTAATTTAGTAGAACTATATATCCTAGAAGCCCAAAGGGCAATAAAGAAAGGAGAATTGTTCATATAATCGAAAAAGGAAAAAAAGATGAAGAGAAACTTCAGTAGGTCTTCTAAATTAGGGCGCTCTTATACTGGGTAGGATCGGTGTGGCTTCAAGCATCTCCTTCAAAGTTTCTCTCCTTCTGAGAGTTGCTAGTGAAAGAACTCGAGCTATTAAGCACATTCGACCAAAGACGCTGTTAAGCGCCTTCAGAAAGATGATCTTATGAAAGGGGAAAATAGTTTCAATCGTCTATGATGAATATAATGTTGTGATGAAAGAAATGAACTGACGTGGATTAGATTAATTGGCTAGAGAAAGGCTCATTTGGCATCCGAGTTTAGTGCCATTTTTTGTATATAAGAAGGGTTAAGAATACTTAAGTTGAAACAAAGGAAGAATGCTAGCAACCTTTTCATTTGAACATTTTTGTTCCATTTTTTTCGGCTCTCTTTCTCATCCTGCAAATTAACAGAACCATATGAAGAACCGACCTTAGTAGAAATTAACTAAGTTTTAGCAAAAAAATTACTAAGTCTGAAATCGTTTAATCATCTAATATCAAACGAATAAACGAATAAAACGGTTAAATGATTTTTGATTTATTGAATGTTTGAAAAATTCATCTTTAAAGGGCATTAAAGAATTGAAACACTTCCTATCATCAAATAACATTGCATGACGAGAATGGAACCCAGAATGTTCAAGTGAGAATGTTACTGTATCTCCTCAAATGAGATATTTAAGTAGAATAGGGACAAAGTGAAAATTGTAAATGAAGAGATAATGATATTATAAATATGATAATGAAATCCATCACTGCCAATCGTAATGACATATCGTGCCACATACATACATACATACATACATACATACATACATACATACATACATATATATATATATATATATATATTGTTCTGGACGACAATTACTACCAAAAACGACAAAATTATCAAGAAAATATTGTAATTGTTGTAGGCCTATTTGATTGAACGATCTAGGGTTTAGAGAGAGAGGTTCCGGCTATGGTTAGAGAGAAGAGAGAGTGATTTAATTGTGAGGTGTGTTTGATTCACCCCCATTGTGCCTTTATTTATAGCAGTAGGATAGGTATAAACCTTTTCCTTTAGGATTACAACATTTAATAGGTAATCTACTCCTAATAGGAATATAAGATATTTTCCCATATTCTTTAGGATTTACACAATCACATTCCTATTCTAAATATAACTGCAACACTCCCCCTTGAGTGTGTAAATACTCAACAAACCATCACATCAGATCTTCAACAAATAAGGTAGAATAGTTGATGAAGTCATCGGCACAACGGGTGATCGCAAGTCTCAAATTTAAGTGAAGTATGCATTTGTAGTAAAACTTACAAAACCTCGCTGTGGTAAAACCCAAGGCATGGGGAAAACCCACAGACTAAGGAGAAACATGAGAAGTATGCATAATGTCTAAAACAAATGTCAAACAGGACGAAAGTAGTGAACTCAACAGAGTATGATCATCCTAGGATAGGTGCCTCGTTAAAACATCGTTAGGTAGCAAAAACTCAGTGGGCAAAATGCTCCTAATCGTAGGAAAAAGAGTACATTAAGATCATGTGAGTATGCTTCTAGATACTCCCTCTGAGTTAGACATAACTTCTAAATAAGAAAACTACAAGCGATTCAACTCAGATAATTTACGCATACCGATTCCTTGGACGAGCTTCTGAAATGTAGACTTGGGTAATGACTTGGTGAAGAGATCGGCCAGGTTGTCCTGGGAACGGATTTGCTTGACTTCAATGTTCTGATGCTGCTGCTGGTGGTGTGAGTAAAAGAACTTTAGCGCTATGTGCTTGGTGTTGTCTCCCTTGATGTATCCCTTCTTCAACTGCTCAATACATGCTTCATTTTCTTCAAAGATCGTCGTAGAAAGGTCAACAACTGATGTAAGACCATTAATGCTTCGAATATATTCCATAACTTCTCTCATCCAAAAGCACTCACACGATGCTTCATGCATGGCGAAAATCTCAGCATAGTTTGACGAAGTCGCAACTAGCGTTTGCTTGGTAGACCTCCAAGATATAGCGGTGTCTCTAACGGTAAAGACATAGCCCATTTGAGAACGTGCTCTATGTGGGTCAGACAGATATCTAGCATCTGTGTAACCAACAAAGCGATAATCAATCTGAGGACCATAAGGGACAACAACACTCGGAGATTCGCAGGTATAGAACAAGCCCAAATCCGTAGTACCCTTAAGGTAGCGGAAAATGTCTTTAACACCATTCCAGTGCTTGCGTGTGGGCATATTGCTATATCTAGCTAATAGATTCACAACGAAGGAGATGTCGGGTCTAGTACACTGAGCCAAGTACAATAAAGCCCTAATTGCACTTAGGTAAGGAAATTCGGGTTCCAAAATCTCTTCCTCATCCTCATTTAGACGAAAGGGATCTCGCTTAGCATTTAGAGTCCGAACGACCATAGATGTACTCGAAGGCTTTGCTTTATACTCATTAAAACGACGCAACACCTTTTGGGTGTAGTTCGATTGATGTACTAGGATTCCATCGGAACAATGCTTGATTTCTAGGCCGAGGCAATATCGAGTTTTCCCAAGATCCTTCATCTCAAATTCTGATTTCAAGTGTGCAGCAATTTCCTCAAGCTCTGCGGGAGTCCTGATAAGGTTTAAGTCATCAACATAAACTGCAACGATTGCAAATCCAGAATGTAACTTCTTTATGAACACGCATGGGCATAATTCATTGTTCATATATCCCTGACTTGTCAAATATTCATTCAAACGGTTATACCACATCTGCCCAGATTGTTTCAATCAGTAGAGTGATTTCTTCAACCTAATTAAGAGAGTGTTCCGTGGTCTAGAACTATTTGAACCAGTCAATGGAAGTCCTTCTGGAACTTTCATATATTTCCATATCTAGATCCCTATAGAGATACGCGGTTACCACGTCCATAAGCTACATATTCAGTTTTTCGGAAACTACCAAACTAATTAGGTAACGAAACATTGTAACGTCCATTACGGGGGAATACGTCTCCTCGTAATCAATTCCAGGGCGTTGAGAGAAGCCTTGCGCTACGAGGTGTGCTTTGTATCGCACTATTTCATTCTTCTCATTACGCTTCATCACGAAAACCCACTTGTAGCCAATGGGCTTCACGCGTCGTGGTGTAGGAATGATAGGTCCAAACACTTTACGTTTCATGAACGAATTGAGTTCGACCTAGATTGCTTGTTTCTAGTTTGACCAATCTGTTCTATGTTGACATTCATCGATAGAACGTGGTTCAATATCATCGCTAAGCATGATGTTAATAGATATTAAGTACGAGAATGCGTTATCGACGATCATCTCATTCATATTCCAAACCTCATCCAATACTGCGTGGCAGACCGAAATCTTGCGATTCTCGAGAGGCCAGCATGTTTCGTCTAAAGCATCATCGTAATCTAGCATAACCTCATGTGCTGGAACAGATGAGTGAGAGATGGTTGGATTCAAACTAGGGTCACTAGTTGGTGTCATTTTCCTCTTTTGGGGTTATGAATCCTTTAAACCAAGGGGTCTACCACGCTTCAGGGTCAGAGCAAATAATTAGCTAGCCGCCAATGTACCTTGCCGCGTGGAAGGTGCAGCCTCCCCACCTTTGAGGATGGTCCGACCTTCCCAGACGGGTTGTGGATGTACATAGGGTACATCTATCCTTGCAGGTGTGTTTGTAGCGGGTATATGTGATCTTGTCACCGTTACTAAATCATTAAAAGCAACTAGCATGCTCTAAGCAATGCTCTAAAAATCTATAATTCATCGCACCTCAGTTTCAGACTGGGCAGAGCAGGGATCTAAATAAGACATAGTGGGAGCATACCACGACAATTCGCGGCGTTCTACGGGAACGTTAGCATGCTTATCTCTCCCTAACAACGGGAAGACTGTCTTATCAAAGTGACACTCCGTAAAACATGCGGTAAAGAGATCTCCTCTCAAGGGTTCTAAGTAGCAAACAATTGATGGCGAATCATAACTGACATAGATTTCCATTTTTCTCTGAGGACCCATTTTAGTACGTAGTAGTGGCGCTATTGACACATAAATGGTGCACGCAAACACCCGTAAATGCAAGATGTCAGGCTCGTATCCAGTGACCAATTGTAACGGTGAATATGGTTGAGTAGCGGTGGGCCTCAAGCAGACCAACATAGCTGCGTGCAACATTGCATAACCCCAGGCAGATATCGGTAGTTTGGTTCGCATAACCAAAGTCTGAGCTATCAATTAAAGGCGCTTTATGAAAGCTTTTGCCAGGCCATTTTGGGTGTGAACATGGGGCACAGAATATTCCACATCAATCCCTACTGACATGCAATAATCATCAAAAGTCTGTGATGTAAACTCTCCAGCGTTATCCAGTCGAATCGACCTAATCGGATAATCAGGGTGGTGAGCCCTTAGCTTAATGATTTGAGCTAGGAGTTTGGCAACAAGCAAACATGTGACGATCGTGTCAAAGCATCAACCAACACCATAACATACTTAAATGGTTCGCAGGTTGGTTGGATGGGTCCACAAATGTCCCCTTGAATCTTCTGAAGAAACTTAGGGGGGTCATGAATAATCTTTGTATAGGAAGGTTGATAAAATATGAACCTGCTAGGGTTTCGTGGGTTCTAGGGTTTAAGCCATGAGAGAGAAGTGTTGAAGATGGTTTTGTATATTTGCTTAATGAAACAATTACAAGATGAAACATATATATAGGGAAGAAAAATAACATAAGCCTAATTTTGCCTAACTTACCTATCTTGCTTGACTAACCTAACTTGCCTAACTTTGAACAAGAAAATTGACTAGCCTACCATTATTCCAACATGTTTATTTCATGCATTTTAATTGCTTAATACTCCCCCTCAAGGTGGAATGTGAATGTCAATCACACCCATCTTGCCAAGTAATGAGTGAAACATCCCTTGTCCAAGCGGCTTGGTAAATATATCAGCCAACTGTGCTCCAGTACGAACGTAGGCTGTCGTGATAACCCCTGATTGAATACGTTCACGAACAACATGGCAATCGATTTCTATGTGTTTGGTACGCTCGTGGAACACGGGATTGGCTGCTATATGAAGAGCCGCTTGATTGTCACAATGCAGTTTTGCTGGCACATGATGATCAACTCGTAAGTCAGCCAACAAGTATTTCATCCATGTAAGCTCACACGTCGCAGAGGCCATGGCACGATACTTTGCTTCTGCTGAAGATCGAGAAACGGTGGTTTGTTTCTTAGTCTTCCAAGATACCAATGCTCCTCCAAGGAATATGCAATAACCCGTGACAGATCTCCTTGTAATTGAACATCGAGCCCAATCGGCATCACAATATCCAGCCAAGATTAGGTCCCCCTTTGAAGGAAATAGAAGTCCTTGTCCAGGTGCCCCTTTCAAGTATCGCAAGAGACGATGGACTGCATCTAAATGTGGTTTTCTTGGTTGTTGCATGTATTGGCTGAGTACATGAACTGCATATGAAATTTCCGGTCTAGTGATAGTAAGGTAAATAAGTTTACCAACAAGTCTCCTATACTTCGAGGCATCATGAAGAACTTGCCCTTCCGTTGGAGATAACTTCAAATTTTCTTCCATGGGAAATTTTGCAGGTTTGGCACCCAGTAAGCCGGCTTCATCAAGAATGTCAAGCGTGTATTTCCGTTGTGAGATAGAAATACCTTGAGAGGACCTAGCCACCTCTACGCCGAGAAAGTATTTTAATGGTCCCAGATCCTTGATTCGAAACTGAGTGTGAAGAAACTGTTTGAGATCACGAATGGCCTCTTCATCATTGCCTGTGATGATTATGTCATCGACGTAGATTAGTATAGCTGTGAATGAGTGATCACGTACCTTGGTGAACAAGGAATAATCGGCCTTGGATTGTTGATACCCAGCTTGGTGTATAGCAGTGGAAAATTTGTGAAACCAGCTTCGAGAGGCTTGTTTAAGCCCATAAAGTGACTTGTTGAGTCGGCATACATTGTGCTCCCCCTGACGACGAAGACCAGGAGGCAGTTGCATATAGACTTCTTCCTCAAGATCTCCATGGAGGAAGGCATTTTGAACATCCATTTGGTGAAGAGACCAATGACGAACAGAAGCTACGGCCAAAAGACATCGGACGGTAATAAGTTTGGCAACTGGGGCGAAAGTCTCTTTGTAATCGATACCTTCACGTTGTGTAAAACCCTTGGCAACAAGGCGAGCTTTATAACGCTCGACAGACCCATCTGAATGATACTTGACCTTGTAAACCCATTTGCAACCAATAGCTCGATGCCCGGGAGGAAGACGAGTGAGAGTCCAAGTCTGATTTTGTTCCAAGGCTAGGAGTTCAGCTTGCATGGCGGCTTGCCATGCAGGATCACTATTAGCTTGCTCAAAGGTAGTGGGTTCAACAATGTTGGAAATAGCACAAGCAAAAGAACGGTGTGAAGAAGAAAGATGAGCATAAGAAACATAGTGAGATAAAGGGTAACGTGTACCTGACATGGAAGAGGAGGTGGCACTGGGAGCAAGAGAGTGTACATGATATAAATGATAGCCCTGAAGTCGTACGGAGGGTTTTGGAGGACGGTTGGAGTGGCGAATGGCAAGGGGAAGAGGGGAGGGAGCAGGCTCGGTGATGAGAGGGTCCGAGGAAGGGTTGGTGGCATGGATAGGGGGTGTGACTTGTGGTGGGTCATGCGGTGGGTCGTGTGGTGTGTCGTGGGATGGAAGGGGGATGGTAGTGGTGGTAGGGGCAGGTGAGTCGATGGTAGTATCAAGGGGAAGGGGGAGAACAACACTGTCAAGTTGGTGATCTGGGGGTTGGGAAGGAAAGGGAAAGGTGTCCTCATGAAAGGTCACATCACGGGAGGTGGAGAATTTGTGGGTAGTGAGATCATAAACACGGTACCCCTTTTGACCAAGAGGATATCCAACAAATATGCATTTCCGAGCACGTTGATCAAACTTGTGTGTGGGAGTGAGATTTGTGGCATAGCATAAGCAACCAAACACACGCAAGTGATGAAAATCTGGAGGTGTACAATGTAAAAGCTCAAATGGGGTTTTGTGATGGAGGAGTGGTGTTGGTAAGCGATTGATTAAATAACATGCCGTTTGAACACTTTCCCCCCAAAAAATTAAAGGTAAATTGGCTTGAAAACGAAGTGCTCGCCCAACATTTAAAAGATGGCGATGTTTTCTTTCAACGACCCCATTTTGTTGGGGAGTAGAAGGACAAGAAGTGTGAAACACAATACCCTTGCTATCAAAAAAGGAACGTAAAGAAATGAATTCAGCCCCATTATCTGCCCTAATTGTCTTGATCATGCGATTGAATTGTGTTTGAACCCAAGCAATAAAAGAACGTAACAACCCTTGTGTTTCAGATTTTAAACGCATAAGATGGATCCAAGTAAATCGTGAATAATCATCAACAATAGTCAAAAAATATCTAGCCCCCGAATGAGAATTGACTCGATGAGGTCCCCAAATATCACAATGTATTAAATCAAAAGGTGCTTGAGATGAAATAAAGCTTGACGGAAAAGACAAACGAGTTTGTTTAGCAAGGGGACAAATGTCACAAAAATGGCTAGAATCAAACATAATAGTTGGAACTTGCTTGGTCAAAAGTTGTAAGGGACCGGTGGAGGGATGTCCTAACCGTCGGTGCCAAAGGTTTGAATGACGGTTGACATTGTGAGCTAAATGAGGATTTTGTGTTGACGACAAGTAATAGAGCCCATTATATCGCTTGCCCAGGCCAATCGTCCTCCTCGTAGCCATGTCCTGTATCACACAAAAGGTAGGAAAGAAAATCACTATGCATTGTAGAGACTCAGTGAGTTTGCTAACGGATAACAAATAAACTTGAAATTTTGGAACATGTAACACATCATCAAGTTTAAGAAGAGGAGTTGCTTGGACGGAACCAACAGATTCTATAATGGCTTTTCCCCCATTCGGCATTTGTACATAATCACACATAGATTTCTTGTGAAGCAAGTGAGGTGAAGGAGATATATGATCCGTTGCCCCACTATCAATGATTCAATATAGGTTTTTCTGTGGTAAGGCTCCTGACATTTTAGACAGAGGTGTAAGAGTACCTGTGGCGTTTGCAAAATGGTGAGGATTACCATCCAAGTTGTTTTTCTTGAGCATGGCCATGATTTGGTTGTACTCTTCAGGAGTGAACTTGGGGCTGTCACCGTTGGTTTTATGATGGTGCTGATCCGTGACTGTGGCGACTTCACTGCCAGTCTTTATTTGATTAGCCGCAGGTTTCTTCTTGTTAGGAGGAATCATCTTTTTGCCATGGTATTTGTGCCCCGGTGGAAAGTCATTGAGATAGAAACACCGATCTACGGTATGATATTTTTTATCACAATATGAGCATTTAATAGAGGAGTTACCTCGTTGTGCATCAGATTCCCTATGGCTTGTCAAATGCATCGCATGCAAACTGTTGTTATGACGAGTGAGAGATACCTCCACTTGTTTCTCTTGTTGTAAAACAAGAGAGTATGCCTTCCGAGTGTCGGGAAGTGGCTGCATCAACAAGATTTGCCCACGTACTGCGGCATAGGACTCGTTTAATCCCATGAGAAACTGCATCACTCTTTCCTTTTCATCACGTTCATTGATCTTCTTCAAACCCCCACAAGTGCATGTTGAGGGCTCATGATAGGACATCAATTCATCCCACAATGACTTTAGTTTGGTGTAGTAGACTGAGATCGATTGTTGCTCATGTCTGTGCTCAACAATTTCTCTCTTAATTTGGTAAACACGTGAATCGTTCCCTTGAGAGAAACGATCACGCAAGTCAGCCCACACATCTGCTGCTGAAGTGTAGTAGGAAACGCTGCTTGCAATGTCTTCATGTACAGAATTCAAGATCCATGCGAGAACCATGTCATTGCATCGTTGCCACAATGCAAATTGTTTATCTGTTTCAGCAGGTGGGTCAATGGTTCCATCGACCAAACCTAGCTTGTTCTTAGCACTTAGACTGATGCGCATAGCACGGCTCCATGTGTTGTAGTTGTCTCCTTGAAGGGTTTTGGAGACCAAGATGTTCCCAGGTTGATCAGAGGGGTGTAATAAAAACGGGTTCGAGAGATCAGTAGCCATCTCTAATGGTTTTGTGTTGGTTCCTGAATCACCCATGATGACGATGTTGTTGGTTGTGGTGCGGAAGCGTTAAAGATAGGTGGGGTATTCAGAGTCACCAGAAACGGTGCTCTGATACCATGATAAAATATGAACCTGCTAGGGTTTCGTGGGTTCTAGGGTTTAAGCCATGAGAGAGAAGTGTTGAAGATGGTTTTGTATATTTGCTTAATGAAACAATTACAAGATGAAACATATATATAGGGAAGAAAAAGAACATAAGCCTAATTTTGCCTAACTTACCTATCTTGCTTGACTAACCTAACTTGCCTAACTTTGAACAAGAAAATTGACTAGCCTACCATTTCATGCATTTTAATTGCTTAATAAAGGTTGAGTATTCAACTTCCCTAAATAACATACTTTGCATGGTGGAAGTCCAACATAGGGATGTATCTTATGCCCATGTGAAGATTTAAGGATACGGCACATCATATCACGTCCAGGATGTCCCAAACCGTCATGTCAAAGCAACAAAGTGTCTTAGAACTCAGGCATAGGGCTGCCTACATTGTGGGCTTCTATGCCGCGAATGGTTATGATGTACAACCCACTCGACAAACGTTCCAACTTCTCGTGAATATGCTTCTAGCCATATTCGTACGAAGTGATACAAAGAAATTCAAAACCATGATCTTTTTTGGTTTCAAGATGATATTGATTATCTCGAATGTCTCTAAAACTCAGCAACGTTCTTCCGGAATGTGGAGAATAGAGTGTCTCCTTAATGGTCAAGATTGTACCATTAGACAACAAGATACGTGACTGTCCGTATCCTTCAATTAGGTTCGATGGGTCTGAAAAAGTTGTCAAATGAGCTTTCTTGGGTATTAAGTTAGTAAAATAGCGTCATTCACGCAAGATGGTGTGCGTGGTTGCACTATCTACCAGACAACTAACTTCCCACTAGACATACCTAGAAATAAATTGGTTGAATCGGTCACATGCATAAATATAAGTCCATTCATTCAATTAAACAATTCGAGAAAATAATATCCATTCAAATAACAATCCATAATTCAAAACAAACCAAAACCAAACAAATTATTCCAAATACTTAGAAAATTTGTTCAAAATTAAACCATAAACCTAGAAAATAGGGGGGGGGTAGGGTCGGCCACTCCTAGTGGGTTTGGCCCCTAGGGGTAAACACCCTAAAAACAAGTCTAATTTAGTCATCCATAGGAGTTGACGCCTCCTGAAAATCTGATATCTCTATTGATGTAGTTGCATTTGCCGAATGATCAACATGTGCAAAGTTAGACTCACGACGGGAATGATACTTGGTAATAGCCTCAGAGGAAGCTCGACAGATGCGTGACCAATGATCCTTTGATCCACAACAATGGCACATGTCCAGTTCAATAGAAGCGGTGTGAACGGGAGCTTTACCCTTGTTCTTGAAGTTTGGGACCTTAGGGGCAAGCGGTGGACGCTACTAGGTCACAATTCTTCCCTTAGGTGCAGCACTCTGTTAACCTTAGGCCCGTGGTGGGGCTTGTCGGCTGGTGCCACGGCCACGTCGATTCTTTCGTCATTTATGGCTGCTAGAATTAATCGCATGAGCTTCAGGCGCGGCGTTCGAGCTAGTGGGTCAAGATTGATGATTCTTCATCAAAAGCTAGTTCTGCTTTTCAGCGAGAAGTAAAACAGAGATCAAATCCAAAAGCTTGGTGAATTTTTGTGCCCTATATTGTTGTTGCAGGACAATATTGGTGGCATAGAAGGTTGAATAGGTCTTCTTCAAGGGATCTGATTCTGTTAGTTCCACTTTGCAGAATTTCAACAGTGAACGGATTCTACAAACTTCAGAGTTGTATTCAATTACTTAAAGTCCTGGAAGCGAAGATGCTGCCAGTCATGTCTTACTTCAGGCAAGTATATGTCTTTCTGGTGATCAAAACAGTCAGCCAGAGCAAGCCAGAGGATGCATGGGTCCTCCTCAGCGAGATACTCAGTCTGCAGTGCATCATGGATATGTCTTCAAATGAAGATCATTGTAGTAGCCTTCTGAGCTTCGTCAACATGTTTGTCAGCAATAGGTGTCTCGATAGTGGCTTTAATACCCTTTGCAGTTAAATTGAGCTTCACATCTTGAACCTACTTTAGATAGTTTCTTCCAGAGACTTCTAGAGCGGAGAAATCGAGCTTGTTTAAGTTCGACATGTCCCTAAAATGAAAGGAAAAAAACGTGATTAGTCATATGGTAAGCCATAGACATATATCGTAGAACATATAGGTTCTATAGACATGTATTGGTTTAATTTATGCATGAAAACTATAGGTTTCATGTGGTATGTTTTGAATGAAAACTTCGGATTTCAAAGGCATTAAATTTGAAACTACAGGTTCAATTTAGTTTTATGAACAATTAGTTCATAATGAGAGGTTCCTGCAAGAAACATAGAATGCATATACTAATTTGAATATAATGGATTTGAGGTTCTTCGGGAACTCAAGTGTGAGAGCTTCGTTACTAGGAAAGTATGTTATGGTTCAAAGTATAAAAATAAACTATTGAATCGTTAATGTCCAAAAGTGATCTTCATGTCAATAATTTTGGATTCATTATCAGATTAATGGACTGCAGGTCATTTTTAATTAATTCAATAAATTGGGCCATACGGGGTCGACTGTAGAAGGTAAATAATATTATTGGGCCGAAAATATAGCCCAAAAAATAATTGGGCCCAGGTTGGGTGCCTTGAGTAAAAGGCATAGCCCAAAAGGGCCTCGGGTTGGCTGCAGGAAAGCAGCCCACGGTGGTTGCAGGCCACGGGCTTGGGTGGGGTGGCACGGGGACAAGCCCAGCTCACACTGGCTTGTGGGCTAGCACACGGGGAGGCCTAGCGAAAGTTGGGGCCTTGGTTTTTTGCATGAGAAGCCCAGCCGCATGGCTGGCTTCAGTTGTTGTGGGCTGCTGGGCTGGGCAACACAAAACCTAGCAACCTTAAAGGTTGCAATGTGCGCAGGGAAAACCCAGCCAATATGGGTTGGTTGGATGTGCGGGCCATGGTGCAAATGGGTGAAGGGCTTCAGGCCCATCAAATTGACCCCAGGCCGAGGCCTAGTTTCAGGTTGCTTAGTGATGGTGCGGTGAGTGTGTCGCACCATATCCAATTCCTTTTTTTTTTTTTTTTTTTCTTGAAATCCCATAAGGTTTAGGAAACCCTAAATTGCTTCTAATTTAATTTTATACATTGACTCACAAATTCCACATAGCAATTTAATTGTGCGATGCATGAAACAAATATATATATATATATATATTGACAAATATATAAATATATACAATATATATATATTGAAAGGAAAATATAAACATAGAGGGGTTCATGCATCATAGGGAATGTTTTCATGCTTCGTAGACGTTTCAAATAACTTCTTTTATTTTAAACGTACCTGATTAGCAGAAAACGAAAATAAGCCTTTGAATTTTGTAGAAGATAGCCTCCTCCTATGATCTGTCAAATTCCTCAGCTTTTGGTAAGAGCATACTGATAACGTGTTGTAGACCTATTTGATTGAATGATCTAGGGTTTAGAGAGAGAGTGGGCCGGCTATGGTTAGAGAGAAGAGAGAGTGATTTAATTGTGAGGTGTGTTTGATTCACCCCATTGCGTCTTTATTTATAGTAGTAGGACAGGTAAAAACATTTCCCTTTAGGGTTACAACATTTAATAGGTAATCTACTTTTGATAGGAATATAAGATATTTTCCTATATTCCCTAAAATTTACACAATCACGTTCCTATTATAAATATGACTGCAACAGTAACCTAAATCTGCCCAAAAATATATAATATATACATACATTCATGATCCACGTAGTCTTAAGACCAAAAGTGCGAACGCCCCAAAGATGGACTATGACCGAAAACCTAGTCTGTAAATTGACTAGCAATTCACTTGGTTTGGTGGAGGTCTCTATCTCTCATGGACCCACACACGTTTTCTCTCCATTTCCTCAATACGTGTTTGCCTAATTTTGGAGATAATAGACCCTGATCATATATATTAACACATAATCATCCCTTGGCAATTAGATTTATTCAATTTTCATATGTACATGTTGACGGTTTTAACGACTGTTTTGGACTTGTCGTACAAATTCACTCAAACCAAAGAGTTTACATATTTAACAACGATTGGACCAGTAAAATGACATTTTTGTTGCTTGGTACAATAAAAAAAATAGTTAAATAATTTTTATATTATGTAAATTTTAACAACAATGATTTAAAAAATGAACGGCTGTGATTAAGTTAATCCACAAGCTTAAATTAATCTATTATTTTTCATTTTGGGAAGTGTGCTAACGTCGTATTAGGGGGAGGGGATAAGGGTAGACTAATGAAAACACTGATGTAAGCTCAATAAAATTGGACCCAGCTGAAGTCAATCAGACGTTACAAATATTTCAAAAATGCTTGTCCTAACGTTACAAATATCATCAGCTGATTGTCCTTAAAACAAAGCACCTGCAACGACTTGTGAAGTCTTCAAAGAAAACAGACCCACAGAAACACCACATGTAGAATTATCCTCTACTTTTATCCTATTATTTGAATTGACATTTTTATGTTCAAAGTTTAAGGACTAAGAAATCCGAGCGGTTGAAAAGAGATTCGGACTCTTAGTTTATGTTAGGTGGACTAGTATGATGGATTAATGGAGACCGTATGGTTTAAAATGAGTGGTTCGGACTCCGGAGCTTCAGACACAAAGATCCAAAGAGGATCTCAATTCCTATTATTTAACTTCATACAAACAAATTATTTACAAGAGGATCTCAATTCCTATTATTTAACTTCATACAAACAAATTATTTACAATTTTCATCAAAGTTTATACAAATTAACATTGACCAATGGTACAACAATTTGCTCATTCATCGAGCCAGTCCAGATCGAAATGTTTCTCCACCACCTGAACATGCAGCTCCGGCAATGCCTTCTCTACATCTCTCCATATCCAAGAAATATCCTCGTCGCACACTACACGGCGCAGAGACTGTAACGTTGCAGCGGATTTCGGCAGATTGCTAATTTGTGAACATTCCCTCATGTCAATCTTTTTCAAACTTGCTAGCTTACCAATGTCCATGGGTAGGCATCTCAAATTTACACATTGGGAAATGTCAATGTACTTCAAGCGAAGTAGCTCGCAAATGCTGGCCGGAAGCGTCTGCAGTGCCGGACACGCGTATAGCCTTAGGATCTGTAGAGATTGCAGCCTTCCCAAATCAGCTGGGAGCTGGTATAGGCTGTGGCAGTTGGTTACGCTCAAGTTCTCGAGCGAAGGCATTGCGCAAATGCACGGAGGCAGCTGGAATAAGTCATCGCAATGATCGATGGTGAGCTCTGTGAGCCGAGGAAAGGCCGATTGATCAAGGCTATTACTGATCTTGCATAGGATTATATAGATTTTCCTCAGATTTTTCAGGGGGATGGTAGATAATCGAGGGACAAATACTTTTTCGAGCCAGAGGCTTCTCAAGTTGGTTAAGTTTGAGAAGACTGAAAAGCCATTTAGGATGCAATTTGACGTACTGTAATTCATGATTATCAATGCCCTCAAATTTGGCATGTTTTCAATGAAAGGAGGAAGAAGGTACTCGTCTTTCGATGAAAAATTCAAAATCAGCACTTCACATTTGGGAAACTCCATCTGGAACCAGTCCATCTCTTTCATTTCACCTGCATTATCAAGGGATGAATCGGTTTAAATCAGCACCAAAGAGTAAACATAACAAATAACCTCATAATCAATAATGCAATTACTGAGGCACGTTAATACCGGTATGAACTGATACAATCTTCGCGTGAAATGGCTGATCTGAATCCCTCTCCCATTCTCTTGGAAGTTCAGTCTCTCTTCTTGGCATAAGCAATCGACTGCGTTCGTTCACACTGCCATCATTGCTCAAATGAAGAGCAAGGTCCCTCAGCACATCATGTTGTGTAACAGATATGTCATAGCAACTGCTATATATGTCTCTATCTCTGCAACATTAATATAATCAAAGGGTTCAAAACAGAAACTAATCACACTCAAGTAAAAGAAATCAAGTACCAAACTTTAAGCATCGTACCGTGCATCTTTCACTAGGGTGAGGAGATTTTTGTTCGAAAGCTCGACAAGAATAGCAAACGCTTCTTCTTCCTCGATGCCATGTATTTCAACCCACATATTGGTAAGGACATCAAGAGGGATCTTCTTGTCTTCTGGAAAGGCACCCAAATCCAAGAAACATGATTTAACTTTTTTGGATAAGCAGTCGAGACTTGTTGCCATCCGTTGAAGTAGATTGTTCTCATGGGACTCACAAAAAGCTTCCCCTTTCGACAACTTGCTCCTTGCATTTGCCCAACACAATTCAGGCTGGTCCTTCAGTGAAGCTCCAATCACTTTGAGAGCCAAAGGAAGCCGCTTACACTCGTTAACAATCTAAAGTTCAAGAAAACAATCAGTTACCGATGTAAAGAAACACAAAACAACCCATCGATTAGCAGAAAATGGAGATTGGAGACTTAGAACTTAGAAAGTGATTATGCATTATAGAAGCACTTTCTAGAGGTTTTCAAAGAAGCAATTGTATTCTAGCAAAAGCGCTTATGAGCGGAAAGAATTGCAAACGGGCACTAAGATAGTACCTGCTTGACCAAATTTTTATCAGCAGCAGGAGGAATGAACTTTTGGCCAAAAGCAGAGTGACAAAACAGAGCGAGTGCATCTTCTTCCCTCAACAACTCAACATCATAAGTGGCATCGAGAATGGTTGGGAATTTGAAACGTGAGACCACAAGAAACTTGCAGCCCGGGATCTTAAAGAGCAGCGGCTCAAGCACTGCCAGTGACCACACATCATCCAAAACCACCAGAGTTTTCGTTGTGGTTATCCATTCATATTGCAAGTTCCATTGGGGAAGCACAGAATTGGGACTGAGAATTTGGCTCCCCATGATGAACTGCACAATCTTGGCCTTCAACTGGTTCACATCTGGAGACTGTGATACTGTGAGGAACAGAATTCTCTCACTGAAATAAGCTGCATTCGAACAGCCATGAACACAAAACAGAGTCAGTGTTTGATTCTAAAGAACTCAAATTCTAGAGAACCCATTAAAGAAAATTCAAGTTCTATAAAACCCATTAAAGAACATTCTCAAAAGAAGCAAAACAAAGCAGAGTTCTGAAAATTCATCTAAAAACGCTTTTGACAACAATTGGCGACAAAGCGATTATATCATCTGAAAAGCACTTAAATTTTCAATACAAATTTCAACTTGTTTGTCATAAAATAAAAGCACTTCTAGCAAAATCGATTATGATCACAAGTACGCAATCCGAAAAAGGCACTCAGTTACTTACATCTAACTTGATCATCCTTGAAAAGTTCTCTAGCGAGAGTGGTTTTTCCAGAGCCACCAATCCCACAAATTCCAACGACCCTCAAATCCTCCCTCCCAAAAATCATTCCCTTCACCGTCTTCATCCCCACCCCCAATCCCAACACCACCGAACTGCTCACCTCCCACTTCATCTGCCCTTCCTCCTCCACCCTCCTCACAGCTTCCTCCATCCACCCGCTACCGACACCCCCGCCCCCGCAAGTCCCAATCTTTAAGGTCCCAAGCCGCTGTTCCAGCATCCGGTTCGACCAATCAAGCCGGTCGAACCGCTGATCCATCCCCGCCCTAATGTGGTGGACGTCGGCCAAGATATGGACCTGTAATGGGCCCTGAAGAAATCTGGACACTGTCTTCTCCAAATCCTGCATCTTTTTCGCCAATCGGACGTGCCTGTAAAAGTTCCAGCGCGGTGTCGCGAGGATTTTTTGGACCAGTTCGAGGCCTTTCTGGAGAACTTCAGACATGCGGTCGAGCTGGAATTGCCGTTCGGCCGGTAGCTCGACGCCGGAGTACTTGATTTCTTGGATTATGGGGAGGAGCTGCTCGACTGAGGTTTTGAGTTCCTCGGCGGTTCCTCTGCTGTTGCATGGCTTGCGGGAGAGGGCGATTAAATTTTTCAGGAGCTCCACCGTGATCTCGCCGACGAAGAAGTCCGTCACTGCCATTGTTGGTGCTGGTGGGAGCTGTGCGACTACGGCAGGTGAAATGGTTTGTCTTGTTATGGATAGCGCGTTTCGACGATGCTTCTCAGTTATGCTCTCTGCTTTCTAAGACTTTCTTTTATATAATTTGTGACATGTTAATTGGTCTACTAACTTTTTTTTTTTTTTCTTTTTCATTTTGAATACTATTCAACTAACTATTTAAAGATTGGTTTTTTTCGCCGTATGCCATCACTTTCATTTTACTTTTATTAAAACTAGCATTTGCAAGTGTATGAACAAAGTCTTTTAGAAAATGAGAAGGAAAGTGGGAGAGAGGGAACGTGGAGGGAGTGAGAGATTTTTGTTTTTGGATTTTTATTTTTATTTTAATATTTAAGGTATTTTAACATCACATGTAGCTGAGTCTTCAATAAAAAACAGTAAAATTTGGACCTGTGAAATTACATTATTGCTCATCATTTTTTTGTGTGATAGAAGACTAATTTGTTTTTTCACCCTCTTTTGGTTGACAAAAATGGTTTTATTAATTAGTAAAGATAAGTTAAATTCCTTAAATTTAATTATTTAATTATCAATAATTATCTCTTCAATGATAAAATTTATTATAAAAAATTAAATTTCTTCCTAATTATCTATTTGATTTTTCTTTCTTTTTTTAAGGAAAACTAATGAAAATAACTTGAAAATTTTGAGTTTTAACGATAACGAAAAAATAAAGGGTAAAATGAATAGTACTAGGATTGATTTTTTTAGTGTAAAAATGTGATTTTTCCTTAAAGTGAACAATGTCACATCCCGGCCCAGGCCTCTACCACATCCCTAACTCAACTCCACCGTAGCACAATATTGTCCACTTTGGGCCCCGACCACGCCCCTTACGGTTTTGTGTTTGGGAACTCACACGAGAACTTCCCAATGGGTCACCCATCTTGGGATTGCTCTTGCGCGAACTCACTTAACTTCGGAGTTCCTATAAAACTCGAAGCCAGTGAGCTCCCAAAAGGCATCGTGCTAGGTAGAGATAACAATATATATGTAAGACTTATAGGATCCGCTCCTCTGAGCAATGTGGGATGTTACAATCCACCCCCCATTTGGGGCCCGATGTCCTCGTCGACACACTTTCGGCCAAGGATTGGATCTGATACCAAATTATCACATCTGGGCCTAGGCCCCCAACACATCCCGGGCTCGACTCCACCGTAGCACGATATTGTCCGCTTTAGACCCCGACCACGCCCTCACGGTTTTGTTTCCAGGAACTCACACGAGAACTTCCCAGTGGGTCACCCATCTTGGGATTGCTATCGCACAAACTCACTTAACTTTGAAGTTCCTATGGAACCTGAAGCTAGTGAGCTCCTAAAAGGCCTCGTGCTAGGTAGAAATAGGAATATGTAAGATCCCACATCACCCAAGGGTGAGGATCCTGTAAGCCTTATATGTATATTCCCACCTCTACCTACCACGAGACTTTTTGGGAGCTCACTCGCTTTGGGTTCCGTAGGAACTCCGAAGTTAAGCGAGTTCGCGCGAGAGCAATTCCAGGATGGATGACCCACTAGGAAGTTCTTGTGTGAGTTCCTAAAAACAAAACTGTGAGGGCGTGGTAGGGGCCCAAAACGGACCATATCGTGCTATGGTGGAGTTGAGCCCGAGATTGCTCTCGCGTGAACTCACTTAACTTCGAAATTCCTACGGAACCCAAAGTCAGTGAGCTCCCAAAAAGTCTCGTGCTAGGTAGAGATGAGAATATACATATAAGGCTTACAGGATCCACTCCCCTGGGCGATGTGAGATGTTACAATTCACCCCCCTTAGGGGCCCGACGTCCTCATCGGCACGCTTCTAGCCAAGGATTGGATCTGATACTAAATTGTCACATCCCGATCCGGGCCCCCACCACATCCTGGGCTCGATTCCACCGTAACACAATATTGTCCACTTTGGGCCCCAACCACGCCCTCACGGTTTTATTTCTGGGAACTCACACGGGAACTTCCCACTAGGTCACCCATCTTGGGATTCCTTTCGCGCGAACTCGCTTAACTTCGGAGTTCCTATGGAACCCGAAGCTAGTGAACTCCCAAAAGGTCTCATGCTAGGTAGAGATGAGAGTATACATATAAGGCCTACAGGATCCACTCCCCTGAGCGATGTAGGATGTTACAAATAATATCAGGAGCTTTTTGTTAAAGTTCATTTTTTTCTTTTTTTTTTTGTTTGCTATTTCTTGTTCTTCTTCCTGCTTTAAACCCTATTTATAGATTTTAATTTTAATTTTGATAAGCAACCTATATCACATGTTAATTATATTTATCTACCTAGATGATAGATTCTTTTTTATAATCGACCTGTCACAGATTGGTGTGTCTTACTTCTAGGTGTATTATGTTTTTCTACCTTTTAGTTGAGTTTCATATCTCGCTTATAGGTATAATATACATTCATATATTTTTTTACTTGAGTTAGGGCATAATGTTTTGCAAATAGATTTATGTTAGTATATTAGTTTTTTTTTTTTTTGTTATAAGATATTAATTAGATTTTTTGGAGTTAGAAAATACATAATATTAGAAGATTTTAATTGATTTTTTAATACTTTTAGAAAATGTAAAATGAGTATGAAAGAAATAATAACATGTAAATAGATAACTTGACTCACTTCTAAAAATCATCTATGTTTTTGGACCTGGATCTAAAAGCCTCATGTAAAGAACAATAGTAAATAAGGAAAATTAATTTAAAAAGTTTCAAAACTTTTAATTTTAACCAAAAATCATCTACTAGTTTTTTTTTATGATAAGGACAAAAAAAAAAAAAAAAAAAAAAAAAAAAAAAAAAAAAAAAGACCTAAAAAAAGCGCGTGCAACTCAAACCCAGTTGTCAACTCGCTCCGTCTCCTCCCATCACTTCGTTTTGCAGCCGTCCTTTCCAACAAATTTCACAGCCGAGTTTCCTCTCTGGCACGGAAATCAGGTGCGGCGCAATTCAAACGCATTTTTAAAGGCCTTTATTGAGCACTACAACGTACATGTTTGATGCCAACCGCGCGGCCATGGCTATTCTATACCAGGAAAGCTCAATGTTGAGCTTCGAAGGTCAGAAGATCCAAGGAAGGCTCTTAGGTATATCTGTTTCAGCACAACATGGAATGTATATTTGATTTGATTTAGCTAATCTATGATTTGGTTAACCTATACCATGAAGGCTCAATGTTGAGCCTTGAAGGTCAGAAGATTAAGGGTCACAAAAGCATTATGGCCAAGCTTACGAGCCTCCCCTTCCAGCAGTGCCAGTACTACTTTGATTTTGGCTATGGTTTTAGTGATTTTGGCTTTTGTGATCGAGGTTTAGTCGATTCGCTAGAAACTTGATTTTGGTTTTAAAAATAGTCAATGCTTAGTTTACAAAATAGTGATAGTATTAGTTTACAAAATAGGGATAATACTAGTGGTTGGTTTGAAAAATAGTCAGTGCTTAGTTTACAAAATAGTAATAATACTATTACTTGGTTTAATAAATAGTCTATTTAGTTTACGAAATAGTGATAGTACTAGTATTAGGTTTAAGAAATAACTAGTGTTTAGTTTACAAGGTGTTCGGTTTAAGAAATAGTCAGTGTTTAGTTTACGAAATAGTAATAGTACTAGCGCTCAGTTTAAGAAATAGTCAGTGTTTAGTTTAAGAAATATTGTTCAAATTAAGACGTAGTCAATGTTCAGTTTAAGAAATAGTGTTTGGAAAGAAGTAGTCAATGTTCTGTTTAAGAAATAATAACAGTATTAATATTCATATAACTGAATAATGAAAATTTTCTTTATTTTTGATCTTGTAATATTATTACTTAGTTTGTTCTAAAACAATTGAAAGAATAGTCAAATAATAAAAAAATAATTTTTTTATGGAGTGAGATGAAAGGAGAGAGAAGAGTGGGGAGATGTGAAAAAAAAAAGAGAAAAAGTTGATGTGGATGAGTGAGGTAAAGGGAGAGAGAAAAATTGATGGGAATATATGAATGAGTGAGAGAGAGAAAGAGGTTGAACGGTTAAGTGAGGAAGAGAGTGTATGTGTGTGATGTGATGCGCGGTCCCATGCATTAGTGTATGTTTTTTTTTTTGTTTTTTTTTTGGGTATTATGTAAAACTTTTGTCATTTTCATTAAATTTTGAATCTTTTTCATTAAATAAAATTAGCAAATGGTTTTTGGTTAATTAAAAGTTTTGAGAAACTCTTTTCATTAAAACTCCTAGTAAATAATGAGATGAAGAGCTCAACCTCTCTCTTCCTCCCCTCATTATCCTCTGTATTCCTACACCAACCCTAATTCTCTCTTCCCCCTTCTCACTCTTCTTTGTGATTTATCTCACCTCTGTCCCCACCCACCCCACCCCCCCCCCCCAAAAAAAAAGAAAAAAAAAAACTCTCTCCATCCCTCTTTCTCTTTCTAATTTTCAATTGCAATAGAAAATGTGGTTAGAATATTCAATTTTGATGTTATTGTGTTGAATATAATTAAATTTGGTGCGGGGAGATAAATAGAGAGATAGGAATAAAAGGGAGTAAGAAAACAAGGGCAGCATATATAAGAAAAAGAGATGCCATACCTGATTTATTGTCTATGGCTGGGGTGGGTGGCGTTATAGTTGTTGGTTTGTATTTTGATTTTTTCATTCTTTTTGTTTTTACTTTTTTTGTTGTTGAGTTTTTCAGTCTTTTTGTTTTCACTTTGTAGAACTTAAGCTAGTAGGGATAGTTAGGGAATAATGGTGGGTTGGAAGATAGTTATATTTTTTGTAAATTTGAGGGTGAGTGAAATTATAATGTGGGTGAGAAAATAAGACAATGAGATGGGCCTAGTATCACTCTTTTTTTATACGAGCAATAGTGGGGGAAAGGGAGTTGGATTCTTGTATGCAAGGATGTATATTTTGACCAACTGAGTTGCATGTTATTTGCTATCACAACAGAACCACGAGTATTTTAATGATCATATATAACTCGAATAGCTTACTCATTTTGTAAAGTCATCTCCACTAAGGAACTAAACATAGCTCTGTCTAGAATTATAGGCCTGCAAAAAAATTATTTTTAAATGAATACTGTTAGGCCATATTCATATACCATCTCCAACCGAATTTTAAGTTTGTAATAATTTTTCGGACATTCTATCCATTTAATGTTTCCTTTAAGCCTTTGTCAAGGCTTGATGCCATTTGTTCAACCTCGAATAAAGTTGTTTGTCAATTAAGGGACTCATATTATTTTTTGAACATACTAGTCCAAAGGCCTTCACTTGATTGACAAATACCCTTGACACTATCTTCAGAGATCCAGCTATAAGCCCTGGAAATAGCTTCATCTTCTTTTGGGTCCATCCTTTTCCTTTGGTTGAAAATGTAACCATTTAAAAAAATAATGGAAAATGTAAGCTAGAAATTATGCAGCTATCAATGGATGATGGAAAAACCAGCTGGCTCGGATGCTAAGAAACAACGTAAGAGAAAACGTCTTGACAAACAGTTATTTCAAACCTATTTGAAAAGCTTTTGACAGAAACAGAAAGTGAGACTCGTGTTGTTAGAGGAATTGATCCGAAAGGTGTTGCATCACTAAGGTGCTCTTAGCTCCTGATCATTGGCACTTAGTACGAACAACTACCTTAGCACTACATTTTGACTTTCTGATTGAAGTTTTAACATAAGTAGATCGTTACCCAAGGAAAATGCTGGAAAGCAAGGTGGTTAAAAGAGTTCTTGGTCCAGAAAAAAAAAAAAAAAAAAAAAAAGGTGTAGTTCTTACCTTCCTATATGAGTAGTGAAGAACTATACAGAGCTGTGGTTGGTTGTTGACCAAGTGAAAACATGGGATAAAAAAGGAGAGCATTGTGAAAGCCCCAATCCTTAATATACCTTGACCGGTAACCCCCAAGTTATTGGAAGGGTAAGAGAGGTGTGTGTATGAAAAAAGTGTTTAAGGTGAATAGAATGTGAAAAATTGGATTAAAATGAGTTAAGATAGTAGGCAAGGGTGAGAAATAGTGTACAAATGTGATAGGTATTTATAGGAGGGTGTTGCGGAAACCCCCAATCCTTAATATACCTTGACCGGTAACCCCCCAAGTTATTGGAATGGTAAGAGAGGTATGTGTATGAAAAGAGTGTTTGAGGTGAATAGAATGTGAAAATTTGGATTAAAATGAGGTAAGATAGTAGGTAACGGTGAAAAGGATGTGAGAAATAGTATACAAATGTGATAGGTATTTATAGGAGGGTGTTGCAGAAGCCCCAATCCATAATATACCTTGATCAGTAACCCCCAAGTTATTGGAAGGGTAAGAGAAGTGTGTGTATGAAAAGAGTATTTGAGGTGAATAGAATGTGAAAAATTAGATTAAAATGAGGTAAGATAGTAGGTAAGGGTGAAAGGGATGTGAGAAATGTGTACAAATGTGATAGGTATTTATAGGATTTTTTTTTTTTTTAAATTTCGCCTGGGAAAAAAAAAAGATTTCCAACGACTAGCAAGTGTCAGTTAGCCGTTACCAGATAACGTCATTGCTTTGTTGTTCCCAGCCTAACCGTTGGATGCTTTTAAATCCAACTATTGGATTTAAATCAATTGTTGAAGCATGGCAACTCGACGTCGGGAAACGGGCTGGAAGAAAGGTTGCAGTTAGCCAGACCAATGCCTTTTGGTCAAATAATGTCATGTGGGCTTCATAAATTTATAAGCTAGCCATCTATTGGAGATGAATTTTTTGTTAAATTAGGTCATTTTTTGGGTTTTAGACCTTTAACCTTCTTCATTGGAGATGACCTAGTTCCTTTGATATATCACTTTGTCATAAGAAGGACTTATAAGCAATGGGTTTGGTGTGGCGTCATGTTCTAATAAAACAATGACATACATAAGATTTTCAACACATGCATGGACGACACGTACCCATTAACTCCTAAATAAATTGATCTCCCTTGTTATATTAAGACTTACAATTTTGGTGATTAATAGAATCCATGCTTCTATATATAGTAAGTAGCCATTGCATTCATAGCGAGTGACACCCGAGAAAGACCTTTTTATCCCAGTGTCGCTGCCAGAGAAATATAGTAAGTGACACCGGAGATATCTATTTTTACAAACATGAACCCTACAATTGGTGATTAGCTTAACGTTTTGGTTTATTTCATTTGACCTATTCTTAGTAACAAAAGTCCTCAAATTATTAAAAGATAGGTTTATTAGCTATATGCCATCACTTTCATTTTACTTTTTTCTTTTGTATACAAGCGATATCAGATAGTGGGTGAAGAGAGTCAAATTTTCGCTAGAATGATAAATGTTCTTGATCAAATGAGCTACATGACTGTTATTTATGCAGTTTATTCGAAATTAAAAACTTCTGTAGAACGGTAAAACCACGTATATCTTGAGGGTCTTAATTGACCCACTAATCTCACTCATTGTGTGAGTTGCTTTGATATATCACTCCATGTCATATTAAGACTTACAATTTTGGTAATTCAAAGGATCTTTATGTAGTCACCCTTGCATTTTCATAGTGAGTGGCATTAAAGAAATTTGTGTGTCCCGGTGCCACTGTATAGAGAGAGAGTAAGAAGAGGGCAGTGACACCGGAGCAAGGAGATACTACAAACATGAACCCTACAATTGGTGATTAGCTTGACGTTTTGGTTTATTTCATTTGACCTATTCATAGTGACAAAAGTCCTCTTGTTTGCTTGGATGATTGGCTCTCTCACCTAATATGCAAGTTATGCGATGCATATGGAGCTCTAAACCCTAATGCAAAACAAAGACTTCCAAGTGAATGAATATCACTCCGATTGCTTTTTGACGTTGACGTGGTGCAGGGAAAGATGCGATGATGAATGTGCTTGATTGCTTTTTTTACTCTGCCAATAGTATGTGTACGTTTGTTCGACTGTCATATTTTTCTCTAATGCTTGACGACTTTCTAGATTGAAACCAGAGTATAATTTGACTACCAATACCATACTTCTGAGCAAGGACAGGATGGTCATTTTGTTAGTCAACGAGAATCACCATTGTTATTTGTTGGGTCAGGGTGGAGGAAACATTGTCTCCACTTTCAGCTGAGATTGCTTCCATTACATTATTGAACACTGGTGGTATGGTGCAGCAGAGAAAGGCAATGGCAGCAGTACCACTGCCATATATCCTACAAAATGGTGGACGTGCTGGACGAGTGGAACACTGACGTGCTGAAACAAGAAGTTGAGCAGCAAGAACGAGAAGCTGAAAATTTTGTTCCTAAGAGCAAGAAGAAGAAGCTAACTTTCTGTGTCACCCCTGGTTGGTTTTGTTTTCGAGCAGGAGAGGTAACTTGAATGAGAAGTTGTGTGTGATTAATTGATGAGCAAAGAAGAGACGCTCTTGTGTTTCAACCCAATGAGAACGATATTCAACAAGTACCTAAACAACAAGAGACTTCTCCCTATGTCGACATGTCTAAGGTGTTTGGCCGAGAAAACGAAAATTATATGTTTTGATAACAAGGTTGTTAATTGATGGTGGAGAAGATAGGGTGACCTTATCATCCCTATTATTATGATGCCAATGTTGACGCCTGTTTTGATAAGAAAATATTGGTTTGTGTACACTTTTGACGAGATTAAGATTGCCGAGCCATAAGTGGTGATAACACACCTAATTCAAATGATCAGTTGAGCCACCGCTTCGATTAATGTCTATGCGTTTGAAAATTAAAAAAGAGGGCCTACACCGCATGGGTCGCGACTCACTTAGACAGAAAATAAATAACTTTTATTTTGCATTTGATTTTTTTTTAATAAATTGTAAGAGGCTTATTGCGTACTTAAATGAATACACATTATATTCTTATTGCCCATGTTTTCATTATATTCTAATACTTCATAATATATATGTCATTCTATTTTGTAGCTTATGAAGAAATTATATATATTTTAAGTATAAGCAGATACTTATTTACACGAAATATGATCAATTTACTTAAATCTGCCTAGTCCGCCTAGGCGCCCGCCTAGCTGCTTAGGCACTAGACCCCAGCCCATCACCCGACTAGCACCTAACATCTTTTAGAACCTTGCATATGACCATGAAAAGTGGGACCAATTAAGGGTTTTACTTATTCAAAGTGGTGTTAAAAGCAATAGAATATTGGTAACCACAAGACAATGTGACGTTGTTGATATGATGAGAGCAACAAGTGACAACGATGGAATTGTCTACTTTGTTTTTTCCCTTGCATCTTTGTTACTCTTACTTTTTTTGCTATTGATCATTATGGGAGAGTTGAGTAAAGACTATTGTTTTTAATCTTCAACCACATGGTGTTTTTTGCTAGGTAAGTAGACGAGTCTAAGGTGTTTGAAGATATTAGTAAAAAAAATGGTGGAGAAATGTAAAGGTTTGCCTCTCACTGTAAAAGATTTAAGCAATCTCATGTGCAACAAAGGAGTGAATGACTATGTATCTTGAATAGTAAGATATGGAATTGAAAAGAGATGGAGCAAAAAGTTTTTCAACCACTATTACTAAGTTATTATGATTTGGTCCCAACAGTCAAATATTGTCTTTCATGTTGTGCTAGTTTTCTTAAAGATCATGAGTTTAATAAAGGTGATTTAACTAATATATGGATGTCGCAAGATTATCTTAATTCAAAATGGAATAAAGATAAGAAAGAAATTGGTCAAGCAATTTTTCATAACTTAGTAGCACAGTCTTTTCAAGATTTGATGAAATATAGTGTTTTACCATTATAGGTTGCAAAATGCATGATATTGTTCATGATTTTGTGCAATCACTCACCAATAACTTATGTTTGATCATCAACATTGAGGGTGTTGGCAATGAAATAGAAGTTTTGGGTGAAAAGGTCCGCCATTTTATCGTAATAATGTCATCGGACAATTGCCGACTTTCACCTTCTAATGCTTATTACAATGATGAAATAGCTAAATAATCTTTATATTACGTAAATCTTAACAATAATAATTTAAAAAATAAACAGCTGGGATTAAGTTTATCCACAAGCTTAAATTATTCTATTACTTTTCATTTTGGGTGAGTGTACTAAAGTCATATTAGGGGGAGGGGATAAAAGTGCTTCTGTGCTTGTCCTAACTTTTGGCTTCAGGCTAAAGTGCTTGTGAAACAAGTCATTTTGCTGCTGCTTAGCCACCTATCATCAGCTAACCGTCCCTAAAGAGGGCACTTGCGACGACTTCTGAAGTCTTCAAAGAAAACAGAACTACAAAAACACCGCATGTAGAATTATCCTCTATTTTTTTGCCCTATTATTTGAATCGATATCATCTCTAGATCTATGTGTTCGAAGTTTAAAGACTAGAAAATCCGAGCAGTTGAAGAGAGATTCGGACTCTTAATTTATGTTGGATGGACTAATGAGGACCGTATGATTTAAAATAAGTGGTCTGGACTCCGAAGCTCCAGACACAAAGATCCAAAGAGGATATCAATTCCTATTATTTAACTTCTTATGAACAAATTATTTACAATTTAAATCAAAGTTTATACAAATTAACATTGACCAATGGTAGAACAATTTTCTCATTCATCGAGCCAGTCCAGATCGAAATGTTTCTCCACCACCTGAACATGATGTTGGAATATGATTATGATAACATGATTTTTACAATATGTGTAATTATATGTGAAGGTACACCATAACATTGGTGTACTAATATACATATGATTGTAATGAAATAAATTAATTAATTAATAAAGAAAACAATATAATTATTTATTTAATTAATTAATTAAAGGATATAAACAGTTGTATTTCAACCTGAGAAGTTATAACTTCTCTTGAAGAACACTACTCCTTCAGGTTACTTCCACCTCTATATATTTGTCAAATCTCTTTCTATCAGATTCATTCAATTCAATTCCATATCCCCTCTCTTTTCATATCCTTCACACCATATTGTCGATAGTCTAACGACATCCGTTTCCGATCATGTGAACTATCCAATTTTCATCCGAGGACGTCTCGAACTACACGTCAAGTAACGAATCCAACAACGTTGTTTCAGTAACGAATCCAACAACGTTGTTTCTAAGTTTCAACTTGGGAAGAAATCAGGGAAAAGGGCGTTGGTGACCAAGGAGAATATTGAACCGATTTGATCGAAAGTTCGAAATCATCATCTGAGAATTTTCCTGTAGAATCCAAAACTCACAAAAATACCCAATGGTTCGAAATCCCATCCTACAACCCATTTGAACCTAGGCCTGAATTAACCCAATTCCCCTACACCATTTCATTCAACAGAGAACAAAATTCTTTCTGAAAATAAACCATTTTATCATACAAATTCATCCAACAATTATCAGAATTCGGAAAGTTTTTACAATCCCATTAGGCCCTCAGACAACCCATTTCAATCGGGGTTTCTAGCTGCAAAGATCAAACCTGCACAGAAAATTGAAGACATGCAGCGTCTTTTTAGACCTATAATTTCAGAAACTTTTCTGCAATTTGGTCACAAAACCCAAAAGGCTTACCTGCAACATCGCGATTGATTCGTAGTCCTTCGCTGACTGCTGCAAATCTAAGACTGAACCCGCAATTTTCGCGCCTTCCTCCACCGTGGACTCGCCACAGCAACCCACTGAACCATAGCAGGCAGCAGCGTGGTGGTGTTCTTCCTCATCGTTCAACCGTGATCTCGTCCTCTCGCGGTAATACACAATACCGATGACACCGTTATCCGCCAAGGAGAATTTGTTAACTACATTGCAAAATATAAAGTTGGTACAAGGGAAAAGAAAGATGATAGAGAGAAAACTAGAAAGATTGTATTGATTGAATGGATAAAATGTATACAAAAATGAACTTAATGAAATACTAGCTATACAATCCCTTATATAGCCATATATTCCAATTACAATAATACCCTTCTAACTATATTTCTGTTATATCAGTTATTACCCCCCCCCTCAAACTAAACTTGGAGTATCCAAGTGATGTTTGAGCTAGCCAGGTATTTGAGACTGAGCTGGAGTTGTTGACACTAAGGCACTGTGACTGGACCCTTTTTGGAACCTTGGATTTGCTGCAAACTGGTGACGTGCATCTTGAATTACAAACTCATCCATTGGTGGTAAGTCTTCAAGCTTTGTGAAGGTGACAATTACTCTGATAGTAGGAACCACTGGGATAGCAACCTTGACTGGAAATGTACCCATTGGAAGCTTAGTTGTAAGCAGCTCCCTCAAACGACGAATTGCCGTAACCTTATTTGCTAAAATATCAAGTAATGGCAACAGGTCCTCTGTTTGTAATGGAAAGCTTGGGGAAAGCCAGAGGATTGGCCTTAATCCTTTCTTATACTCATTCTCCTTGCGAGCATCCTTGTGATGATTCCTGTTATCAGAACTTGTGGAAGAAGACGACCAAACTGAACCCTGTATCATCCTTTCAAACAAACATATTGCAGATACAATCTCTCCATCCAAAAAACCAATATTCCTCTGCCTCTCACAGGACCTTCACAAAGAATTTCCTTCTTTAAGGAGTTGTAGCACACCCTCATGCCGGTTATAACAATGTCTTGCGGGTTTACCCTTCGTGGGATTTACCGTCAACAATCTCATTCAACTTGGCTTCGGCCTTTAATATTTACAAAAAACAGAAAATTAACAAACTATAGTGTGGCATCGGCCTGAACTATAGCACCACGGGATCGCCCTTTGTGGATTTTACCAAAAAACAACTTCTTTGAACAATTTCATCGGCCTTCACAATTTCAACAATTTCAACAACTGAAAATCAACATCTATGTAGGATTACCCTTCGTGGGATTTACCTACTCAAAACATGGGATTACCCTTCGTGGGATTTACCGTTAACAACTTCTTCTAACTTCATCGAATAACCGGACTTACTGTAGATTCATGCTAACAACTGAGCTGGTTAGACTTGACATTATAGGCTGAGATAAGGGAAAATTACTGCACAAAACTCCTAACAGAGTTGCAGAAAAATTAGTGAAGTAGAGAGACAAGAATCGGATACTGCAAAATTTGTTGAGTAATTCTACAATGAACACCCTAAAGATACAACCAGCAATCCTACTCGCACGAACACCAAGCGATGCTGCAGTTACCAGTCCTAGACCACCTTCTGACCGTTCACCCCAGTTTTATGATGAAGTTAACATGCAGCATTCACAAGAAATGCACAATCCAGCAATGACCAATATTCTTGAATCCAAATACCCCAAATATCACAAATACTGATCCCAGAGAAGATTCACAAGAAAGATGAACAACATAGTGAACATTCTCTTATTGAAATATTTAATCAAACAGGTTATATGCACTGTGAAAACCAGAAATCAAGAACCTGATAAGAACTTCAAGCTTGACCCACTTTCATTCTTCAAGATTTCATCTTTGTCGTCTCTAATGGCGGAGCAGTTGGTGCCCGAACTTAGCAACATGCGCTCCTTGAACTCTCCAAGAAGAGAGAATTATTTCAAGATTTGACAATAGATCCAGTTCCTCAAGGACTGAAGATTGGTGTCAAAGGGTGTTTGTGGATTGTGTTTACCCAGAAGATGGACAGTGGCAGAGAACTATAATTCTTGGAGGCGGTGGAGGCGTCGGTGGAGAAATCTCCAAACCAGAACACTCAACCCAACAATTGCAACAATCACAGCCGAGTCAAAACCCTCTTCATCATCGAGTGAAAGCGCAGCCGACAATGTGGAGCCGGGAAAAGGAAAGATCGACGAGAAAGGCAAGGCAAATATCTGGGCATTTGAGATCACGGCGCTGGAATTGGCTCTGGGCGGCCCTCCCCTGTCTGGCTTGCCGCTGTTATTAGGGAATCAAAATCTGAAGATCAAGAACAGGTTCCGGAACCAGAAATACTCTGCGGCTTTCAAGAACTTGGTGGCTTTTTGCCTTGATCGGGACCCGGAGAAGAGGCTGGCGGCAGAGGCGCTGCTGAAGCACCCGTTTTTCCACGACTGCGGAGGCAAGGATTATCTGGTGGGAACTGTGCTTCCGCATTTGGAGAGCGTCGAGGAGAGATTCAAGAAAAGAAACAGGGAAGAAAGAGCTCTTGTATTACGAAATAAGAAAATACGCGGAAACGAAAGAAAGTAATGAAGAAAGATAGAAGAGGAATCGACCACCAAGATCCATGGTGTGAGCCTTGGTGGCTCTGATACCATGTTAACTACATTGCAAAATATAAAGTTGGTGGCTCTGATACCATGTTAACTACATTGCAAAATATAAAGTTGGTACAAGGGAAAAGAAAGATGATAGAGAGAAAACTAGAAAGATTGTATTGATTGAATGGATAAAATGTATACAAAAATGAACTTAATGAAATACTAGCTATACAATCCCTTATATAGCCATATATTACAATTACAATAATACCCTTCTAACTATATTTCTGTTATATCAGTTATTAGAATTGTCTCTGCCGTTCGAGATTATCCGCCAAGCTGCGGAACAAAATTTTTCCAGAGAAAGCAGACAGTGGAACCGATTTCCTCTCAGAGGAATCGTTTTGAAAATAAAGAAGAAGAAGAAGATTGTTTCGAAAATAAAAAAGTTGAATTTATTTTGGGGGAGGCTTCACGTGGAGACTACACAAAAGTCAAAAGTTTTGGTGATATTTCAAAGGCATCACGTGGGGACGAAATCAAAGGCAACAGTTCTTTTGGTTCTTTGCACTCTAACAGTGTATGTGAAGAGGAAAACTGTTGGTGTCCATCACAAAGTCACAATCAAGGAAGGACCTCCTCCATTATTCAAGATTCATTGGGTCTGGACAATATAGGATTAGAGGTGGGCTCATCTTCACGCGAGCCGAAATCGAAGAGCCACCTGCAACATTTTCCTACAACCTTGGCAGTTCCCTTCAATTCAAACTCAGGTTTTATTAATTCTGTTTATCCTAATAATTTCACTCATAAAGTTGATTTGTGGAATACCTTGAATAATAGTCACAAAGATCAAAAGTGGAAAGAAGGGTTTAATTTTCGGAATTCTAGAGTCAAAGTGCTTAATTATTTGGATCAACATAATACCCATTACGATTTTATATATCCTGATTTGGCACAAAGAGAAATTTCGACTGCAAGAAATTTAAGGAGGCCAAGACCACTGAGAATTGAAAGAGAATCCAGTAGTCGAGAAGAGATTGCTTTTGTGCATGAAAATAGAGGAAGAATTGATTACACTTGGCCAAGTAGACAAGTAAGAAATCCACGAGCCTTCTATCGACGTGATCGCCTGAGCAAGTACTCGTCTTTCACTAATTGGGCAAAGCCTCTGTGAGTGTGTGCGGTATCTGCCGTTAAGAATAAATAAGTCTCTATTTTTATTTTATTTTGTTTTTAGTTTTTAATTTATCAAGAACATTTAGTATTTGTGGCTTATAATAATTAAAAGTACAATAGTAGTTAGTATTTGTGGCTTGTAATAATTAAAAGTACGCTAGTAGTATTTGTATTTGTATTTGTATTTAAGTTTGCATTAAGTATTGTGTTTGTTTTGTAATTTTCTAAGCTATGGCAACTAAATCTTCCAAATCCCAAGTTTTTAAAATAGAGGTTGAATAACATTAATTATCAAATATGGAAGAGAATGATTACTTATCTTTTAACCCATGACAAGACTTTGTACACTATCAAAGATGAGAGACCCCTTGGGCCCTCTCGAGTTTCTAATAAATGTGTGGAAGATAATGAGTTGGCTAAGGCTACAATTTTCAATTACATGGAAGATAAATTAATATCTCTTTGTGAAGAATATGATTCAGCCAAAAAAATCATAGATGTACTTGAAAAGAAGTATGGCCCTAAATCTCAAACGTACATTCAATTATTGCTTGAGAAATAAAATGGGACAAAAATAAAGGAAACTGATCCTATGGTCGATCATGTTACTAAAATGGAAGTAATGGCAAAAGACTTAGCCAATGTTGGCCATCCAATTTCTGATAAAATGCAAGTTAGTGTTCTTCTTGGTAGCCTCCTAAATTCTTGGGAAATGTAGTTACTTCCATGACTTATGGTCAAGTTGAATTAACGATGGATACATTGCCTGCAATGTTGGCTATTGAAGAACATAAAAATTATAGGAAAAAAGAAATTGGACAAGGCAAAGCCAACCTCCTCATAGCGGAAGCGGAAGATTCTCAGAAAAACAAGCAACACATGCACAAGCCACATAGTAGTAACAAGCGCCCGAATTTCAAAAAGTTTTCACACCGCAAGCAGAGCAAGTTTAAAGGAAAGGAGAATGCATGTTACAATTGTGAAGAGACTGGTCATTATAGGTATAAGTGCCCAAAACGATGCAAGAACAACAAAAATCCTAAAGAACTAATTTTGACCGTCTCCGAAGTACTCATTGCTGAAGATCAAGTATAATGGTGGATAGACTCAAGAGCAACTCGTCATGTATGCAAGGACAAAAGTTGCTTCATCAATTTTAAGGAGAAAACACTAGGAGAACATCGTCTCTACATGGGTAACAATACTTATGTTGATGTTTTGGGTGAAGGAGATTGCAAGATCAACAGTAGTAAATCTACCGTTGTGCTTAAAAATGTTTTGTTTGCACCACATATAAGGAGGAATCTTGTCTATGTCTCTATCCTAGAAAAAAAAGGTTTTGAGACAATGATCATGAATGGTGCTATCATTAAAAATGTTATATTTATGTAAGGGGAATAAGAGTCGATGATATGTACTCAATTTGTATTAATAAAATTATTTCTTCCGAGTATGCCTTTGTCTCTACTGTTCAAAATTTGTCATATTTATGGCATTTACGTTTAGGTCACATAAATAAAAATAAAATGATACGCATGAGTAAAAATGGAATGTCACCTCAAGTACATGCACATGATTTTGATACATGTGAATCATGTATTAAAGGAAAAATGACTAGAAAATCATTTTCTCAGCATTGGACTTCTACAAATTTACTTGAAATAGTGCATACAGATTTATGTGGACCAATGAGAACTAAAACCCATAGAGGAATGAAATATTTTGTGACTTTCATCGATGATTATTCCCGTTATGGACATGTCTACTTCTTGCAACATAAAAATGAAGCCTTAGACAAATTTAAAGAGTTTAAGGCAGAAGTAGAGAACCAATTAGGAAGATCCATAAAGACCCTTAATAGTGATAGAGGTGGAGAATTTGAAACCTTTGATGATTTTTGTAAAGAGAATGGTATAAGGCATAATTATACTATGCCTTATACACCGCAACAAAATGGTATCAGAAAAAGAAGAAATATAACTCTAATGGATATGATGCGATATATGATGTCTTATGCTGACTTACCTCTACATTTTTGGGGTCAAGCTTTGGCTATTGCAACATATATATTGAATAAAGTTCATACAAAGGCGAAGCCACTGACTCCATATGAATTATGGCATGGGCGAAAACCCGATTTATCAAACTTAAAAGTTTGGGGTTGTAAAGCGCATGTCCTCATTCCAAAGCCATTAAGAAATAAATTACAAGCAAAAACTTTGGAATATAAATTTATAGGATATCCTGATAATAGTAATAGATATAGGTTTTATCATCCTGAGAAAGAATTGATCGAAAGTAGAGATGCTACTTTTATTGAAACTATTTATTTGATTAATCCCATACAACAATTGGAATCTTTGGGAGAAGAAAATTCTCCTACGGTTGATCAAGATTTCCATCTTAATTTAGACTTGTCTCATGATCATGACATTGACAATGATCAAGTAGGAGACATAAACATGAGTGTTCATAACAATGTCGATCATGACACATGGATGATGATCATGATATTCTTCCATGTCATGGATGATGATCACGATATTATCATGGAAGATATAAATAGTGGGAGAAATGATCAAATCAGTGGGAGTAAAAGAAAAAGGGAGCCATCTAGAAGATTAAAAGATCACTTTGCTTTCAATCTTGAGGAGGCGGATCATTCAATAGGAGATCCAGACCCAAGAAGTAAAGATGCAATGGATAGTTTTGAGTCTGAACAATGGCAACAAGCAATGAATGAAGAACTAGATCCCATAAAGAAAAATGAAGTTTGGGAATTGGTTGATCTACCTGATAGAAGAAAGCCCATCGGCTGTAAGTGGGTACTTCGTAAGAAGTACAAATCAGATGGTACCCTGGATATACTTAGAAACCCGGTATAGATTTTGTGGACACTTACTTTCCAGTTGCGAAGTTTACATCCATTCGTATTCTTATGGCAATTGTTGCTAGAATAGATTTAGAACTTCATCAGTTAGATGTCAAAACAGCATTCTTGAATGGAGATTTGAAGGAAGATATCTATATGATTCAACCCGAAGGATATCATGTCAAAGGACATGAAAACAAAGTCTATAAATTAAGAAAGTCGTTGTATGGCCTTACACAATCATCAAGACAATGGTATTTAAAGTTCCACCAAGCCATTATGGAAATGGGCTATAAAATATATCCATTGGATCATTGTGTTTACTCTTGGAAATGCCAAGATAATTTATGTATATTATCACTATATGTAGATGAAATCTTACTTGCAAGTAACTCTATAGATATGATTGAAAAGACTAAGTCATATCTGGGATCCAAATTTGAAATGAAAGATATGGGAGAAGCATCTTATGTTTTAGGAATTAAAATTACTAAGGATAGAGATGCCAAAACGCTCTATTTGGATCAGCAAAATTATCTGGATAAAATATTTAAAAGATTTAATATGCAAGATTGCACGCCCGGTAGTACACATGTTTGTAAAGGAATGATGCTTTCCAAAAATATGTGTCCGGTACCTAAACAAGACATCATTGATATGCAAAATGTTCCGTATGCCCATGCAGTTGGAAGTTTGATGTATGCTATGACCAGCACAAGACCTGACATATGTCATGCAGTTGGATTGGTAAGTAGATATCAATCCAACCCCGGAAAGCAACTTGGATAGCAATAAAGAGAATTATTAGATATCTAAAAGGCACCCAAGGTATGAAACTTTGTTTCGGATTAAATGATATGGATTTAGTTTGTTATTGCGATGCAAATTTCACAAGCGACTTGGATGACAGAAAGTCAACAAGTGGTAACATTGTCTTGTTTGGTGGAATGGTTGTTTCTTGGTTAAGTAAGAAACAAAGCTATGTTGCAAAGTCTACCATCGAAGCAGAATATATATCTTGCAGCACAACGGTAAGTACTGCAGTATGGGTTAAACGATTTATCGATAATTTAAATATAGGTATACCTAAGGAACACGTCAATGTGTTTTGTGATAATCAGATCGCCATCTTTCTGATAAAGAGTGGAGCAAATAGTTCCAAAGGAAAACAAATTGATATTAATTATTACTATATACAAGATATAGTGGAGAGAGGAGAGGTAAAGGTCGACTAAATACCCTCCGAAGAGATGGTGGCCGATCCGATGACCAAGGGATTGTCTCTGGAAAATTTCAGAGAGCATGTGACTACAATGGGTTTGCAAAACATCTAGATGTGTTGTAGTGTGAGACGTGCGGTGGGCATCGTTGTATGGTTTTAGTGACACCTGAAACATGGACAAGTAGATGCGACTCTATTTGGTTCTTTAGTACTTGGTCAGTTAAAGATAGAGGGCACTAGCGAGGTAACCAGGTTATAATAAATCGTCTTGAAAGTAAAATCCATAATAAGCTTCAAGAAATAATTTATATAACATTGTGGCGTATAGTGCGGGGCTAAAGTCATCATTTGTAACCGAGTATGGATTGTTTTTTCCCTAGTTACTTGGATATGATGTCATTTTACTAAAGAGTAAAATGTTATCAGATTAAGTGGAATGGTGCGCACCACGTAAAGAAGCCACATATCTGTTGTTACATTCAATTTGTTTATGAGTAATACTCTTGAGAAACAAATCAGAATAGAAAACCATTTATGTCATCATAATCAAGTGGGAGATGTTGGAATATGATTATAATAACATGGTTTTCAAAATATGTGTAATCATATGTGAAGGTACACCATAACATTGGTGTACTAATATACATATGATTGTAGTGTAATTAATTAAAATATATGAACAGTTGTATTTCAACCTAAGAAGTTATAACTTCTCCTGAAGAACACAACTCCCCCAGAAAGATTACTTCCATCTCTATATATTTGTCAAATCCCTTTCTATCAGATTTATTCAATTCAATTCCATATTCACTCTCTATTCATATCCTTCGCACCATATTGTGATCGATAGTCTAACGACATCTGTTTCCGATCCTACGAACTACCCCGATTTTCTATCACATGAAGCTCCGGCAATGCCTTCTCTGCATCTCTCCACATCCAAGAAATATCCTCGTCGCATACTACACGGCGCAGAGACTGTAACGCTGCAGCGGATTTCGGCAGATTGCTAATTTGTGAACATTCCCTCATGTCAATCTTTTCCAAACTTGCTAGCTTACCAATGTCCATGGGAAGGCATCTCAAATTTACACATTGGGAAATGTCCATGTACTTCAAGCGAAGTAGCTCGCAAATGCTGCCCGGAAGCGTCTGCAGTGCCGGACAGGCGTATAGCCTTAGGATCTGTAGAGATTGCAGCTTTCCCAAATCAGCTGGGAGGTGGTATAGGCTGTGGCAGTTGGTTACGCTCAAGTTCTTGAGCGAAGGCATTACGCAAATGCACGAAGGCAGCTGGAGTAAGTCATTGCAATGATCAATCGTGAGCTCTGTAAGCCGAGGAAAGGCAGATTGATCAAGGCTATTACTGATCTTGCATAGGATTATATAAATTTTCCTCAAATTTTTCAAGGGGATGGTAGATAATCGAGGGACAGATACTTTTTCGAGCCAGAGGCTTCTCAAGTCGGATAAATTTGGGAAGACTGAAAAGCCACCTAGGATGGCATTCGAAGTACTGTAATTCATGATTATCAATGCCCTCAACTTTGGCATGTTTGCAATGAAAGGAGGCATAAGGTACTCATCGGCGGATGAAAAATTCAAAATCAGCACTTCACATTTGGGAAACTCCATCTGGAACCAGTCCATCTCTTTCATTTCACCTGCATAATCAAGTGATGAATTGGTTTAAATCAGCACGAAAGGGTAAACATAAGGAATAACCTCATAATTGATAAATGCAATTACTGAAACATGTTAATACCGGTATGAACTGATACAATCTTAGCGTGAAATGGCTGATCGGAATCCCGCTCCCATTCTCTTGGAAGTTCAGTCTCTCTTCTTGGCATAAGCAATCGACTGCGTTCGTTCATGCTGCCATCATTGCTCAAATGAAGAGCAAGGTCCCTCAGCACACCATGCTGTGTAACAGATATGTCGTAGCAACTGCTATATATGTCTCCATCTCTGCAACATCAATATATACAAAGGGTTCAAATCAGAAACTAATCACACTCAAGTAAAAGAAACAAAGTACCGAACTTTAAGCATCGTACCTTGCATCTTTCACCAGGGTGAGGAGATTTTTGTTCGAAAGCTCGACAAGAATAGCAAACGCTTCTTCTTCGTCAATGCCATGTATTTCAACCCACATATTGGTAAGAACATTAAGAGGGATCTTCTTGTCTTCTGGAAACGCACCCAAATCCAAGAAACATGATTTAACTTTTTTGGATAAGCGGTCGAGACTCGTTGCCATCCGTTGAAGTAAATTGTTCTCATGGGACTCACAAAATGCTTCCCCTTTCGACAACTTGCTCCTTGCATTTGCCCAACACAATTCAGGCTGGTCTTTCAATGAAGCTCCAATCACTTTGAGAGCCGAAGGAAGCCGCTTACACTCGTTAACAATCTAAATTTCAAGAAAACAATCAGTTACCGATGTGAAGAAACATAAGATAACCCATTTTGATTAGCAGAAAATGGAGATTGGAGGCTTGTGACCACGTTTGGCTGTAGAACTTAGACCAACTCCAACCCCCAGAGTAAGTTCTAAATTTTCCCTTATATGCCTCCCTCATTTCATTCAAACGCTTATTCTAAAATGGGGTTAAGTATTAAAACTAAAAAAAAAAGAGCCAAATTTCGGCCAAGATTTAGGCCAAGGTTAGTAGTGGAGTCCATGTGAGAGTGAGAAATGACAAGTGAAATTCATCCGTCACCTGGATTGTCTGTCCTCCCCATCCCATACCATTCTCATCCCTTCCTATATTTTGTAGTCACAATTAAACCACGTTAACATTTTATATTGATTTTTTTATAAAAATAATAAGATAAAAGACAATGGGAATATAAAATGTTGACGTGGCTTAATCGTGACCACAGAAATAGATGGAGATGGGAAGGATATGAGATGGAGAGGGCAAACAATCCAGGTCCCGTAGGGAAAAGGTGTGCGCCAAGCACAGCAAGTCACTCAACACACCCATGTGGGCTTGCTGCCCACTTGTTGCCATTCAATCATGAGCCTAACCCACTTGTTGCCATGCAAATATGAGCCTAAACGACTCTATTTTTTATTGTGCAATCTGATTTAAATGGGTTGTTGGTTGATCAAATGATCCACGTTCAATTTTTTTTTTTTTTTAGTTTTATATTTATATATTTATTGAATCCATGAGCTAAGATTGAATATAATTAAATCTAACGGTAAAAAAAAAAAATCTAATATCCCAAATTTAAATCCAAAGGCTAGAATAATTAAAAAAAAATTATTTAACTCAAAATTCACCCAAAAACTCTATGAACACCTATGTATTTTTTCAAACATGCACACAAAACTCATTTTTTTCATACAATTCTTTCAATTTTTCTTTCTACCATCTTCCAAAACCATTTCTATTAATCATGGTTTATTAATGATCCAATTTAGTGATTTTTCCATAGTGTTTCATGAGTTTTATGTGTCGATTTAATGATTTTTTAATATTTATCGGAATTTAAATATTTTTAGGTTAAAATATTCATAAAATTAATTTAGAATAGTCTACATAATTTTTTTTTAAGTTAATTTAAAAAAATCTAAATTCATTCTTTAATAATTTTAAGCTAAAATTTTAAACGTTGAAATAAAAAAACTGTTTATGAATTAAAACTTAAACTTTTTGGGCTAAAAATTTTAGATTTCACTCGAAGAAGATTGAAGATGGTCTTAGAGAAGTGATTGTGCATTATAGAAGCACTTTCTAGAGGTTTTCAGAGAGGCAATTGTATTCTAGCAAATGCGCTTAGATTGTACCTGCTTGATCAAATTTTTATCAGTCGCAGAAGGAATGGAGTTTTGGCCAAAAGCAGAGTGACAAAACAGAGAGAGTGCTTCTTCTTCCCTCAACAACTGCACATCATAAGTGGCATCGAGAACGGTTGGGAATTTGAAACGTGAGACCACAAGAAACTTGCAGCCCGGGATTTTAACGAGCAGCGGCTCAAGCACTGCCAGTGACCACACATCATCCAAAACCACCAGAGTTTTCGTCGCGGTGATCCACTCGTATTGCAAGTTCCATTGGGGAAGCACAGAATTGAGACTGAGAACTTGGTTCCCCATGATGAACTGCACAATCTTGGCCTTCAACTGGTTCACATCTGGAGACTGTGATACCGTCAGGAACAGAATTCTCTCACTGAAATAAGCTGCATTCGGTCGGATGAGCACAAAACAGAGTCAGCGTTTGATTCTAAAGAAAACTCAAATTCTAGAGAACCCATTAAAGCAAATTCAAATTTTAGAAAACCCCTCTCAAAAGAGCAAAACAAAGCAGAGTTTGGAAAATTCAGCTAAAAACGCTTCTGACTACGTTTGGTGAAAAAGCGATTATATCATCTGAAAAGCACTTGAATTTTCCAAAAAAAAAATTCAACTTGTTTGTAATAAAATAAAAGCAGTTCTAGCAAAATCGATTAGGATCACAGCTTCACAAGTAAGCAGTTAGAAACAGGCACTCAGTTACTTACATCTAATTTGATCATCCTTGCAAAGCTCTCTGGCGAGAGTGGTTTTTCCAGAGCCACCAATCCCACAAATCCCGACGACCCTCAAGTCCTCCCTCCCAAAAATCATTCCCTTCACCGTCTTCATCCCCACCCCCAATCCCAACACCACCGAACTGCTCACCTCCCACTTCATCTGCCCTTCCTCCTCCACCCTCCTCACAGCTTCCTCCATCCACCCGCCACCGCCACCCCCGCCCACACAAGTCCCAATCTTTAAGGCCCCAAGCCGCTGTTCCATCATCCGGCTTGACCAATCAAGCCGGTCGAACCGCTGAGTCACCTCCGCCCTAATGTGGTGGACGTCGGCCAAGATATGGACCTGCAATGGGCCCTGAAGAAATCTGGACACCGTCTTCTGAAAAGACTCCAGCTTTTTCGCCAATTGGACGTTCTTGTACAAGTTCCAACGCGGCGACGCGAGGACTTTTCGGGCCAGTTCGAGGCCGTTCTGGAGAACTTCCGACAGGCGGTTGAGCTGGAACTGCCGTTCGGCCGGTAGCTCGACGCCGGAGTACTTGATTTCTTGAATTATGGGGAGGAGCTCCTCGATTGAGGATTTGAGTTGCTCGGCGGTTCCTCTGCTGTGGCATGATTTGCGGGAGATGGCGATTAAGGTTTTCAGGAGCTCCGTCGTGACCTCTTCGACGAAGAAGTCCGTCATTGCCCTTGTTGGTGGTGGTGGGAGCTGTGCGACTATGGCGGGTGAATTGGTTTGTCTTGTTATGGAGACAGCATTTCCATAATCCAATTAAAAGGATGAAATAAATATGTGTAAAAAGTAATATATTTGTTTAAACACGGCTTTTTCAGCATGTGTCATCGAGTCCAGATCCTGGCTGGATTTTTTTTTTGGTTAGGATTTTGAGAATTTGTATATCGTGTTTATTTTTCGTATATCATTAGGTAAGATATTATTTTAAATATTTTTATTTAAAAATAAATATAAATAATAATTAACAAAAATTAACTAGACAATGTACAATGAATGAACACGATTTACAAATTTCAGAATCCTCACCAAAAAGAACTGAAGAGGATCCTGTTGGTATGTCTTCACTTTTAATTTACTTTTTTTATATGTATGACGGGAGATTTTTCAATGTAATTGGCACACGAGGTGGTATATCACGTATCATTATATAAATACTGTGATATGTGTGTTAAAAAATTAATAACTTAAAAAATAAAAAATTTCACCACTTATATAAAAACACATAATGTATTACCTGTGTTTCCCTCGCAATAAAAAATTTCTCAATATACGACGAGGAGTTGAATTCTCGTATGCAAGGATGAACGTCTTTGACCAATTGAAGTATATGTCATCTGTTATCACAACAAAACCATGTGTATTTTGATGGTCTTATCTAACCCCATTTACTCATTGTGTGAGCTGCTTTGATACCACTTTGTCATGAGAATGACTTATAAACGAGTTTATCATCAGTTTGATGTCCAGTTTTAATAAAACAATGATATGTATATGGTTGTCAACACGTGGCATGGATATCATGTGGCCATGAACTCTTTTCATGTAAGTTGATGTCCCTTGTTATGTTAAGATTTACAATTTTGCTGATTAATTGAATATTTGCTTCTGTATAGTAAGTAGCCTTTCGCATTCGTAGTTAGTGACGCCAAAGAGAAAAGTATAGTGACAACAGGAGTAGGAGATGCCTATTTCTTCGAGCGCAGAGTGCATTGCAAGAGAAGTATAGTGACAACAGGAGTAGGAGATGTTTATTTATACCAGAGTAATGTTAGAAAGATTAAATTTATACACAAAAATTTTATAAATTAAATTAAATAAAAATGGATAAACGCATTCATTTTCTATTAATAACATATTATATAATTTGTAAATTTTATTCTACAAATAGTCTTTTTAACATTTTCAATTATCCTATTCATAGTGACAAAAGTCCTTTTGTTTGCTAGATGAGTGGCTCCCTCACCTAACAGGCCCAATAGGATCCTTTACTGATTATTTTGTGAAGATTATGAGGATTTGTAAATCGTGTCTGTTTATTGTAAATTGTACGATCAGTTTTTATCAAATACTGTTTGTGTTTAATTTTAAATAAAATATTTAAAATAATTTTTGACCATATAATATACAATAAACAGACATAATTGACAAATTCTAAAGATCCTCACAAAAAGTATCCAGGAGGATCCGAATTCCTAACATACAAGTTATGCGATGCAAGACCTGAACCCTAAACTTTAAACCCTAATGTAAAAGAATTGGATATGCTCTAGACCTGTGTCCTGAGCTTAGGGATCACTTCATCTAAGCCATATAAATTCAATCCAATTGTTCCTATTAACTCATTTTCTTGGCCTACCATACAAAATCAACGACTCTGATTTTTTTTATACACTAATCAGTAATCCAAATAAAATGATTCCTAAGCTCCGAACATTAAGATCCAAATCGGATTCAATTTGTACACACAAAGACTTTTAAGTCAATGAATATATCATTGCAATTGCTTTTTGAGGTTGACGTGGTGCAGGTAATGATGCCATGATGAAGGTGCTTGGCTGCTTTTTACTCCGCCAATTTAATTTGTATGTTTGTAGGACTGTCGTCTTTTTCTCTAATGCTTGACCGATAAGGATATTCTTGGATTCTCATTGATATTCTAATCATTTCATATTATATTATTTATATTTAAATTTAAATAAAAAAATCAAAATACTTTTACTATATAATATATAATGAACAAATAAAATGTAATAATCTCTAAAATCCCCATAAAAAAATACGGATGAAATCCAAATCCATGCTTGACGACTTTCGAGATTGAAAACAGACAACCATACTTCTGAGCAAGGACAAGATGGTCATTTTGTTAGCCAATGAGAATCACCGTTGTTGGGTCAGGGTGCAGGAAACATTGTCTCCGTTATTGAAAACTGGTGGTATGCTCATAGTGTTTAAAATTTCTTCTATACGGTTAATATTTTTATGGAAATGTTCAAAAAATTAGAGAAGATATGAAAATGGAAGATGAAGTCTGAACTTCACTCTATCACTGGAGGAGCCACAACAAAAGCTGCGGTGGGCTATAGCCCAGGAAGGATTTGTAGCAATATGTATGTACTTTAGTGTGTAGCCTAATATAATAGACGAAAAAGGTGCAAGGAGAATTATGTTTAATGGAACTAGCTCAGTGAGTATTTAGCACAACTAAAAATATAAAAATTACCATAAAAATTGTTATGTCATTTTGTTTAAGATTATTGTGCTTTGATTCATGGGCTTTATATTGTTTTCAATCAATTTTTTTAAGATACCTTTACTTCTACTTTCATTGTTTTGTTTTGTGCTAGTTGAGGTAGCTCATGTATCAAGATTTCTGTCTTCTTCCAGTGTTTGCATCTAAATATATGCGAAATTGGATGATTTTTTGTAATTTTGGCCGTTTGTAATTGATAACTCAATAGATTTCATGCTAAACAAATTTTAAAGTATACAAATACAAAAGTTAAACTCAAGTTTTTGCATACAATACGAATGTAGCAAAAAATATCATTTGATTTTAGGATACTTTTTTTAGCTAGCCCACTCATAGCTCCGCCCTTACACTCTATATAGGAGAAACTTTTAAATTTAAGCTAAAATCGACGGATATCATCGATATTTCTGACGCAACTGTTAAAATATCCGTAACAAATGGTCCATTTATTGATGGGCAAACGACGGGGATTGAACCCGCGCATGGTGGATTCACAATCCACTGCCTTGATCCACTTGGCTACATCCTCACCTACCCCCATACACGTTTAGAGAAACTCTTATATTTCATCCAAAAAATGTTTGACAACCCCTAAAGTATCCATCGATATTTCCACAAATTTATACATTGATATTTTTATCGACGGTGATATTTTAAATAAGGTTTGCGGCTGATATTTCTACCGATAGAATATACGGTGGCAGCAGCACAACCATATATCGTGAAAGTGGTGGACGTGCTGGAGGAGTAGAACTCTGGCATGCTGAAACAAGTAGCTGAGCAGCAAGAACGAAAAGCGCTGAAAATGTTGTTCCTAAGAGCAAGAAGAAGCAGATAACTTTCCCTGTCACCCTTAGTTGCTTTTGTTTTCGCCATGACATCGCCAACAAGACAAAAGATTTGAATGAGAGGTTAAGTGTGATTGACGAGTAAAGAATAAACACGCATATACAATCTCTTCCGTGAAAAAAAAGGATTTTTTTTTTCTCTCCTCTGTGAGAGCTTTCTCTCCTCTGTGAGAGTCCGCCTGAGTGCGAGTCCTTTCTCCCCGGAGTGATTCCGTGGAGTGATTCGGTTTCCCGTTGATCAAACCATCCTTAAGCCCTCAGATCTGACGGTTTTGAACCCGTTGCTGTGATCTGCAGAGCCTTTACTCCCCTTGAACCTCTCTGTACGCCATCAACCTTGTTTTCCTCTCACGACACCCATCATAAATCGTTAGAGCAGAGGATATACACGGCTTCGAGATTCTGGCGGACGCCGATCGGCATGGCGTCGTAGGTTGATCTAACGGCTGAGATCCCGGGAAGCTCTCGCACTTTTGAGCTTCGGTGTGCACGTACCTGGAAACATCCTTTTCTCCAAACACTTCTGCAGATCATCCAGCACAGCGAACGATGGCGGATGCGTCGAGCAAAAGAGCAAAGCGTCATCTAAGTTTTGACCGAGGGATACTTCTGCATCTCTTCACTCCGGTGTGAGAGTGATTGACTCTTCGCGAGTTCCGCCTCTATGCGTGTGGCTACATGTGAGTCTCGATCGTGTGTTTTGTACTGTGCAGGTCAAGATCTTGGGGTGTTGGGTAACTGAGGCTCTGGAAGTAGGATGGTGTGGGGTGACAGGGCCTAGGGTGACGAAAAGGATTTGGGGCTTTTCAAATTGGTGTGTTGTACTCCACGAGGGTTGCAGTGGCTGTGGTGTGGATCTGATTGGGGGTGTTATCTCTGTCAATTTGGTTTTGTGGAATCTGTGAGCTTGGGGGTTTCTACTATTATGTTTCGTTTTGGGGGGGGTGGTGGAAGCCGTCAACTGGAAGGTAGTAGGATGGGTGATGTAAGGGATTAGGGTGGAGGAAAGGGGGTGGGGTTTCTCAACTAGGGTGAATATCTCTTCGAGGGGGAATGGGGTGGGGTGGTTTGTCTCTAATTAGTGTGTCTCTCTCCGAGAGGTGATGGGGTGGGTAATTTGAATCGGGTTGGGGGGTTTTAATTATGTCAGTCGGGGTTTGAAGGGGCAGGATCAGTGGATGGAAAGTCTTAGTGACAGGGAGGAGAAGAAAGAAATCAGTTAGTATTCGGGGTAGCTTATCTGTGTGCTTCTGAGTTTGTGTCCAGCAAGTCAAGCATTCTTCATCGTCTCAGGCTGGCCGTGTGGGGCAGTGCTGTTCCTTTGTGATGGCGAAAAGTGGAGTGGATGAACTGGTGGTTCAATTGAACCAAACACTGGATTTATCAACCATGGAGCAGGGAGTTAAGTTGGTTGGGAAAGTCCTAACGCCAAAACCATTGAACAAGTGGGGAGTCAGGAATATTCTCAGAGCGGCTTGGAAAGAATTGGGTGAGGTGGAAATAAAATGGGTAAGGGAGAATGTCTTTATTATTTCGGTCAAAGATGAAAATGTAGCCTCAAAAATCCTTGAGCAAGTTCCCTGGGCAGTAATGAAAAAGGTGTTCTCTGTCGTGAAATGGCCTCCGGAGCTCGCCTTGGAGGAGCTGGAGCTGGATGCTGTTCCATTTTGGGTTCAAATAAGGGGAATTCCGCTGGGCTTAGCCTCTGTCGAGAACGTGCAGCGTGTAACCAAAGAGGCTGGGAAATTTATAGCTATGGAGGATCCCGGACACGCTCGTGGATTTGTGCGAATCAGAATTTTAGTTGATATGGAGAAGCCATTATTTAAGGGATGCTGGATTCGAAGGGACTCAAATAAGGAAACCTGGGTGGAATTCCGGTATGAACGGCTTCAAGATTTTTGTTACAGGTGTGGACGGATTGGGCATATCAATACAGAATGTTCCGTTGAGATGTCTGGAGATGGGGAGGTGGCGTATGGAGAGTGGATGAAGGCACCGCCGGTAAGGGAGGTGGCGATATCGAAGAAAGTGGAGTATGTGGGCAGGGGGGAACGCCGGCAGGCTGGGGCGGTGCGCGGACCAGGCATCACGGCTGCACAGAATCAAGGTAGTTTACGGAATTTGCAGGCTCAAGGAATGGAGTGCAATCAAACCATAGAGCCAGGGGGAGCATCACAGAGTCGTGGCACAGGTCAAAAAAAATGGCGTAGAAGAATGCGGGGGGAGGCAGAGGATACGTCTTCCTGCTCCGAAATGGAGAGCATTAAAACAGTGGGTGAAGGAAGGTCGGGCGTGGTCCAGGGGGGCAATAACTTTCTGTCCGCCCAGGATGATGAACCATTATGGGGTAGTAAAAGAAGTGGGGATGCACAGGATAATATGCTAACTCAAGCTCCACAGAAGAAATTCAAGGGCCCGGATACGGAAGAGAATTACCAAGGAAGGGTGGTAGAAACAGGGAGGAGGTTAAATTGCAAGGAAGGAGACCTATTGGTGGAACAAGCAGTCCATACGACGGGTGAAGATAAGGAAGAAAAAAGTGAGAATCATAGAGGACATGAAGTAATGGAAGGGGAGTCGGATATTGTTAAAGGAAGGCTGGTGACAAAGAAGGCGGGCAAGTTGGCTCGGGGCGGTGGCGGCTGGCCTTCAACAGCCGCAGGCCAGCCATGAGTTATATATTCTGGAACTGTCGTGGGCTAGGGTCGGCAACGACAGTCAGGGCTCTCCATGGGCTTATTTGCAAAAAAAGACCCTCTATGATCTTTTTATCAGAGACTAAGATGAAAGATCATAGAATTCTAGGTGTGAGGAGGCGATTGGGTTACTTACATGGCTTTGATGTTTCGCCAATTGGAATGGCTGGAGGATTGAGTTTATGGTGGGAGGAAAATCTGGAGGTTAATATTATCTTTTCGTCCAAGCATATTATTGATGCTGTGATGAGAATTAAAGGGCAAACGCAATGGAGTCGGATTACGGGTGTGTACGGAACGTCGTATCGAGTTGAGAAAAATCTGTTTTGGGAATGGATGGTTAACCATTTTACTCCCACAGATATACCTTGGATTTGTGGCGGGGATTTCAATGAATTCATGTGGGATTATGAGAAGTCTGGAGGAGTTGAGGTCTTGTACAACAGACCAAGATTCTTAGAAGAGTTTTTGTCTTCCTCTCAGTTGATGGACTTGGGGTTCAATGGACCAACATTCACGTGGAGAGGGCTGAGAAAAGGGGATTGGGTGGAGGAGCGATTAGACAGGGTCATGGCGAATGAAAAGTGGCAGCAACTCTGGCCGAACTCCCATGTTATGCATGAAACGGTTTTAGCCTCGGATCACTGCCCAATTGTTCTTAGTTCTATATCTGATGGGCAGAAAGGAAGAAAGATGTTCAGGTTTGAGGCGTTTTGGGTCTCGGAGGAAGAGTGCAAGAAACTGGTGGAAATGTGCTGGGACCGGCGGCATCATGGTAGCCCTGTGAATAGGTGGGTGAGGTCTTTAAACGAATGTCGATATCGTTTGAGCAGGTGGAATCGTACCAAATTTAAGGGGAGGGGAAGCAGGATCCATGATCTTCTTTCACAGTTAGATTCACTCCAGCGAGACTGGGGTCCAAACTATGACATGATAAGGGAGATATCTCGGCAGATTGATGAGTTAAGACTCCAAGAGGAGAGTTATTGGTGCCAGCGATCGAGGGTAAAATGGTTGAGGGAGGGGGATGCAAACACTCAGTTTTTTCACTCTTCAACCCTTCAGAGGCGTAGGAGAAATAAGATTGTGAAGCTTAGGGCGGAAAATGGAAACTGGGTGGAAAATCCGTCTCAGGTGCGCCATTTAGTGGATAATCATTTCTCTTCAGTTTTTAGCTCGGCAGGGGATCGTAACTGGGGGTCGCTGCTAGATTGCATTAATCCCTCGGTCTCGACAGAAATGAATGAGGCGCTAACTGCACCGGTTACGGAGGAGGAGATAAAGGAGGCTGCTGGGAATATGGGAGGTCTTAAGGCTCCAGGCCCCGATGGTTTCCAGGGGATCTTCTATCAGACATACTGGGAGATTGTGAAGGAAGATGTTTCGGCTCTGGTCAGAGAGTTGCTTCAGGACGTCGAGGGTTCGAGATTGATAAATCAGACTAATATAGTTCTGATTCCCAAAGTCCCTAATCCGGAATTTGTGTCGCAGTTCAGGCCTATCAGCCTATGTAACTATTCGTACAAAATACTGTCAAAGATTCTTGCTAACCGGTTGAAGGTATTATTGCCTGAAATCATATCTCCATCTCAGAATGCTTTTGTGGCGGGTAGACAGATTCAGGATTGCATTGGCATAGCCCATGAGATGTTTCATTATCTGAAGGGAAGGAAAGTCAGGAACAGATTTGAAATGGGGATTAAATTGGATATGCAGAAGGCGTATGATAGGGTTGAATGGGACTTTTTGGATGCGGTAATGGAAAGAATGGGGTTCCGTAGTAGTTGGAGATCGCTAATTATTGGATGTATTTCGTCGGTGAGTTTCGCTGTTCTTCTAAATGGGCAGGCTGGTGAGTCTTTTGCTCCCTCGCGGGGTCTCCGTCAGGGGGATCCTCTTTCTCCTTATTTATTTATTTTGGTGGGGGAGGTTCTTTCAAAACTGATTCAGGGTGCGGTGGACCAAGGTAGGTTGGAGGGTGTTAAGATTGGTGGATCCGGACCCGTAATTTCTCACCTCTTCTTTGCGGATGATACCCTTCTGTTTCTACGGGCAGATGTAAAAAACTGCAGGAATTTGAAACATATGCTGGACAAATTTTGTGTGGCGTCTGGGCAGAAGGTTAATTTGGAGAAATCCAGTGTTTTCTTTGGGGCAAATGTTCCGAAAGTGAACGCGGATCAGATGGGGAATGCCCTTGGTATGACGGTGGTTAGCAATCCGGGGACTTATTTGGGGGTCCCTGCTATTTGGGGTCGGTCGAAAAAGCGTGGTCTTGCTTATGTGAAAGGAAGAGTAATGGAAAAGCTTCAAGGGTGGAAACAAAGTACTCTATCCCGTGCCGGTAAAGAGGTTTTAATTAAGGCTGTTATCCAAGCTATTCCGGCGTACCCAATGTGCATTTTCAAATTCCCCGCCGTCGTTTGTCAGGAATTGGATGCGTTAGTGGCTGGATTTTGGTGGGGTTGCAAGGAGGGAGCCCAAAAGATTCATTGGGTCTCAAAAGAGGTTTTGGGTTTGCCAAAAGACTTGGGTGGTTTAGGTTTCAGAAACTTTATGGAATTTAATGATGCTCTGCTTGCTAAACAATGTTGGCGTTTAATCACGGAACCGGACTCGCTGTGGGCTAGGGTGATGAAAGCCCGGTATTTTCCCCATTGCTCGATATGGGATGCGAAGAAAGGTGGTCGGGCTTCTTGGGCATGGAGCAGCCTCATCTGTGGCAGGGACGTGATCAAGGAGGGTTCCCATTGGCAGATTTTGGGCGGTCAGGAGGTGAGGGTGTGGCAGGATAGGTGGCTTCCATCATTGCCCCTTGGTCATCCGGTGCCGGTTGGCCAGGTTGCGGTTACTCCCAGTTTAAGGGTCAGTGCGCTTATCTGTCCGGAGTTGGGGCGGTGGAATCTTAGCTTTTTACAACCTTTCATATCGGGGGAGGCTTTGAAGGCTATTGAGGAGACGCCTTTGGGGGATCTAAGTCGCAATGATAGGCTTATCTGGGATGTGAGTAAGAACGGTACTTATTCGGTCAAGTCGGGTTATAGATGGCTGCAAGGTAGATCACTGGCTAGGCGGGACAAGCGTCGGCCTTCTGTTCGTGGGGTTCCCAAGGCGTTTTGGAAGGGGATTTGGAAGCTGGAGGTGCCCCCCAAGTTGCGACATTTCATGTGGCTTACGATGCATAATTGTCTTCCTACTCGGGAAGCCTTGTACCGACGACGGTCCTCTATGAACTCTATTTGTCTTATTTGCTGCTGCCATGATGAAACCATTGAGCACATTTTCCTTGCTTGCTCTTGGGTTGAGCCAATTTGGTTTGGTGGGGCTTTGGGGTATAAACTGGATCGTCTTTCTCTCTCGTCTTGGCTGGAATGGATTCAGAAGGTATTCTCTTCGACTTTATGCAACTTTGGAGATACAATGTGGAGACAATCGTATATTGTTTGTACCTGTTGGTGTATTTGGAAAGCTCGTTGTGATTTTGTTTTCAAAGGGATGTTTGTTAACCCTTTAAAAGTTTTGGCTGATGTTTCTGCGGCTATGAGCTCGTTTCTTGGTGCTAAGGCAATGGCTGGGGTTAGGGGAAGGGGTGACGTGAGGAGGGGTACCCAGGTGGCGCGGTGGTGTGCTCCGGCCTCTCCTTTTGTGAAGATTAATGTGGATGCTAGTTGGTCCAAGGCCTCAAAGATGGGATTTGTTGGTTTGATTGCGCGGGACATGGAAAGAAAATTCGTGGCTGCAGCGCGGTATGCTATATCTGCTCCTTCTGCTGCTGCAGCGGAGGCTTATGCGTTGCTGTACGGGTGCCAACTTGGTGACGAGTTGGGAGTAAGGTATGTAATTCTTGAGTCGGACTCCCTTGAAGCGATTAATTGTTTATCTAGTTCGCTGTCTAGGGGTAGTTGGGAGGCATTCCCGGTGCTGGCTCGGGTTAAACAATTGGGGGGGAAGTTCTTTGATTGTCGATGGTCTTGGGTGCCCCGTTCTGCAAATGGCGTGGCTCACAAGATTGCATCGAGTGGTTTTACGGAGATGAGTGATGTCGTTTGGGTCGTTAGGCCCCCATCTTCGTTGGTCTTTGTATTGAATAATGACGGACTACCTTGTCCTCATTAACTTGATTTGGTGGTGCCAGGGGTGACACCTCTACTTGGTGGAGGGGTCTTTGTGGTTTTCCCATTGTCACTGCCTGTTTATTGTATGTATGTTTGCCTCTCTGTAGGCCTTTTATGATATGGTATCTGGTGTTCAAAAAAAAAAAAAAAAAAAAAAAAGAATAAACACGCATGTGTTTCAAAGCAATGAAGACGGCATACAACAAGTACCTAAACGACAAGAGACTTCTCCTCATGTCGGACATCTCTAGGGTGTTGGTGATTGATGGTAGAGAAAATAAGATTGCCGACCATAAGCGGTGATGACACACTTAGTTCAAATGATCAGCTGAGTCATGTCTATGTCAACATCCTTGAGGGCAAGAGGTTTTTCTTTATCCTAGATGTCGTGTGGACCCATGACCATGAAAAGTTGGATCAATTAAGGGGATTTGGATCCCATTCGGATCCAAATTGTAGGAATTTTAAAGATCCTCACATCTTAGTCATTCATCGTACATTGTGCGGTCAAAAATCATTTGAATTTTTTTATTTAAAATTAAATACAAATAGTACTAACGAAAATTAGCTGCACGATATACGATGAACGGCTATAATATGAGGATCTTTAAGATCCTCACAAAGAGAATCTAGAGAGGATCCTCATCCCAATTAAGGATACCACTTATTCAAAGGAGTGCTAAAGATAGTAGAATATTGGTAACCACAAGACAAAATTATGTTGTTCATATGATGAGATCAACAGGTGACATGATCATTTTAGGGGAGTTGAGTATTTTACTCTTCAACCCCATGTTGTTTTCTACTAGGCAAGTAGACGAGTCTAAGATGTTTGAAAATATTAGTAAAAGAAATGGTGGAGAAATGTAAAAGTTTGCCTCTCAATGCAAAAGTTTTAGGTAGTTTCATGTGAAACAAAGGGGTGAATGGCTAGGTGTCTTGATTAGTAAGATATCGGATCGAAAAAAGGGGGAGCAAAAAGTTTTCCAACCACTATTACTAAGTTATTATAATTTGGTCTCAACAGTCAAATGTTCTTTTATATTATGCTATTGAGAGATTATATTCACACACATCAAATTACTTCTCCCACACCCTTTTAATTTTTTAATATTTTCTACACCCATCATCCGGTAACCACAGGATAATCCACAAGAAAGGTGGCAGGATTCGAACCTATGGCCGGCCCGCCCCTGACCGGCTGGGTTGGGTGGCCGAGTTAGCACCCCTCGTCGCCTCTGTACCCAAAACAGATGCGCTGCGCTACCCAGCGCTTAACCTTGTCCCCCCTACCCCTCTTCTGGTTATGCCATTACCAATCGCGGGTAACCCCCGGGCCGGCCGCCCCTGATCTAATAAGAAAGATTATCCTTATGACCAAACAAGGAACAGCTTACTTACTTCTCGAGCGATAATTCCACGATCCCGACAAGAGATTTTGAGGATGTCATGCCTAAGTGTTGAAGACCCTTACACCGAGAAGGCCAGTGGACCATAAGATAGAGCTGGAACCGGAGGCTTTGCGCCCGAAAATTGCCCCCCGAACTATAGGTTCTCCACCTTGAACTGAATGTCCGATCCCTGCCTCTTGGTCCCCTTCCCTCTCCCTAAACCTCTTCCTTTCCTCTTGCGGTTAGAAAGCGGGAAAAAAGAACTGTTGGTAAGCGGTTCACTAACACTTGATAGAAAAATATTAAAAAATTAAAAAGATGTGGGAGGAGTAATTTGGGGTGTGTGAATATAATCTCCCTATGCTATTATGTATAATTTTTATGAGTGATCAGCATAAGAATGGCATGAATCCCACCAATTAACATTTTAGTGATCAACACCATAATTAGCTACCCAATTAGCAATTTGATTACCTTCTCTAAAAATATGATAAATCTGAAGGCTTATTTTCAGTTACGTCCCCCAGAACTCTATTTTAATCTCACTTTGCCCCCTATAACTCAAAACTCGCCACTTTACCCCCTGAAAACTAAAAATTCTTTTCACTTTGACTTGTGGACTCTCTTCTTCCTAAAACTTATAGCTCGCCTCCTAAAACATATGTGAGGCCCACATGTGCAATAAATTTGGTTATAAATCTTCATTATGCTTTAAAATTAAATAATCAAAGAATATTAAGTTTAAAAGAAATTGAAGAGATGAAAAAAATAAAAAATAAATTGATTAGCCTGCCGCACCCAAATCAAATTCACATAAGAAATTAACTGATCTAAAGTAATGTGAAGCGAACTTCGAGTTTCAAGGGGTAAAGTAGAGCGAATTTTAAATTTTAAGAAATTAAATGACGTTTTTTGAATTACAGAGAGTAAAATGAGATTAAAAATGAAATTTCAGGATGCGTAGCTAAAGATAAGCCAAATCTAGACTTTCATGGAGGACAATAGAAAAAGATAATTGAGACCCCGGGTGATTATGAAAATATGAAAACGTGCATAAGACCCAACGTTTATTTGGGCTCATTGTATTAAACCGGCCCATATTTCTCATTCCAATTTTGTAGCTCAGTGTCATCGTTGTTATTAGCCTCGGAAGAAAAACCAGAAATTGTTTCATAGATATGCAGCAAGCTTCCTCTGCCAAGGGATCCGGCAGCTTGAAATCTTCTTTATGGTCATCACATTTACAAGCTTGGCAAGATAAAACACCACTGAAAATAAAGGTTCATTGCATATGTAATATGGTTTCATAGCCTGCTTTGCTATCTTACGATATATCTCTTTGTTTCCATCTCTTACAAACGTCACGTTGTATGCTCGAATCTCCTCAATGACGTTGTAATTTAGATTATATTATTAACAGTTTTGTAATAACTGAGAAAGTTGCATAAACCAGGTTAATACCTGGTGTTCAAGATTCTTTTGTACTCATTGTATAAAATTTCTCATGATATGAATCGATAATTTTAGTTTTTCTTGAAAGATCTTTTTTTGCAAAAATTCAGTCAAATCAAAAGAGTTTACTCATTTAACAGCGATTGGACCAATAGAGAGACGTAATATTTTGTTGCTTGGTACAATAATTTAAATGATTTTTTCCCTTCACCAGTTGCTCGTTCGGACTATGTTAGTTTTCATGGCTTCCACTTCTCAAATCAATGTGAATCTCAGCATTTAGATTATGTTGGCTACTGGCTTCCGCTTCTCAAATTAATGTGCATCTCAGAATACATGTTTATCTCACTGTTTTTTTTTTTTTTTTTTTTCCTTAACTCTGTGATGTTGCTCAATCTGCTTTGTAGGTTTAAACCTTTAGGTTTGGATTTAGAAATGTCAGGTTTCATGTTGCCTTGTCCTTTTCAGTTTTCATGTCTCTTTATTGTTTTCGTTTCTAGAGGTAGAATTTATGTCCCCTTCTTTATGTAATTTTTTTATCCTTTTTACTTATATTATGAGAAGTTAGATTTACATCAGTGTAACTTCTTTCTTCGTTATCAATAAAGTTCCTTTGAATGTTTTTCAAAAAGGAAAAAAAATATTTTAGGTGAATCTTGACAATGATGATTTAAAAATCAAGAGTTTTTATTAAGTTAGTCCAGAAGTTTAAATTAATCAGTGATCTAAAAATCGACCTAGAAGCTCGGCGATGAGCTTCCATGATGATTTTGGACAAACGTTCAATAAAATCGGAGAGGGTCTAGTTGGCCGCCTAGGCGGTATTAGACGATCTAGGCGGAATGCTAGTCGGAACCTAGAAACCCAGAAGCTTTGTGCAAAACCAAAAACCCAGAAGCTTTGTGCAAACCAAGAAGCTTTCATCTCAGACTTTAAACTCATAAGCTCTGTGCATCCTACAAACCCAAAAGCTAGGAACCCCAAAGTTCCTAATCGCACATTCGCACACGCCATTCATCGACCTCCAGATCAAAAGAGAGACCCAACAATTTATGAAGCCGAAACAGAGAGACCCAGATAGAAAGATTCAAAACCCAACAATCAAAAACTCAGAACGATGGTTTCAAACCCAATTTACAAATAAAAAAAAAGAAATTTTATGAATTTTCCTGAAAAATACTGGTTTTTTCTCAAACCTAGATCGCCGAACTTTGACGAGTACGAAGAGAGAGAAACTAATGCACTGCAACTTTTTTTGTGTAGACTAGAAGTAGGAAGGTGTTGAAAAGTCAAAGAAGCATTTTTTCTTTCTATTTTTCATATTTTGTTTGGTGAATATGTGATGATATTTTGGCTTTGAGCTGAAGGGTATTGAAGGCTTTGTAGCTTGATATTCGATGTACCTAATGCTTTGCATGTCCCTTTTTCCCAATAAACTAATTAGGACTCTACACTTTATTTACATTTTTTTTAAATTTTCAATACATAATAAGTACATGTTTTTTTTAAGTATAAATAAACACTTATTTATATGATATTTTATAAATTTACTTAAATCTATCTAGGCCGTCTAAGCTTCGCCTAGGTGCTTAAGCGCTAAACCTTTGCTTACCGTTCTATTAACACCTAATGTCTTTTAGAATCTTGAAATCAATCAATTATTTTTAATATTGGGTGTGGTGTCATGTGCTAAAGTCTTATTAGGGGGAGGGAATAAGTGGGATGGATGGGATCGTGGGATGAGGGTTGACTAAGCGCTGGTTTGGAATTGTTGTGCTTTGAAAAAAAAATTGTTTCTGCTGTGGTGTAAGAATAAGCTCATTTTTGCTGCTTTACGTTTTCAGCTTTTTTCACCTAAAATTATGAAAATAAGCTATTTTTAAGTGTTTACCAAACATATTTTTGAGCTCAGCTTTTTTTATACCCACTTTTTATAAAAGCACCTCAGTATCAAACCAGTACTAATTCAAACACTCTCAATAAAATTGGACCCCAACTGAAGTCAATCAGACGTTACAAATATTTCAAAAGTCCTTGTCCTAAATTTTGGCTTCAGGATAAAGTCCTTGTGAAATAAGTCACTTTGTTGCTTCTTAGCCGCCTATCCTCAGTTGACTGTCACTAAAGACGGCACTTCCGACGACTTCTGATGTCTTCAAAGAAAACAGAACCACAGAAACACCACTTGCAGAATAATCCTCTAATTTTTTTTTTCCCTATTATTTGAATCAACCTCCTCTCTGGACCTCTGTGTCTAGAGCACAAAGACCAGAAAATCCGAACCGTTGCAAAAAACGATTCGCGCCCTTAATTTGTGTAAGTTGGACCAATGAGATAGGCTCATGAGAGCAGCAATATTTAAAATGAGTCTATTGGATCTCCTGATCCTTAACCCCAGACACATAAATCTGAAGAGAATCTCAATTCCTATTATTTAACTTCGTATGAACAAATGATTTCCTATTTACATCAAAATCCAAACAAATTAATATTGGTAATGGTGCAACAATTTGCTCATTCGTCGAGCCAGTCCAGATCGAAATGTTTCTCCACCACCTGAACATGAAGCTCCGGCAATGCCTTCTCTGCGTCTCTCCACATCCAAGAAATATCCTCGTCGCACACTACACGGCGCAGAGACTGTAACGTTGCAGCGGATTTCGGTAGATTGCTAATTTGTGAACATTCCCTCATTTCAATCTTTTCCAAACTTGCTAACTTACCAATGTCCATGGGAAGGCATCTCAAATTTACACATTGGGAAATGTCAATGTACTTCAAGCGAAGTAACTCGCAAATGCTGGCCGGAAGCGTCTGCAGTGCCGGACACGCATATAGCCTTAGGATCTGTAGAGAGTGCAGCTTTCCCAAATCAGCTGGGAGGTGGTATAGGCTGTGGCAGTTGGTTACGCTCAAGTTCTTGAGAGAAGGCATTGCGCAAATGCACAAAGGCAGCTGGAATAAGTCATCGCAATGATCGATGGTGAGCTCTGTGAGCCGAGGAAAGGCTGATTGATCAAGGCTATTACTGATCTTGCATAGGATTATATAGATTTTCCTCAGATTTTTCAGGGGGATGGTAGATAACTGAGGGACAAATACTTTTTCGAGCCAGAGGCTTCTCAAGTTGGTTAAGTTAGAGAAGACTGAAAGGCCATTTAGGATGCAATTTGACGTACTGTAATTCATGATTATCAATGCCCTCAACTTTGGCATGTTTTCAATGAAAGGAGGAAGAAGGTACTCGTCGTCCGATGAAAAATTCAAAATCAGCACTTCACATTTGGGAAACTCCATCTGGAACCAGTCCATCTCTTTCATTTCACCTGCATTATCAAGGGATGAATCGGTTTGAATCAGCACCAAAGAGTAAACATAACAAATAACCTCATAATCAATAATGCAATTACTGAGGCACGTTAATACCGGTATGAACTGATACAATCTTCGCGTGAAATGGCTGATCTGAACCCCTCTCCCATTCTCTTGGAAGTTCAGTCTCTCTTCTTGGCATAAGCAATCGACTGCGTTCGTTCACGCTGCCATCATTGCTCAAATGAAGAGCAAGGTCCCGCAGTACATCATGTTGTGTAACAGATATGTCATAGCAACTGCTATATATGTCTCCAACTCTGCAACATTAATATAATCAAAGGGTTCAAAACAGAAACTAATCACACTGAAGTAAAAGAAATCAAGTACCGAACTTTAAGCATCGTACCGTGCATCTTTCACTAGGGTGAGGAGATTTTTGTTCGAAAGCTCGACAAGAATAGCAAAAGCTTCTTCTTCGTCGATGCCATGTATTTCAACCCACATATTGGTAAGGACATCAAGAGGGATCTTCTTGTCTTCTGGAAACGCACCCAAATCCAAGAAACATGATTTAACATTTTTGGATAAGCAGTCGAGACTCGTTGCCATACGTTTAAGTAGATTGTTCTCATGGGACTCACAAAAAGCTTCCCCTTTCGACAACTTGCTCCTTGCATTTGCCCAACACAATTCAGGCTGGTCCTTCAGTGAAGCTCCAATCACTTTGAGAGCCAAAGGAAGCCGCTTGCACTCGTTAACAATCTAAAGTTCAAGAAAACAATCAGTTGCCGATCTAAAGAAACACAAAATAACCCATTTTGATTAGCTGAAAATGGAGATTGGAGACTTATGACTATGTTTAGCAGTAGAACTTAGAAAGTGATTATGCATTATAGAATCACTTTTTAGAGCTTTTCAAAGAAGCAATTGTATTCTAGCAAAAGTGCTTATGAGCGGAAAGAATTGCAAACGGGCACTAAGATAGTACCTGCTTGACCAAATGTTTATCAGCAGCCGGGGGAATTGACTTTTGGCCAAAAGCAGAGTGACAAAACAGAGAGAGTGCTTCTTCTTCCCTCAACAACTCAACATCATAAGTGGCATCGAGAACGTTTGGAAATTTGAAACGTGAGACCACAAGAAACTTGCAGCCCGGGATCTTAAAGAGCAGCGGCTCAAGCACTGCCAGTGACCACACATCATCCAAAACCACCAGAGTTTTCGTTGTGGTTATCCATTCATATTGCAAGTTCCATTGGGGAAGCACAGAATTGGGACTGAGAATTTGGTTCCCCATGATGAACTGCACAATCTTGGCCTTCAACTGGTTCACATCTGGAGACTGTGATACTGTCAGGAACAGAATTCTCTCACTGAAATAAGCTGCATTCGAACGGCGATGAACACAAAACAGAGTCAGTGTTTGATTCTAAAGAACTCAAATTCTAGAGAACCCATTAAAGAAAATTCAAGTTCTATAAAACCCATTAAAGAACATTCTCAAAAGAAGCAAAACAAAGCAGATTTTTGAAAATTCATCTAAAAACGCTTTTGACAACAATTGGCGAAAAAGCGATTATATCATCTGAAAAGCACTTGAATTTTCAATACGAATTTCAACTTGTTTGTCATAAAATAAAAGCACTTCTAGCAAAATCGATTATGATCACAAGTACGCAATCCGAAAAAGGCACTCAGTTACTTACATCTAACTTGATCATCCTTGCAAAGTTCTCTAGCGAGAGTGGTTTTCCCAGAGCCACCAATCCCACAAATTCCAACGACCCTCAAATCCTCCCTCCCAAAAATCATTTCCTTCACCGTCTTCATCCCCACCCCCAATCCCAACACCACCGAACTGCTCACCTCCCACTTCATCTGCCCTTCCTCCTCCACCCTCCTCACAGCTTCCTCCATCCACCCGCTACCGACACCCCCGCCCCCGCAAGTCCCAATCTTTAAGGTCCCAAGCCGCTGTTCCAGCATCCGGTTCGACCAATCAAGCCGGTCGAACCGCTGATCCATCCCCGCCCTAATGTGGTGGACGTCGGCCAAAATATGGAGCTGTAATGGGCCCTGAAGAAATCTGGACACTGTCTTCTCCAAAGCCTCCATCTTTTTCGCCAATCGGACGTGCCTGTAAAAGTTCCAGCGCGGTGTCGCGAGGATTTTTTGGACCAGTTCGAGGCCCTTCTGGAGAACTTCCGACATGCGGTCGAGCTGGAATTGCCGTTCGGCCGGTAGCTCGACGCCGGAGTACTTGATTTCTTGGATTATGGGGAGGAGCTGCTCGACTGAGGTTTTGAGTTCCTCGGCGATTCCTCTGCTGTTGCATGACTTGCGGGAGAGGGCGATTAAATTTTTCAGGAGCTCCGTCGTGATCTCGCCGACGAAGAAGTCCGTCACAGCCATTGTTGGTGGTGGTGGGAGCTGTGCGACTATTGCGGGTGAAATGGTTTTTCTTGTTATGGATAGCGCGTTTCCACGATGCTTCCCAGTTATGCTCTCTGCTTTCTAAGACTTTAATCCCTTTCTTTTATATAATTTGTGACATGTGCTAATCAGTCAACAAATTATTCAAAGATATGATATTTTAGCCATATGCCATCCCCTTTTATTTTGGGATGTGATATTCACACATCATTTTTTACTTCTCATATTTTTTTAATTTTTAACCTTTAGATCAGATAAATTAAAAAATATCAAAAAACATAAATTAACAAAAGATGTGTGAGAAGTAAAGTGAGAAGGAGTTGGATTCTCATATGAAGGATTAATGTCTTTAATCAAGAGAGTTTTAACTAAAAGCCCACACTACTGTTCACTTTAACGAAAAACCATATTTTTACACTAAAAATTCAATCCTGGTACTATTCACTTTACCCTTTATTTTGTTCTTATCATTAAAACTCAAAGTTTTCAAACCATTTTCATTAATTTTTCTTTTAATCAATTGAGTTACATATTATTTGTTATCACAACAAAACCACGTGTATTTTGATGATCTTATATAACCCCACTAACTTACTCATTTGCGAGGTCATCTCTAACCAAATGGGATAAGCATAGCCCTGTCTAGAATTATAGGCATGCAAAAAAATTATTTTTAAATGAACAGTGTCAGACCATATTCATATATCATCTCTAACCGAATTTTAAGTTTGTAATAATTTATCAGACATTCTATCTGTTTAATGTCTCATTTCGTCCTTTGTCAATACTTGATGTCATTTGTTCAAATTCGGATAAAGCTGTTTTTTCATCGGGACTTGACGTATGAGTCCAAAGGCCTCCACTTGATTGACAATACCCTTGACACTCTCTTTAGAGGCCCACCTATAACTATAAACCTTGCAAATAACTTCATCTTCTTTTAGGGTCCAACCCCTTCCCTTGGTTGAAAATATAACCATTGAAACAAAACAAAGAGAATGTAATTTAGATTATTGGAAATGGCAAGAGAGGTGTATGTCTGAAAAGAGTTTGAGGTGAATAGAATGTGAAATTTGGATTAAAATGAGGTAAGATAGTATGTAAGGGTAAAAAGAATGTGAGAAATGACGTACAAATGGGATAGGTATTTATAGGAAAGAAAAAAAGAATTTTTTTTTATGTTTTTAAATTTCGCCTAAAAAAAAAAAGAGGGAATTCTAGCAACTAATTGACGTTAGCTAGCTGTTACCAGCCCAACTACCCGATGCTTTTATGTCCAGTCATAAAATTTGAATCAATTATTGTAACATGGCAGCTCGGCCCCGCAGGTAACGGGCTGGGAGAGAGACTGTAGTTAGCTAGCATGATGCCCCTTTGGCCAAATAATAGCATGTTGAGCTCCATAGATTTATAGCCCAACTATCCATTGGAGATAGATTTTTGGACAAATCAAGCCATTTTTGGGCTTGTAGACCTTTAGCAATCTTCATTGGAGATGGATTGAGCTCCTTTGATATATCAGTTTGTTATGAGAAGGACTTATAGAAAATTGAGTTCAGCGTGGCGTCATGTTCTAATAAAACGACATATATAGGGTTTTAAACACATGCATGGACGAGACGTAGGTGTGAACTCCTTCTAAAACGAATTGCTCTCCGTTGTTATGTTAAGACATAAAATTTTGGTGATTAATAGAATCTATGCTTCTATATATGGTAAGTAGCCTTTGCATTCATAGCGAGTGACACTAAAGAGAAACTTTTTGTTCCAGTGTCACTGCAAGAGAAATATAGTGACACCGGAGACTATACCTATTTTAAAAACATGAACCCTACAATTGGTGATTAGCTTAACGTTTTGGTTTATTTCTTTTGACCTATTATTACAACAAAATTCCTTAAATTATTCAAAGGTAGGTTTGTTAGCTATATGCCATCACTTTCATGTTCCTTAATTTATTTATACAAGCGATATTGAATAGTGGATGAGGAGAGTCAAATTTTTGTTGATATGATAAATATTCTTGATAAAGTGAACTACATGATCACCATTTATGCAGTTTGATTGGAATAAAAATTTGTGTAGAATGGTAAAACCACATATCCTTTTATGGTCTGAATTGACCCACTAATCTCTCTCAGTTTGTGAGTTGCTTTGATATATCACTCCTTATCTTCTTTAGACTTACAATTTTGGTATTAAAAGAATCTTTACTTCTACATATATGGTCATCTTTGCATTTTCATAGTGAGTGACATTAAAGAAATGTGTATCCCAGTGTCAGTATCGAGAAAGAGAGAGGGGGCAGCGACATGGGAACCAGGAGATACTTGTGCGAATTTCATGATCGTAACCGTTCATCATATATCATGTGGTTATAAATCATTTCAAAATTACATATAAATAGTACCTAACAAAAACTGACCGTACAATGTACGATGAAATGTCACGATCACGGGATCTCTAGGATCCCTAAAAAAAGAAGGGTTGTGATTTTCACACATCCTTAACTACTTTCCCCACATCCCTTCATATTTTTTAATACTTAATTGATATTCTACTATTTAATCTTCTATATATACCCCTCCTTATTTAATCTTTCAGTAATTACCTATAAAAAGTAAGAAGGTAATATATGAAAGATTAAATAGTAGGATGTAAATTAAGTATTAAAAAAATAAGAAAGGGTGTGGAAAAAAGTAGTCAATAATGTGTGAAAATCACAATCCAAAAAGAATCTTCGCTGGATCATTTTCCTTTGTACAAACACGAACCCGACAATTGGTGATTAGCTTGACATTTTGGTTTATTTTGATTTGACCTATTCTTAGTTACAAAAGTCCTCTTGTTTGCTCGGATGATCGACTCCCTCACCAATATGCTAGTTATGCAATGCATATGGAGCCCTATAGGGCCTATACCCTAATGCAAACACAAAGACTTCCAAGTCAATGAATATATCACTTCAATTGCCTTTTGACGTTGACGTGGTGCTGGGAAAGATGCGATGATGAAGGTGCTTGATTACTTTTTTACTCTGCCAATTGTATATGTACGTTTGTACGACTGTCGTATTTTTCTCTATTGCTTGACGACTCTCTAGATTGAAACCAGAGTGTAATTTGACTGCCAATACCATACTTCCAAGTTCTGAGAAAGGACAGTGTGGTCATTTTGGTGGTCAACGAGAATCACCATTGTTATTTGTTGGGTCTGGGTGGAGGAAACTTTGTCTCCATCATTGAAAACTGGTGGTAATGCTTGCAGCTGAGATGGCTTCCATTACATTATTGAACACTGGTGGCATGGTGCAGCAGACAAAGGCAATGGCAGGAGCAGCACAGCCATATATCCTACGAAATGATGGACGTGTTGGACACAGACATGCTGAAACAAGAAGTTGGGCTGCGAGAAGCTGGTTTGATATTTCTGTGTTTAAAAAAAAAAAATGTTTTTGTTGTATTGTAAGAATAAGCAGTTGTGAAATAAAATAACAGAGTATTTGGTAAAATTTTTTGTAAAAGTGCTTTTGGAAAATAAAAATAGTATTATAGTGTTTAGTAAACATTTATGTAAAATAGTTGTGACTGTGCAAAATGACCAAAAAATGTATAATACTAGATGTGTCATTAATTTAATTTTCTTAAGTCTTCCCCCTTTATTTTCTCCATCTGCATCGAAAAATCTCTCCCACTACCCCACTATTGAACCAGACTTTCCAAAAACCAAAAACATCTCTCTAGAAGTCTCCCCCACAACCCCAATTTTCTAAGTTTTTATTTTTTTTGCTCCGTCTTCTTCTTTTCTATTTTCTACTCCGTTCCTCAATCTCTCTTACATGTCATATGATTTGCAATACATACATGATCTAGCTGCTTGAGGAGTTCATTATTTACATCGAGCATGGCCAACGCTCCAGGATGCTGGTTTCTTTCTTCTTCCGGGACTAATCATTTTTTCTTTTTGAAACTGTATAGTATGAATTTGATCATATGAAGTAGTTTCCTATATTTAATTTTGGGTATTTGGAAAAATTGAATTTTGGTGTCCGTCTAGGCAATTTGGGCTCTCCTAATTTGCAAAAATACGAAGATCAGTCACCTGTAAGCAATGCAATTTGGGAAATCTGGGCAAATTTGCGATGCCAAAACCAAATCCGGTCGTCGTTGGAAAATGTGGTGGTATTTCTCGGCACAATTTTGTTGGCATGGGAGTGAAAGAAGACGGACAAGAGATGGGAGGAAGCATAGAGACAGAAACAATGTCCTAGGGTATGAAATTCAATGTCAATAACGGTGATTGTTGAAGCTGGGAGTGAATAGCGTTGTGGTGGGATTGACGAGGATGACCTCCCAATTGAAGTCGGCGACGTTTTCCACTTGGTATTATGTGTAATTATTTAATTGTTTAAGGTCATTTTGGATGTTTGAAAGTTTCATTCAAGGGCTCAGCGCCTATTGCAAATTAGGGTTGCGCATAAGTTTGTGGAAGCAAAAAAAGCAAGTTTTTTAAAGCTAGCTTTTGCTGCTTTGAACTTTCAGTTTTTTTTCCACCCAAAACTGTGAAAAAAAACTGAAGTTGAATGTTTACCAAACACTCCCAACTTTTTTTTATACCCTTTTTTTTTAAATCATCTCAGTACCAAACCAGTACTAAGAGCAAGAAGACAAGCCAACTTTCTCTGTCACCCCTAGTTGCTTTTGTTTTCGAAAAGCAATAGAGGTAACTTCGAATGAGAGGTTAAGTGTGATTGATGAGCAAAGAAGAAACGCGCTTATGTTTCAACCCAATGAGAACGATATTCAACAAGTACCTAAACAACAATAGACTTCTCCCTATGTCGACATGTCTAAGGTATGGAGTAGGATTCTCTCATCTCTTTTTTTACTTCATTTTCCCTTCCCTCCTATTTGAATGGTTATGATTAAATTACGTTAACATCTTGTATTAATTTTTTATAAAAAAAAAAAAAAGAAGACAAAATAGATAATGTGAGAGGAAGGAATGGAAGATAATGGAAGGGGATAAAAAAATGAGAGAAGAGAAGCGGAAACGAAAAAGATGTTTTTATAACAAAGTTGTTGATTGATGGTAGAGAAGATAGGGTGATAAAAAGAAAAAGACAAAATAGATAACGTGAGAGGAGGGGATGGAAGATGATGGAAGGGGTGGAAAAATGAAGGAAGAGAAGCGGAAATGAAAAGGTTGTTTTTTTTTTTTTTTTTTTGAAGAACATGAAAAAGTTGTTTTGATAACAAAGTTGTTGATTGATGGTAGAGAAGATAGGGTGATCCTTATCCTCCCTTTTGTTTTTTTTTTTTTTTTTTTGAAGAACATGAAAAAGTTGTTTTGATAACAAAGTTGTTGATTGATGGTAGAGAAGATAGGGTGATCCTTATCCTCCCTTTTCTAGGGATGGGAGGAATGGGAAAGACAAGTCTGACCCAACTAGCTCATAATGATGCCAATGTTGAATCCTGTTTTGATAAGAAAATATTGGTTTGCGAATGAGATTAAGATTGCAAAGCCATAAACAGTGATAACACACCTAGTTCGAACGATCAGGTGAGCCATGTCTTGGAATCTATGTCAACATCCATTGACGGCAAGAGGTTTCTCATTGTCCCACATGCCGGGCGGACCTATAACCCTGAAAAGTGGGACCAATTACTTTGTAGACATCGAAATTTCGGAATTTTTCGTGTTTGCATATTTATTCAAAGTGGTGTTAAAATTTTCCCTTGCATCTTTGTTACTCTTACTCTTTTGCTATTGATGATTCTGGGAGAGTTAAGTAAAGACTATTGTTTTTAATCTTCAATCACATCGTGTTTTTTGCTAGGCAAGTAGACGAGTCTTAAGGCGTTTGAAGATATTAGTAAAAAAAATGGTAGAGCGAGAAATATAAAGATTTGCCTCTCACCGTAAAAGATTTAGGCGGTCTCACGTACAACAAGGGATGAATGACTATGTGTCTGGAATAGTAAGATATGGAATTGAAAAGAGATGGAGCGAAAAGTTCTCCAACCACTATTACCATGTTATTATGATTTGGTCCCAATAGTCAAATAATGTCTTTCATGTTGTGCTAGTTTTCTTAAAGATCATGAGTTTGACAAAGGTGGTTTAGCTAATATATGGATGGCGCAAGATTATCTTAATTCAAAATAGACTAAATATAAGACAGAAATTGGTCAAGCAATTTTTCCTAACTTAGTAGCATGGTCTTTTCAAGATTTAAAGAAAGTGTTAGTGGTAAAATTATAGGTTGCAAAATGCATGATATTATTCATGACTTTGTGCAATCTCTCACCTAGAACGAATGTTTGATCATCAATGTTGAGGGTGTTGGCAATGAAGTAGAGGTTTTAGGTGAAAAGGTTCGCCATTTGACCGTGTTAATGGCAATGCACAATTGCCGACTTTCACCTTCTAATACTTATTACAATTGCAAAAATCTCCGTACCCTCAACTTTCATTTTTATAACTGAAATGTTGTAGGACATTAAATTTAGGTAGAAGTTTGATCAATGAAATCCCGAAAAAGATTTGCGAATTGGTACATTCGAGGTACCTTGATTTTTGAGAGAATTATAACTTGAACATATTACTGGACAATAGCTGTGAGTTGTACAATTTCTATACCTTGTGCCTTTCTGGCTTTTGATGGCTGTCCTAATCTGGAAATACTTGCCAAAAGGATTCTGAAATTTCGATCTTGCTATGCTTTTCCTCCTTACGAATTAGTCTCTTACGAATTAGTCTCTGTTTTCTCCTGGTAGTATCACCGAGCTCTATGTTATTTAGAAATTACGTTGCATCAAATGTGGCTATATATATCTTTTCAGATGATCTTCGAACAAGATTGATTTCGCTTTTACATAACTTTTCATCACTACGTGTAGGCACACTGCTATCCTATGTAACCAAATTCGATATCGAATGTCCATGGCGAAGGATTCGAGTGACAGTCTGTTTTGTAGCAGAGCAGGGAACTGATGAGCAGGTAATTGAGCTCTATCTAATTAAGATATTTATGTATGAGGTCCAGATATTATCACATTTGTTTAATTTGCGTATTTTTCTTCTTCTTCTTCTTCTATATTTCTTCAGATGTTTTCATGTTTAATTATGATGATTTAACCTCACCTGCATGCAAGATGGCCGTGTGAAAAGTTGTGATCGATGAACCATCAAGTAAAATTATCGTGCATTCATCTGACTGATTGATGACAATTTTACGTAACTAATCATCAGTATGTGTAACTACCCCTGCGATACGAAATTCGATATCGAATTTCCAAGCCACGGGCAGGATTTTCTTATCTTGGTTGCGGAAGCTTTTTGCAGCAGTGTCAGTTGAATTCACCTTCAAATTTTATCAAGACACCAAAAGTTTCTCGTGAGGTTTGGTATTTGGCTTTAATCTACATAATTTAGTTGTTTTTTGGACAATTTAATTCTAAGAACAATGCCTTAGAGTTGTTGCTGAATCGGGAATCCATCTATGGTTTCAGGGATTCTATCGAAGCAAGAAGCTTGATCTTGACCATCAACTTCCCCCTACTGGATTTTCAAGTGAATTTTTGATCATATTCACCGATGCCATGACAACTCGCAGGCATGGGAAAGTAATTCCTTAAAGCTGCTGTTAATGATACTAGATCCTTCATGGCCATTTTTCAACAGGTCAAATACAATCGTGTGAACAAAGCAACACTGCAAAACTCAAAAAATAAAAATACGCTTAGAAAATTACGATTAAAATTTAATAAATATTACATCTATTAAAAACAATAGTTCGAACTCACAATATAACAAAGTACTCGTGTTCATCAAATTCATTCACCGTATCTAATGATTAAAACATAATTAAAACAATACATGATTCAATTCTCAATTAAAATAGGATGTGTTCTATGTAGATCCTGCAATCGGCACTCGGCACTCGGCACTCGGCACTCGGCACTCGGCACTCGGCACTCGGCACTCGGCACTGCAGTCGCCAGTCAGCACGGGCTAAAGAAAGAGCTACAGAGGAGGGTTGGAGGTTCCATACATGGTTGTAGATTTTCTTTTGGAGGATAGTCATACTTTGTAATTTTGATGCGTGGTGCTCTTTTCTCAAACTTCCAGCCATGGCTCTGTTGAACTTGTATATACAGCCAAGAACAAGGTCAAGTTGCAGTAATCAGTCAAGTAAAGTACAAACCCTTTTGCATATAAAACATTGCAATTTCATTAACCTGATGAACCTCCATTCGAAGTAGCCATGGATGCTGCAAACCGATCTCTGCGCACTGGGACTCTTGTCCCCTCTGTCAGATTATTATGAACTCTAACCAAGAATAGGACTTAGTTTCGTACAAAGCACACATATGTGAGAGCAGAGGTCACAATATATATAGGCATATATCTCTCCTTATCCAATAAGGATTCCCTATTAAAATCCTTGTAGAAAACAACTTATGTTTTCCAATCCATATCAGTTTAAATGTTATAACAAAATCCTTCACAAATAAGGCTTTCCTATTCCAATTGGACTTAATCGTTCACTGTCAAAAAATCCAATCTCATGTTCATATTCTTACAAGCCCAAGGCAAGGAGGCTGAAAAGTGTGCTTGCAGGGCAAGTGGACAACTCCTCCTGCATCTTATGATTTCATCATTCACACCCAAGTTTTCCTTACAATTCTAAATGAAAACGTGCATTAGGCCTAACTTATTTGGGCTCATTGCATTAAACAGGCCCATATTTCTCATTCCAATTTTGTAGCTCAGTGTTATCTTCGTTATTAATCTTGAAACCGCGTACAGCTGCATAACCTGCTTTATTGTCTTGCTATCTCCTTATTTTTATCTCTCGGACTCTTACACTCGTCGCGTTGTATGCTAGAATCTATCCAATGACGTTGTAATCTAGACTATTTTATTAATAGTTTTGTACTACCTGAGAAAAGTTGCATAAAAAAACAAATAAGAGAATACAATTAATACCCGGTGATTGAAGATTATAACCGTTAGATAAAAATTTAACGGTCCATTAATACTGGTCAAGAGGATTCCAACCAATTATCTCAGAAAGGATCCCTAAAAATGTATTCATACTTACTTAATCAAAGTAGGTTTATTTATCCTGGACTCTGACGTGACATTAATTCTATATTATTCGGAATATTTTTAAATGAAGTAGTTGAAACTAGCATTTCTAATTCGCAGAATATGACTACACAACCAACCTGCATTTCTTAATTTTCTTTGGTTAAAAAAGAAAATTAAAGAATTAATTTCCTATTTCTATTTATCTTTCTTTTAACGTAAGAAATAATTGGAAACTTCAAAGTAATTGCAAAGAAATTAAAATATGCTATTCATTCTGATCGGTAAGAAAAGTCGGCCGAAACGATCAGGACATAGAGGGTCTTCATCGAACCGATGTGGAGTTGGAAATTAATATGCAATACTAGATGCACGATTGATTTGGAGTTTTGCCTTGATAACTTAATCACTAATTACTATATAATCCAGGTGTGAAAGATTCTGAAAGGTTTCGCGTAGAGTATTGATTTGTTTTTTACGTGATGCAAGAAAAGATGCAATAATGAAGATAAGTGCTTGATTGCTTTTTAACAAGTAATGTTACATTTATTACAGTTTTTATATTACATTTGTATTATTTTTCTACTAAAGATATGGTCCATTAGTGCAAACAACTCTCATCCTTATAAAAGAGTTAATACAAATATCATATGACAGATATGATAAAACTAATATTTTTACTTTTTTACAGGTGTATTTTTGTACGACGGTCGTATTTTTTTCTAATGCTTTATTTTAAAAATAAAAAATAAATTTATTTTTGAATAATTAAAAACTAAAAAAAAAAAAATCACAAACCACACAGGGAAAATGTAAATGATCAGCAGCTACCAAATGAAACAACTTCATCAAAACTAATCAATTAATTACAGTATTAAACCCACCTCCCCAACACCTCACACCCAATTATCCAACTCCACAAAAATCATCCAAAAAATAAACAAATTTTCAATCAACCACCCTAATAAATACAACCAATACTACATATACACACATATATAGGCGTTGGGAGACAGAGATTGAGAGAGAAATTGCCTTCAATTTGGAGTTGCGGAGGCCAACAATGCCGGTGGATAGCCACATTGCGGCCTGGCTCGCTTTTGAATCCGCATTTTTGCTGGTAGCGCAACCCATCTCGTCGTCACTAAATTAATCGACAAATTTCCCCCAAAAAAAAAAAAAAAAAAATTCGAAAAAAAAATTTATTTATTTATTTATATACGTATGTATATAAATTCTCTGAATTTTCCTCTCTGCGCGGAGAATTTCATCTCTAAAAATTCAAAGGGTAGTGAGAGAAATGAGATTTGTGTAGAAAGGTTTAGGTGGGGGGTTAAGCTCGAAGTTATATCTTCATTTTCAACGACTTGTTTTTCCTTTTTCTGGGACAAGAAAATCGCGTCTTTTTCCTACGTGGCTTGTGTTGATTGGGGGTTCGATTGGTTAGTGTGGTTTTTACTGCAGGGAATCAGGACTTCTGCTCTTTGGAATGTTTGGCACTTTTGGGGCGGACTTCGAGCGAGATTTTTGAACGGACGTTGGATCGGACTTTTTAGATCAAACGAATTTGGAGTTCTAGGCCTTGGATATCGGATTGGGCTTGGAGTTTTAAAAAAATTTAAGGTTTTTATCACAAATAGTTTTTGAAATTAACCCATCTCATCAAGATGGTTCTTGAAATTGAAAATCAATTAATATAGTCTCTGAAAATAGGCGTTTCAAATCAATGTGATTATTCCGTTACAATTCCGTTAAAAATTCTGTTATGTGCTGATATGGCATATAACTGGGTTCTGTAAGTCTAATCAAATATTGTCACAGGAATTAAAAGTATTTAAATATTAAAAAATAATTTTATTTTTGAATAATTAAATATTGCCACAAGACCCATCGTCGTGATTTTCCCGCTGCTGCACTTCCCGATCAGTCTCCGACCGAATCGTCGTGTAATGTCGGACCGTGCAACATGTCTCGAAACGGGCGGTTCAGATGGTGTTGTCACTTTCTCTTTCTGTGTATTTTTGACCCTCTCTATGTCTCTGTCATCTCTCTCTCAGCTTTAGTTCTCATACCCTCTCTGAGGAATCAAATCCTTTTGGAACTCTATTTCTACCTTTTTCTTTCTTCTTTAGCACCCTGTTCAAATCATCAATTCCATCAGTTCCTGGCTCATTGGTAACTATTCAATCTTCGTTCACATCGGTAGCAGAAGAAATTCCGTTTCTTTATGCACTCCTCCTATGAGAATCATGAATTCCAGCTCAGCTTCATCCCCGCTGCTCAAGACAACAGATGATGAAGAGTTTGTAAGTTTAGTAAAGAGAATGTTAGAAAAGAGTAAATATCATGGATAATCTTTCAATGGAATTGGAATCGGCCGCTGGCTCTTTATCCCGTATGGAAGTGGAAGAGTTCCAAGATCATCACCTTTTTTTTTTTCAGTTTTTAATTTTTCATAAATAAAATTATTTTTAATTATTTAAATATTTTTAATCCACGTGACAATATTTAATTAGACTTGTGAGACCTAGTTATGTGTCACATCAGCACATAATATAATTTTTAACGGAATTGTGACGGAATTATCACATTGATTTGCAACGCTTATTTTTAGTGACTACATTAATGGTTTTTTAGTTTCAGGACCAAGATAGCTCAGCAGTAGTGTAGGCTAGTTGCCTATATTCAGCTTCTGTACTTGACCGAGAGACAGTCTTCTGTTTCTTGGAGCTCCAAGACACCAGATTTGACCTCAAATAAATACAAAAACCTCCTGTAGAGTGACAGGTATCAGGATTGCCCGCATAGTCGGCATCAGAAAAAGCATGCAGTTGCATATCTCCAGGTTTATAAACAAGACCATGATCATACGTGGCCTTCAAATATCGCAAGATACGTTTCACTGCCATCCAATGAGTGTCCTTGGGTGAGTGCATAAATTGGCACACCTGGTTAACAACATATAAGAGATCCGGTCTCGTGATGGTTAAATATTGCAACGCGCCAACGACACTGCGATATTGATCAGGATGCTTGTAAGGCTCACCAACATAAGCACTCAATTTTTGGCCTGCAGAAACTGGAGTGGAAATCGGCTTGGCATCTTTAAACTTCGTTCGTTCAAGCAAGTCCAGAGCATACTTGGATTGAGTCAAATGCATGTTGTTACCAACGTAAGTGGCTTCAACGCCCAAGAAATAACTAAGGGGACCCAAGTCTTTCATGGAAAACAAAGTGCTGAGCTTTGTGATCAACCATGCCATTTGAGTATTGTTGTTTCCTGTGAGCAATATGTCATCCACATAAATAAGCAAAATCAAATAAACTCCTCTTTGATTAAAAACAAACAAAGAGTAGTCACACATGGATTCTTGGAACCCTAACTGAAGGAGAAACTCAGAAAACCGTTGAAATCAGGCCCTAGGCGCCTGTTTTAAACCATATAAACTACGTTGCAGTTTACAAACACAGTTAGGATACTGGTTATCAACAAAACCTGGTGGTTGCCTCATGTACACATCCTCATTCAAATACCCATGCAGAAATGCATTTTGAACGTCCAATTGTCGAACATGCCACCTCTTTGAAACTGCCAAACTCAACACAAGTTTAATGGTACTATGCTTGACAACTGGACTAAAGGTCTCCGTATAGTCAATCTCGGATTGTTGATGAAAGCCATTAGCCACAAGCCTAGCCTTATGTCGCTCAATCGAGCCATCTGCACGCCGTTTTATCTTGAAAACCCACTTATTTGGCAATAAGTTCATGGCACGATGGTAAGGTACAAAAGTCCACGTACCACAATGCTGCAAGGCATTGAATTCTTGAGCCATTGCATTCCTCCATTCTTTATGCTTTATGGCCTGACTAAAACATGTTGGTTCTGCCACTATATTGTCAGTATTAACATACAAAGCATATTTCGGGTTTGGCTTTTGTATCCCAGCTTTAGACCAAGTGGTCATAGGATGGATGAGAGGGGGGTTAGGAACCATCACGGGATCACAGTGTTGTGACTGAGTCTGGTTCATAGGGACAGCAACAACTATTTCTTGCTCATCTTGGTTTGGGAGAGGTTCACTAGGACTGGAAATGGGGGCAAGATCGGTAGTAGGAGTAGGTGGTTCATTCAGTGGTTGAGTATCTGGGAACCTATTTGTAGTGGCGGGTTGGACATTGGGTGTGGCTAGACTTTGGTTATGTGGTGGACCAGGGATATGATCTGAAAAATAAAAAATAAGCTCAGAGGTTGGAGAGATACCTTTTGTGCAGACGTTTTCCTTGAGAGATGTAAGTTCCTTGAAGGGAAAGAAGTCCTCATCAAATAATACATGGCGAGACAAATACACTCGTCTCGTGGATAAATCCAAACACTTGTATCCTTGGTGATTCAACGAATATCCTAAGAAAACACATGACTTAGACTTGGGTTGAAGTTTGTGTTTGGCATAGGGTGTCAACCAAGGAAAACATTTACACCCAAATACTTTAAAGGATTCATAAATCGGTGTTCTATGAAATAGCTTTTCATATGGAGATTTGTTTGACAAAACCTTAGTTGGTAACCTATTAATGAGATATGTGGCTGTCAAACAAGCATCAAACCAATATTTGTCAGGGATGTGGGCATGGGAAAGCATGACAACACTAGTTTCGACTAGGTGGCGATGTTTTCGTTCCGCCATTCCATTTTGCTCAGGGTGTTTAGGGCATGAAAAACGTTGGGAAATACCTTGAGTCGCAAGAAACTGTTTAAAGGCTTGACTCTTATACTCACCACCTTCATCACATTGAAGGGTTTTAATGAATGTGTTAAACATTTTTTCAACCTGCGCCTTAAATGTAACAAAAATGCCAAATACTTCAGATTTGTTTTTCATGGGAAAAATCCAAGAATAGCGAGAATAATCATCGATAAACAAAACATAATAACGAAAACCTTCAATTGATATAACTGGTGAACACCACACATCGGAATGTAAAAGTTCCAAAGGAAATTGAGACACAGACTCGGACTTGCTAAAGGGAAGTTTGGTACTCTTGCCCAAAGGACAAGAATCACAAAACATTACATCGGCAGTACCATGACTTGGTACTTGATTATTTGAAATTAAAAACTTAATAATTGAAGACACAGGATGACCAAGACGAGAGTGCCATTTTTTGGCTGAGACTCTAACACCTAAGAACGTTGAAATAGGATACTTGGATAATCCACCGCCACCTGGAAATGGGTATAACCCATTCTCACATCTCCCTCGGAAAAGCGTCTTCTGGGTCTTGAGGTCCTTGACAAGGAAAAAAATAAGGAAATATGAGTAGGTAGCAATGGTTATCAAGAGTGAATTTATGGGCAGAAATGAGGCTAGTGGAGGCAGATGGACAATGGAGTATATTGTTTAGTTCAAATGAGCAAGACTTAGTATTGATTTTATTCGAACCAGAATGTGTAATTGAAAGGCCAGTATCATTACCTACACCACCGACATTCTCATTACCATTGTACTCCTTTGGATTTACCAGATTTTGAATATCAGGAGTGACATGGGCATTAGCTCCTGTGTCCAGTAACCAGTTGCCATTTTATTGTCGATTCAAAGTAATTGGTGAAGAGGCCATAGCAGTAAGACGTTTGGTTGGAATACGTCCTTCATAAGCATCATTCATGTGCTGATAACAATCTAAAGCAGGATGTCCAGGCTTACCACAAATTTGACAAGTGATTCTCTCTCCACCTGTATTGAAGTGTTCCCCATTGACGGCAGGATTACGCTGATTATTGTTGCGAGGAAAGAAACCTCGCTGGTTGATATTAGAAGCACCATCTCGATTGGACGGAAAGCCACCACGTCCATTTCCACGAGAACGTCCACCACGTCCTCTTGTAGCTACAAAAGCATTGACTGGAGTAGCTTCCACCACAGGTACAGTTTGTTCCATCATGCGCCTCTCCGTGGTCAAAATGAGGGCTTCAAGGGTTGGGTACGTGATCGGAGTATCACGTGCCTAAGCTGCATTGACAGTCATCTCGAATGCAGGACCAAGGTTATTAAGAATAATTTGAACCAGTTCATTATCACTTACTGGTTGTCCGGCGAAAGCAAGATTATCGGAAATAGCATTGACACGATCCAAGTAATCAGCTACTGAGAGATCGCCTTTTTTGGTCAGGAGCAATTCATTACGCAGAAAGAGAATGCGATTCTAAGAAGTGGATGCGTAACGCTGCTCAAGAGCCTCCCATGTCGCAGGAGACGTGCGTTTGCTGACGACAGTTGCTAGAACGGAGGCAGTCAGCGAGCCATTGATCCAACTCAGAACCATTTGATCGCGTTGCACCCATGTAACATACTCCAGATTGACAGCAGTATATCCAGCCAAGTGTTTCGGAGGACAATCCAGAGAGCCGTCGACGTAACCCATCAGGTCACGACTCTTCAGTATTGGCAAAATCTGCGCCAACCATAGAGGATAGTTGGCACGATCAAGCTTAATATTCACTACGGAAGTCATGGAAGAGGAGAAGGGATTGACGGATGAAGTTGCAGGAGGGGGAAGAATAGGGTTGACATTTTTAGTTTCAGCCATGGAAACAGTGATGGGGAAGAAAAAAAAAAAAAACAAGGATCTTTGGTCGTTAGACAGAAAGGCTCAATACCATGTAAAACTTTAAAACTCAGTTTCAACTCAGAATCTGCATACCCTTCAACTGATGGGTTGCATGTATTTACAATCATTTTGAGATTACATCAAAGGTTTATCAACCCTATTTACACGGCAATATTTGAATTTGAATAATACATCTGTGAAAACAAACTTTCAAACCTTTAAAACTAATCTAGAACTATCGGATAAGGATAAGGATTGCATTCCTGAATAACAGACTTTAGAGTTTAAACATGAGCTGGATTCTTGTAACTCGGACTTGGTCTAACAAAGCCTTGACCACTCATTGCTCGTGGACGTATACATTCCCAACAATTTAAAATTCAATCTCGGAGTTGACACATAGAGTAGTCTGCAGCGTTTGGATAAACTGCCAAAGCGAGCGAATTCTCTGAATGAAAGCAAGGAAAGGATGTTTTGAGCAACCCCTCCTGGAAGATTACTGAGCATGTCTACCGTACACTCTGTACAGACGAACTCCTTGTGCAGTAGCCATTAAGCTACGCAGCTTCCTCGTGTGTGCTCTCTCTTACGAGATAGAAATCGAAACTCTGAAAGCTAAATGAAAATTGGTAGAATCAGGCGCATGCGACCCTCATCTGGCACTTCCAATGTACATTATATAAGCGAGAATCATAGCGGGGGACGGGCTGAGTACTTGCTTTGCTTTGAAACATCTCGCTAACAAAATAGCGCCTTTGAGTAGGACATGGTTGAAGATCGACCAATGTCTGAAAATATTAGTAACCAAAAAAGACACGGTGGAGATCTAGTTATATTAACAATATTGTATAGCCCAGCCACTTCATTTTGCTAATCCTTTTGTTTAAGGGAGTTTTAACGAAAAGTTCGCGGTACTGTTCACTTCAAAGAAAAACCACATTTTGACACTAAAACTCAGCTCAAAATTTTCAAACTCTTTTCATTAGTTTTCCTTTTGTTTAAAGGATTGGGAACGTACAGGCCCTTTAACCCCCCGAAGTCCCTTTGTATGTTGGCCTATTAGGAAACACACTGTTGGGGTCTTTTGTAGAAAGTTTTTGGGCTCCAACATACTTCTCATGAAATTTTTTACTCTACTTCCATGGACGAAGCCAACTTGGAACCAAGGGCGGATGCCCCCACTCCTCAGTTTTTTTTTTTTTCTCCTGGAAAAATTGTACATATTGGATATGGTAATTTCACATGATGGAGCATTTTCGGTTATGAATTTCTGAAGAATTAATCGAATGGGAGATTAGTGAAAGAATGATAACATGATTATTTTTATAAAGGGATATTTGATGGTATTGATAATTAAATTGTCATGTAATGCTTTCAAAACATAAAAATGCATCGAATGATATTGTAATATGTCGTATGAAAAACCTTATGAATTAATATATGTGTTTTGTTTAGTAAATTTTTTAGCTTTTTAATTTGTGACTTTGTTATCTGAGGATGCTCCCATCTGTATAGCTCTCTAGCTTCGTCCCTGTCCACTTCCCTATTTCCCCAATCGATAAGAGAGGCAACTCATTAGAGTGTTGCCCAAGAAAGCTATTGATTAGGGTAGATGTAAACAATGGCAAAACAAAGTGGTGGCAATATATGTTCTCCTTAGACTCTCCTGATTTTGATCTTAAATTGATTGATGATCTATGAGAAACTAATAAATTCCGACTGAACTCCTGGGATTCGCGATTTACGCGCTGCAAACAAAATGTGTAGGTGATTGGTACGAAACAAAATGTGCAGAGTCTTGAGCAGATCGTCTTCAACCTCTCGGTAGGGATTGGTTGGAAGGTGAAGGTACGAATGGAGGGAAATAGTCCGGCAAAATCTTCAGGGCAGAGTTCCTCCTAGTACAAAGCTCGTATTGCTATGAGCCCAAGACCGCACAATTTCGTGTTCGAGTTCAGAAAGCCTCTTAGTAACGGCCAGCCCCTTTAAATGTTACTTGAAGCTTAACTTTTACCACAGAGCTCTTTTATTTTGGCAAATATGTCTGCATCTACATCCAAATTCACCACAAAAATGACTTCTCTCTCACTACAAAAAATGTATTTACAAGAAGCACTACATATTTATATTTATAAATATCGCTACAAAAATGACCTCACTGTACAAAATACAAAGGCTTTGAATCGATGAAGAATTCTTGTTGCGCTTTGAAGCTTAAACCAAACGAATAATCTTGCGGTGCAGCCATCCCGGCCTTGCCTAAAACTCGGATGTTTCCCATTTGAATTGATGAAAGTATCTCCGCAATACGCAGGAGCTTTGGAATTATGTTCTTTTTCCAAAGATCCTCTGTAGGAAAAGGCTTTCAAATGCTCAGTCTTCAACTTCGGTGTGAAAAATGAAACTCGGAAATACTGTCGTGATGTCCCTAGAGGATTGGTTCACAGGCAGGTCAGTAATTTTCAATTAATACTGAAATTTTAGTTGAAAGGTTGGATGCTTCAAGTAAGAGACGCAGGCAAGTTACATACTTCAAATAAGGAAGAGTCATGTTTTTCAGAAGCGATGGATGCCGAAGCACGAAAACCTTCCATTCTTCTTTGTTAATTTTCCCATCTTTGTCAGCATCAGCGTCGGCAAATGTCTGCAGCACAATTAGAGATGCCGTGGGTGCTAAATTCTCTTGGCTCTAGATCACCAACACCCGGTAAATAAAATTCAGACCTAGACATGTTCAGCGCTTACCTTCTCAATGATTTCCTCAAGAATATCATCCGGCAATTTCACGTCGGATTCCATCAATATGGCAATCACCATTTGCTTAACCTGAAACACAGTACCAACTTAACAACACATCTAAAAATAGTTTACCTCGGAGATTCAGAGGTTAAGAAAAGTATCGTGCTCACCTCTTCTCGCTCAATGAATCCAGTTTGTCTCAGATCATATAGCCGAAATGCAACTGCAAGTAATCAACAAACACAAATCATTAAATAAGAACGACACACGACCTGCATTTACACAATCCAATACATAGCAGTAACACTTACAATCGATTTTGTCATCAATAGGGGCGTAAGGATGGAAGACATTGAGTGCATGAACAAACTCATCAAATTCAATGACACCATTTTTCTTTTCATCAAATAGATCAAAAACCTACAAGATCGAAAACAAGTTAGCAATCATACACACGAAGGCAGAGCTACACATACAAAACAAAACCATTCATTCCTTTTGCTCACCATCCATCACCGTCGCATTGATTGCCGTTAGTTGAGTGTGATTTAATCAATCTACTACCAAAATCTCAAAATTTAAACTCATCTAACTGCAATCAACACAATGGTGAGCAAAATTATTTCAGCTGCTCGATGCATTTACCCGGTCAAGGAACAGATTTTCGCCTTGGGGAGTTTGAAATAGTGCTAATTGAAGCTCCTCCTACAGCATAACCACCATTACACAATTAAGCACGACAACTCCAATCTCAAAAGAAACATCACAGTTCTTCAAAATATGAAGAATTCTAACTTTCTAAGCAAATTCAGCTGACCTTGTGAATCGATCCGTCGTCGATAATCGAGCTGCTCAGCTTCTTAAAAAGCTCATACAACGCCTCCAGCTCGTTGACAGTAACTGCATCATGATTTCATAATTTCTGTTAAATTTTTTTTTCCCAAATTCCAAAACAAAACGAAAGAAAATTCACAATTCCAATACATCTGGTTTCATCAGCGAGTTGAGACATATCGCCGCAAGCGAAACCGCGGTTGATTGGGCGGCCGGTACGGAGGCTGCAGCAACCGGTCACGGCGAAAACCAGCGCCTCTACCATAGCTGCAAACGGTATAAACGCCGCGCAGATCTTCTCCCCGATTGATAACGAACTCGATCTCTGCTCAACAGCCGGAAAAAAAAAAAAAAAAAAAAAAAAAAAAAAAATTACGCTCAATGCCGGTCGATTAATTCAACAGAAAATCAAAGTCAACATTTGAAAAAAAAAATATTTAAAAAACTCATGAAAATTGAATTAAATTAGGGAATTATTGTACCGAGAATTCCATTGCTGTCGTCTGCAACGGGGCGGAGACAGGATTTTCTTTCTTGGTGGGCTAACTGAAATTAATGTTATAAAATCATACATTTATTTTTTTTCTGACGTAAAAATTATATATTAGTCAATATAATAGATTATAAATTATTAAAAATTATAACGTAGCCGATATATTCAAGGACAATATAAATAATTAACTTATTAATTAAATCAAGAATAATTAAAGAAAGAGATTAAGAATGTACAAAGATCACTTCATTAGAAAAACGCAACAGAAAGTAAAGAATTGTGAACATAGGGATTTATTTGTGAATTTAAAAAAATTATTTTTCTTTTCTTAATTAAGAAGCATAGATTCTAAATCGTATAGTTTTTTTTTTACAAATAGGATAAAGAGAGACGTGAGATAGAATTAATTTAAAATTTTTGGTATAAAACTTATGGGGTGTAATATCTACACACATTTTTTTACTTCTTATACACCGCTCATTAATTTATGTCAGTTATCTTCTTCAATTCATTTGATCCGATGGTCGAAAATTAAAAGGGTATGTAAAAAATAAAAAAAGATGTGTAGATAACATATTCTAAACTTATTATTTATTACCTATCATCTACTAAATTTACATTAAATAATAACCTGTATTGAAATTAAATGACCTATAAACATGAGATTACAAAAGAATAATGTTATTCACATTTATTTTTACCTTCAACACATCTTTGCTAATTTTTGGCATTGACCATTTTCAAATGAAAGCATAAATAACATTAGCATTACAGAAAACCTTCCTAGGATATAGCCTACCTTAGCCTTGCGGGTCGCCCCGCCAACAGTTCATCGGATCGAGGCTACTTCTTCTGCGCCTTGTGCTCTTCGAAGAAAAATGTCCGCGGGTGCACCGGAAGGCTTCAAGGGGCTGCTTCTCTCTCGCTTCGCTGGCGCGGATTTTACATTTGGTTTCAGGGTGGACGAGCACGATACCCGCGCGAAGAGCTTCGATTTATATATCAACGGACGTCAAGTGCCTGTCCTAATCCCACCTAGCTGTGAATACAGGTGAGCTACGATAATGACACGTGGTTTGTCGATTGGTTTTGTAGCGCTTTGTCCTGGAGCATTCCCGCGACGGGTAGTGAGCTATGCAGGTTTTAGTGGAAAAGTTATTTTTTTAATTATTTTTTTTGGTGGAAAAGTTGGATACGTGGCTGGGATCATAACCATTTTTTATCCAATCACAGATCTAATAATTTGTCAACTAGGCAAATGATTGGATTATGCTAAAATCCATTTAAACTACTGGGATGGAGGAAGAGAAGGTTTAAATATGTAATGTTATAAGACGACGAGGAAAACTTTATCAAAGCAATCAATCACACGCTACAAAAAATATTTTGTTAATCTGACGTTTCGTGCTCATAACATAATCTATAAGTTTTGGGTTTGTGCTCGGATGTAACGGTTGGAGGTGTACTCATGATATGAAAATTCTTTTCCAACTAATTGAATAGTTTAAAGAAAAATGCTAGCAAGACTCATTAAAAAAAAAAAAAAAAGTATGGCCAGACTCACATACGTGAAATTACACTTCCTTAAACTGTAATATCAGTCACAGTTAAATGGATTAAATGAATGTAAGGTCTGAGTTGTTTCCTTATCGACTTTGGATCATAGCATCCCAAAAGTAGTCCTTACAAACAACCCATGCTTATATTTGGAGTTTCCCTGAAGATGAAGGGCAAAATGCGGCCATCCTAGCCCATTGAGTGCTCAACCTCCAGCCATCAAAATTACGTACTTTGTGACCCAAAAGTCATTTCTTTGTCTTCCACCTCCGCCTGCTTCCTCTCCCTGACCACCTCACTGGCTTGACGGCAAGACTCCATTTTCGTTCCCCTCATTTACTAGATCACCGCCGCCACCACCAAAATCTCCCACTACTAGACGGACCTCTTCGTCGCCACCACCGAACACCCAAAATACGACTATAGACATCCGAAATTATTTGATCCGCTCAACCGAAATTTGGAGCTATCTTATTACGCTTCATGATCATCACGTGGCACATCCACTGGTTTGGATCAAGTGGATGTTTTCTAGTAGACAACATGGTATGAAAATATGTTAGACAACATGGTATGAAAGTAAATGTGGTACCCTCTTATATTTGTAGGTCGAGGTGGAGCAAATATGGTATGAAAATGTTATAAGTGTAACATTATTCAAATATAAATAGTAGACAACATAACGTTTAGTAATTATTGTCTAACAATTTATGTCCGTTTTTAATAGGACAATATTTGGGAGACTAAAATTTTAAATTAAATAAAATGTTACCAACAGAAAATAAGCACATTAATTAATACTTAAATAATAATCAAATTATCAATAACCACATCATTTTTTAACATTAATCATTCTCCAACTCATCATCTAAACATTCACTTTTGCATGTGAAACTCCTTATTTGTTTAAATTTCTTTTACCAAGTCAGTGTAAGGCAACTGTTTATACATTTTTTTTTGTAACACTGTTTATACAATTATTGTCATTGTTTAATGGGTATAATTAACACATGGATTAAACAATAAATAAGGCACAAACGTTTCTGTATTATAACTAGCGATTACGTGTGGAACGAGTCTCTTTGTGGGCAAATTTGTGGGCGAATATGTAATATCACGATCGATGATGGCTTACGAGGTTGTTATGACACAACCATCGCAGTCTTAGGTAGGGGTGGTGTCACATCTCGGTCCGGGACGAATCACTTTCTGAACCCGTTCCACCACCGTAGCACTATATTGTCCGCTTTGGGCTTACCATTCCCTCACGGTTTTGTTTTTGGGAACTCATGAGCAACTTCCCAGTGGATCACCCATCATGGTATTGCTCTAGCCTGTTAGGTTTTGAACTTCCGTATCATGATAAGGATACCTAAAAACGTGGATTGAATCAATTAGAAGTCATGACCATGTCAACAACATGTCTCCTGGATTTGAGGGATTGAGGGAGACTAATCTCCTGGAATTGAGGGATTGTGGGACTGTTAAACCTTGTCTCATTTGATGTAAAAGATAATAGGTATTAACTGATCCCATGATAGCTGGGATCATGTTAGGAATATAGCCTATAAATATGAACGTCCCTGCTCACCAGAAAACACGTTCACTCGATCACTAGACTATCGCTAGTATTGGACATAAGGGCTGTGTGAGTAGAAGACTTTCTGTTAACTTCTTTTAAGTGTGTTCGCATTACCTCATGGCTTCTGCAGGTATGTATATATATATATATATATATACACTGATTCATTCATTTAAATTATCTTATTGTTTTTTGTAATCTTAGTTTGGGACTAAATGCTTATTCTAACAATTGGTATCAGAGCCTTTTTAGTCTCACTGAGATTCAAGTTTTTGTATATATGTATCTATACTTCATAGTGTTCTGCAGTGACAGCAGAATAAAGGAGGATCATGTGTGGATTTGTTTTCTTAGTATAATTGATCGTATGAACTACATCAAAATGGGTTCATATTGAAATGTTAAACTAAGAAATCAAAAGTATGGGAATTCGTAGTTCATTTAATCATAACATGCATATAAGATCTTCTAAAGAAGGCAACGTATGAATGGTTCGATTAATGGAATAGGGCATAGTTTGGTGAATGGTTAACTGTGTTTCGGATTCTTGTTTAAAGACTTGAGTTTTGAAATATTTTTAACAACTAACTAAATGGCTATGCATGGATTAAGTTCTTGCAGTAAATGTTCCTCACCCAAAGGTGTTGTATCTTACTGTGTTTTTCCCTACTTCATTGTTTTCATAATCATGGCTTCTGCAGCTTCTGCAGTGAATCCCACTTCAATGAATTTTTCTTCTATTGAGCCTTTAAGTGGAGGAAATTACAAAAAATGGAGACAGGATGTGGAGATTATTCTTGGACTAATGGACTACGATCTGGCACTGAGGGAAGATGAACCACAAGCACTGGATAACAATAGCACCGTTGAACAAAGGCTGAAACTTGAAAAATGGGAGAAAGTGAATCGCATGGCACTATTGGTGATCAAACGATCCATTAGTGAAGCTGTTAGAGGAGGCATTCCTGCAACTGACAAAGTGAAGGATTTCCTGGAGGCAATTGAGGCAAAATTTAAGGTTTCAGAGAAGGGAGAGATGGGAAACCTCATGACTACCTTGACAACTCTGAAATATGATGGGAAAGGCACTGTCAGAGAACACATTCTTAAGCTAGTGGAGGCTGCTGCGAAGCTCACAGACCTGGAGGTTCCCATTGATGATGCTTTTGTTGTTCATATGGCCCTTAATTCCCTCCCAGATGCATATGAACAACTGAAGACGTCATACAACACACAAAAGGAGAAGTGGAGTCTGAATGATCTCATTTCCATATGTGTTCAAGAAGAAAGCAGGATCAAAAGGGTGTCAAAAGAAACAGTGAATTTCATAAAGGCAGAGACTACGAGGAAAACTATCTCGACATCTGGTAAGCCATATAAACCTTTTTCCTATTCTCATGCTGCTGGAAATGATACTCCATCATCCTCCAAGGGATCTCAAGGTTTTAAAGGCAACATTGAAAATATTAAATGTTATTTCTGCAAAGAATTTGGTCACTTGAAGAGGGACTGTGATAAACGAAAGAAATGGGCACCTAAGAAAGGTAATAAAATTGAAAATGTTTTTGTCTGTGTTAATGTAAATCTTGTTGAAATCCCTCCAAATTCTTGGTGGTTTGACACTGGTTGTTCGGTGCATATTACCAATTCCTTGCAGGGGTTCACAAGAAAAGAATTTTCAAGAAATGAGGTCTATGATGTTCACGTTGGGGATGGGAATAAAGTAGCTGTGGAGGCAATACGCACCCTAAAGCTCAAATTGTCAAGTGGTTTCGTTTTACAGTTGCTAGATGTTCTTTATGTTCCTAGGTTAACTAGAAGTTTAATTTCTGCTTCAAAGCTTGTAAAAGACGGTTATGTTTTTGTTGGGGATGATGAAAGTGTACGGATTTATAAGAAAAGTAATATGAATCTTTTGCTTGGTATTTGTTTTTTAAACAATGATCTTTGGAGGTTGAATTGTCAAGTAATGTTAAATTCAAAATGTTTGACAGTGGAATCAAATTTATCTTTGAAAAGGTCTCTGACTAATGAAGGGTCTTTAATGCTTTGGCATAGAAGGCTTGGACATATTAACAAGCAAAGATTAGAAATTCTAGTTAAAGAACAAATGCTTCCAACGTTGGATTTTAATGATATGCAAAATTGTATTGACTGTTGGAAAGGGAAATTAACAAACACAAGGAAAATTGGTTCCACAAGAAGTCTTAACCTCTTAGAAGTCGTCCATTCAGATGTTTGTGGACCTTTCTCCACGCAAACAATCTGCAAAAATGCCTATTTTGTGTCTTTCATTGATGATTTTTCTCGATATGCATATGTATATCTAATATCCGAGAAAAATCAAGTGTTTGATTGTTTTAAAAATTTCAAAAATGAAGTGGAAAGACAACTAGAAAAGAAAATTAAAATCTTGAGATCGGACCGTGGAGGGGAGTATTATGGCAGGTACACAGAGAAAGGTCAACAAAAGGGTCCAATGGCCATGTTCTTGGAAGAAAACGGGATTCAAGCTCAGTATACTACTCCCGGAACACCACAGCAAAATGGTGTAGCCGAGAGAAAGAATAGGACCTTGATCGAAATGGTGAGATGCATGATGAGTAGGACTGATCTTCCTATGTTTCTATGGGGTGAGGCTCTTAAAATGGCAAATTATATATCGAATAGAGTCCCAAGTAAATCCGTGCACAAGACTCCATTTGAACTTTGGACTTCAAGAAAACCTAGTTTGAATCACCTTCATGTATGGGGATGTAAGGCAGAAGCAAAAATGTACAATCCAGAGGCAAAGAAACTTGACTCTAAGACTGTAAGCTGCAGTTTTATTGGTTTTCCCGAGAGATCAAAGGGGTACAGGTTTTATGCTCCAACCTTACATACGAGAATATTTGAAACAAATAGTGCAAGGTTTATTGAAGCGGAAGAATCAAATGGAGATAAGGCTCATGATTTTATTTTTGAAGAAGAAGAAGAGGTTGTGACAACAATTTCCCCAATGTCATCAACCAAAATTGATTTTGCAACTCTTGACACGCAAAACCAAGTCCATGAAGATTTTTATCAAAGTGATTTTGGTGGGGCTACTGGTTTCCAGCATGCATCAAGCAGCAGCAATACACAAGTCTGCAACATGCAATATAATGGAGATGAAAATCATGGTACAACTACCATGCAATCAGTAATGGTTCCTGCAACAAGGAGGCAGCCTCAACGTACAAGAAAGTCTCCAATTTCAGGAGATTTTCTTGTTTATGTGGGAGAAGCTGAGAAACTAGAGAAGACTGTCGATGACTCACTTGATTTTCAGCAAGCAAATGGAGATAGAACTGAACATGAGGAAGGCATAGAGATTGATCCAGTCACCTTCAAGCAAGCGATGACAAGTGAAAAGGCTGAGCAATGGAAGATAGCCATGCAAGAAGAACTGGACTCCATGTATTCGAATGGAGTGTGGGTCTTGACAGAAGCAAATGAGTCCATAAAACCCATTGGATGCAAATGGGTATACAAAACAAAGAAAGACTTAAAAGGAAAGGTTCAGAGGCATAAAGCAAGACTAGTTGCAAAGGGGTATACTCAAAGGGAAGGATTGGATTACTCTGAGACATTCTCACCTGTTTCTTCAAAGGATTCTCTCAGAATCATCCTTGCTATAGTTGCTCACTACAATCTAGAACTCCACCAAATGGACATGAAAACTGCGTTCCTAAATGGAGTGTTAGATGAGGAGATTTACATGGTCCAGCCACCTGGTTTTGTTGAAATGGGGCAAGAACAAATGGTGTGCAAATTGAAAAAGTCGATTTATGGGCTGAAACAAGCTTCCAGGCAGTGGTTCTTAAAGTTTGATGAGCAAAATAACCAGTTTTGGTTTTGTTGAAAACAAAATTGATGATTGTTTGTATCTCAAGGTATGTGGCTCGAGGTTTATCTTTCTAATTTTATATGTTGACGACATTTTATTAGCAAGTAATGATCTTAATCTCTTGCTGGAAACAAAGAAATTACTGTCACGAACGTTTGAAATGAAAGATATGGGTGAGGCTTCCTTCGTTTTGGGTATAGAAATTATTCGTGATAGAAGCAGATGCCTTTTGGGTCTTTCACAGAAGACCTATATTGAGAAAATGCTCAAGAGGTACAACATGCGAGATTGTTCAAAGGGTGAAGCACCAGTGAGCAAAGGAGATAAATTAAACAAGTCTCAATGCCCTAGTAATGAGATTGAAATGCGAGGGATGGCTAACAGGCCATATGCGTCTATCGTTGGCAGTCTATTGTATGCTCAAGTGTGCACTAGACCGGATTTAGCCTTTGCTATAAATATGCTTGGAAGATTTCAAGCAAATCCAGGAGAAAAGCATTGGACAGCAGCTAAAAAGGTTATGAGATACCTGCAAAGGACAAAGATTACATGTTGGCGTATGGGAAATCTGAGAAATTAGAATTGGTTGGCTACTGTGATTTTGATTTCGCAGGTTGTGAGGATGACAGGAGGTCCACGAGTGGGTTTATTTTCCTGTTGGCTGGCGGTGCAATATCTTGGAGAAGTGCAAAACAAAAAACCTTGGCCACTTCAACAATGCAAGCTGAGTATATTTCATGTTTTGAAGCCTCACAACAAGCTAGCTTCTTGAGGAATCTCATCACTGGAATGCAGGTTGTTGAATGCATAAGAAGACCAATTGTCATTTTCTGTGACAATAAGGCAGCCGTGTTCTTCTCCAAAAACAATAAAAAATCTTATGCAGCGAGGTTGATGGAAGTGAAATATCAGTCAGTAAAAGAAAAGGTGAAGGCTGGGATAGTTTCCATTGAGCACATTAATACATCGGAAATGCTGGCAGATTCTCTCACAAAACCTCTTGGATTTGGAGTGTTTAAAGATCATGTTACGTGCATGGGTGTTGTGGAATCTTTTGATGCTTATGTGATGCGTGAATGAAGGTTAACTTCTCTCATCATTTTCTGTTTTCATGAAAGCTTAATAAGCATGAGTTATTGTATTCATATGTTGGTTTATTTATGACAATGAATTCAATATGATTGTTTCGACTACTGTGTATATGTACAAATATATATGTGCAGTTTTATGAAATGATGAATTACTGATCAAACCAAGGTTTAATGAGCTGGTCGTTATAAAAGGCTTATCGTTGGAGCTAAATAAAAGCTTGACAATGATGTTTGGCTTGATCAGTGGGAGTGTGAATGAATGACATGTTGAATATGTCTGCTTGCTCTGTGAATATCATGCATGAGCAGTTTTGGGGGATGTGATCTCAGAGTGTTAGTACAAATTATAACGTACGAATTTTCTGGGGTTCAACTCTTTGAAACTCTTCATGGCAGATATGAATTGTTGTATGGTTGAAATGATTCAAGTGATCACTGAAGGGATTGGTTTAATGCGTTGGACAAGGAACATGATAAGCGGAAGTTCAAAAGTGGGAGAATGTTAGGTTTTGAACTTCCGTATCATGATAAGGATACCTAAAAACGTGGATTGAATCAATTAGAAGTCATGACCATGTCAACAACATGTCTCCTGGATTTGAGGGATTGAGGGAGACTAATCTCCTGGAATTAAGGGATTGTGGGACCGTTAAACCTTGTCTCATTTGATGTAAAAGATAATAGGTATTAACTGATCCCATGATAGCTGGGATCATGTTAGGAATATAGCCTATAAATATGAACGTCCCTGCTCACCAAAAAACACGTTCACTCGATCACTAGACTATCGCTAGTATTGGACATAAGGGCTGTGTGAGTAGAAGACTTTCTGTTAACTTCTTCTAAGTGTGTTCGCATTACCTCATGGCTTCTGCAGGTATGTATATATATATATATATATATATACACTGATTCATTCATTTAAATTATCTTATTGTTTTTCGTAATCTTAGTTTGGGACTAAATGCTTATTCTAACATAGCCCCCTTCTCACTTAACTTCGGAGTTCCTACAGAACCCGAAGCCAGTGAGCTCCCAAAAGGCCTCGTGCTAGGTAAGGATGGAAATATACATTTAAGGATCACTCCCCTGACGATGTGGGATGTCACAGGTGGGCACTTGGAATCGAAAATTGAAACTGAAACCGAGACACAAATCGAATCGAACTGCACCGAACGGTTTGATTTTGCGGTTTTGAAACCAAACCGCAGCAAAGAAAACGGTTTGGTTGCGGTTTTGGGTTTTCAAAACCGAAACCGCACCATATATTGAATGTTATGTAATTTTGCACCACTATTCGAATCCATACATGATACATCTGTCTCCCTCTCTCTCTCCCAAAACTCATCTTCATCTCTATCTCTCTCAAAACTCATGAAGCTCAAAAGGGGAACTGGGTTCGTTTGAATGTTATGTAATAAGTGTTAACATTATTCAAATATAAATAGTAGACAACATAACGTCTAATAATTATTGTCTAACAATTCATATCCATTTTTTAATGGGATAATATTTGAGAAGATTAAAATTTTAAACTAAATGATATGTTACCAATAGAAAATAAGCATATTAATCAACATTTAAGTAATAATCAAATTATCAATAACCACATCATTTTTTAAAAATCATTCTCCAACTCATCATCTAAACATTCACTTTGCATATGAAACTCCTCATTTGTTTAAGTTTCTTTTACCCGTCAGTGTAAGGCAACTGTTTATACATTTTTTTTTTTTTGGTAACACTGTTTATACAATTATTGTCAGTATTTAATGGGTATAATTAACACATGGATTAAACAATAAACAAGGCACAAACGTTTCTGTATTATAACTAGCGATTACGTGTAGAACTAGTCTTTTTGTGGGCAAATTTGTGGGCGAATATGTAATATCATGATCAATGATTGCTTAAGAGGTTGTTATGACACTACCATCGCAATCTTAGAAGGGTGTATTCAATTAGAATTTTGAAAGATTTTAATTCTTTTAATGAATATATAGGTATTCAATCAAGAATTTAAGTGATTCTCTAAAATTCAAAGTGTGTTCAATTAGAATTTAAAATAGTTTATCAAAATCATTAGAAGTCCGGGTGTATTCAATTAGGATTTTAAAGAAATTTATAACATTCCAAGTGTATTCAATTATAAATTGATTTTAAAGAATTCGAGAAAGTTGAGGAATTAGAGGGAATTTGAGAGATTTTGTAGTGTATTTTAAGCATCCATAAATCTCACATCTTCCCATGAGATTTCGAGGGAATTTAATCAAAATTTTATATGAAATCTCTACAAATCAATTAGAGGGGTGTATTCAATTGGGAATTTAAGAGATTTTAGTAGATTTATAAATTCATAGATTTTTATGAAGTTTAACTGATTTATAAAGATTCTATGCAAAATTTTAATTCAATTCCCTCAAAATCTCATAGAGAGAGATAAGATTTGTGGATGCTTAAAATACACTACAAGATCTCTCCAATTCCCTCTAATTCATCAACTCTTCCAAATTCTTTAAATTCTAATTGAATACACCTGAAATGTTATAAACTTCTTTAAAATTTTAATTGAATACACCTGGAGTTCTAAGGATTTTAATAAATTATCTTAAAATCCTGATTGAATAAACATTGAATTTCAGATAATCACTTAAAATCATAATTGAATGTCCCTAGATTCATTAAAATAATTAAAATCCCTCAAAATTCTAATTGAATACACCCCCCCTTAAACTCTATAAAAATCCATGGATTTATAAATACATTAAAGTCTCTCAAATTCTCAATTGAATACACCCTCTTTAATCAAATGGCTATAATTTCTCAAGCAAAAATAGTTGTATGAGTAGACTTCCCATTGATTCTCAGTACTAAAATCTAATGATTAATTCACATGGATTTTATAAGATTCCAATATTGTCAATTTCAAATTTTCTTTGTTGGAAAAATTATTAAAATAAAGAAACAAATGTAGTAGATGTTCGAAATCCACTGCTGGTGTGAAAATCAGACTAGTGATCAGGGGGAGGTTAAAATACCTTTATAAGTCTTCCTGGGCCCCAAAAAGAGTGAATAAATGTGGCTTGCCACCAGTTATCCCTAAAAAAAAAAAAAAAAAAAAAGTCATAGATAATATTATTGATATATTTGTTATAATATAAGCGAACAACTACGAAGAAAAACCTAGCAGCATTGATTGTTGTGGATGTAGACGTGCAATATGTCTAGGAAAGATTTTTTTCGAACGGTGAATGACAAATTGATTGAGAGGGTTCGAAAGCTGAGTGTTCTAAAGCCTGGTTTGGTACTGAGGTGATTCTGAAAAAAGCTGGGAGCTGTTTTTGTGTTTGGTAAACATTCAACTTCAGTTTTTTTTCACAGTTTTTTGTGAAAAAAAGCCAAAAACAAGAAGCTGCAAAACCCAACTTTGAAAAACCGGCTTTTTTCACATATGTTTTACATAAAAATTTACCAAACACTATAATACTGCTTTTTTTTTTTTTTTTCAAAAACACTTTTACAAAAAAGTTTACCAAACACTCTGCTGCTTTATTTCACAGCTGCTTATTTTCACAGCACAGTAGAAGCAGTTTTTTTTCAAAGCACATCAATACCAAACCAGCCCTAAGTATGGATGCAACTCAGGCAGGTTAGATGGTCAACCTAACTCTAACCCAATCTTCACAATTTGGGTATGAGTTGGATCGGATTCGCCCAACTTTATCTAGTTTAATCTTATGACATCTTATTTGCTTTATTTCCCAAATTTTGAACCAAACAACGTTAATATTAGTTAAATTTCATTTACACATCATCATTCACACAAAAGTTAAAACAAACAACTTGAACACTATTTCTAATAGGGAACTGTTATTAGCACTCCAAAAATCTCAATTTGCACTCATCACAAGTGTATTTTTCTTTAAATATAGAAAGTTTGGAGTGCTAAATCAGAATTTTGGAGTGCTAATAACAATTCCCTTTCTAATATTTCAACAATGCAAAGTTCAAATTAAATTATAAGACGTAAACTAAAACTTTAACCAAAAGAAATGTAAAAGTAATAATGTCATTCATTATCCAAAACTTATACATAATTTTTATAATATAAAGTGAGATGGTAATATATGGATGAGTAAATTTGAGCTCAAAATCAAGCTAGGTTTAGGTTGACATGGTCGGGCAAGATTTTAACCCAACTCAACCCAATCAATGATCGGGTTGAGATTGAGTTGGGTTTGAGCGGTTTTTTTTCTTCATTGTAACCCGTCCGGTCGAATTTAAAATCATATTGGATATGAGCATATTCGGATTGACCTAACCGAAATTAGACCCCTAATACTAAATAATTATAGAGAAGTTATTGGCCATTTTTAACTGTTAAGTAAATGTGGACCTACGAGGATCCATAATTAGCAGTCACTCATGTACGTAGACAAAACATGGAGTACCTTTATCGCATTAGTTAAGAATCATTACCTTTAATTTGTCGTTAAAGCCGTGTTTTTTTTCCCTTGCCTTTGGCAAGGTTGGTAGTTGGTGCTCCAAATCGATCGGTTTTTTAACCAAAATGGTCTTTGTGATTTGCATAACTCATCACTTTGGTCCCTGAGATTTCAAATCAATAGAAATGGTCCCTGAGATTGTCCACCATCCATCATTTTGGTCCTTCCATTGAAAACTCCTTTAAGTGTCCTAGAGCTTTTGGCCGGAAGTTTGAGCAAAGCTTCGTAACTCAATCGTTTCTTAACCAAATTCGACTCATAATATATCAAAATGAAGATAGGAAAGTGTAGAATAAGATTATATCTATTTGGAAGCCCAATGGTTGCCGGAGATGGTCAGAAAATAGCCTCAAAGTTGACTGGTCCGAGGGAAAACTGGAAAACTCGCAGGAAATTGGGTAAACTTTAAACGTTCATAACTTCTTCAATACTCAATGAAATCAAGTGATTCAAGAACGAAAATCATACTTCTCAACGAGATTGAGAGAATGATACCTTCTTTGATGGCTAAATCACCGTGTTTTGGCCCAAAAACTGCTCGAAAATGGCTAACTTGAGACCAAGATGGCCACTTTTGAACCATTTTCCGACCAAAGCACGGTGATTTAGCCATCAAATAAGGTACCATTCTCTTCATCTCGTCGAGAAGTATGATTTTTGTTTTTAAATCACTTGAGTTCGTTAAGTATTGAAGAAGTTATGAACTTTTAAAGTTTACCCAGTTTCCGGTGAGTTTTTCAGTTTTCCCTCGGACCAATCAACTTTGAGGCTATTTTCCGTCTATCTCAGGCAATCATTGGGCTTCCAAATGATATAATCTTATTCTACACTTTTCTATCTTCATTTTGATATATTATGGGTCGAATTTGGTTAAGAAACGATTGAGTTACGAAACTTTGAAAATTGCTCAAACTTCCGGCCAAGAGCTCCGGAACACTTAACGAAGTTTTTAACGGAATAACAAAAATGATGGACGGTGGACAATCTCAGGGACCACTTCTATTGATTTGAAATCTAAGGGACCAAAGCGAGTAGTTATGCAAATCTCAATGATCATTTTAGCTAAAAAGCCTATTTGGTTTGGTTCGCTTTTACCTTAATTGGCCCATGGTTGTTGCGAGTATCTCAAGGAACGGTCAAGGCTTCTGTAAGGAGATGGAGCTGAGTCAACTAATGACTGACGTGTGGGTCTTTCCTTTTCCTCGATAATTTTATTTTCGTGCGTATATTTTGTTGTGTCGTTTCTGTGTGCTTGCCTTACATTTTGCGGGTGTTGTGATGTGAATTTGAAGTAGGATTGTTTTCTCTCTCTCTCTCTCTCTCTCTCTCTCTCTCTTTTTTCCTTCAATTTCTTTCTTTTTTACTTGAACGATCACGGTTAAGTCACGTCAATATCTTATATTAATTTTTTATGAAAAGAGAAAGATAAAATAGAGAATACAAGAGGAGGGGATAGAATGAGATGGAAATGAGGGAAGAGAATCCTAGTACTGTGAAATTACTTTTATGTGGATGTATTTTTGTTCATTATTCTTTAATGAATAATGTTAAAGTAAATTAAATTTGATAAACTAAATTATGTGACTGTTGAAAATTGAATTATTGATTAAGTGTTGATTAACTGCTTATTTTTTTATTGGCAACACATCATTTGGTTTGCAAATTTAGTTTAAAAATTGATCTCCCTAGTATTATTTTTTTCTAATATTATCAGGTAATACTCATTGCTCTAATTATTATCATTGATGATTTTAACATTCTAGGTTTGTCTATCCACTACACAAATCTTGAATTTTAAACTCATTCAATGGTAATAAATAACATAGTGAGGTTTACCATCACTTGAAAAATATTCCCGAAAATATTTCCAAAGTACTCCGATTAAAATTTATCGTGTTTATCAATTTTCAGTAAATCTATATTAAAGGCATGTGATATCAATGTTGTATTAGGATTAGATTTCGTGTTTCCCTGTTATTCGTATTTTTGTTGTTCTTTTAGTAAATTTGTCCTAAAACCCTCCGTTTCATCACTGTACTATGGGATCTGTTCGAAAAAAGACATTAGGTGTTGTCAAGTTGAGCGAACCTCGAATGCCTTCATCGTATAAGTACCAGAGTACTCGGTTCTTCTTTGTTAATGCAGGTAATAAAAGGAGAGGAAAATTTGGACACATGGCTTGGACCTTTCTGTCAAGCACATGAAAATTCCTGACCATATTTATAAATAATTCAAATTCACAGCTCGGACTGATCACGCCATGGTTGATATGCTTTGCCTGCCTAAATGCGTACAACAATACAAAAGTAAAGGTGGCTGGATAATGACCACACATACATATCCTCTGTTTAAAGTTATGTATTTGATTAAGATCGGATATGAAGCAATCACGCCGCTTAATCGTATAATCAAATATCATACCGTCTTTTCATTTTATAAGTGAGAAATTTTTATATGAATTTCGTGAGTAGTGATTCGATACTAATTTGTTATTATAGTTGTATCTAAAAACATCCATTTATAGTTTTAATTTCTTACTTTTCTTTCATATAATTCTTTCATTTTTTTTTTGTTTAACAACGAGACCAAACGCTCGATAAGAAAATCATGAGGTTTTTGGGTATATGTGGTCCAATATACTAGTGAATAGAGTATTAGATTTCTATTCATGCGCTCTAAGTTCGAAACTCCTCACCTCTTAAATTATTGTAATGGTTTCAAACTCTCTTCTTCCCTCTAATAATAGTAAAACTTTTGAAATATCATGAGGTCTTAGGGTCCAAGCAGCACCTATAACAACAACAACCAAACCAAAATTATTGTCTTACTAAATTATCATTAAGGCAATTAATGTCAAAGTTATTGAGCTAAGATAATTATTGTCTTACTAAACAGTAATTATTCGAGTGCATTTTCACTTTTAAAATTGAATGGTCCAGGCAACTAGTTTTTTTTTATATTTAATTAAAATAAATAAATTTAATATAATTTTCTGTTATAAATAGGCAAAAGTTGGAGAGATAACATTTGCTAGTAACAGAAGCGAAGCAAGTGTAAAATATCACACTGTAATTATAACACAAGAGGATGACAAATAAAAGAGGGAAGGAGAGATGCTGATGTTGTTGATCTTTTCTTTTCGCAGTGTGTTTTGATAGCACATAGAGCGCTCTATTTATAGAGTAACTCCAAACAAACGTAATCATTACATCTTGAAAAGCACAGCACATACTTTTTGAAAGTATCACACGAATACAATCATCATTCTTTTCCCAAGTCCACATTATTGTTTGGGCATTCATTCATCCACCAATATCTGCAACACACCCCATTGGATGCCCACATATCAACATCAGTTGCCTCGTTAAAACCTTGCTCGGAAAAAACTAATGGGAAAAAACCATAGCAAAGGAAAAAGAGTACAACTTTACCTGAATTGTTGATATAATGTTAAGTATGTTTATGTTGCCTCGTTAAAACCTTGATAAGAAAAACTCAGTGGGAAAAATCCTAATCGAATGAAAAAGAGTACAACATGCATGTATCATGAATGCTCCCCCTTATGTGTATCTCCCCCTGATTCTGCATTCTTCAAATTTAGCTGATTGGTAAGCCGGCGTAATCCGATACTTTGCGCTAACTTCTAAAACGTGCACTTTGGTAGAGATTTGGTGAACATGTCTACCAGATTTTCATTGAAACGGATTTGTCTGACTTCAATAACTTTAGTCTTCTAAAGCTCATGTGCACTGAAAAACTTTGGAGATATGTGTTTAGTCTTATTGCTCTTGATGAATTCTTCCTTTATTTAGGCAACTGTTGTAAATATTGGTGGATAAATGAATGCCCACACAGTAATGTGGACTTGGGAAAAGAATGATGATTGTATTTGTGTGATATTTTCAAAAAGTGTGTGTTATGCTTTTCAAGATGTAATTATTATGTTTGTTTGGAGTTGTTTTATAAATAATGTGCCCCGTGTGCTATCAAAACACACTGTGAAAAGAAAAGATCAATAACATCAGCATCTCTCCCTCCCTCTTTTATTTGTCATCCTCTTGTGTTATCGTTACAATGTGATATTTTACATATGTTTCGCTCCTGTCACTAGCAAAGGTTATCTCTCTAACTTTTGCCTATTTATATTACGTTATCAACACGATTCTCTAACCAGCTCCCATCTCCCTTCCTCGAAAAATGCTTCCTCTAAGGATTTTACTATTCTTCTTTTTCCTCTGCCTCACCTGTATAATGTACCCTCGCGATGAACTACTAGTACCATGTCTACTTCTCGTTCTCAATTTAACAATTACTTATATCTTTGATTTCTTGTTTGGTGTAGTTCCTTATTACTAACCCAATTTTTATTTATATTAATTTTACTGTAATTAAACATGGTGTGGTACAATCGCCCATCTTGAACTGCAAATTTAATCTTACTGCAATCCAAGATGTTGCGGTATCATCGCTTATCTTGAGCTGCAGATTTAATTTTATTGCAATTTTAGTTGGTGCGGTATAATTGCCCAACCTGCTCTGCATATTTAAATTTTCCTGCTACTTGAGTGGTATGCAATAATCGCTCATCATATGCTATATTTTGTTTACAATGAGAATGATGTGGTACAATCGCCCTCCTCATTAATCATGTAAATCTCAAGCCTGAAGTTTTGAGTGCTTATCATTTTGACCTGAAGATTAAAATGAAAAATTTGTAAGATCAGAAGTTCTAACACTACATCCCTCCAGAATACATATTATTGTAAGTTCTTACACATCTCATTTTTCAATCGGAAAAGAAAATGGCGAACTTGGCAAAACTTGATTTTATTGCCCTAGACATTACTGGGAATAACTACCTTACCTGGGTAGTGGATGTCAAGATTCATCTGGAGGCAAGGAATCTTAAAGAAACAATCAAGGAGGAGAACAATGCATTTTCTCAAGATCGGGCGAATGCCATGATCTTTATCCGTCGCCACCTCGATGAATAACTAAAGAGCGAATACCTGACGGTTGAAGATCCATTAACCCTCTTGAATGCACTAGGAAATAAATATAATCACCAGAAAATAGTGATTCTTCTAATGGCTCGTTATGAGTGGACTCACCTGAGGATCCAGGATTTCAAGTCAGTGGCTGAGTACAATTCTACGATGTTCAGAATTAACTCCTAGATAAAGCTCAATGGGGAAAACACCACTGATGAAGATATGCTAGAAAAGACTTTCAACACCTTTCATACTTCCAATGTGCTCATGTAGTAGCAGTATAGAGAGTGAGGCTTCACTGAATACAACCAGCTAATATATGTGCTCCTAGTAGCTGAACAAAATAATGAGCTTCTGATGAAGAATCATCAGTCTCGGCCTACTGGATCTGCACCATTCCTAGAAGTAAATGATGTTTCCCTCAAAATGAACATCACATCCTCTCGTGGCAATAATTACAAACGAGGATGTGGCCACAAACGAGGTCGATGAAACGGGAAAGGCAAGAATCATGGTGTTTAGTTTCACAACCAGATTACAATGCATAATTCAGGCCTGAGCTTCAAAAATGTAAATCGCCACAAAGGCAAAACTCATATGAACAATGCTCCTAGAAACTCTAAATGAACCTACGATAGGTATGGTGGCAATGGGCATTAGGCGCGTACCTATCATACCCCAAAACATCTGGTGGATCTATATCAAGTCTCCCTCAATGAGAAGGGTGTTGAGACCAATTTCCTCGACCAAGCTAGACCAATGGATATACCTGATCCAGTGTACAACTTTTCAAGGCAGTTGAACACAACCCACCTAGATGTCTCGGACTTCATTGTGGAAAGAGAGAATGAAGTGTATTGGTCCAATTGAATCATTCATGTTTAATGTACTCTTATTATTCTGAACTTGTAGTCTCAATGCTTGCATTTCAAAATCAATAAAAGTGGCATGTCAATTTCCTTTTATTATAAATAAATTAACTGTGATTTCCTTACTCTTAAAGCATGGATAAAAACTATGGTCATTCTCAAAACAAGAGTAATGGCGGAGATATTTGTCTTGCAAACAGCGCAACAATGCATACAATACTTCGAGATCGAAAGTATTTCTCAAACTTGATGCTTACAAAAGTAAAGGTAACAACAATATCAGATCAATCAGATGTAATTGAAGACTAAGGAAAATCCCAGATCATGTTACCAAATGGAACAATATTGTCTATACAGAATGCGTTGTACGCTACTCGATCTACTCAAAATTTATTGAGTTTTAATGACATATGTTTAAATGGACACTACATTGAAACTAAAGTTGCAGAAAATGTGGAGTATCTATGCATTACCTCCAATGATATCCAGAAGCGTATATTGGAGAAGTTGCATAGTTTGTCGAGTAGATTGTATTATACATACATAAAGACAATTGAATCACATACTGTCATAAACCAGAAGTTCATTGATTCAAAAATTTACATGCTTTGGAATGACCGTCTGGGTCATCCAGGATCCATCATGATGCGTAGGATCATTACCAACTCTAATAGACATCTATTATTGAGCATACACATTGTTATCTCAAATGATAACCCTTGCAAGATTTGTTCTCAAGGGAAGTTGGTAATTAGACCATCACAACTAAAGGTCGATGTTGAATCCCCATCATTTTTGCAAAGAATTCAAGAGGATATTTGTTGGCCTATTCAACCATCTTGTGGACCATTTCGATATTTTATGGTTTTGGTTTATGTATCTACCCGATGGTCACATGTTTGTCTCTTGTTTACTTGAAATGTAGCTTTTGCGAGACTTCTTACTCAGATATTTAAATTGCAAGCACAATTCCCAGATTACCCCATTAAGTTAATCCAACTTAATAACGTTGGTGAATTTACTTCTCAAACCTTTAATGATTGCTGCATGACATTAGGCATTGATGTTGAACATCATGTTCCTCATGTCCATACTCAAAATGGTCTAGTAGAAGCATTCATCAAGCAGCTTCAATTAATAGCTCGCACTCTGCTCATGAAAACAAAATTGCCAGTTTCTGCATGGGAACATGCCATTTTGCATGCTACATCATTGGCTCGATTGAGACCTATAGCCAACCACCAATACTCATCAATACAACTCATGTTTGGGCATCAGCCAAACATTTCACATTTACTAGTTTTTGGTTATGATGTTTATGTGCCGATTGCACCGCTACAACGCACTAAAATAGGACCTCAGAGCGGACTGAGAATTTATGTGGGTTTTAATTCACCATATATCATTAAATATTTGGAACCTTTGACAGGTGATATTTTTATAGAACGTTTTGCTGATTGTGACTTTGATGAGACAGTCATCCCGTCATTAGGGGAGAAAAGACCGTTCTAGAAGAACGGCAGGAGTTAACATGGGTTGTACCCACCTTATCTCATTTTGATCCACGTAACACTCAATGTGAAAATGAAGTGAAATGATCGTTCATCTTCAAAGTATTACTAATCAAATTCCAAATGCATTTAATGATACTATGAAAATGGCAAAATCACATATACAAGTTGCAAATGCACTTGCAAGAATTGATGTTCCTGTTGGACAAAATAAAATGGCAGCGAATGATTCATCTAGTGCACGTCTCAAGCATGGTAGACCCCCAGGTTCAAAAAATTCAGCCCCTTGAAAGAGAAAGTTGAAGACACAACTAAATCCAAATGAAATTATTCAAGAAGAGAAAATGAATGACAAGTCCACAATTCATGATTCTGTACTTCCAGAAGAAAAAAAAATGTCATTGATGAGATACATGTCCCTTAAAAGATAGAGGTACATGAAAGCAAAGAAATCTCCATAAATTATGCTTGTACTAATGAATTATGGGATTGGAATGAAATAACCATCGATGAGATGTTCGCATTCGCAGTAGCCACTGAAATCATATTAAGCGATGAGATTGAGCCCCGTTCTGTTGATGAATGCAAACAGAGACTGAATTGGCTTAAGTAGAAAGATGCAATCCAAGCATAATTAAATTCCTTGGAAAGGCGAAATGTTTTTGGACCAGTAGTCCAAACCCTGCCTGATGTAAACCTCGTGGGTTACAAATAGGTATTTACAAAAAAGCGCGATGAGAAAAACGAGATTGCAAGATATAAATCATGACTCGTTGCATAAGGTTTTTCACAAAGACCTGGAATTGAATATGAGGAGACATACTCTCCTGTAATGGATGCAATTATGTTCCGTTACTTAATAAGTTTAGTGGTTTCAGAAAAACTTGACATGCGACTTATAGATGTCATCACCGCGTATCTATATGGAGAATTAGATACTGACATATATATATATATATATATATATGAAAGTCCCAGAAGGATTTAAGTTGCCTAAAATAACTAACAAATCATGAGGTATGCTCTCAATCAAATTAAGGTGATCATTGTATAGGCTGAAACAATCTGGATGTATGTGGTATAATCGTCTCAGTGAGTATTTGATTAAAAAAGGATATACCAACAATGTCATTTACCCTTGTGTGTTCATTAAGAAATCCAATTTTGGATTTGCTATAGTGGCAATATATGGCGATGACATGAACCTAGTTGGAACCCCTGAAGAGCTCAATAAAATTGCTGAATATCTAAAAAGCGAATTTGAAATGAAAGACCTTGGAAAAACACAATATTGTCTCGGCCTACAGATCGAGCATTGTGCTAGTGGAATTTTGGTCCACCAATCAGCTTACATTGAAAAAATCCTGAAGCGATTTGGAATGGACAAGGCTCATCCACTCAGCACACCAATGGTCGTTCGTTCTTTGGACATTAAGTCGTCCAAAAGAAGATGATGAAATGGTCCTTGTTTCAGAAGTATCATATCTGGGTGCAATAAGTAATTTATTGTATTTAGCATAATGCACTAGACCAGATATAGTTTTTTTTAATTAACTTGTTAGCAAGGTATAGCTCTGCTCCTACAATTCGTCATTGGAAATGAGTCAAAGATGTTTTGCGATACCTTCGTGGGACAACAGATATGGGTCTTTTCTACTCAGAGAAATCCACAAATAACCAGATCCTTGTTGGATATGCAGATGCTAGTTTTCTTTCTGATCCGCATAAAACCCACTCACAAACTAGATATGTGTTGATTAATGGAGATAATTGTCGTTTGTTGTCAATTTTTTTCAATGTATTTGTTTGTCTATTGAAGCCTCGCTTCCTCCGTCCTTTTTCCTCCTTTCTTAAAATTCTTAGATGATTTCATTTTCCAAATCCAAAATTCTCAACCTCTGCTTCGAAGCCCAAATCAAAAACCTAAGACTCTACCGTCAACAACATCGACGCCAGGCTCAAAGCCCTTCAACTCAAGTACAGCTCTCTTCTTCCTCCTCCTCCTCCTCCTCCTCTTCCGTTGCCCCCGCCGTGCAAGGCTGGAACGCCGTCAAACTCTACCTTCATGTTGACAACAACACTCCCAAGGCCAAGTGGATTCTCCCCGGAAAAAAAAATCGTCTTCTTCCTTGACCACTATCTCTTATCACATTTTGATGCCATATTTATACCACATCTCTAATAAACATGGGACACCCTTTTTTTTTTTTTTTTTTTTGAAAAAAGGTACAAAATTAATTAACACTAGAAAACGTGCAATCAATGAGGATAGGGTGCATACAGTGGGCCTCGATAAAACATTGCCGAGGATTTTAACCGGTCGAAAGGAACAAGAATGTCCCGCACCAAACAAATTAGGAATTACTATCCTCAAAGAGAAGATCCACAATTACATCAGCAGGTTCGTCAAACCAAAGAATATTAGCACCACTTTATTCGCCGCCTTATCACTAAAACCAATTTTTCAATGGGGCAATGCTTGAATCATCGAGTGAGTATCATTTAGAATATTTCCGAACAACGAGTGATCATGTTGACCATCATGTTGAAGAGCTTCCATATACAAGTAACGCATCCCCTTCAAGTGATCATTTTGACCATCATGGGGAAGGAATAGCATCATGCCTCTTTGCCAAGGCTGCCACAAAATCACCCTTATCGTTCGGAATCACCACCCCAATGCCATCAATACTTCTATTTTCATCCTAAGCCGCATCAAAATTACACTTGTCTCCCGACTTCATCCATTTTTGAGAAACTTTACAGTTGCGTTTTTCATTTTTTCCATGCCAGTGTTGGAATTCTTTCATCCAACTAATTGCCCAACAAATTAGATCCATCAGTTTGAGTGCATTTCCTTGCCACAAAAAGGAGTTCCTTTTTGTCAAATGTGTGACCCTCTTATATTGGTAGGTAAAGGTGGAGCAAATATGGTATAAAAATGTGATAAGCGTAGCATTATTCAAATATAAATAGTAGACAACATAATGTCTAGTAATTATTGTCTAACAATTCATATCCATTTTTTACGAGAAAATATTTGGAAGACTAAATTTTTAAACTAAATTTGCAAATTAAATGATATGTCACCAATAGGAAATAAGCGCATTAGTCAACACTTAAGTAATAATCCAATCATCAATAATCACATCATTTAATTTACAAAATTTAGTCCCTCTAACATTATCCTTAATTATTCTCCAACTCATCATCTATATATGCACTATGTGAAACTCCTCATTTTTTTTAAATTTATTTACCAAGTTCGTGTAAGGCAACTGTTTATACAATCAGTCATTGTTTAATAGGTTAAATTAACACATGGATTAAACAATAAATAAGGCACAAACGTTTTTGTATTATAACTAGAGATTACGTGTAGAACGAGTCTTTTTGTGGGCAAATTGTGGGCGAATATGTAATGATCACGATCTACGTTTGCGTAAGAGGTTGTTATGACACAACCATCGCAGTCTTAATCAAATGGCCATAATTTTTCAAGCAAAAATGAATGTATGAATAGATTTTGCATCGATTCTTAGTACTAAATCTAAAGATTAATTCACCATAGATTTTATAAGATTCCAATATTGTCAATTTCAGATTTTCTATGTTAGAAAAATTATTAAAATAACGAAACAAATGTCGTAGATAATATTATTGATATATTTGTTATAATATAAGCGAACGACTATGAAGAAAAACCTAACAACATGGATTGTGGTGGATGTAGACGCGCAATATGTCTAGGAAAGATTTTTTTCAAGACTGTGAATGACAAATTGATTGAGAGGGTTCGAAAGCTTAGTATACTAAGTATGGATGCAACTCGTGCAAGTTAGATGGTTAACCCAATTCTAACCCAATTCATTATCCAAAATTTATACATAACTTTTATAATATAAAGTGAGATGGTTAAGCAGATTCGAATTCGGATTGACCTAACCCAAATTGGACATAAGCAGATTCGGATTGACCTAACCCAAATTAAACCCTAATACTAAATAATTATAGAGAGAGAAATTAAGCTCATTTTAAGCAAAAGTAAACATGCTTTTGTTGGCCATTTTTAACTGTTAAGTAAATGTGGACCTACGAGGATCTACAATTAACAATCACACATGCACGTATACAAAATATGGAGTGCTTTTATCGCATTGGTTAAGAATCATTACCTTTAATTTGTCGTTAACTTGTGTTTTTCCCTTCTTTGGCAAACTTTGGTTAGTGGTGCTCCAAATCCATCTTATTTGGTTTGGTGCTTTTACCTTAATTAGCCCACGGTTGTTGCGATTCTTTCAAGGAGCGATCAAGTCTTCTCTAAGAAGATAAAGCTGACGAGTGGGTCTTTCTTTTTTCTCGATTGTTTTGCTTTCGTGTGTATATTTTGTTATCTCACTTCTGCGGGTTTGTCTTACGTTTTGCGAGTGTTGTGACATCAATTGATGTAAATTTACTTTTATGTAAGTGTATTTTTTGTTCATTATTCTCTAATGAGTAATGTTGGAGAAGTCAAAATTTTAAATTAAATTTTGTAAATTAAATTACGTGGATGTTGATAGTTGAATTATTGAATAACGTGTTTATTTTTTATAGGTGACACATCATTTAATTTGAAATTTTAATCTCCCTAGTCTTATTCTTCTCTAATACTGTCAAGAAATACTCACTGCTCTAATTATAATCATTGGATGAGTTTAACATTATAGGTTTGTCTATCCACTACACAAATCTCGAACTTTAAATTCATCCAATTGTAATAAATAACGTAATGAGATTTACCATCACTTGCAAAATATTCCCAAAATTATTTCCGGAGTACTCCCATTAAAATTTATCACGTTCATCAATTTTCCGTAAATCTATATTAAAGGCATGTTATAGCAATGTTGTATTAGGGTTAGATTTCGTGTTTCCCTGTTATTCGTATTTTTGTTGTTCTTTTAGTAAATTTATCTCTTAACCTCAAAAAAACAAAAACAAATATATATATATATATATATATGTGTGTGTGTGTGTGTGTGTGTGTGTGTGTGTGTATTATCTCTTAGTCTTTCTTCATAATAGCAATGGGTAAAAAATACTGTACCTATATTTAAAACCATGTTAAAACCCTCCGTTTCATCACTGTACTATGGAATCTGTTCGAAAAAGACATTAGACGTTGTCACGTTGAGAGAAACTTGAATGCCTTCATCGTATATGTACCAGAGTACTCCGGTTCTTCTTTGTTAATGCAGGTAATAAAGGGAGAGGACAATTTGGACACATGGTTTGGACCTTTCTGTCAAGCACATGAAAATTACTGGCCATATTTATAAATAATTGAAATTCATAGGTCGAACTGATCACGCCACTTAATATGGTTGATATGCTTTGCCTACCTAAATACATACAACAATACAAAAGTAAAGGTGTTTGGATGATGACTGCACATACATATCCACACTTTATAACTTTGTATGTATTTGATTAAGATTGGATATAAAGCAATCACGCCACTTAATATAATCAAACATTATACCGTCTTTCATTTTATAAGTGAGAAATTTTTGTATGAATTTCGTGAGTGTGATTCGATCGATACTAATTTGTTATTATAGTTGTATATGAAAACATCCATTTATAGTTTTAATTTCTTACTTTTCTTCTATATAATTCTTTCTTTTTTTTTTGTTTAACAACGAGATTAAACGCTCGACAAGAAAATCATGAGGTCTTAGGGTATATGTGGTCCGATATACTAATGAATAGAGTATTTTCTACTCATGCGCTCCGAATTTGAAGCTCCTTATCTCTTAAATTATTGTAATGGTTTCAAATTCTCTCCCCCACTCCCTCTAATAATAGTAAAACTTTTAAAATATCATGAGGTCTTAGAGTCCAAGCAGCGCCTATAACAACAACAACAAACAAACCTTATCACACGGTACTACGTTCGGTTTTGCGTCAAATCTTCCAAGCAGCGCTTGTCAGTCAAAATTGCCAACAAGAGACATGAGCTGGATCAAAATATATTATACCAAGTCCTTTTCATATTGCTAGAAGCATGTTTAGAAACAAGCATTGTTCTTAAAATCTGCATCTAGCGCCGCCTAGCCCTAAGTGGCTGGCCATCGCCTCGATTAATCCCTAGGTTTTTTAAAATTAAGAAATGGATCCTAGACCTACTTAGGCGCCTGCCTAGACCGCCTAGACCAGAGTAGGCCCTCGCCTAAATCACAATTCTTACTTAGACTGAAAATAGATAACTTTCATTTTGCATTTATTTTTTTAATAAAAACTTTATAATCTATATGACATCCTATTTTGCAATTTGTGTATCCCAATGCAATTATATATTTTTTAAGTATAACATATTGTTTGGACCCAAAATAGCACCATCGGCCCGAGTAATCGAGACCGTTGAGTAAGTGTACTTCCACACCATCGATGAATTCGTGAAGATAATATTATTAATATTAAAAGATAACATTATGATTTTTATCATAATTATCTTTTAATAATGATTTATCTTGACATTTTCATGTGAAAATAATATATCTCCAAGCTAGGAAACAGGCGGCACAATTCAAGATAATTCAAGTTGATGTGGATGTTTGGCATATGGGTGTGTGGTTGGATCAGTTTTTGGTTAACAGATATGCACGGCATCAGATAATGAAGCATGCAAAATAGGATGATATTATAAGGTCACTTGGAACTATTAATGGGATTGGATTCTGAACAGATTATTATCCATTTAAATATGGTGATAATTAAAAATGAATTTAACATTCATGGGGTCAGGATGCATGCGGCAGTTTTGGTAAAAGATGATGAGAGCCTAGGAAAGCTAGGTTTTTGGTGATGATGTGGTGATGTGATAAGTCTAGGATTTGATGGTGATGGAGTTATGATAGGAAGCCTAGGTAGGCTAGGTCTTTGGTCATGATGGGATAAACCTAGATGGGTTTTCATTTGAAAAGTTAGCCACATGGATCATATTTCATTCTGCAAGTTAGAGTTGCAGTTGAACTCCACAATTATCTAGCCGTGTCAAGCAAATATCAACCCTATAAATACAAGGCACTGTGCAACGTAAAAAGGACCTCCAATTCAACACACAACTACCCTGCGCAAAACCTCTCAAACATCTTGAGATTTTTTTTGTTTTCTTTTTCCGCCGACACATCTTCAATTTGGATAAACAGCATTGTGAAGGCAACCGGCGAACACCTTCAGTTTGGATAAACAGCATTGTTGCCGTAGAATCAGCCGACCGATGAGCACCTTCAGTTTGGATAAACAGCACTGCATCGAGGTCGACTGGTTACCTATCCAAGTCTCGGTCGAAAAGGGTTTCCGAGTCCTTATTGGCAGAGGTCATCTTATTAACCTTTTCGACGAAGTAAGGTGTTACGAGTTACGACATTCGGCGCATTAAATGCCAAGTGGTCTTATGATTGGATACTCCCAAGTGAGTTTCAGAGTTCGACATTCTGAGGGCGAGTTCGACATTCTGAGGGCCGAACCACATTTACCATCAAGACACACATTACCTTTGAATACTTGTGTCTATATAATCTGGTGTCGATTCGACCTGCTTATACTCTCACGAATATAATCACCATGACCGAATTCGACGCCGATGATTCATGAACTTCGCAGAACTAGCAGCCTTGTCTTCAAGCTCGAGAATCCAAAAGTCGAGATTTGTTCCTTCCTCGGCGGCAGTCACAGGATAAAGAAGTCAGCAATGCGCTCAACGCAACATCAACAAATTTTACTCCTCGGCCGAGCTCGGCTGACGAGTTGGCACGCCCCACATTCAACCGAAAGACTTAGTTAGCTAATTAGTTACTCGGCCTGCACGCCACGTAGGCTTTGTAATTTTTAGGGTCAACACATACACTTATTTATACAATGTATAATGAATTTACTTAAATCCGTCTAACCCACTTAGGCCACCGCCTAGCCACCTAGGCGCTGGGCCCTAACTGACCCGCTCAAGTAACATCTAACGTCATTTAAAATTACGTCAATTTCCTTCCGTGGGGAAATAAATATCAAAGCATGCATTATTATCGTTTTTTTCTTTCTTTAATCCTATCTATATAAAATGATTATGCCTTGTATGATTGTGTCTAAGCCTAATATTTGATTATAACGTGATATCGATTCTTACCATCATTGATTAAGTTGAAAATATTGAATATCTTGCCAGATATTAATCAAATTATATGTTTTGTATCTATCGTCCCTTCGGGGACATCCGATAAAATATGTTTTGTATTTATCATGTTTATTGTTATTCTTTGAAAATAAATTAAAAATGATAAACATACTAGTTTACAAGATGCACTAAAAATTTTCAATCAAGAAAAACTAAATTGGTACACGCATATACCAAGTATTTTCAACGGCAAAAAACTTAGATCAAATATCAAAGACAGATGAAAAAAAATTGCATATGCTTAATAGTTCGAGATCATCTGAAACTAAAAGCTTGTAAAATATATAAATTTCAAATTATGTTTAAAAAAAATATTATATGATAATTGCATGTGAAGGATTTCTCTGGTTTAAACTCTCCCCCTTTACTTTAGTGTAGATTAGAATAATAATATTGCATATATTACAAAAATCCAAAGCAACTCTGATATGAAAATTCAAATTTCATTTTAAAATGTTTTCTAATCTAATCCGTCCAAAAATTATCACTAGAGAAATACTAGGATATTCTTATTTCAATTCACTTTATATCACATATACCCCTACTAGCACTTGAAGCTAAAATTTCAATTTTACATGTAAAATAAAAAATTCGTGACATGAATTTAAATACAAATGTTGATTTGAGAATGTAAGTGAGATATCGCTGACAAACCTCTTATCTCTATTCTCAATAAATAATTACTATTTATCAAAAAAAATGCTTTTGTGAATCTTTGTGGCATTAGTGAATCATACGATAATAGCTAAGAATAAACTGAAATGCCTGTTAGTTTTCTGAGTTCCGGAATAATGGACTAAGGTGATGAAGCCATCAGCTTGTTCTCTTTTTTTTTTTTTTTTTTTTTTTTTTTGAAAGAAAACAAAAGGAAAAAAAACACGAGAAAATAGAGTAGAAGAGAAGATAAGGAAAATAAAAACAAAAAAGGCCCATGTTGGGCCGAGCAGATGGTTATGTACTGAGCCCAAGACTTAACCAAAGCCAGCCCAAACCTTAACCCAACTCAGGCGATCCACGTTGTCGTATTACCTTGACAACCGACTCAAACGACACGTGTAATATTCCTTGTCGCAAAACTACGGCAACATCAGCATCTCACCCAATCTTATCCGAATCTAATTTAACTACTCGGCAGTTGGCGCGTTCAAATCCATCCGACGATCTGCCGCCAAAATCTCGACCTCCTAACCGTCCGATTAATCCAACTGCATCAACGTGCCTGGAATGCGCTTACCACTTAATCAAATTCGAATCTTTTTGTATTTTAACTATTCACGAACATGAAGAACTCAGTCGTGCCGATTTGGACCGAGTCGACTCGGAATCTAATCAAACCAGTCGTCGTTTTGGTCATCACATTCGCCGCCACCGTCAAACTCTCTCAGGCTCTCTACCGCTACAGCCGCCGCCGTGCGAGAAATCGGTCTGAAACGATGTCGTCCGCTTCCTCGTCTGGAAACGAAGCCGACGTGCGGCGCAGCCGTGTTCGCTCCAGCAAGCTGTACTTCGACATCCCAGACTCCAAGGTAAATCTGTACGTTGATTTGATCTGCGTTTTGAATTTTGTGCTTTGGATTGGAGTCTGATTTTTTTGTGAATGATCAGGTGCCGTTGATTTACTCGTCCGCGTATGATATTTCGTTTCTTGGCATCGAGAAACTGTGAGTGATCAGTTTGTAGTTCTTGTGTTTGTTTTTAGTTCGAAATTTTAGAATTGTAGGATTCATTTGGAAATGCTTCTCTGGAAAGCACTTTTGCTATCTTGATAAAAATGCACTCGGGAGCGCTTCTTGGAAAATCCCTTGGAAGCGCTTGTCTGGAGCAGCGTCTGCTTTTACAAGAAGCACTTGAATTTTAATAAATAATTCGACATGTTTACATCTTTACGGTAGCTTCTAGCAGAATCACTTTTGAGAAGAAGTGTTTCCTACAAAAGCAGTCCCAAAAGCGAAGTTTCTGAAGCCCATTTAGTTCTAAAAGCAATTCCAAACGGAACCTAAATAGTTTCTTACTTCCATACCAATTTAGGCACCCGTTTGATTCGGCTAAGTGGGGTCGCATATGTGGTTTTCTGTTGGTGGATAATGTTGTGGATAAAAACTGCATCGTTGAGCCTCGGGAAGCTTCAAAGAATGATCTCCTTGTGGTAATTTATATGTCTCTTTGATTTAGTTTGTGTATTTTACTTTGTGATTGTTTGTTTGGCATTTGGATTTTACTTAGTAGTTAACTTTGAACAGGTCCATTCAGAAGCATACTTGAATAGTCTAAAGAAAAGTGCAAATGTTGCTATGATAATTGAGGTAATAATGCTATAGATTACAAGTCGAATTTGGTTTGGTTCAGTTGGTATAAATATTCCCGAGTGCCTCTGACGTGGACTAATCATTCCGGCTGAGGCTTGTTTCATTTTATGCTATGAAGATTGTGACTTCTTTGAGTTACGATGGTTAAGGTACCTCCGGTGGCCATATTCCCAAATTGCCTAGTGCAGCAGAAAGTTCTTTATCCATTTGTCAACCAGGTAATCATCACCCACGTTGAGGTTTTTCTTTTCAGTAATTTGGAGAGAGAAGGGAAAAGAAAAACAAACAATATGGTTTTATGCCATTCATATTTTATTGCAGGTAGGGGGGACTGTCTTGGCTGCAAAACTTGCAAAAGAGCGAGGATGGGCCATCAATATTGGGGGAGGGTTTCATCACTGCTCTGGGGAGAAAGGAGGGGGATTCTGTGTTTATGCAGATATTTCTCTTTGCATACACTTTGCCTTTGAGCTGTTAAATATATCAAGGTACTAACTTTATGACTGCGGGCATGATAGTTGAATTAGTGAGGTTTTGAAAATTCAATTAGTATTTTTTTAAAATAAACTGTACGGATGTGATCTTTCATTGTCTGTCGATACAGGGTGATGATTATTGATCTTGATGCACATCAAGGAAACGGCCATGAGACGGATTTTGCCAATGACAGTATGGTTACTTCTTGGTCCTCATAGGGGGTTTGAACATTTGACTTGACTCTCTTCTGGAATTCCAATAACTGTTTTGTATGAACAGGTCGAGTCTATATACTGGATATGTACAACCCTGGAATATATCCATTTGTAAGTTTCCTCCTCTTCTAATGTTCTAAGATGCAAGCTTTTTGCACCAAAGTTGCTGGCTGTACTGCTGAACGCAGGACTCTAGCATAGACCAAGTGTCTAATTCCACCTTCATTTGATCATCTGTAGGATTATGAAGCAAGCAGATACATTGATCAGAAGGTTGCAGTAGCGGTGAGCCATTATTTTACACTTGCATATCAGATTATAGTTGTTTGCTACCATAAACTTCAGTAGTGTAATCCTTTTTCTTGAATTTAAACAGAGTGGAACGACAACAAATGAGTACTTGAGAAAATTAGATGAAGCTCTTGAGGTATATGGTTAACTTTGTCACCAGATATGCTTGACCTCTCATTTCCTGTTCTAATAATATACGCTGTTTATGGTTAAGTACTCGGTATACCTTATTGCTTCAAAAAAGAATGTGAAAAGAACTACATAAAAACTGTATTTGTGTATGCTAGGTTGCTGTGCGTAGTTTTGATCCTGAGTTGATAGTCTACAATGCTGGAACTGATATTCTAGATGGAGATCCTCTAGGCCAGTTGAAGGTATCATCATTCGTTGATCTTTTTGGTCAGACATAATATCGCTTTCCTCCATTCTTTTCAGTTCCACATATGGCACATAATCGTGAAATGCAAGTACACAGATTTTCTTCATCAGTTCTTTGTTGATGTGTGTTCATGTTGGCTTGATTTGTAGGTCAGTCCTGATGGGATAACTAATAGAGATGAGAAAGTGTTTAGGTTTGCTCGCAACAGAAACATTCCTATTGTCATGCTCACATCAGGTGCTCTCTCCCTCTCTGTTACGAAAAAGATGTCTGAAGTCTAGAAATGAAATTTTTAACTTTTGCTGATTTCCCGGTTCATTACAATAGCTAATTATGATTATAAGTTCGTTAGCACAAGAATTTGTCCACCTTTTCAAAGTATAACTGCGTTATTGGTTAATCTTGCTCATGCCGATTAGGTGATGATTCTACGCAGACACACATGGTACTTGTGGCATTCTTCAAAATTTTAATCCAGCCCTTTTGTGTTTCAGGTGGTTACATGAAGTCTAGTGCCAGAGTTATAGCAGACTCGATAACCAATCTCTCGAAGAAAAGCCTGATAGATACGGGTAAAAGCATCACTATTAGATGAAGTACTTCTCATCATTCACCATCAAGAGGCCGAGGCACGGGTGTTCTGATTCGCAGGTATTAATCTGAAATAAGCTAGGCATGTATATTTAGCAAAAGCTGTGGATATCAGTAGGTAAGTAGGTGTGGAAGGTAAAAATGCGTGTGGATAGCACCATCCATTGTAATATACAGTTGTGCGCTAAGCTACTTCTACTCTCCGAGACATAATGGCTTGTCACATTCCTCCGGATATCTGTATAGCTTTTGAGCTGCGGCCGGTCGAGATCTGAGTTAAGATGTCGATCCAGTGAATGAAAAAAATTAGCGGTATTTCGATCTTCTTCTTCTCTTCCCCTTACGGTTACAGGTACTTGGTTCATAGTTATGCATTATGTATGTATCAAACCTTCTTCATCGGTATTTCCTACGAAATATCGAAATGAGGTCAAAAGACTGCCGTCGACTGCCGTTCTCTGATGCTTAAGCCTGGACTTACGTTGAGATATGCTTTTAGCATATGGTGAAATTATCAAAGTATCACACTTGAGATTATAAAGAATCCGTTGCCGTACAAAACTAAGTACGTATTATTTTTACTGATCGGTGGGGTTGAACCCAAGCATCAGGGTGCATAGGTATAGGTATGATTGTTTTTTATCATTACGATAAAATGCTGTCTACGTTGCTATATATTGTTAAGTGTATTAGTTTTTAGCTTATATTATTGGGAAAGCCCTTAATTTGATAGGTGGTAAATATATTAAGAGATGTGTTTTGTGGAGATAGGATCCTCGCCGGATTTTCTTTGTGAAGATTTTCGGGATTCTTTAATTTTGTCTGTTTATCGTATATCATGCGATCAGTTTTCGTCAGGTACTGTTTGTATTCAATTTTAAATAATATAATGTAAAATGATTTCTAACTGCACAATATACGATGAAAATACATGATTAAATGATCCCTAAAATTCTCAAAAAGAGGATCCAGTGATGATCCTATCTCCTTTTGTGGCCTTTCCTCATTGTCAAAAGAAATAGTGGTTTGCGTGGCAAGTTGGCCACGAGTCCATCTCAAACATAAAAGAATTATGTTGGCGTGTTAGATATCAAACTACGTCGTTTTCTTGAGTTGTGACAAATTGCCAAAGGCATTGAACTAGTTGGAGGTCAATCACATATGCCTTTCACGTTTCAAAATAGGAGAAAGCTTGGCTGCTGAAAAAATCAGCAGCTGCTGCTAGCGAATCACGGGCAGATATATGTGGTCAAGCTGTGATTAAAAAATCAATTAGTTGGACACGTGTCCACCTGTGATTCACTAGTAGCAGGAGTTACTGCTAATTTTTCAACAGTCAAACTCCCTTCTTCCAAATAATGGATAATGTGTTGGAAAATGATTTCCGCCAATTATTTTTCTCGTTTCATACATCCATATTTATTTGTTTTATTTGATCGAACTATTTAAAAATAAACATGGATGTGCTTGAAAATAAAAAATGTGTGCAAAAGTTACTTTTAGTATGTTTGTCTTCTTAAAAAGGGATCAGTTGGTAATTTCGTCATAACAGTTCATTATTTTGAGAGCTAGGAAGACACATAGGAAACACCAAGAATCGAACATAGGAAGTATCGTGTGGAATATGGACCTAAAATTCGTCCACAACCACTGAGTCATCCCGTGATGATTATTTTTAATTCGATTATATTGGGTTTGACATATTATGCTACTCAAGTGCAATGATGTTCAAATGCTATACCAACAAATTATACATTCATAGGCCGGTATCATTTGCACAACATGGTTGGTTCAAAATCATCAAACTTTCGTGTGACATTTTCAATATTTCATAAAGGTGGATACTAGAAAATGAAAATCAAATGAAGCTTATTTTTGGTATCTTTTCTGGCTAAAACTATATTTAGGGTTACTAGTTTTGCAAAAGAGGCAACCTCAACTCAAATGGGCAAAACAAAAGACGCTTGTAGCTCGAACGGTTAGAGTGTTCACGATCTTGCGTTCAATTTCCTATCCATTTGTATGGATTGAAGAAGAACTAGGATGCACAAACACTGATTTGGCAAAAAAAAAATGTGTGGACATATCATTGAAACAATTCAAATCGACTATAACTAGGTAATTCGAGCGATTTTGATTCAATTTGTACACTAAAATTTACACTCAATTGAATCAAATCACAAGTACTTTAGTTTGACCTATTTAAAGAACTACAAAACTTAACGAAATCTTAATTCGTCCTTAATTCAGTTTTCTCAATTATATTTAAGGATTAACAAACAAGCTATTGTGCCACTTATATTACGGTCTAGTGATATTTCTCTTCACTTGTAAGTGAGGTCTTGGGTTCGATTCTCACCAAAGACGAATTTGAACCACATTATTGCTAGCCTATTGTAACTGTTCAATACACAATTTATAAGTTCTAAATTTTTTCGAAACAAAATCAACAAAACTTTGAGATACAATTCACTACCAGAATTTCTAAACAGAACCAAACCGAACTACACCCGCCTCTACCCTGAACTAACCTTTTTGACCCCAAATAAAACACATTAATTATGGTGACCCGCCGGCGGTTCTATAAAACTCACACAGGCCGGACGATTTACGGTTTGTACCGACGACGGAATGCCCCCCACCCATTTTGTTTAATTAATTCCCAGATTTATGAGACTATGACTCCATGTTGACCACATCACCCTAACTCTGGTTAGTCCCCACTCTCTCTCTCTCCCCCCTCTCTCTCTACACTCTCTGCCAATTGCGATTTCCCATTCGTGAAGCTTTTCAACCCTCGCGGTTTCCGTCGTTAACCGCCCCTGCCGCGCAGCTGCATTTCTGCAATGTTGAGAAGAAGCTCGTCCTCCTCGCTCGGCTTCCTCGCCGTTGTCGTCCTTGCTCTGCTCCTTCTCAGCTCAGATTTGCTTTTCTCACTCTCGCTCGCTGACCCGCTCGCTGCCGCTGACGACTCAGTCACAGACTCAGATCTCCTCCTCAGCGCCAACGCCACCGAGTCCAATGTCTCGCTTTCCAAGCCCAAAGAAGGCAGCTTTGCTGACATGATCGACAAAGCTCTGGAGAACGAGTTCAAAGAGAATGACCAGAACGAAGGTTCGTAGTAGATCCGATGTTCTTCCGCTTTTCTATGCATTTTGGTTCAATTAGGGTTTTAGGTCGAAACCCGAAACGAAAAGAGAAGAAATTTGAAGGATCTTTGGATTTTGTGTTTGGCTGAGAGGAAAAGATAAGAAATTTTTTAAGAAAAGTTGGTTGTGGTGAAATTTCATTGTTAAAAATCCATCAGATCATGCTTAAATTGTTAAATGCAGTTGTTATGGTTAGTTAATTCATGTTTTATTCTTAAATTAAAATTATTCCCTTTGCTCGTTGTACTTGCAGCTACTGATCCTGGAAGTTTCAACAACAGCGTCGCCGGCCAGCAGGTGAATACTAAACTAATTTATCTAGCATTGAATCATTTCTTAAGATCTGATTCGGTGTTATTCAAGAAATTCGAAACCTTTACATCGAACCATTTCTTATCGTAATTCATGGGTTGCTAGCGCAAAATATAGTGCAATCTAATGTTTTGAATCTTTTGATTCATGCTTGATTCGGTCTCAAATGTGATATGTTGTAAATCTTTCTAATTGCAATGTTTACCTATCTCTGTGTGGATCAGGCGGTACTGGAAACAGTTGCGAGAGTAAAGTCGAAGAAAAATGAGACGAAAGAAGAAAAGTACATGCTTCTAACTTGAAATCAGTACAATTTTTCATGTATTCTTTACCACTTGATTCTAGCCATTATGGCCTGTTTCTCACTAACTCTGTTGTGGAATAAATAGATCGTTTCAACTACATGATGTTTTCAATCTGGATAATGATAATAGAGGAGAAGATACACCAACACTGATTGATCGCAAGGTAAGATTTCTTCATGGAAAATATAATTGCTGCAAGTATTTATCTTCACGGTCCTAAATGTAACTTTGTTTTAACATTTTTAGGACAATGTCTTCATAATATCGAATTTTAAATCAAAATATCCAGTGCTACAACTAGACTTGAGGTAAACTTACTGGCTCGTTACAGTTTCGTTAAGTTCATTAGTCTTCGCTTAACAAAAATGCTGATTTGAACTCGTCTACTGGTTGTATTGTAGATTAATATCGGATTTGGTGGTTGTTATTGTATCTGCAACCTGTGGTGGCATTGCCTTTGCTTGCGCTGGACAACCGGTCTGATACATACACACATACATACGCATGTTCATATAGTTCCAAACTTAATAGAGAAAATATAATGCTATGATATTAATGTTCATATTCTGCTTCCTTGATACTAAAACTTGACAGGTTATTAGTGGATATTTGCTAGCTGGATCCGTTATTGGACCTGGAGGTTTCAACTTCGTCAGTGAAATGGTTCAAGTATGTTTTACCCTACAATTTTATTATCCAAGAAGAAATTCTTCATTTGTAATCTTGTAGTGAACAATAAAAGTTTTCAGTAAGGCATCTTAAGTATGCCTCTGTTATGAAATAATAAAAGAAACAATGCTTTATCTTAGAGATAGGATTTTTTCTATTTGATAGTTAATATATCTTCTTATGGAAACATAGTTATACGTCTCACATCCGTTTTCGCTCTGGGTTTTTTTGGTGCAGGTTGAAACTGTGGCTCAGTTTGGGGTAATCTTTCTTCTTTTTGCTCTGGGTTTGGAGTTCTCCACAGCAAAGGTAGACTCTCTCTCTCTCACTCTCTCTCTCTCTCTCTCTCTCTCTCTCTCTCTCTCTCTCTCTCTGCAGTTCTTTCTCTCTCTCCCCCTCCCTCCCTCTGCAGTTTTGATATGCTTATAACCGAGTAAAATTAATCAAATTCACCCCTACATTATTGTAGCTTCGAGTTGTTCGAGCGGTTGCTGTTCCAGGAGGGCTGCTACAAATCTTCCTATTTATGTGCCTGTGTGGTATTACCGCCTCAGTATGTCTACTAATTTCTACAGGATTTCTGGCTATTGAAAAATCCATTCAAAACTAGAACATAGAGCTGTGATACATTTATGTATACCACATGAAGTTGGACTAGAATACGCTTCTTTTATGCTCCTCTCCTGCATCTTGACACTCTTATTCTTTCTATGTTGAATCGTATGAGTAATTTGTAATTAGTCTACTATATCTCGTATGTGTAAGTGTGCACTTCCGATAAATTTTCTCGACATAAGTATTTTGAAGCCAAATGTTCTGTTATTGTAGACTGTGTTATAGATGTTTCTCATTCTCAATGCTGCAGTTCTGATTGGATGCTGTTTGCAGTTATGTGGTGGTAAAGTTTCTGAGGGGATATTCGTCGGTGTGTTCCTTTCTATGTCTTCAACAGCAGTGGTAAATTACCATAAACCTACCTCATGCACACCCACATCCACACAGCTTTGCACCTACTTTCACTCCTATTTAACCATTTTTTTTATGCATAGTATTCACAGGTCACATTATTTTTCTTTTGGCCTAGGTGTTGAAATTTTTGATGGAAAAGAACTCCACTAATGCCCTTCATGGCCAAGTCACCATTGGCACCCTTATTCTGCAGGTTTGTTGGTTTTATATACACATGCCTTTGATGTACTTTCGGTTTCCTTTTTGAGTGTTGAATTTCTGCATTTTAGCACTGATTTATCAATTTTCTAAATATGTGTTGAGAAGATTTTGCTTGCAGGATTGTGCTGTGGGTTTGCTGTTTGCTTTGCTTCCAGTTTTGGGTGGGACTTCGGGTATTCTTCAAGGAGTGATGTCTATGGCTAAGCTGTGAGTTTGCGTTTTCTTTTAATTATGTTTGTTCCTTTTCCTTGTGGAACAATCTTGAAAACCAACGTATCATTTTCACTTGATGTGTGGTAGTATATATATTACATGTTCTACCTTGATGTTAAATCTCCTGAAGGCATACATGGCCACTGCTGTCACCCATTATGATTTCTATATAAATGGGTTGGGCCACTTTTTTTAGTTTATGAATCTTATAGTTTATAAAAAAGTGAACTGGCTGGTAGCTCTGTTATCATATTAATTTTATATGATTGAAGATGAGGTTCTGAAGATATTTACAATCTTTCTTGTTTTTTCTATGAAATTAATTAACGAGTGACAAATCCATACACTGATTATATGTTTATAACATCATAATTCTTCTTTTAAACAGGATGGTGACGTTGATTACATTTTTGGCTGTTCTTTCTATTTCATCTCGTACTTGTGTTCCTTGGTTACTTAAACTGATGATAAGTTTATCTTCACAGGTACCATTTCCTTTTCTTTGTCCCAGAAAATTGCTAATTGTCTGTAAGCTACATTTTTCTTTAATTATAAATGTCATCTTTGCAGACCAATGAACTCTACCAATTGGCATCAGTTGCTTTCTGCTTGCTTGTTGCCTGGGTATGTTTTCCTTCTTGGTTTATTTGTCTGGAACCTTGCTCCATCTTGCCGAGCTTCTCATTTCTCTTGTTCTGTTTGCTATAGAATCATATTCATTAGTGTTTCTTTTATTATACTTTATGGTTGTTTTCCCTTTTTACAAGTTGCTTTTCTAATGCATTAGGAGCATTACATCTGGTGTTGTACTTAATCTTAGCTATAACAAGTCGGATTGATTGATGACCTAAGAATAATTTTCAGCTACTAATTTTTGCACCCAAAACATCCTTAAATTGGTCAACATGTCCTAGTCCTACTGTGTCTCATGAGTCATGTTTATAAATTTTGTCCATCACACCATGTATGCTTAGACCCTCAGCATCTGGTTAATAGGGTCCTTGTGCATCTTATGAGTTTATTTAAATGATGTAAAGATAGTTGAATGCTTGAGTTGCCTGACATGCATGTCAGGTTCTAGTCATGCCACTGTAGTCTATTTGCTTTTACAATTTCAGTGTAGTGATAAGCTGGGACTAAGTCTGGAACTGGGTTCCTTCGCTGCGGGAGTGATGATATCAACAACTGATCTTGCACAACATACACTAGAACAAGTAAGGCTATATACTTTATACTGTATGATTAGTAACAGGTACTTCAATTGCTCAACTGATCTTCCATGTTTATCTGGAAAGTGAACTTCCTTCAATCCCCATGCCAATTTGATTTTCTGATTTTTGAGATGCGTTATACATATAAGTTATTCTGGCATAACAAGGAGTACAACCGGAAGTATCACAATCATAATACGGTTACTTTTGTGGTCCATATGTGGATGAAAAATTATTACTGATAATGTTGAAGTTCCTTGATAGTAAGATAGCAGCACTGAAGTTTGTTGCTTTTTGCAGATTGAACCCATTCGCAACCTTTTTGCTGCGCTTTTTCTTGCCAGCATCGGGATGCTAATCCATGTTCAATTTCTTTGGAACCACGTCGATATATTACTAGCATCTGTTATATTAGTAATCATCATAAAAACAATTATTATCACCATGGTTGTCAAGGGATTTGGTTACAACAACAAAGCATCATTTCTTGTAAGTTTGATTTGGAAGTCACCTTTTCATATTGCCTCTTTCTAGTAAATTAGTTGTTTGACATTTAATGAAATCTTGTATTTGTAATTGTATAGGTTGGAATTTCTCTGGCACAGATAGGCGAATTTGCTTTTGTTCTTCTAAGTCGCGCCTCTAATCTCCATCTTGTTGAGGTTAGTGCTACTATTGAAGTAGCTTATGATGATACTTAAGGCTCACGGTACACCACTGGCCGTGTTCTTTGGATCTTTAACCTCAATCTTCTAGCACAATAGCAGGATAATTATGAGCTAGTTTGCTGAAACTTTGACCATTTTCAGGGGAAATTATATCTGCTGCTTCTTGGAACCACAGCACTTAGTCTGGTATAAAAATTCTCTCTGTTCAGTGTTATAATGTGGTTTTTTTAGTTCGTTCTTGTTACTTATCTACCTAGCTCTCCTTTTTTGCCCTAATGCATGTGATTTTGTTGATGAAAAAAAATTCAGATCACCCGAGCATTATATGTGTGAACCTGGTCATGGATATTGATCACATCTCGTATACTAGTTTTATGACGCAAATATTTTCTGAAATCTGTTGTAGGTGACCACTCCTTTTCTATTCAAGCTAATTCCTGGTTTAGTGCATCTTGGTGTGCTTTTAAGATGGTTCCCTCCCGATGGTGCTGTTGAGGTATTGACTTAAACTCAATTTTAGAAATGGTTCCATACAACTTGATCGTAATCAACAATTCCACGCTCGCATTACATCTTTATCTTGACGTCTCTTACATACGTTTGTCGACTTCAGATTGGGTTTAAAGGAGAAAACCTTCGCTCAGAAAGTGGCAAACAACGCGTTATTTTGATGGTCCGAGAATCACATGATTCGTGATCTCTGTGTAAAGTAAACTGTAAAGGCAATCTCCGGCTTATCCAAAATGTTTTGCTCCAGCCACATTTGGGGAGTGGAGTTGAAGGAGTTAACTATTATCTTTACTTCTCATACAAGTCTACTCCGGAGTAATTTTCCGTTGGCCCAAGCCAACGGTTCAAATCGAGCCTCAGTAATGGAAGAACAGTAAAGAGACTAACTGCTGAAAGAAGAAACACATGATGCTCTACCTTTATAATATTCATTCTTTCCCGGTTACTTAATTTTTTTGGAATTGTAACATAATTGTTTCTTGTAATTTTTTTCCCCTTCCCTCTCTGGCAAGTGTAGAATTTTGGATACATCAAGTAATCTGTATATCATACCTCCTTTCTTTCTTTACGCTTAATTGCAAACACACACAAAATTAAATGGGGTTTCTTTCCTTCTGCAATTTCGATTTCCATAGGTGTCGACATCTGACCTTCAAACTGTGTAGTCTCCTCTTGTTTTTCAGAGTGAAAAGACCTAAATAATTACTAGGGTACGATTGTTTGTGACAAAAACAATCAGCTTTATGTCACCTAGCGGGTTGACTTTATGAATATTAGGATGCTGCTGTGATTGGTTTTGTGTCAACTATTCTGTTAAGTATTCTATATTTGTTCTTAAAGTCTATTTCTAAGTTTTCGTCTATCTCTTTTCCTTGAGCCTTCGTTTCTTAGTCGCATCTTCTAACTGCAACATCTGTAGGTCTTTGGTTCATGTGTCCAAATCACCTTAACTGATTTTCTCTCATCTTATCTTCAATTACGTTGCTCCTACTTTATCTCAGATATCCTTTTTCTTAATCTTATTATTTCTCATGTGAGAATAAATATATATGGATAAGTTGGCCTGAATGTGTGATACAGATGTATACAACTTGTTAAAGTGTTTTTGTATAAAACATAGGGAATTGTTATTAGCACTCTAAAAATCACATTCCACTTCAAACTTTCTATATTATCAAAGAAAAATATATTTGTGAGGGGTGTAGAATGAGATTTTTGAAGCACCAATAATACTTCCCTAAAACTTATTGATAATGTTTTTTCTTGAGAAATGTTAAGGAGACTCTCAATAGTGTGACTCTTTATGTATTTTATGCCAACCCATCTTTTTGACGCAATACTTCATAATATTAGCACAAAAATTGTGTCGAAAAGATAAGGTGACGAAAAGTACACAGATAAATCCACTATTGAGAGTCTCCTTAATTAGCATTCTGCTTCTTTCTAATCTACTATTAATTATCTACTCTTCTTTCTTGGTTGGGGAAATGGTGTGCGGTCATCAAACGGGAAGCCCCTATATTCGACAATATTCTTTCAGAATTCCCGCATCCCAAGCTCTTCATGCGTGAAGATGTAGAAGATGACGGCGGTGTTGAAGCCGAAGCTGCTACAAGTGAATCAGATGAGGAAGAAGAAGACAGCAGATCAAGTTGGACCCCAATGAGCTCGAGGCCACCACCAGAATGTTTTGTCATCTCATAATTTAATATTAATTTTTGTGTTAATTTTATAAAATGTTATGTTAAAAATATGAGATAAGAAAAATCGAGCGTCTCATTTTTTAGAGAACAACTTTAAGAAACTTAAATTGACTTATAAAACAAGATTTTTTTAAAAAAAAAAAAATCTGGAAAATGAAAAGAATTATTTAACGTCATAGATTTCAGCATACCGCCATACATGCAGAGGCTGAGCTGTATGTTATCTGTTTCCTTTCTTCTTTTCTCTCCACTTTGCGTGAAACCATGACCCTCACCCAGATGAGCACGGCTGCATGGCCACCATACAAGTTGAGCGGTTGTTGCACCATTTCTATTATATTATATAAAATACAATATCCATAAAATACTAAAAATTAATCTCGTTTGAAAGTGTTTTTAAAATGGATGAAAATGTTTTTAGTGAAATGCTTTTTGACCGAATTCATAGTAAGTGAATCATGAAAAAACGCTTAAGTGTTTTATACAAGAAGCATATAACCGGTGCTTTTTTGCATGAAGCACAGTAAGTGCTTTTGGAACCTAAAAGTATGATTCTTTGAAGAATCACTTTAAGTGCCTTTAGAACTTAAAACATTTTCTTTAAAAGTGTTTTCAATTATTTTAAAAGTACGTTCAAGCAAACCTTTTATGTGCAAGATGTTTGTTAGGTAATAAATGACGGAGTTTATATCTATAATTGATACTACGTCAATACATTTTGTGGTAAACACGTTTACTAATGTTTTGGCAATATATCAACAATTAACCTATCATTTAACAAATATTGAACAGTTGCGTAAAGAAGAACTGAATAATCCACGATCAATTTATTACAAAAGAAAATGTCAAAAGATTTGCTATGTTTCGGAATAAAATCCAAGAACCCCACGACTGCATCATAACTAACAGCCTACCACACTACACAACATGTTCAAACCAAAAAGCATATAAAGTGTTCTATCCCTTTCATCAAATATTGCAACCAACAACAACACACCATCACCATCACAGGTAGCTCAGTAGTTCGAGACGACTTTCAGGTTTATATTTCAAAAGACACGTCCTGGGCTCAAATTTGGCTCCGGTGAACTACACGATGTTGGTCAATGAAGACTAAAATGCCTATATAAGTCTTCCTAGCATTTAGAAAAGTAAACTGACGTGACAAAACCACCGACTAATCTTTTTTTCTTTTAAAAAAAAAAAAAAACCAACACATTATAACTTCATTCGTATTTATTGCTGGACAAGCCTTAAAATAATGAATTTTTTAATTTTTTAAGGATCCAAGAATTTCTTGCCAAATCTGAACATAGTCCATACTAGACAAAATTTGAACCCGATAAATCACTATAACGAAAATTGTAAAGACATTAAAAGGAGTTTACAACCGAGTTGGCTATCTTGATTTCGATTCCAATCTCGATTATCGTTTGTTAAAAAGAAAAGAATATTAGCTAGACGTTTTATCTCTTTTCTTTTTTTTGGGTTCGCAAAAAATGGACCAACTTTGATAAAAGTTGAAATTAGATATCACGCGGGAGTCTGTTGGGGTAGTCACATGATCCACGAATCTCCAGCCTGCCTTTTCAACGATTGCGACTACTCCGCCCTCCGTTTACAGTCCTTTTGTCCTTTTTCTTGTTTTACCTTATCTACCCCCGCCTTTTTTCCATATTTACATGCATGCCCCTCCCAAGATTATCACCAACTACTGCTAATCCAATATTATCTCAAAACCTATTTGATCTCATAGACTAATCAATTGAGTTATCAAGACAATTAACATGCATGCTTCAATCCAAAAGAAGATGATGACACGTATGCTTTGAGACACAAGCACTAATCTTGCTCCTAATCATGAGTGGCAAATTAAATACACTTAAAAGTAAGAGATTTCAAGTTCAACTTTTATAAATAACTAGTTTAACAATTTTAATTAACGAAAAAATGTAAGTTAAAGTCAACCCCAAACCAATAAATCTCTTTTGCTTTGCTAGTGTCTTGAGAAAAATGTCTTTCACACTCAGTCTTACTCTTGCTTTGAAAATAAAATTTTTCAACGATACAAACCCGTAACCTTTGAGTCGCAAAGAAACAACCTTTTTATTGTGCCAATTCTTGTGAATGAATACCAATCTATTATGATCATCACCTATTGCACGACTTACCCCAAATTCCTCACTCCAATACTATAAAATATCATTATATACAAAAATAAAATAACTTATAAACTCTTATAACACCATTAAGAAATAAAACACCATTAAATTAAAAGTAAATAATTTGATAACGTACGCCAGAATTTATATTAAAAAAATGAGATTTGATTTTGGAAACTGGGGTATTAATAAACAATATATATGAAGTGCTCAACTTGGAATTATGAAAAGATTAATAATCACTCTCCCAACTTGTATGTATTCTAATATTATTCTAACCACTATAAAGTATTATTCATATTTCATATATAAACAACACCATGTTATTTACATATTCATTTTTACAATTCACGTATTCTTATTAGTTATGATGTCAATTTATTCGATCGACGATAAAAAATTAAAATAAGTATCTAAAAAATAAAAATAGATTTGTGGATATCGCTACGCTACCCTATAAACAATCCTTTCACAACATCACCACCTCATGTTCATCTACTTGCAACCTTTTTATATCATCAGATTTTGGGCATTGCGGTTGTCCCATTCCAATAAAATTAATCCAACCAGGCATGACCTTTCCCAATGTGGTTATGGGAGGGTCCACACCCATAATTCTCTTCATTTGGAATTAAACACCTTAATTAAAAAATATAGTAGAATAAAATATGTGTATCGAGGGCATATCCGTCCTAAAAGAAAAATACCTTCAAGCATAAATGCGCCCCCATCTCGTGTTCATATGATGGTTCACTAGCCCTAGAACCACCAGATCTCATTCATTGTCTTCTTCTCCTTCTGCGCTCTAATTAATTTTGTGTTGATTTTTCACACGTGTGAGCACAGAAAACATGGATGCTAGCTCCGCTCCCCCATATGGTCTAACCCTAGCTGAGTTTTCGGAGCTGGAGAGCCTCATCGACACGTACCACAAATTCGAGCCGTCGCCGAACACATGCACGTCGCTAATAACGCAGAAAATCGAAGCTCCGGCGCAGCAGGTTTGGCCATTGGTCCGGAGCTTCGACAGCCCTCAAAGATACAAGCACTTCATCAAGAGCTGCAACATGAAAGGCGACGGCGGAGTTGGGAGCATAAGGGAGGTGACGGTGGTTTCGGGGCTCCCGGCGTCGACGAGCACCGAGAGGCTGGAGATTTTGGACGACGAGAAGCACATAATAAGCTTTAGGGTTGTGGGAGGGGAGCACAGGCTTAATAACTATAGGTCGGTTACTTCGGTCAATGAGTTCGTTAACTGCAAAGGCGAGGAGGGGGATAATCAGGTTTACTCCATTGTTTTGGAGTCGTATGTGGTGGACATACCGGAAGGGAACACCGAGGAGGATACAAAGATGTTTGTGGACACTGTGATCAAGTTGAACTTGCAAAAGCTTGGGGTGGCTACTATGGCGGCGAATCTGCATGGCAATACTGTAGGAGGACATGATCAATCATAAATTGCTTCTCTTTTTTCTAATTTTTTTTTTTTTTTTTTTTTGTTTTTGTCAAATTTTAGTGGTTAGCATTGTTGTTAATTTTGATTCAAGTTGACTATTGTTCCCATTTCTTATTCTTATTTACTTTGTCAATAATGTACATTGGGACATTGGGATATATTCGAGATATATTGTAATGGGGGATATTATTTTTTAAATGCTATCCTCTCTTCAATAAAATAACAAGAGCAAAGCACTATGGTTGGTTGTTTTTTTTTTTTTTTTTTTTTAATTTATTATTAAATAATTAAAAAGACAGGGGGGACTTCAAATCCGAAAGTTCGGAACCGAATGAATGAAAATCTAACACTTCTACTAGGATATTGGAACTCGGGACGCATGGTTGGTATGTTTCAACATATTATAAGCTTTTCGTTATTATCTTATTGAAATCCACCGGCCTCCTCTAGACTTGAACCATAAGATCTTGAAACATGTCTTCAATTAAATAAATAGTTGATAATTATATGTCCTACATTGAGAAATTAAAGTTTTGTATGGAAGTTTGGATGCTCTAATTCTTATGGCATCAGACCAAGTTATTCGGCTGGTTTGAGATTGAATCAATGGTGTGTTTACCAATGGGGGTTGAAATAAATGACAGGAACCGCTCCCCATTTGAAAGGATTCCAATGTTTACTCGGCATTTTGGGAATGAAAACATAGTGGAGTTCGCTTAAAAATAAGAACTCAACTCCATAATTTGGAGGAATTGGATTGCTGAGATAGAGGTGGTAATCCCACTTTGGATGAAAGCCTCCATCTGGAATCCTACTTTTCTAACCAAAATACCCTTAAAAGGCTTCAGCACCCAACCCCTCCATCTGCACATGCACCCTACCGAAGTAAAGTTCGAAGCTGTCATCAGAAGCTCAACCGTGCTTGCACCGTTGCACGACTCCGAGGTTATGACAAACCATCCAAATCGGGGTGACCCGCGAAACCTGGCTCACGTGAATTCCTACATTTGACAATTCATTCCCCTGAAATCTAACCTGCACCGACGAAGGAGTGGGTAACTGGAACGAGTAGTGGGAAAAAAAGCAAAGAAATGAGGAGAGCAATGATCTTTGTGTCCAATTTTATGGAATGATCTTACCGACGAAAAATTTTTAGTTGTAACGGGAACACAGATGGTACACCATGTGTTTTTATGTAAGTGGTGAAAAATTTTAATTTTTAAGTTATTAACCTTTTAATACACATAACCCACAATTTCTATAAGAACACGTGATGTACCACCTCGTGTAACGATCACACTGAAAAATCTCTCCTTACCGACGAAGGAGTAGCTAGCTAGGTAATGGAGGGAGAGGAGCAAGGAAAAAAGGTAAAAAAAAACAAGTGTATAAAATATTTGATTTGGGATAAGAGCATATTAATAATCATACTGGTTTATATTTTAATTGAATTAGTAAACAGTTTTATAGAATCAATACTTATTCTATTCCAATCCCAAAACATTTTAATAAACAACTTTTATGAAAATCTGAATTTTGATTCTCCTCAATTCAACTCCTCTTCAATCCAATTTATTCAATTTTGATTATATATGATTATGTAAACCTGCCACAAGTTTAAAAAGGACTTAAAATTTTATGACAGTAAAAAACATTTATAACAGCGTTTGATAAAATAAAAAAAAATTAAAAGTGTTTTTTATTATCTTAGAAACGTTTTTTTTTTTTTTTTTTTTTTTAAAGAAATCACCTTTCAAATGGCTTTTTTTATGAAACACTTCTAAAGCTATTTCGTGAAATACTTGACCTTTAATAAAAAGTCTTAGTGTTTCTAATAAAAACACTTATAAGTGTTTTTGCTACAAAAATAATTTCAAACGAATTCCAAAGTCACTTTCATGTCATCTAATATATGTTCAACTTTATGTATCGATCGAGATGATGGTAAGGAGTGGACACATATTTTCTAAGTAGCTTCCATGCATATTAAAGAAGCGGCTGAGATCTTAAATCCGGCGAAAAAATTGATATATATCTGCCATTAAGCTGTGCACCAATAAAGAAAATGAGACCAAGAGAGACAGAGAGAGGGCGATTGAGATTTTTAGAGGGCAGAAATTAGGTGCATAATTTGGTCCAGTGCTTTTTTCTTGTGGCGTAAATGTCAACCCTGAATTCAACGGCAATCGGCCATGAAAAAGGAAGAAGAAAAAAAATTAGGGTGAGACTTGTGAGCAAACCTTGAGGAACATGTGATGCTTCATAACTTTAGTTAATCGGCAAAATTTTGGCTACTTATTCTTCGTTATATAGTCTATTGAGTTCATTTTACATTTATCCAAATGAATAATTCACTATTAGTTGAGTGTATGGTGTGGTAGTAACCTAGATAGGTTAAATAAAGAAATTTAGAAAACAAATGGCTCGTTTGGGATTGCTTCTCAAAGCAGAAGTAGAGCCAGAATTTTAATGAAAAATAGATTCAATATTCGTTTTTTCACTCTTAGATGTTTGGATTCAAGTCACTTGTTTAAACAAATTTAGATTCAATACTCGTTTTTTCACTCTTAGATGTTTCGATTCAAGACTAATCTATTAGTTCACAAACATATAATAGCTCATATTGTAACACGTAATTTATTTATAACATATAAATACTAGTAATAACACGTAACGGTTTGAGTCGCCTTCGTGCTCCTAATTTTCTCCAAATATTCAATCATCACGATTTGTAGGTCACTATTCATTTGGACTCTTCAATATTTGTATGCATGACTTTACATTCGGCTTTAGGTCCATATATAGTACCTCAAACTTGTCTTGAACCTAGCCCAATTCATGTCTTCCATTTCCTCTGCACTGGTATTCTCACTGTCACAGTTGTGGAGTTCATATGAAGAGTCCATATGAAAACACGTTTATTTCTTTTTCTTTTTGCCTTTTTGGGTTTGTTGATAGCTAGCTTTCCAGATAGCAGTATATGTATATAAGACCATCTCTAATGGTGGGTTAAAACCTAAACTTTCCCTTCCGTCCCCCCAAATCCACTCCAACCCATGACTTAAAATAAACTTAAAACCTAAAATCCAAATGGGGGTCAAATTCCGGCCCAATTTTAGGCCACAAAGCAAAATGGAACCCACCAACTGAGACTGAAACCAGGGCTGTGAAGCCCACCTCCCAAATCCTACACATCTACGTGCTGCACGCGCTAGGCTTTGCTGAAATATGGACAAGCCCACGTGGGGGTGTTCCCCCGATTGTCAAACCATCAAGTAGCCCAACGGCTACTTTTTATCACCCAACAACTACGTTTAAATGGGCCGTTGGTTAATCTAACGGTCCAGGTTCAAATTATTATTTTTTTAGTTTTATATTTATATATTTATTGAATTCAACGGCTTAAATCGAATATAATCAAATCTAACGGTAAAAAAAAATATCTAACGGTCGAACTTTAAATCCAACGGCTAAAATAATTAAAAAAAAAAATTAACTTAAAATTCAACCAAAAACACTATAAATACCTATAAAGAGAGGTTAACTTAGGATCCGGACTCCAAGTAAAGAGAGGTTAACCAATTTTTTTTTATTATTAGTTTGAGATGTTACTATAAAAAAGGAAAACTAAAGAAAAATGTTTGAAAACTTTGAGTTTTAACGATAAGGACAAAATAAATGGTAAATTAAATAGTATAAAAATTGACTTTTTAATGTAAAAATGTAATTTTTCGTTAAAATTCCCTTATAATAATGCATCCATATCATACAAGTTCTTATCAACAAAATCATCTCGTGATAATGAAAACATTCTATGTAAGTTACTTTCTCGTAGCCAAAAAAAAAACATTGGTTTTTTTTAGTTGAAAAGTGTTACTCACACAATTATTTTTACTTTTTACACACGCTTATTAATTTTTTACTGTTAATATTTTTCATTTCATTCAATTCAACAGATCAAAATTACCAAAAATATGTGATAAAGTAAAAATAGATACAGAGATATCCCCATCCTTTCTAATTTTCCAGTGGTTGATTACTTGAGTGTATCTAATTTGTATCCGCCAAATCATGTACAGGCACATGACCAGCAAAATCTCAGAGCAGGTTGCATGTACTGTCACATCACCCGGACCCCCCGGTCTCTATATTTTTTCAAATATTTTTTAAAGGAAAAGGAAATTACTTAATTATTTATCAGTATTAAATTCATGATCCAAGAATTTAAAACAAGATCACTTCAAGCACAAAACCCACTGTTTCATCATTGTGGGATCTTTCCCCTCCAGTTTCTGCAGATTCTCATCATCATTTGCTAGATTTTAAAAGACCCTACTTAGATAATAATAATTAGTCTATATATAAATTATTAATTAGGCCACAGGGTTAAATAATTTAGATTTGGACATCCATGCAAAAAAAAAAAAAAAAAAAAGAAGGCGTGATTTGCAGTTGCTCTCATAAATTCATCATCAAGATTTTCTGATCAGAGATTTTGGGGTCTTGCTTGCATCAGCACTGTCTGTTAATTTTTTTTTCTTCTTTTTATTCATCTCTTCTGCTTGTGTACAAAAGTACACAGGTAGCTAGCTGCTGCCACAGTGCATTGGCTCTCTCTCAATCTCCTCTCTCTCTCTCCCCCCCTAATCAGCATTGTCACCTTTCAGATTGCTTTTAAAGCCATTAGTTGTTGGATTCTGGGGAGAAAGTAAGAGAGCTCTTTGCCATTTTACTCTTGGTTTTCAATCAATCAGGGTTTTGGGGGTCAAAAACAGATAAAAAGCAAAGGGCTTTTTACTCTTTTTTCCACCCATCTCTCTCTCTGTGAAAAAACGGGGGGGGGGGGGGGGTGAGGGGACCTGCCAAGAACAGTGGGTTGATCAGAGAGAATCCAGATATTTTGATTGTGATGATTGCAGAGAAGCAGCAGATAATGAGAGGTGGTGAGGAGGACAAAAGAGATCAGAATGTGAGAAAGCAAAGACATGCATGGGCCCTCTCCAAACTCTGCAGAGCAAATGAGCGCCTCTCTCTCTCGCGCTCTCTCTCTCTATAGCTTAATTAAATTAATGGGTCCATTTCATAATTTCATGCATTCAACTCCACGTCTGTGACAAAAGCACTTAAATTCTGTGACAAAAGCTTTTTTCATTTGTGAGTTTTAGTTTTCTTTGGCTTTTTTCACTCTCTCTCCCTCTCATTGTTTCTTTTATAGGGTTCTCTGAGATGGGTGTCCTTTATTTTTCAGACCCATTTCTGTTTCTTCCTTTAAATCTTGTGGCTTCAAGCTAGAGAGAGAGAGAGAGAGAGAGAGATGAACTCTGAAACTTTGATGGGTCCTCCTGATTCCTGAAACTATTTCAGTCTCTTGGGTTTTGGTTTTTAGCTTGAAAGAATGTGAAAAAAATCCCACTTTTCTGTTCATTCAAAACAAAAGACTTCAACTTTTTGCGTTGCTTTTATATTTCTTGTGATTGGAGAAAGGTGGGAGGGAAGGAGAATGCGTGAGGCCTCATTAGCTTTCTCTCCTTGCTCTTTTTTGTTAAAGAAGGGGCAAAGTTACTTGCTCACCACTGCATATTCTGCCATCCTTTTTCTTTTGCTCCTTTTAGGCTTTAAGGACAAAGCAAAAGAATCATATCTTTTGTGAGCTTTCTGGTTTTATTATTCTTGCTACGATAATTATACATACATTCTGAGTCAATCAACATTCCCATCTTTCTTTTCATTAGAAGTTTTGGGGGTCTGATATGGGAAAAGTCCCATGAATCTGCTTGAAGGTTTTTCATAAATTTGATTTGCTTCAGAGAAGGTTTCTTGGGGAAGAATCTGCGTTCTCAGGTTTGTCACATTCATGGTTTGATACTGATTGCAATATTTAGCTTATAAACTGTTATATGTTTTTCCTTAATTATGCAGTTAGTTTTGTACTTTTCCTTGTGACAAGCACATAATTTGCTACTGATTGCAGTATTAAGTTCACAGTTTTGTTAAATTTTTCACTGAGTTTATACATTTAATCTTTGACATGGCCAAGTTGGCTAGAGTAATGTGCTTCCGCCTCTCTGGCAAAGTTACTAATCGCCTTCTTCGTAGTTTAGATTAGTTTATGAAAAGAAACTATATTGGGTTATAAATCTGAAATGTAGGTGCAAATTAACTTGAGTTTTAAATTTTTCCAGGCAAAGATTGATTGAAATTGATTAGCTCATGATTGGAAGAGAGTTGCCTGATAGAATATTCATCTCCCTGATTTTTTAGTAATGCCAAATGAAATGTGAAGTTTGTTGCCCTGTGATATGATGGATAATGAGATGTTTAATGGTCCGGCGGATGGCCGAAGTTCTCTTGTCATGGATGGGGTTGTACCACACACAACAATGAACTCACTTATTCAGTCCTATTCATTTGATCTCGATCATCAAAACCGTATGATGGCGTTGATTCCAGGGCTTTCGACCTTTCATGGAGAACCTGTCGTGGATTCTGATTCTGATCTTACCGCTGCAAACGGCGTCAGTGTGGCTGAAACGAGTCCATTTCTTACTTCTCAAAGAAGGAACAATGTGGGAGACTCTTCATTCGTAAGTTCAAGTTTCACAGATAATACGGTGTTCCAAGCAACACCTCAATCTTCTGCTTCACTTGCTGCACTTTTTGCTGCAAGGAATAGTAGTCTGCAAGAAAATCTCAACAATTTAGCAATTTCCGCAATGCCGATTAATTCTTCAGAAGCTTATGTTTCGAATGACTGCTCTAACAACTCGAATTCTCCGTTCGCGACCTCTGTGAATTGTGGATATGATGAAATGCTTGGTAGCATAAATAGACAATGGGAGATCAACAAATACGCAGCTCTTTCGGAACTTGGTGAAAGATCTTCAGCAAGAACAGGACTTCAACCTTGTTCATCCGTTGGAAATGTGGATCCAAATGGATGGTTATCATCAGATGGTGCAAGTGTGATGACGTATAATTCTTACAGTTCCGCAAAATTTAGTAACGAGCTTGCTCTAACTCTTGCCATGTCCAGGCCTTTGGATATCGGAAACCAATATCCCGATGTTGGTTCTTCAGGGATTGCTCAGCCTTGTCTGAATCAAACAAGGTTTGCCTCACTCGAGCGAAATTCTAGCAACAGTGAGAAGCCTTCCCCAAGTTACAGTTCTTGCAAACCACCTCAGTTATCTCAAGTAATATGTGGATCAAGATATCTCCATGTGGTTCAGGAAATACTTTCTGATATCGCAAATTATTCGCTAGAAAATCTAGACCAGTCGAGTTTTTCATCTGTCAGGCTCGTGTCTGAGAGAGGGATGTCAGTGATGGATGATGGTTTAGATGGTAGATTTGAGGTACCAATGGAGCCTGCAGTGCGAAAACAGGAAATCAAAGCAAAGAAAACCAAATTGCTGGCCCTTTTACAGACGGTATGTAGTTGTATTGTGCTCTTAATTAGTCTAAATTATCTGATTTGGTAATGAATTAAATTTTCTATATCCAAAAGGTGTAGACAATCCACATTTTCTTGTTCCGAAGCATTTCTTTACAAATGTGTTGGACTTAGAAATTGTATTTGGGCACTAACAGATCGGTATTATTCCTTCTGATGCAGCTTGATGACTGCTACAACCAATGTGCCGATGAGATTCATACAGTTGTATCAGCATTTCATGCTGCAACCGAGACAGATCCTCATATACACGCTCGTTTTGCGCTTCAAACTGTCTCTTTGCTGTATAAAAGTCTGAGGGAGCGGATTAGCACGCATTTCCTTTCAATAAGTGAAAATTCAAGCCCTGCATCCCCCAGTGAGAGTGAAAGGTCTTTCGAAATCCAAAAGCAGTTGGCTCTTCAGCATCTGAAGAAGAAAGAACATCAAATATGGAGACCTCAGAGAGGCTTGCCTGAAAGATCCGTCTCAGTGTTACGCGCCTGGATGTTTCAGAACTTCCTTCATCCGTGAGCTTTCTCACGAACGTCTTAAGAGTTTTGTTTACTATAATGCCCGTCTTCGCATATGTGCTCAAACAATCTCTTATCAATAACATGTCTTATCAATTTAATCGATTTTCAGGTACCCTAAAGATTCGGAGAAGCATGTTCTTGCAGTAAAAAGTGGATTGACAAGAAACCAGGTACGTGATCACTGATAATATTGGGCATTTGAATCCACAGCTTCTAAGAACTCATTATTTTTTCTATGTATTTGGCTATACTAGGTATCCAATTGGTTCATAAATGCTCGTGTCCGGCTATGGAAACCGATGATAGATGAAATGTACTCGGAGATGAACCGAAGAAAGACTCGTCAGAACGAAAACCTCGAGAGAAACCACAAAAGCCACCACATTAGGATTAACACTCACAAATTTGGTGTCAATTGAAGGTTTTTGGAAGGTACATAGCAAATGGAAGGAATGGGCATTTCTGGATCATTTTGTAGGGAAACAATGCAAATATTGCAAGTGTATATTCCTCTATGCATGCTAAAAGTCTTAAGGAGTAGTTTCTTGTAAGCAAAAGCACAATTGAAGTTCTGATAACCGATGCCTAATCTTGGTTCTAAATAATTTATTTCCCTTAACCCAAATATTAACCTTAATTACCTTTTTAATGGAAAAATTATTTATGAATACTCATTTTCTTCTTCTGCATGTCATTGTTTATTTCTGTTCATTGATCTTGCTTCGATTTGGGTCAGAAATATATTATTTCTCTTCTTAAACCCATCAAAAATTTCTTTGCTCAACACAGTGAAGGCATTCTTCGTTGAAGAAGTCTGGCAAGGAGACAAGTAATCATTTGGTTCCAATTGATTGCGAGTCTCAAAGCTGTTCGGCATCTGCCTCTGCCCATGATGCCTTCCAAAATGCCCTCCCAGTTTCGCTTCCTCGCCGAAAATCGTTAAATAAGACGGTGCTCTAAATTACTCTAATCTACAAGAAAATTCAAAGTCGAGTACTATAAAGTAAGCACGCTGTCTTGATTGACTGGCTTAACGTGGGGATGTGGGGGTGTGGGCACAATTCCTTGGTTGGGATTTGGGACACCGACAATACCATCCATATTTCCTACTCGTTTAGGCTCCAACTCTGTTGTGTACCTCTACGTCTACGGAATGATTTAGCTTTACCACTCTATTTTCTGATTAGCATAGTTATGTTGTTAAACTATGAATTTGAGTCGCATGTTGAAGCAATAATTAATATGACCAATAATATAAATTTACAGGTTGACGACATAACGACAAGAGAGAACAAGTGGCATGTAAAAGAAATGAACCAATAGTTTACAGGCATGCACTACCAAACCATTTATATCATGCAGGCCATGACAGACTCCATCAAGTCCCTCCCTTTTACCGCAGAGTGATTAATTGAGTCATATTTGTGCCAACGACGTTCGATGGCTACTTGGGCTGACGCATTATCCACCACCAAAAGTTGAATAGTGTGCCACATCAATGAAACCTAAAAGAAACCGGCCTTCACGTAACTTTTCGGTTTTGTAGTACAACTAAAGATCAGCAAGTTTTGAGTGCGACAGGCTCCCGCTTTAATCAACATATCATAACTACGAGAAGAACAAAAAATAAAACTAAAAGAAGAAAATTGATGAATCAACAACTAAAGATCAGCAAGTTTTATGTGCAACCGGCACCCGATAGAATCAACTTATAAGAACAAAAACTAAACCAAAAGAAGAAAATCGATCAATCAACAGAAAAACCATATCGAGAACACGAGGAAAGATACAAGTTCATCATCGATTTTATAACATTATTGAGATTTATGTTTTTGTTTGTCACCAAATGTTTATTTCAACGATATACAGACAACTAGACCTCCCCCTTCCTCAACTAACATTTGTGTTTACAAATGAAAGAATCATATCTGCTTCCCCTGTGATTTTATCCCCTGTATCTTTCTCTTTCTTTCTCTATATCTACAGAACCGCTAATAATCCCCTTACCATTTTTCAACCCCCAAAAATCTAAATGAAAAAACTCAGATAGCTTACAGAAAAGAAACGCGTTTCGCAAACCCTTTTTCAACTTCTTTCAGGAATGAGGAATCCGAGTTTTTATCGGTTTCAACTTCAAGCCCATGCTTTCTGGTGAAAGAAGCTCAGGCGCGATGCAGGAAGGACTCAAGGGGCTTCTTGGGCTGACACTAGACTGAGAAGGCCTGTATAAACCATATCCCATGAGGAAGTACTCTAGCGGTATCAACATCGCATGTGGCTGCTCCTCTGTCACCATTGACCCACATGCCTGAACCTGCAGGTCACCAACACGTCCAACAATGAGCTGACTTTAAATTCATGGACAGATACAACTAAAACTTGATATGAACGTACAAATTAGATCCGGGTTGCATACCTCAACCAAGGCACTATATCTTCTATCTAGCTTTGAGGTCATGTACAGAGCTTCTGAGTGAAACGGAGAGCTGTCCCCAACAAATATTAGCGTACGGCATTGTAGCTTTCTCAATCTTTCAGAAATGTCAGGCCTCCTGTGAGACAAAAAAACAGAATTACTCCCATGCCACCTAATGCATCAAACTCCGAATATGAAGTGCTTATAATTAAGCATCCTGAATGCATTTTGTGAGGTTCACACTACAGAATGCCACACTGATTGCAAATATCACATTGATAATTTGTCTGCTGTGGACAACCCCTACCCAAGAGGGTGATTTGCCTAATGGGATTGATCATAAAATAAAAATATAAAGAAAAATCTCCGGAAAGGAATTTACCCATTCATTGCTTCAAGAAACCGCCAAACATTCGAACTATGCCTTTCGTCTAGCGACTGTAAGAGCATACACACATTCGACATGTGATCAGCACTTAACCACCATCATTGTTGGTTTTAAACAGACAATGAACATAACATAATAAGAGAAGGTAATAAAGGCTAGAACACTAACTCTTCTGCATGCCTGAACTATATCTGACTCTGGTACTTGAACACCACCACGAACTTCCTGAAGCCAGGATTTAAAACTTAAACAATCAAACCAGAAATAGATGCCGGGACACAAATATATGTGAGTTCAACTAGAACAGTGGCAGACCTTGCTGAAGTACCGGTTAAGCAATATCTCCTTAACCACCCCGCACATGCCATAAAAGTAAAGTAAATTCGACATCACCTGAAAATGACATGAAAAGTCATGTGAGAACCAGATTTTTCTTAAACCCAATATAGTTAAAGGTCCAGAAAGGGGAGAAAGAAAACCTTATTATACAACCATTCTGTCCAAGTGGCTGCTTTGCATATAGGAGAAACAAGTATCAAACCCATGACACGTGGTCTATATTTCATCTGTTGCCAAGAGTTATAGAAAAATCAGATGATCTATTAAGGACTTATTGAAAAATAAGGAACACATATAAGCACTAATCAGCACTATCTTACAGCAAATTGGGTGAGAATGAAAGCTCCAGCTGTAACCCCCATACACATCACTGCACCGAGTCTACGGAGAGAGAAAGAGAGGTCAGGGTAACTCCCTTCATTTTTCAATCCATCGAAGGATCATGATTTATTTGTGTGTTTAGTAAATGGGAATGAGAGACTAAACCAGAAGCATTCTAATGAACAGCCAACTAATTCAGATCACTTGAAATCAAGCTCCTGATTCACATAAAATAGAGCATAAAATGAAAATTTCATTTACCCGAAAAAGTCGAGAACCTCAGCAATCTGATCTACTAAATCATCAACAGAATACAAAGGATCATCAAGGCTGATTGCAGAAGCTCCCAACTGAAAAAGTTCTTGAAGAAAGCACGAGATCAGATACGATGTGAATAATAGCACTCAATACAAGAGAAAATCTGACCAGTATTAAAGTCAGGAAAATCAAGTGGAAGCCATACATGTAGTCAAGTTATTGAATTACAAACCTCATGCCCAGGAGGACTGATATGATATATGCAAAAGTTGTGGAGCAGCAAGGAACAAGCTTCTGGACAAAGGAATAATCCTTGAAAGCAGGACATATCTGGTAAATCAGATAATAAGACAAATGTTAAGTTGGACCTTCAAAGTAATGCCACGAAAAGGAACGATGACGTTGAAATGTTTGGTTGAGATAATCCATGATGCTCAAGATTTTAAATACTTGTACTAAGTGGTAAAAAATTTAGACAGAATTTCTCCAATTTAGGCAAAAATAAAAAAGCAAAGCCTGGTTAGGAAACTGCATTCATAACAAATAAATTTCAGAGATAGAAATTGATCAAACATATTTTCTTACCACACATGATATTTCAGGGTTATGAACAATTTGATTCTACTAAAACAATTGGAATTGAAAATAATGGGTAAGATCAATGAACTAAACTACCGGGCAATAAAGTTCAATTTCGTGAGTAGCACACGTCCACGTATACAAGACAAAGACAAACCAAAAGTACAACCAATCAAAACAACAATTACCGGTAGCTAAGCTATGTTTTACTTACGATTTAAGGCTAAATCAGGATACGTGACAAGAGCTGGCTTGTCCGGATCTCCCAACACAGCGACGGACACATAACCAAGACAGGTTCTTACAAGATGCTCCTGCCGAGATATTCCATAACCAGATACAATTTAGACAACATTTCAGGAAAGTAAATTGAGCAAAACAAATATGAAGTTCTAAAAACAGAATAGTGACATTCTTATGACTGCGAATCAGCATTCAGGAGTTAGACGGCGCACGTTAAAAAGTAATTTACTCCAAGGAGATGAGATCATGAGAATACCAAGCATACCAAAGTATATTACCATCAAGAAGAAAAGTAGAGTGTTCATGTGCAGTTAGCACCCTTAACAACAACGTAGAAAATTGACCACTTTTGCTCATATGGGCACATTACCAATCATCAAAATAAAGAAATTTGAATCTTTTAATCTTTAACTCCAAGAATATCAGCATTCCAGTTACTAGCCAACCAAATAGAATATATTTCCCGCAGAAAAATTAAACTACTAACTATTTTCTAGATAATTGACTTATATACTCAGCTTCCAAATGAGAAAAAATGCATTTGCTTTTCAACAGAAACAAAATTTTAACAAAAACCCAAAAATAAATAGACAATCAGAATTAATTAGCCTGCAATTAAGAAAAAGTAATGTTGCAGTAATCATTCCAGATGAACAAGTAAATAATAGTCAATTCCTCTCAACAACACGCATTTTTCGTAATCAAAGAGTTGGGCATTTCGGAAATAGGAGAATCAAACGCAATACGTTTTGCATTATGCAAATTTCAACATTTTCTCGGCAGCCAAACAGAACAAAGTGTTTAATAAAAGCAAAATACAATACAAAATTTCAGGAATGTGGGTTGTTTTGTTTACCTTTCCGCCAAGAGAAACCCCCTCCATATCCACCGACACTGAATCACTTGAATCCCCCATTTTCCCTCTCTCCTCTCTTCTCTCTCTCTCTCTCTCTCTCTATCTCTCTCTAAAGTCCTCAAATGGCTGAGGCATTGGGTTTGGTTTCCATGGTTTATATATAAATATGAAAATACAAATCTTTCTCCTCTCTCTCTCTGCTAATGTCTCTGTCTCTCCTTTAAACGTTGACTCACTGTGAACTCGAACGAGTCGCGAACCGAGTCACCGACGCTAAATCCCCCGAGATGTCTCACTTGCTGTTCGTACGTATGAACGGGGGTTTGATTTAACCAGAGTTAAGACCGAGAGGCCGACAGTTTTTGCAATTTTACTAAATTGCCCTTGCTTTCCTTATTTATTTATTTATTTTCTTTAAAAGATCCAAACCCTAACAATTTTTTTTTTTTTTTTGAAAACAGATTATATTTATTTTTGGGTTTTTTTTACCGGTGAATTAGTTATGTATTTGAAGTTGTTTTTCTTTTTCGGATTTGGAGTTGTTTTTTTTTTTTTTTTTTTTTTGAGACAAAATTAGTAAAGGAATGTTAGTTGCTTTTTGAAGCAAGGGCTAGATTGTAAATTAGCCATGATGTTGGCAATTGGGGGTACATCAAGCATTTGGTGTTATTTACGTGTCCGTATCAAAATAACAAGGATATTATTTTCAAAAATATATGTGGATTTTGGGTGGATCAATTACTACGCCCTAGTAATTAATCCTATTAATTGCAATGGGCAGATAATAAGTGGTGAATTTGAATACTCTCATGATCTTATTGTTCGAAGTCTAAAAATTAGAAAATTCGAATCTTTATTTGTGCGAAGAGAAATTAAAATTCTTATTTTGTGTAAGATCAGTTAGCGGAATAATCCTTAGATTCCCGACAGTGAAATTTGGGAAGGATCGACTTTAAGTGACAAAGTGTTTCAGATTAGAGATTTGTTATGGCACAAATTGAATCTAGCAATTAATCTTACTATTTTGTGGGGATCATGAGAAATACGCGTTCTGCATTCTTACTTTAGCTTTTAGGTTCATTTGGATGCACTGCATAATGAACATTCATGTTTTCATTCAATATGCATTAAATTTAAGGAACTTTAACGAAAAGCTCTCGATACTATTTACTTTAACGAAAAATCATATTTTTATACTAAAAAGCCAATTCTAGCACTATTCACTTTAGCTTTTATTTTATCGTTTTCAAACCCTTTTAGTTTATCCAAATCAATTATAAACACCAAATGAAACCTCAAAGTCATTTTACGAACTCTTGATTGTTATATATTAAATGCAGCAAGAAATTTGCCCATTATAACAAAAATAGCATGCAGGTAAATACTTTTGATCACTTATCGCCTTCGGCCATATTAAGGCATATTAGTCAAAACATAATCGTACTAGCACACAAATAGGACCAAGTTGTGGTCCATTTTCTTTGAAAAAAACAAAACACAACTGGTGACGAACCACAGTTACTCATTATTTTCGGGTCCATTGGAAGTTGGTTGAGAATTGTACTACGTAACCACGATCAAGTAGATTCACATCTTACATAATATTGAACACTTTTTCACTGAGCCACTTGTTGTGGTTATAGTCCTTTCAATTTAAATACTTATGCATGATGCCAAAATTCGAATACACACATGGATTGAATTGCTCATATTCAATGATGTAGAAAGATTTGCAAGCCTATTGTTATTTAATTTTTTTTGCAAAGCATGGTAAGCTTTCATAATCGCAATCAAAGGATTAGCCGCTGAGACATCATGTGGCCAGAAATAACTTGTAAGTGCAACCATGCAATTATATATTATAATTTTTTTTTATTTAATTTTTCTTCATCAAGTTATTGGTATATGTCGTTACCACACACCAGACACCAATGCAAACATTAAGTTTTCACGCAATTTTCGGTCCTTTTACCGAAACGTTTTTCAGAACAGACAACGATCCTTCAACGGAAATTGCCAGGCAAACACAACCACGTCACAATTTTCTTTTTCTCAAACAAATTGTTACTGTTGTAGTAGGCCATGTTTAAAATATCGATAAAAATGAAAATATTGATATGTAAATTTTTTGAAATGCTAATGGATGTATCAATATCGATATTAGTTGACTTCAACGAAAAATATGAAATTTTACAATGTGAGTATATCAACTCATTCAAATTTAGTCGAAATGTAAAAAAATCACAAAAACAAATTCAAAAGTTTGAAATTTGCAATGAGTTGCGGCAAAATTTCTATAGTGATTCGGTAAATATCATCCTCGTTGATTTTTCTATACCTCGCTTATATAAGGTGAGGTTTGCATTTCACCCCTCTTTCTATATCGATCATTGATTTATCAGATATTTCGATAGAGATATCGCAATTTCGTGGACATTTTAAACTAGTTGTCAGCATTTACATCCGTCCACTAATTGATATAATGTTTAGGCCATTAATTCTTCGATTCAATAGGTTATTGATTCCTCAATTGATTTCACCTTATTGAATTAGGAGTATTTGTGTAAATTATCAAGATAGCCATACCACTGTATAAAGTGGTTATGCTTCACATTGTAATACACTACGAAATTCTTATTAAAAATTTTGGTTATTCTCTCTCAGATTATTTCCCCAAACTAATTACCAAATGATATTTATTTTTGGTGGGGCGTAAAAAGATTTCAAACTTTAATTAAAGTTTAAAATTTTTAATTGAAGATTATTGTATCATTGAGCACGCTTGCTTAAAGAAAAATTCAAGGCCAATTACATTCAGATACGAGTTGTTTATGCCCACGAGTCACCGAGTTGAAATAAGTATTTACATTTGTGCTTCATCAGATATTTTTCTTTAATTGTCATGATAAGTCACGATCAGCTTGGACACATGATCTTATTTAATAATTTAAAAAAATGATTTAGAAGTACAATAAATGGGAATATAATCATAATTATTTGCATATAAAGCTGACTATACTATTCAATTCAATAGTTTTAATGAAATTGTGACACTAACTGACGTAGAACAAGTTCATTCTCAATATAATTTCAATTTAATAATGCAGTTATTTAGTAGACAGTCTAGTGATGTTCATTTTCACTTATAAACGAGTGGTGAGAGATCTTAGATTCGATTCTTGCTAAAAGCGAATTTGAACTATATTATTGCTAGCTTATTGTGAGGTTTAACCAAATTCCTCATCTCTTAGTATATATAATATCATTTATTAAAAAAAAAAACAATGAATGAAATGTAGAGATAAAATTACACGCAACAATATATCATTAGATTGAGATGTTTCAATGGCGGCTAACTAGTTTCAAATAAGCCTTTCCTCTAATCACCACAGGAAGTTCAATGGTTGGGGACGAATTTCAAGCTCGTATTCCATATGGCACGTGTTGGGTTCAAATTCAGGCACTGCTAAATCACAGGATGGTGGCCATGAAAAAGTTGAAATGTACCCTTAAAATAGTGAATTGTCGTGATGAAGCCACCAACTAGTTCTTAAAAAAAGTCTTTCTTCCACTGGAGGCAAACGGAACTCTAAATTTTTTTTATTGTATATTAAAATGTGCTCCATTTTTTATTCACCAGTTAAATTCTACCTACTCAATCTCAATAGCTAATTAAACTGAAAACAACATGAGAGGATCTTGTCAATATATAAAACCCTTCATCGGGCGTCCATATGACACTTACCAACTTCATAATCCATATATATATCTCTATATATATGTGTTTGTCTTGAATTTGCTTTCAAATTAATTAATTCATAACCCAATCATATGCCAAATAGAATTTGTTTTGGAATTACTTATACTTAAGATACACTCTTGTAATTAAGGTCATAAATTACAATCTTTGACTATAAAAACCTACATATATAAGTACACCATAAGTTCCAATATCCCATCAACATTAACCACCAACAATGAGAAATTAATCAAATTATATAATTCCTATCATTTTTATCCTTTAATATTTGGCATGTTGTTGATTGCTTGTTTGAGAACAGCCACATCCGTTATACGACAAAAAAGTATAAAACTAATATACGAGAGATTCCACTTTTAGTATTACTGAGATTTTTGGTGAGACACCTAGTAATAGGCGGTTAAGTTGGAATAATATCGATGATATTAGTGGTGGACAACGTTGAACAGCGTTATCTCTAAAGAAGATTTTAGGAGTCATGTGAAATTTATAAAAGGGGTCTTCTTAAGATAGTCTTCTAAAAAAATTGTTACAACACATTGATGATACAATGTAAGAACTAAAACTAAAACAAATTTTAAAACTCACACTAATTATTAGTTTTTAAATATTCATTATATAATAAGTGTTACTCTGTTTGCATCCATGAGTTATGGAGAAATGGAACTATTACGCTTGAGCAGTGTTATTCACACACCTTTTATTTACCTCTCATACACTCTTGTTAACCTTTGTCTATAAAGTAGACAAACAATCTTTATGTGCCCAACTTAGTAGAGCTTTTGTGAGGAGAAGCCCAATTGACCTAAGCTGCACCAGTACTGTTGGGGTAGTAGGGCTTGGCCTCCGAATCGTATGTGGGACGAGTTTCTGCCTCATACAGCTTGAGCCGAAGCCACACTTACACTTTTAAGTTGGTAATATGTTATTTTATGTCTCATATTATTATATTTTAGATGTATTATTTTTTTATTTATAAGTGACAAGGTTTATGTTTGATTATATAAATTTTAATTTTTTTATCTTTTAAAATAAATATATCATTGTATACAAAATATATTTTATGTCTTATCTTTAAAAACTTCGGGACAAGTGTATAATTAAAACAATTCTCACAATAGTCGATGCATTATTTATTTATTTTCTATGTGAAAAAATAGTCGATGCATTATTTTTTTTTTTTTTTTTGTGAAAAAATAATCGATACATCTAATTCTTCTTTGTCAGGAATGACAATTCTAACCGTTAAACCCGATAATCGTAAATAACCACTTGAATGGATTGGATATGAATATGAAAATTCTGGTATGGTATGGATATGGGGAAAAACTATGAACTTTATTCGGTTATGGTTTTGGATATGGTTATAGAGATCTCCAATCCGTATCCGTCCCCGAATCCAACCCGAATATATATATATATATATATTTGATATATAATATAATTTTATTCAATTTACCGAACCCTCCATATACAAATTCATTATGCATGTATCAAACCCTGTACTATCTTTATTATGCACCAAACATCATGCATGGGGCATACCAACAACCTCATCAATTCAATACTCTTATTGTTATACTCAATCAAATTAATTCATTGAAATCATTTTATATATCAATTATCAAATATTACAAGTTTATCAGATTCATCTCTCTTCAAGAGTCTCACTGTCAATAAATTTGTACATGTTATCATGAACAACTTCAAATATATTGTTAGTTTTATGTGATTGGATGTTGTTATTTAATGACGGAATTAGTATCTACTAAAATTTATAATGCGTCAATTGGATAAATATAATTTTTCTTTTTGTTTTTTGACAAAGATGAATATAACTGATAATCGATTGAAAATCCGTTACCCGGTGGATATGGTTATGGATAATCCCCGATGGTTAATTTGCGGTATAAATATGGTTAATTTTCGTGGTTATGAGGATGAATATAGCATTTCCGTTTCCAAATCGAACTATTGTCATCCCTATCCTTTGTGGATATAATCATATAGCCTTGATTATGTTTGATCGTGATCACAAGTAGGATGCAATTTCCAACCAATCCTTAAAAAAAAAAAAAAAAAGATAACCGTAATTTGCAATCAATTAGGTCGGTTTTTAAGGGGAAAAAAAAGTTGGACAGCACTGCATGGCAATTGGCATACATGTGAACCTCGTTTCCGTCGAAACTTGGAACTAACACCCATGTATTACACGTGAAAAAGTTTTAAGTGTTCACACCTGGCCAAATGGGCCCCATTTAAAGCTCCATGGCTTTTGTCAAGACGACTATCCTCTTTTGTGAAGGTTCCGGAAATCTTTTATTTACATTTGTTCGTCGTATACCGTTTGGTTAATTTTTAATAGATACTGTTTATATGCAATTTTAAATAAAAAAATTTACAATGATTTATAACCTCACGATGTACGATGAATAGATGTAATTTGGGGATTCGAGAAGGATCCTCCTGGCATAAAGACGACTTTATTCAGATCTGACGTGTATTTTTGTCAGGAGCCACAGTTGAAACAGGCCCGACCCAATATCCTGTGGGTACGATGACCCAAATCACCCAATCTATTTAAACAAAGACACAAACACTGAAACACAAGAGATACTGCTGGGCGCTTTCTGTCCTCCATTGAGTCCATGGGTCAGGCCCATATTAAATGGGTCAATAGTTTTGCTTCTGGAGTTAGTTTGGGCCTTAACAATCAATGCGTCTCATTTGTTATTTGTCAATTATATCCCTAATATTAGATTTGAAGTTATTCAATTTAAAATTTTCATCAATTTAAGTCATGTGATAAATAAAAATTAGCAATTTTGAATGAATTTAGAGACTTATTTTATCCAAAAAAAAGTTTAGGAACCTAACTTTCACTCAGGTGATAAACAAAAATTTCAACCACCAACTGCTATATTATATGGTCTACAAAATATGATTCAAGTAAATAAGACAAACCTTTACGCCAACAAAATGAAAATAAAATTATTTAACTTTTGGTCAAATCGTCACATCTTGACCCGGACCCCACCACATCCCAGGCTCAACTCCTTGCAAGCCTTGGAGTCGAGTCCCGGACGTGGTGGGGGCCCGGGTCAGGATGTGATAATTTGGTATCAGAACTAATCCTTGGCTTTATGTGTGCCTACGAGGACGTCAGACCCCTAAGGGAGGTGGAATGTGAGATCTCACATCACTCAGGGGAGTGAATTCTGTAAGCCTTATATGTATATTCTCATCTCTACCTAGCACGAGGCATTTTGAGAGCTCACTGGCTTCGAGTTCCATTAGAACTTTGAAGTTAAGCGAGTCAGCACGAGAACAATCCCAGGATGGGTGACCCAGTTCTCGTCTGAGTTCCCAGAAACAAAACCGTGATGGTGTGGTCGGGACCCAAAGCAGACAATATTGTGCTATGGTGGAGTCCCGGGCTCGGGTCGGGATGTGACACAAATAGTTAAGTACAATTATTCAATGAATTTAGTTAGTTTTATTGAATTCTCTTTACAGATAAAAAAAAATCGTCACAAACGACATTTTTGAACCCACAACGCCACATAAAATCGAAATTGAATTTATAAAAGAATAACACAATTACGGTCACATTTTCTCCATTAGTGTACAAAAACACACACATCAACTTTTTTGAGTGTCAAATACTCGCATCAATCTTACACAGATAAAACAGTCCCTTCAAAATAATTCGATAGATTAAATTTTAATTACAAAAAAAACAAAAGCAAAATAAATTCGTGTATTGCTCACAGTAGTAAAACATCCACCGTTGATTTTACCTTTTTTCTTGCTACAGTCCGACAAACAACGTTGGATCAAAGAAAGACAGCTTCGTTGTAAGCTACGCCGAATTTCACTCGACCATATCCATAAAGTTAAGAAAAAGAAATTATAATATTATTCATGTCTCTTTCATTAGTCATCACATCTAAATATACCACTACCACTTTTGATTTCATTACTATAAATTGGCATTGTCTCTTGCTTTAATAAAGTTCCATAATTTCCCAAACAAATATTCCTCCAAAACATAAACACAATAAAGATGAAAATAATTAAATTAAATAACGAATTGTGAAGCCTGTAATGTATTTTAATGTTTTGAATCGTCTTATAGTTTAGAACATTATTCATATATTATCTTTGCAAAAAATAAACAAGACAAAACTATTAAGACATTCGTTTATATATTCTTACTGTTGAAATTGTTTATTTTTTTTGGGGCGGCTTATTGACTTTCGTTTCTAGTTTCTAATTTTTAATTTTTTAAAAAGAAAAAAAAAAAAAAAAGGTGTGATATTCACACATCCCTTTTTACTTCTCACACACTTTTTTATTTTTCGGTCGTCGGATCGGATGAATTGAAGAAGATCAAGGGTCAGAAATCAACAAGAGGTATGTGAGAAGTAAAAATAGGTGTGTGGATATCACACCCCAAAAATAATTGTCAAACGGCCTATTAATAACTATGTGACTACCATCACTACACAAGGAAAAGAAAATCAACTAAATTAATGATAATTTAATCGAGTGTCAACAAAACAACTCAATTAAATTTACAATAATTTCCACAGTAAACTCACAATTGTTTTGACGTATATGCATGACTAAATAACTAATAAGAACAACCATGAGCCGATGATCTAGTAGTAAATGACGAATTGCGAGACTTTCTTAAAACTAAAAATTGGAGGTCTCAGGTTCGAAACCCACTGCTGGTTTGGAAGCCAAACTTGTGGTCAAGGAGAGGCTGAAATGTCTCTACGAGTCTTTTCTGCTCCCGAAAAGGATGAATAACCGTGACTTGCCACAAGTTGTACCCCTTTTAAGAAAAAAAAAAACGACTAATAAGAACTAAATACTAACTAATTCAAGTAATATGAAACAAATAAGATTTGTAAACAATAATTAAGAAATTCGAACCATTTCAATTATAAAATTTCAACAATAAAAAGTGCTACGTTAAAAATAAATAAATAAAATATCAATAGCGAGGACGCTGAATTATTTGGACATCCACGAAAATCAACTAAAAAGCTACGTCCTGCTGCGTCGTTTTCTTCCTCTCTATTTCAGCAACAAAAAAAAAGAAAAAAAAAAGCGTTCAGAGAGAGAGAGAATCAGAGGGAGAGAGTGGAAATTCAATCGCTGCGAGGACCGTACGCGTAAGGCTGGGAATGGATGAAGAAGAAGGAAGAGGCTGCATTGATTTTTCGATGAAGATTGGTCCGAATCCGTGAGATTCACGCAAATCCAATCCCTCAGATCGATTTGCTCTGCATTGATTTCTCTTCTCTCTTTCTCTGCTCGTTTCCTAGTCGATTTTTTTGGAATAAACAAATGAACGGCGGCGGAGAGGGCCTCGCGGCTCCGGCGACGTCGGGGGCGGCCGTATCGCCGCTCGAGTGGAAGTTTTCGCAGGTCTTCGGGGAAAGGACCGCCGGCGAAGAAGTTCAGGAAGGTAACAGTAATACTCTTCCCCTGATTTTCGTTTCGTTTCGTATCGTTAGGGATTCACTATTGCTTTCGTTCTCATTACGTTTAATACTATTAATTTAATGTAAAATACATTTAGCGGATGATTAGTTGCAGAAATTGTGTATTGAATGATGAGAATCGTGAGACGGCAATGAAATTTAATCGAAAAAGTTTGATCTTTTGATGACCGAAGCACTTGAGCTGAATACTTAAGTTATTGGCCGGTGGTTTTGTGGCTATTAATTGATGAAGCTATACATTTGGAGGTTGTCTATTTGTGTAGTTGTCAGTTTTTATTTTTCTTTTAATTTAAATCACCACATTTTGCGCTCGTTGGAAGTGCTTTTAAAATAATTGAAAGCACTTTTAGAGAAAATGTGTTTGGGTTCCAAAAACATTTCCATCAAAAGCGCTTTCAGTCATTCTAAAAGCACTTCCAAACGAGCTATTATGTTGATTAGTATAGGGATTCATTTTCTGGATGTGAGGCATGTAGAGCTATATTTTTAAACTTAAGGGCCCTAGATTTGAGAAATAAGTGAACTTATTAATCAAGTGTGAAGAATGTGTTACTTTCGATCAATAGCTATACTTGAATACCTGCTTTTGAATTTCTGAAAAAGATACTTTATAGATTGTTTGAGGGCATTGAAGTGCTTTGGTGCAGAATCACTTAGGTTTGCTTACTTGCTGGTTGTTTTTGCAGTTGATATAATATCCGCTATTGAATTTGATAGAACCGGGGAACACCTTGCCACTGGAGATCGTGGAGGCCGGGTGGTTTTATTTGAAAGAACTGATATAAAGGATGTAAGTTAATACATTTTTCTTTTGAGGGGTTTGGGGCATGGGAGTGCATTTTCCTTGTACTTAATCTGCCGTTATATTTTGCTTGTTACACTGGTGTGATTTAGTTGTACTTTTATGGTATAAACTTAAATAATTAGCATGGTGGACACCGGAGAGATCTGGAGAGAATGGATTATTCAATCAGTAGGCATCCTGAGTTCCGCTATAAAACCGAATTCCAGAGTCATGAACCCGAGGTATGGCTTTCTTTGTGCTTAACGAGGACATGTATAAATAGGCTTATGAAGATTTCCTCTTTGCTGGAATCTGGATTTGACTAACTTGCATCTTACTTGGTTTTTCCTGAACTCAGTTTGATTATCTTAAGAGCTTGGAAATTGAGGAAAAAATCAACAAGATCCGATGGTGTCAAACAGCTAATGGTGCACTGTTTCTCCTCTCCACTAATGACAAAACCATCAAATACTGGAAGGTAGCACCAACCTTTTGAACTCGTATGTGGTTGGATTATTATATAGAAGATGATTTCTCTCAATATCACATCTTCCAGAGTAATTTTTAGCAACATTAGTTGCATTGCCTTTTCCATTTATATATTGTTCGGAACAAAGATGGCAATTACTCCAGCCATTTCATTTTATACATTATTCTTGGGATTAACACACACATACGCACATGCAGACTGTAATTGATGAATTGTTATGGCTTCCAATAGGCAGTACAACGACTTAAGATATAATTATTTTAATTTTTTTCATTGTGGAAAGAAACGTTCTAATCCTACTCTAATGCTGAGCAGGTCCAGGAGAAGAAGATAAAGAAAGTATGTGAGATGAATGTGGATGCTTCTAAATCTATGGAAAATGGTGCAGTTGCTAGTTCTATGTCAGCAAGCTCAAAACCGTATCTTGCAAATGGAGCATGTAAAGACAGACCCGTCAGTTCTCCAAGCAATGACACTTCATTTCCAGCTCTGCACTTGCCAGTGGTAGTTGTACACTATCTGATTTGTTTATTTTCTGACAGCATATGGTTTTGCCTTTACGGTATTTAGAAAATTTTCCAGAGTCAATTGTGCTTAACTTTCTTGGTGAATGACATCCTACTAACACAGTAACACTTGACCTTTTGTGGCATCCAGGTTACCAGTCAAGAGACGAGCCTTGTGGCTAGATGTCGAAGAGTCTATGCCCATGCTCATGACTATCATATTAATTCGATTTCAAATAACAGGTACATCTTTTTCAATGGAATATGCCTTCACCTTTTCATCTATTTTTAATCATGTTGTGTATGTTCAGTGTTTGCCTTGATGCTTGTGCTCGTATCTGAAAATTTTATTATTTGATTACCTTATCATGGAGGAGCAAATTGTGTAGTTGTCGGACTTCCCCCACCCCCAAAAGAAAAAAACCAGTTTCTGTAGTACACGGTGACACTAAAGAACAATTTATGTCACTAGATGAAAAAGATTTATCTTAATGTCGAGTCTTGCTTATATGTATTATGCAATATATTCTTTGGTATTATTGCATGGATATAATCTAACTTGGTCTCCATCTTCCGGTCACTAATAACGTAGCTATCTTTTGGTTTCGCAGCGATGGTGAAACTTTTATATCAGCTGATGACCTTCGAATTAATCTTTGGAACCTAGAGATTAGCAATCAAAGTTTTAATATTGTTGACGTCAAGCCGGCAAACATGGAGGATCTGACTGGTAGAACCCACAACACTATGATGACAATTGCTTACTTTCCTAGCTTTTAACTATCATTTGAAGAGAAATGGCAGTAGACATAACCTTGACCCAATTATTTGGGCCTGCTACAAGGCTCCTGGTTTTCCGTCATATTCTGGACAATGTTTCATTAAGTGGCATGCTATTATGTCTTTCTTAGATTTCATCTGTTTCTATTTACTTTGATCTCCCTTTCATTAGGTTTGGATGGCTGAAATGCTCTGGCCATGTAGTAAACTTGAATTATGCCTTATTTATATGCTTTGTTTGTCAAACAGCTCCACATGTGTAATTACTAATTATTTATCTTTACGTACTTGAAATCTATGCACAGAGGTGATAACATCCGCGGAATTTCACCCTACTCATTGTAACACTTTGGCATACAGTAGCTCAAAAGGCTCAATTCGTCTTATAGATCTGCGGCAGTCTGCTTTATGTGACACTCATAGCAAATTGTGAGTCATCTTTCATTCTTCCTTCCTTCCATTCTTGCACTCATCAACGATGATAGTATTATAATAAAATAAATGTATGAGAAATCTTTTGACATTTTTTGCTGTCTTTAATTTCTTGGTTTGCTTTGAATCGTAATTATGATTTGTAATGGTGCAGGTTTGAAGAACAAGAAGCGCCCGGCTCAAGATCTTTTTTCACTGAAATAATAGCATCAATTTCAGATATTAAGTTTGCTAAGAATGGAAGACATATACTAAGTCGGGATTACATGACTCTTAAGGTTCATATCTTCATACTCTTATAATAAGATGGTTCATACTTTCAATATTTTGAAACTTCAGTATCATTAGTCCTAGAAACAAAGTTGCAAGTAACAAACACTTAAAAACCTTATTTTCCCTCCCTCCCTCCCTAGTCCCTTCCAGTGGATTGGTGACATGGGCGATGCCCTCTATGGGTGCTACCCTTCAACATCTCACTTTTACTGCCGTCCCTCCTTCCCATCCTTTCAGTGGATTGGTGACATGGGCGATGCCCTCTGTGGGTGCCACGCCTCAAAATCTCACCGTTTCTGCCCTCTCTCTTTCCCTGCCTTCCTTTCAGTGGACTGGTGACGTGGGCAGTCCCCTCTACGGGTGCAACCCCCAATATCTCCCTGCTTCTGTTGCTTCCTCAGCTAAAATATGCTAATGTTGTTACTGTGATGTTTAGAGTTACTACTTGATATCATGATATTCAATTTTGTGCTTGTGGTGAGTTTGGGCATTGCAACTACTTCTTGTCTTCAGATTTCTCTGATTCTTAACCCTGTCCGTTACAATTTTTGTTCTCACCTTTTCTTTTTGGGGTTTCTCAGTTATGGGACATCAACATGGATTCTGGCCCAGTTGCCACTTTCCAGGTTCATGAACATCTAAGACCAAAGGTAATGTATTCATTCGAAAAGTTTGTTTGATCGCATGTGATCTTAAAAGAAGACGAGACTATCTAAGTAATACCATACAATGCAACTTAATAAGTTCTTTACCTTTCTCAGCTCTGTGATTTATACGAAAATGATTCTATCTTCGATAAGTTTGAGTGCTGTCTAAGTGGAGATGGACACCGAGTGGCAACAGGTTCTTACAGGTTAGACTTACACCATACACATCCTTTGTTGCTTTTATACTTACACCTTGACCTAAGTAGTATGGGGCTCAACATATGAAGAAACACATTTCTTTGATTCCAGCAATCTGTTTCGAGTGTTTGGTTGTTCTGAAGGGAGCACAGAAGCAACAACATTGGAGGCCAGCAAAAACCCCATGAGGTAGTTTTTAAAATTCTATTTATGCTTGTCAGGCATGCTATTGTTAGGGCATAGTATCATTTAGTCCAAGAAAAACTCCTGTTTATTTTCTTTTGTTCTCTTGGTCAAATGTGCTTATAATTTTTCTCATGAACTTCCAGGAGACAAGTTCAAACGCCAGCAAGGCCTTCTAGATCTTTGGGTAACCTTCCTCGTGTTCTCAGGCGAGGTATGTTCTTGCTTGCATGTAAACTTTGTATACATAGTCCATTGTCTGAAAATTTTGAGTGGTCTAAATAAAATTTAACGTAATTGATTTCCACTCAAAGTCTCGAATGAACTTAACTTTTTTTGGTAAAAGAGAGAATAAAATTCAGGTTTGAATCATTTGGGTTCGGTAGTTCTCTTCTTTTAATCCTAATTAATGATTTAACAAGGTTTGGTACTTGGTGGTAGCCTATCTGCTAACCACTGTCTCTGCACATTTTCTTCCATTGTAACATAAAAGGTGCAGATAACTCTGGAGCTGATGCAAACGGAAATTCTTTTGACTTCACAACAAAGTTGCTACATCTTGCATGGCACCCTTCTGAGAATTCAATCGCCTGTGCTGCTTCAAACAGCCTTTACATGTATTATGCGTAAAAATAGTACGGAAAGTTGTATGTCTTGGCCAGCAAAGCTCTTCTAATATCTATTGACAAAAGGCTGCTTTGCCTTCTTCTCCGGCTAGTGATGTTAAGCTGCGCCCTACCTAACTACAAAATCAGGAAGCATTTTTGCTGATGCCAACATTTTCAAGAAGAAAGTAGTATCTGCCCCTCCCATACAGACGATACCTTGCTGATTATGGTAACTCGTAAGGAGAATGCTGTAGTCCTAATTGTGTCTTGTTAGTTGAAGAGATGTGATATTAGCTCATCCGCCTACCGAAAGAATACCTTTGCTGCCACAGTAGAAACCAATTGGGTCCTATATCCTGAAGCGGGGAGAAGCTGTAGTGGTGCCATCAACGCTTATTGATACCGGGGCCTTCAACCTTGTATTATTTGAAGTAAAGTTAAAAATGGTTTGTGAAACTTTTATCACTGTTTTTATTCTAACCATTCTTTCCCCCTCTTTCAGAGTCTGCTGATTTTCTTTGTTTAGCAAGTATCGGTTCCTTTGGACAGTGAAGGCTCCATGTTAGACATTCCTTCGACAGTTTCACTGGGATTCAAAGATTTGTCGGTCTTAAATCGTCTGGTTATCGGGTGTTTATTGTTTTAGGTAAATGTTTTTGGTGTAGGCAAACTGATCATCTCTATATTGTACGAGGTTCGGTCATAATATCGAAGCATATGGACTAGTTTTGGTGAATTAGGTGCTTCCTTCGTTTAGTTTGTGCTGACATTAGTATAGCCCTTGGGGGCTAGGAACTGTAACAAACTTTTCCCTTGTTCTTAAACCACTATTTTATCAAGTATGTGGTGAACTATCCTCTTTTTGTTTATGTTTTCCAAACCCTTGTGAATTGATTTGGAAAATTGGGGTTAGTAGCCCTTTTACAAACCCACCAACCAAAAATAGTCGTCTCGAAATGCCCTCTTTGACGAAAATACCCTCATTACCGACGCAATATTGGCAGATTATTGACTCAATCTTGAGGTATTTTCGTCATAGAGAACAAGTAGAGATTGCATTCTGCGAGGAGGTCTAGTTTTGGTTAGTGTATTTGTAAAATGCTTGTAAGCCCGATTTCCCATTCATTTTTTATCTACTGCATAATTTTCACAAAATTACTGCGGTGAAGTCTTTCCTCTGTGGTATGGTAATTTTTGTTGTATCACGTGAATAGCTCACCGTGAGAATTCGTTTCGTGCAACTGATCACATTTGTTGTATTACGTGAGTAGCACGATCTGTGAGAGATTCGTTTCGTGTAATAGATTCTACTTATTGTATTACGTGAGTAGCACGATCTGTGAGAAATTTGTGTCGTGCAACGGATGCATGAAAGTGATTCTTCCGCATCATATTGATGAAGCTTTTATTATGAGATGGACGTTAGGCATGGTGGTGGACTTTTGTTTGGTGGTCTCAATTTTGCCACATTGGCAGCTTAAAAGTTTATAAACAGTTGAGTAACAACTCAAGTCGTGTCTGATTTTGGAACAGTTTCTAGTTTGGTCGGTTTCAAATACGAATATCACATTAAAACCATAAAATTAGCAATGCCCTCTCAATCTAGTGACTTCTTTTGATTTTTCCCTTCGACTCTTAAAATGTGCCAATTAGTTTTTTTTTTTTTTTTTTTTTTTTTCAAATTTATTACATTTTTATTAGTTCTCTTTTGATCGAATTGATGAAAATGATTCTAAATTTAACGGAATAATTTCATAACTGATAGTAGGAGCGAATTAGCACGTTCTAAAATATTAGAACTAAATTAAAAATTCAACGGACAAAATTTGTACCCAAATTAAAAGTTCAATATTTCAAACTGGAATAAGTAATATGTCTAAGGTAATGCTAAATGGTGGTTCTATTTACTCGTTATTTTTTACTTCTCACATATTTTTTCATTTTTGATCGTCGAATCAAATTATATAAATATAAAATGATGAGTTAGAAGTAAAAATAGACGTGCGATAGCACATTTTCGATATTAAAAAAGGATCTCAAAATCTCATAATCGCACTACCGTCATTTAGGAAAATCCAAAATATAGAAGTCCAAAAATGGGTAAACGTTGATCCCAATTAGCAACCTAAAAGATAGACTAATCCTGAGAAAATTAGAAATTCTCGTTTACGCCCAGATGCAAAACTGACACGGAGAAAACAGGCTTCAGGCTAAATATTTCGGCTTTCCTCAAAACTCTTCTTCCTCTCTCTCTCACAGCTCCTCCGAAGCTCCACGGTCATGGCTCTGCTGACCCGAGCCCGCATCCCTCTCCAGCTCTCGGCCCAGCGGGCCCTCTCTCTCCACACCACCGTCCCTTCCCTCTCGTCCTCCGCCCCCTCCGGCTCCACTCCCGCCACCTATGCCCGCCCTCCTCCCCCTTCCGCCTCCCCGCCCCCTCCTGGCCTCTCTAAGGCCGCCGAGTTCGTGATCTCGAAGGTCGACGATCTCATGAACTGGGCCCGTCGCGGCTCCATCTGGCCAATGACCTTCGGCCTCGCCTGCTGCGCCGTCGAGATGATGCACACCGGAGCCGCCCGCTACGATTTGGACCGATTCGGCATCATTTTCCGGCCCAGTCCTCGCCAGTCCGATTGCATGATCGTCGCCGGCACTCTCACCAACAAGATGGCACCTGCTCTCCGCAAGTAAGCAACAACCCCTTCCTTCCCTCTCAATTTTCTGAATCGCAGTTTTAGGATTTCTGGATTTTTGAGCTTAGAAAATGTTTTGGTGATAATTAGATTTGTATTTACCTAATGTAATCTCAAATTGGAACAATTGGGGGCTTTGATTAAGCTCAATTTTAAGGAAATCTCCGATTAAATGGGAATAACATGTACACCCTTCTCCTCCAGTTCGTATTAGGAGATGCATTTTACCAATGAAAGTGCTGGTTATGGTGATTAGCCAAGTTCATTAGAGCAGTATGCTCCCGCTCCCATCAAGTTCGACCACCTTCTAGTTTAGATTAGACTAGATTATCGCTTGAATATAAAATATGTATTAGCTCCGGTTCGTTATTAGGACTTAGGAGATGCATTTTGCCAATGAAGTGCTGGTTATCACGATTAGCCAAGTTCGTTAGAGCAGTATGCTCCCGCTCCCATCAAGTTCGACCACCTTCTAGTTTAGATTAGACTAGATTATCGCTTGAATATAAAAAATGTATTAGCTCCGGTTAGTTATTAGGACTTAGGAGATGCATTTTGCCAATGAAGTGCTGGTTATGGTGATTAGCCAAGTTCGTTAGAGCATTATGCTCCTGCTCCCATCAAGTTCGACCCCCCTCTAGTTTAGATTAGACTAGATTATCGCTCGAATATAAAAAAATGTATTAGCTCTTGAATAACAAAAACTAGTTCCAAGGGGGTTGTAGCTCAAATATTTAAGAGGATTGTGTGTCTTTTAATGCATGGGATTTGCCCTCCACAATATCGCTTGTATCGAAGAAAAAACTACTGTGTTGTGTCTTTTGAAAAATGGGATTTCTTAGGAATTTCTTTTGGGAAGTGCATAATTGCCTTCGATTTTGGGAGTTAAAAAGCTCCTCACCAACCTTTCAATCTAGGCGTTGTTGTAATGTGTGTACAAGTAAACAAAGGGGTATGAGTTGTTTTGATCTTTATGCTGAAATTTTATTGCAGGGTTTATGACCAAATGCCTGAGCCGAGATGGGTCATCTCCATGGGAAGCTGTGCAAATGGAGGTGGTTACTACCATTACTCCTATTCTGTCGTTAGGGGTTGCGACAGGATCGTCCCCGTTGATATCTATGTTCCAGGCTGCCCTCCCACCGCCGAAGCCCTACTTTACGGCCTTCTCCAGCTGCAGAAGAAAATCAACCGGCGCAAGGATTTCCTCCTTTGGTGGACCAAGTGAGGGCTTTCATCTTGTGTTTGGGGAGCTGCTTTCGCTATATTTATCCAATAATAAGTCTATCTGGCGAGGTTTGCCCCGGCAAAGCACCATGTAAAGGGAGAGATTTTGCATTTACTTGTTATCAATTTTAGATCCCAGGGTGTTCTGTATTGTGCTTTCTGCATATTTCTGTCGTTTTGGAGCTATAATGGTAGCCACGGATTCTGTAAAACTTTTTTCTGTTTCAATCTGGGTGCTTGAACTAATCTCCCATGTTTATCTACTTGTTTGATTGATTGTTGGAAGCTGCTTATACTTTTTGTTTAACCCGAGATTAAGCAATGTAGCCGTGCTTTTCGTAAACCCTTGAGTTTGTGATTTCAGTTTCAAGTAGTCATATTATTGTTGGAAATCTTGTTGTCTGAGACTGGTCCAAGGGTTCTAGGACTCGACTCGGAGGTCATGTGTTGAAGATTCAACCGGGTCACCTAGGTGCCCGAGGACTTCAATGTGCAGGACATGAACCCCATCTCCCGAAACCCAAATGCTGGGGACGGGGATTGGGGACCTCTGGAAGCTTGGGACTCAAATCTGGGACCTTTCGACGCATGAGATTTGGACTCAGAACCTGGGTGTTTGGTAGCCCCAATCATACGATCATTTTGGCTTGTTTATTAAGAAGGGTGAAACATATCTTAGTATTATCATGTCCAATTCAATCCTAACCTCCTGATCGAGTCCAATCCCATTCAACAAACAGGACATTATTGGTTATCAATCCTCCGGCATGCAATATCTTAGTAGGTAGGGTGTTGAGTTTTTACTAATGCACGCCGAATTCAAAACTCTCCCCTCTTAATTAATGTAATAGTTTTGAACTTTCCCCTTCATTTAATAATAGTAAAATTTTAAAAATAAAAAAGATGACAAAATCCTTGGAATATTGCATTACAAAACTCAGCATTAACTTTTGCTTCTCCGAATGATCATGCTTATTGCTTAGATTATTTTATTCGGTGTTCTCGCCAATTAAAACGTAAATCTTATATGGTGTTCTCACCGCATAAAAGCAAACATAATCGTATTTAACCGTCTATAATTATATACTCTTATGCATATATTCTTTGGTAACTTTTTTAACGTTTTACTTACAATTACCGCGTTGAGAAAAATAAAATTAATTGACCAAAAGAAAGGGTATAAAACCTCACAAATTCTTTTCACTTTTACATTTTTACTTAAGACGCATTTTCCGTTCGGTAATTTACGCAAGCAAAGGTGTTTGCGAAAAAAAAAGGAGTCTTAACGAACACTGCTACGATTTACTTTTAACGTTAATAACATTTTTATTCTACAAGTTCATTTTTAATATTATTTACTTATAATACTTTTTTTTTTATCCTTTGATTAATTCGAAAGTTTTCAAACATTTTCATCATTTTTCTTAAGAAAGTATCCTTACGTATAAATATCCAACTGGTGTTTTTCCACCTCACCTTATCCCTCACTCCTCTCTCTCTCTCTCTCTCTCTATCTATCTTCTAGGGTTTCTACGACAATGGCCGACGAAGCCCAATACTCATCTGGTCCTGATTCAGGGAACAAGCGGAAGTACGAGGAGCAAACGCCGCCGTCCACCCGCAGAGTCACCGGTTTCTCGGCCCCCATCAAGTCATCGTCCCCCGACTCTGCGCCAACGTCGTACAGCAGCGTTCCTCCGCCCATGGAAGATTTCCAGCTGGCCAAGCAGAAGGCGCAGGAGATCGCTGCTCGGTTGTTGAACGGTGGCGATGCTAAGCGTGCTAGGGTTGAGAATGGTGGTTCCGACTCTTTTGACAAGGGCTTTAGCTCTGGTCCGCCAGGTTCGCCTTCCATCTTTTGAATTTTGCTTTTTTCCATTAAAATTTTACTCTCTTTTTATTTAATTTTTATGCTTGTTTATTATATTGTTAGGGTTTCGGTTAGTTTTTTAATATGCTTGACATCCAAGAATTTGATTGGGTTTAGTGTTTTAGGGTGATGCGGAGTTGCTATTTGTGTTTTGATTGTACATGTTTATGCTTGGAATGTGAATATCATTGCAACAATTGTAATTTTGGTTTTGTGAAAATGATACAGATCCAAAGCCTCACTTCTCAAACCCAGCTCCTTCTTCGATCCCTGTATCTTACGGTGGGTTCGTGGGACCAAGCAAAAAGATTGAGGTTCCCAATGGCAGGGTTGGTGTCATAATTGGTAAAGGTGGGGAGACTATCAAGTATCTACAGACTCAGTCAGGCGCCAAGATTCAAGTTACCCGAGATTCTGATGCGGACCTCAATTTTCCAACTAGGATGGTGGAGCTCATGGGTACTCCGGAGCAGATTGCGAAGGCCGAGCACTTGATAAATGATGTTCTTGCTGAGGTTCGGCTTGGGCATTAATTTTTTTAGATGAGTTTTATCATCTGCTTGTGATATATTAAAAAAAGTTCACACATTTAAGTTTGAAATCCTCCACTTGTGATCATTTTTGTTAATTTTGAGATAGTTGAGTTTTATCAAATTGGTACATATGATCTTGGAAATATGGCTTACACATATAAGCTCTTATGTTTGTTCCAGGCTGAATCAGGAGGTCCTGCCATAGCTTCTCGAAGGTTAACTGTACATACTGGTGGTGAACAATATGTTACGAAAATTCCTAACAACAAGGTACAGACTGTAGTTTTTATATTTTTGTCTGCGTGTTTTGGTGATTTAGTTATTGAGGATTCGTGACTATGTAATCTCAGGTTGGGCTTGTAATTGGTAAAGGAGGGGAAACAATAAAAAGTATGCAAGCTGGGTCTGGAGCTCGTATCCAGGTTTGTTTTCAATCTTGGGCAGAATATTGGTCTTTTTTATGGTTTTTTATTTGTCTTCTTTTGGATGGAACTCTATGTATTCTTTTATCATTTTTCTTGATTGTACACATAACTTTTCTGGTATATCGGTTTGAGTAACGCATCTGGGTGGAATCAAATATAAGAAATGGTTTTATGGGCTGACATTTCATTTGTTTTAGGTTATTCCCTTGCATCTGCCACCTGGTGACCCATCAACAGAAAGGACGCTACAGATTGATGGTACTACTGAACAAATTGAAGCTGCAAAACAGTTGGTAGCTGAAGTTATCAGTGAGGTTGGTTTTATTGGTGTTTGCCTTAAAATTTGGCTTGTACGCCTCTCTGATATATTTAGTAGTCAGAAGTTGTTAGCTTCAGGAGGAGTAGGCTACAATAGATGTGATTCTCTAGGATGTATAGTTTTGCATGGCCATTTAAACTTCTGTTTTCTGTCAATGCATTTAATTTGCACACGACTACTTTCTGCAATCAGATTTTGGGGTTTTTTGTTGATATGTTGAGGTTCCCTGTTGTAGCGATGTTACTTATTTTGTATATTCATACTGTTCATATTGCTTGCTCAAATTAGGTTAACCAACCTGGTTGCTAGATTTACCATTTTGCATTTTGCTTTGGTATTAATTTTTTTTCTTGCAGGGCTTTGTGTATGTTTTTTTAATTTTAAATTTTGAGCTCAATTAATCCGTACCATTTTCTGATAAGCCCTTGGACAGTTTTATCTCTTGATATTGTTAAACATTTTCCCTGATAATGAGTTCGTCTCTTTTTTATTTTCATTTTGCATTTATGTTGTGCATGATGCTACATTTCTGTCTCTAAATTGAGTTTCTCTGCCTTTTCGTTCTCTTTGTTTTATGGATTTGACTTTTATGCTGGTTAGTTGCATTTACATTGTACAATTGTTCTAGGGATGTATTTTGTAGTCTATCTGGTTGTGCAATTTTTCCACTCTGTCATGTAAGTTGTAGATACTAATTCCAGTCGAACTATTGCTGACTTTATATTTTCGGCCAATGGTGGACCACAGTATCCCTAATGTTGTACTGGTTAGTGGTTACGTCACTTGGTATTGTGAATATGTTTATGACCCAAATATTATGATTTTATGAGGATTGGATAAGTTTGTATGGTCCTCAATTGTCTTTTTTGGCTTTAGATCTTATTAATTCAGATTTTTTTTTTGTGCTGATCTTTTTGCCATGCACAGTGTGGCTGGCAGAGATTGAGTCTAACATGTCAAGTGAACACTGGAAGGAGCCTGTTTATGCAAGTATTTATTCTTTGGGTTTTGTAGCATTTGCTGGGATCTAGTTTCAACTTAAGAAACTGGTTGGCACGATTTCACCTCTGCGAAATCCATTTGGATGTCATATAGATTTAGCTTTAATTGTATAAACCTGCAGGGTAATCTGAATTGTTATCATAAATGGATGCAATAAGTTTCTTCTTCCCATATGATTGATGCAGATATTGGCTTATTTGACCTTAAGATTGAACAAATATTTGGAGGAGTGATTACAACAAATTGGGCTGTTCTTGGCCATTTGCGCTTATTGGGAATTTAGTCTACGGGAGTTCATATTACAGGTTTAGGTTATTAAGTTACATTAAAGTTTCATTAACTCTCATAATGTTTAACATTACGATTATTGGTTCATTAAGTGAAAAATTATTGGGACAACAGCTTGATCTACCATCAATATGCTTATTTCTCTTATATCATATAACTGATTCTTATTGGGAATTATTGTAGGGTTAGTTTGTATTGGACTGTTGGTTACACCAACATGGAATCCTTTGTGTTGGTGTTCCCTTAGCATCACTCTGGTATGGTTCTAAATCCCGTTTTCTGGTATTTAGTAATGATATTGTGGAGTGAAGCTTTCTGTTGGAGGGATTGAAGGTTAATATTATAACTCCTAGAAAACTTGAACCATTTTATTCTAAATATATTAATTAGTTGTGGATTAGTTTAATGTTGGAATATTGGACTTTAAATCATAGTTGTTCTATCGAGTATTTTTTATTTTGTCATAATTATGTAGTGCTTCGCTGTATTGAAGCCTCTTATCAAATTATTAGATTTTCTTGGTATTATGTTACAAGTATTTATACTGTTTATTCTGCAGTGTTTTTAAAATGCTTTATAGCTTTATAGTTGTGAGAATTTCTTCGAATCTTTTGTCAAGATATTGAACAGTTTTGGTTGGCTTCCATAAAATTTGTTTTCCTGTCTTTCTGCTGGACTTAACATCTGAGTACCATTTTATTGAAGTCCAGCTTGTTTTTGCTGAACTTGAATTTTATGATCAGTCAGCCTCACCTGCTTTCTGTTTATTTCTTCTTTCTTTTTCCTGTTTATCTGCATTGTTTTTTATTCTATATTATAGCTTATTTCTTCAAAGGAGTATTTTCTTTTCTTTTTTTGTTGAGTACACATATTGAGGGTCCTTCATCCTAATTGTTCAGAACCTCTTGTCCCTTTTCTTGCTATATTTCTGTTCTTTTTATTATATCCTGGAGAGCTTCTTGCTGCTTATTTGGGATATTATTCGGCCAATAATGATTCAGCTTCACACTTGCGGGAGGATCTAAGGGTCTTTTTATGCTAGCATCTAAGATGATCTATGAACTAATGTCCCTGGTTGACATAACAGGTTTTCTATACTGATGATTTACGTTTTTCACATAAGTTTAGATACCTTTTGTTTGGAATTTACTGATCATCCCACATGTGGTAGCTCATTTGTGATGTATTAGTGCATGGACAATGTCTTCTGGTCTGGAGTTCTTTCTTAGATGTCTAATTTTCGGTCTCTTATAATATGTTTAATTAATACCTATGCATACTTTGATATTTGGTAATGTTCTACTGTGTGCATTTTGCACTTGTTTTTATGACTGTCCATCGTCACAATTAAGGCTATATGGAAGTTTGTTTTTATATAAAAGCTTCTATATAGTGTTTTGTTATTTTCCGTACCCATTCACTTCAAATAGGGAGAGTGTGGACCTCTGCTGGAGTAACTCAATTTATACAACCACTGGTACGGTATGTAGGCATTTACACCTCTTCCCAATATAATAATGAAATCCATTAATCACTATATGAATGTATTTGTTTTTCCTATCTGTTATGTGCTCTGTTGAATCATAGAATTTTTCTTTTATACATGTTTTCCAATGTTTGCTTTTTTGTACATTCTGTGTTTTTTTATTCCTCCATATGTCCCAACATCATGGGAAGTACGCCATGGTTATTTGTGAGAATAATTTTATTGCAGAACCGTGTTAGAAATCCAGCAATGTCTGGAGGATACTCTCAGCAAGGTTATCAAGCACGACCTCCCTCAGGATGGGCTCCTTCTGGTCCCTCAATGCAACAACCTAGTTATGGATATGGACAGTCTGGAGGGTATTCTGCTCCACCACATCAGTATAATGTGTCTCAGCCTTCTTACCCAGGCTATCCTCCTCAACCAACATCTGGTGGCTATCCGTCCAGTTGGGACCAGTCAGCTGCTGCGCCAACCCAGCAGACTTCCCAGGGTGGTGGTTACGATTATTATGGCCAGCAGCAACCTTCACATCAGCAGCAAAATCCTGGAGGTCCTGCTGCTCCTGCTGCTCCTGCTGATGGTGCTGGTTACAATTATGGCCCGCCGCCAGTTTCAGCCTATAATCAACAAGGACAAGGATATGCTCAAGATGGCTATGGTGGATATCATGCACCACCTCAATCTGGGTACGGTCAGCCACCGGCATATGATCAACAGCAGGGTTATTCTGCAGCAGGCTATGGTAATGTGAGTAACCCACCTCAAGATGGGCATACACCCTCTTATGGATCTCAGGGGGATTCAGCTCAGGTGCCTCCTGCTCAGCAAGGATACAATGCCGGTCAACAGCCTAGCCCTAACCCTGCTGGTTACCCACCCCAAGGTTCTACTCAGCCAGGTTATGGAGCACCCCCAACTTCTCAAACTGGTTATGGAAGCCAACCACCGGCTCAGCCTACATATGGAGCTGGATATGGAGCACCACCAGCACAAAAGCCTCCTGCAAATCCTGCAGTTTATGGGCAAACTGCTCAGTCCCCCAGCACTCCAGGAGGCTATGGCCAGCCTGCACCTGTGCAGCCGGGATACCCACATTCTCAGCCTCCAGCTTCTGGATATGCTCAGCCAGATCCTGTTACCCGTCCCCCTACATCTGGCTACGGTGCTGCAGCACCACAGACCGGATACGGGCCTCCATCCTATGGCGCACCACCAGCTGGCCAGCCAGGATATGGGCAGGTGCCACCACCCTACAACGCATCTTATGGTGCTGGATATGCACAACCTCCTCCCTACTCTGCTGATACCAGCACGAATGGGAACGCTCGTGGGACCTATGATGCTCCGCCACCTGCTTCACAGACTGCCCCTACAAGTGGAGTTGCCAAAACTTCCCCTCAGAGTTGATGTGTTATGGCGTTTTGGGTAATTGGTGATGTTTCGTTGTATTTTCTGTAGTAATAAGGCTAGTGAGGTTAGTATTTGGTGAACATTGTACTTATGTTTTCGGTATTTCGGATCTGTGAGGATTTGGTAATTGCAAGAACTTGTTGAATATATTGATTTCTATGCAAATTTTCTCGTTTTATGTTTCTGTTAAGTCTCCTATTTACTTATTGATGTTCTTACAAGGGAGATTTAAATACAAACGAGTCTCAACAAAAAATGTGAAAATACAAGTCTAAATGAACCAAAAACCCTAAAAATATATTTATTTAGACGTGTAAACTCGTTTTGTATTTTCAAGAACTATTTTGATTGACCTAATTTTAAGGGATGATCCGAACTTGAGTATAAATTAGTTTTGCAGATATTTATTGCGAGGAAGTTTATTTTTGTTGTACTGTAAACTTCTTAAAATTAAAGGAGAACATTACATTATACCCCCACAAAATTGTGTTCGATTATATATTACTCAATAAATAATAAGACGGCGACTTGTAACATTTACCCTACTACCATATATGCAAGTAAATCTTGAAAAACCTAATTTTGTGAAATTCTACAAATGACACATAAATGGGAAGGAAAAACACGCGTAAATGGGTAAATTGCAACCATATCCTTATGATTCGGGCAGTCCGATTTCATCCTATATTATAATATAAGTGGCTTTAATGACGTGGAAATATCGCATCAGACTTTTCTTGGTGGCTACTCCACCGCTGCACCCTAATGAAAACCCCAACTTCCTCTCCCCTCAGCTAAAAAACCAGAGCACTAAGGTATACAATCATTCTCTTTTCTTTTCTTTTTTTAATGAAATTTCAATTTAAATTCTAGGTTTAGTTCTTTTACATCGGATTTTGTTTTTACTTTGGATTAATTTTCATTCCGATATGGTGATTTAATTTTGACATGAGAGTCATGATGCATTTGAATAAGAACAATTATCTCTGCACCCAAGTTCAGAGTTTGATTCCCTCTTCCCGCACTATTGCTTGTATATGTCAAAAAATAAAGTTACCATTTTGTGGGGTTATTTGGATTTCAGGGACGATTGATGGCATCGAAGGTGTTTCTTCAGTTGCAAGGCAAGGCAACTCAAGCTTCAAAGGTTGTGGCAGAGTACGGATCTTCCTATTACAAGCAGGTATTGGAGAAGAACAGGCATTACGTTCAGGAGCCTCCCACTGCTGAAAAATGCAGCCTTTTGTCCAAACACTTGTTCTATACCCGTATTGCTAGGTCAGCTGTTTAATAACTTTCAATTCTTGCAGACGAAAGTTAGGCCAGTTGGTTAGGGTAGTGTGACGTCAAAATATGATACATGCAGTATACCGGGGCGGTATGAAACACTTCAGAAGGAGCTTGATTCGGTCAAGCAAATTTGGAAGAACAGGCAGGCGCTGAGGGTGGAGGATGCTGGAATAGCTGCCCTGTTCGGATTAGAATCCTTCGCCTGGTTTTGTGCCGGTGAGATGATAGGTCGAGGATTCACATTCACAGGTTACCGTGTCTAGACGCTGCTGAGCTTGTGAACACGTGAAGTATTGATGGTCACATACACATTTCAATAATTATTTTGATTTTCATATGTTAGCACCCTTTTCAGAACATACAATGCTCTGTACTTTTATTTTACATCTGAACTGGAAACCTGTATAATGGTTAGCGAGGATGCCGGACCATCTGAGTTTGGGTACCGGCTACAAGGGAGAAATCGAAGGGAAACTGTCAGTCCGACTGGAGATGGACTTAAGAAACCAGAAGCAGATGATTATACTCAAAACAGTTATCGTAAACCAGCTTTACGTACAAATCATAACATCCAAAACGTACAAAGTAGAATCTAAGATATGCCTCACGAATCAAAGCATGTTCATCAAAACATTATCAAAAAAATTACATTTCGGAAGAATGGGCTAAATGCAAAACTTATCTCTTGGAAACTGCAAAGCTTGTTCCGTATAGAGTCGAGGATCAATTGGAAGCGAATGGGGGATTCTTCGTAGTGTTCTGACTCTTAATCTACTTTCTGTGTAAGTGAAAGCTTAATACCTTCCTTAAATCAGGTGGTTCCTGAACGCCATGATCATTTTCGGGGAGAAGAACAAAACAAATGCCAAAAAGGAACCAAAGAATATCTTGATAACGTATCTCAGGGGGTCATGATCGACTACTTCTGAGGTAGTTTGTGGGGTTGACATGGCTGTTGCAAGTGGTAAGGCTTCTATTACTGCATCTGCCAGGTCTGTTATAAACGAAGGAGTACAACCAAGGGCAGGGACTCGGCCCCAATTCTCAATGCCAGATTCGTGGGCCAATTCCCTGTACTCCATATCAATTTCTTCAAGAGTCTCTATGTGCTCACTCACAAAGCTGGATAAAAAAAAATAAATAGATGTCAAATTAACTTACTATACTTCGAGAGAGAAATAACCAAATAATTCCCGGGGCCAGAAACAAAGTTAGGTACCTGACTGGAACAGCTAGGAGACTTTTCACGCCTTTCTGGCCAAGCTCAACAAGAACTTCATCAGTGTAGGGCTTTAGCCATTGCACAGGACCAACTCGACTCTGATCACCACCCGACCCCAAAATAAGGGAAAGAAAATCAGAAAACAACATAAAGTTGTAGCCATACGTGATAGACAACAACTGATGGTAGTTCTGAGAACCGAAAAAGGTAGAAAAGTAAAATGTAGTACTCAGAAAAAAGAGTTTTACAACCCACCTGGTAAGCAAGGGTATGTTCATTGTTAATTCCTCTAGATGTCAGCTCTTTCATTATTAAGAAGATGCACTCCTCCATTTGATCTTTGTAAGGATCTCCGGCATCCTCCACATAACTCAGCGGTACTCCGTGGGCACTGAAGAATATCATGACCTGAATTTCATACAAAATTAGCAACGCTTACCTGAGCTGTGAATTTCATGGAATAACCGTACAATGAAAGCATACGTTCAATAACAAAATCTATAAACCAAAGAGAGTGAAATTTAATTTCATCAAAAGAGCCATTTCTGATGAATTTAAAGCATATATTCAATAGAAGCATCAAGCGCACCTCTGCAGGCTCAGAAAAACTTTCTAGCTCTTTGGAAATCAAGTTGGCCATTGACTTAAGATAGCCTTCACGTTGATACCACGAGTTTATAATAGAAACAGGCATCCTTGATAGGTACAAGTCTTTCCTGCAAGATGGGCACTCACATTCAGAAAATTGACCATTGTAAACAAACATAAGTAGTTTCATAAACTGACAGCGAACTATCACCTGAAAATATCCTGGAGCACAGAAACGCTTGATCCAGTTGTAGAGATAGAGAACTGAGGGTATAGAGGCAGGACAACAAGCCTGGTTATTCTGTCCTTCTTAATCTGTCATAGATAATGTGGAAAACTGATAGTCATTTGGTCCATTCAATTAGAAGATGCCCCATGATGAGTAACTACAAATTCAATGACTAACCGATATAAACATTGGAGACTTTTAGGTTACAATCTATTGTCCCATATCCTTTACATTGCCTGGAACCAACGGCAAATATAAAAATATTACTAGGTTACTGAAATTTAAGACTCACTTGCTGAACTGCTTCCTCAGTAAATGGGTACCAATAACGCATTCCCACATATACATTAACAGGCAAGTCCTTCGATTCCAGAGTCTTTTTGAGTTCATTTGCCTGTAACAAGCCACCTAAGTATGAGTAAATATAACAAAACGTACCTAACAAACCACCAAATATTCTCAAATGATACATTCTTGTAGAACATAATCAATTTTTTTTTGGGTAAGGAAACAGGACAAGATTATACAAATAAAAACAAAAGAAGACATTTCAACAGGCATGTTATGTATATTGCTCTACCTGCTCATCTGTAATTTTACGCAATGGTGAACCACCTCCTATAGCAGCATAACCTTCTTTGCTTTTTGGGGCTCGAAGCACAGAAATTAATTTCGCCAATGGTTGCTGGAGAAACCGAAACAACCTTGGGAGGCGAATGATATCCTGTCTCACACAACACGTGAATATGTTAGTAATGAGTGCATTAAGTGAACAACTCATGCTGACACCAATAAGGCAAGGCACCAAGAGCAGATGAACATACCGGGTCGGCAAAAAGATTGAACAAAAACGGCTGAACATCATTAAGCGTCTCGGGTCCTCCAAGATTCAGAAGCAGCACTCCAACCTTCTCTTCCCCAGCATGGGAATGAGACTCTACAGCAGTCCCACCATAAGTGCATACACCCGCCGGACATAATACTTCTCCAACAGGGTTTTTCTTAGAATAATGTGATAATCCAAACATGTCATTTCCTTTATCACTCGCTACAGAGCATGAAACTGTGAGCTGTTTCGAAATTTTCAATCCCTCGGATGAACGGCAAGAGGCAGATCCCGACCTACCACTAAAATTACATTTAGACGGTTAGTCAAAATCTCATCTTAGCTAGCTTAAATGAAAGTCTGAAACCAATAAACCAAAACTCAAACATAATTCGATTGCCATAATTCAGTTTTCCTGTTGGCTTTCGTTAAAATGCTAACTTTCTGTTTGGTTGTTGTAAAAATGCAAACTTTTCTGTTTGGTTGTCGTAAAAATGCAAACATTTCTGTTTGGTTGCTGGGAAAATGCAATTTACACATATAGCCAAAATCTCAGCTTAGTCAAGCCAATAAACCAAAACCCAAACATAATTCGATTTCTGTTTGGTTGCAGGGAAAATGCGAACTTTCAATACAATGGAAACGGGATAGCCATACAATATAGAGCTCTCGCTCAAGATATTACTAGGATTTTCTCGCGCGATTAACTCTAAACACGAATCTAATTAAATAAAAGAGCCATTTACTGATCCACATTGCAAAACAAACCAGAAAAAAAATTATGATTTCGAGCGCTTACGCGGATAATCTACGATCTGAATGGGAGAGATTGATTTGGGGAAGAACGCGGGAGCATGTGGCGGCGTCCATGGCGGTCGACGGCGGAAAAAAAAAAGAAACCCAAAACTTTTGTCGAATCGTTGAAGAAGCGTAACGTCTTCAGCGCTTCCTTTTAACGAAGTCGCCCGACTCTAACCAACTCCACTACCTAACACACTCTCTCTCCTCTGAGATTTCTAATTTCCGTTGAGATTACGTGTCCGAAGAGTGCAACGTCCACGCGTACAAGTCCAACCAAAAAGGTGGTTGTCATAGGGTAGAATTATCTCTCATCCTAATTTTCATCTCCTTCCCTCTTTTTTATTTGAAAAATTACGGTTGAGTCACATTAATATTTTATATTCATTTATTAATAGATAGAAGAAGATAAAAAGTAATATTTCAGGAAAGGCGAGAAAGGAGATAGGAGCTAAGAGAATCCTACTCTGACTACCTTTATTTACCAAAGGCCCAAGATCAAGTGATCCGGACCGTTGAAATTTGATCTAACGGCAACAAGGAGATCCCTCTAAAATTATAATAATTGTAACTGTTAGATCAAATTTTAACGGTCCTAATTACTTGATCCGGACCTTTGATGGGAGAGATCCGGACCGGATGTCTTCCCATTTTTTTCGAGGTGGAGTCGATAGTCACGTGATAACATGTGCCGTAACGGTTGGGCTTGAGGATGGATCGAGGGTGGTTTGTGAATGCTTGTGTTAGACAATGAACCAAATTAAATGGGCTCGGCCCAATTGGACGAAAATCTCGCGGGCTTTTGAAGTGGGCTTACTCCGTACAGTTAGGGTTAGGTGGCCTCAACAGCTATAAATTAGTAGTTTCCTTATTCTCTCATGCCATTCTACTACAATCTCTGCCTACTTCCACGAGTTCTATCTGAAACTCAAAGCTCCCTGCAATTTGGGTAATTAAATTTCATTTTTTATTTGATTTAATATTTATACCGTTTTAGTATCTGGGTTTTTGTTTGTGGGTTATGATGTGATCGGGGCTCCATATTCGAGTCAACAGCAGGCGCCCGATTGGTGGCGACCCGACTGCCGCTTGGAGCCGATAGTAGAAGTTCGTAGTGGGTGAAGATCCATGAAACCGAAATCCCAATTTGTTTCATGACACAATATCCACTGTACATTTTTCTAAATCTTTCTTCTTTTCTGCTTTTTTTTTTTAATTAAAAAATTAAAAAATTAGGTTGGATTTATGAAAAATATTAAAATTTGTGAATGAATAAATGAGGGCACTCCAGTCAGACACGGGTGTTTGTTGCTAAATCCAATAACAAGCGACCTTTTGCATGGTGCCTAGAAATAGCTACTATCACGATTGGAGGAAAGATGTATTTTTTCCACGCTTTCCTTCAAATTTAAAGCAGCTAAATCTAGGGCTGGGTTCGGTTCTAATCGGTTCGGTTTTTTCTCAAAACCGAAACCGAACCGAAATTTCGGTTCGGTTCGGTTCGGTTCAATTTTATTTCGGTTTTTTTCGGTTCGGTTTTTTTTTCGGTTCGGTTTTTTTCGGTTCGGTTTCGGTTTTTTTTTTTTTTTTTTTTTTTTTCTCCCTCCAAAATTATTAAAAAAAAAAATGGAAATATGAAAGTTCACATTCAAAGCCACTTCTTCAAAGTCATCCACATGAAAACCTACAAGTATGAAATCAATTTTACACATCTACATTTGACATAAAAGGAATGAAAAATAAGGAGGAGGAGGGTTAGGGTTACAGTTAAGGGTTTTGTTAAAAAGATTGGCCATAGAGAATGATATCTTCCTGCTTGGTACCATAGCTTTCTTCAAGACACTTATATGCAGCTTCAATATCTGCATATGTATTCTGCTCACTTGCCTGGAACAATGAAAATATGGGACTTACATGATGCACTGTGCTCAAACAACTAGTTAATACAAAAACTGTTCAAATATCCAACAGACCTTTCCAGTTGATTGCCCATACCCCGAATAGTCGTACCTGCAAAACATTACAGATATGTAACATTGAGAATATTATTGATTACAATGAAGGATAACACATAACCAATAAATTATTTCTAAACAACGAGGATGACACAATTTCTCACAGACATGAACCAAACAACTAAGTTAACCCTGTGACCCTATGGCACCAGATGAAACTTACGCAATGACAATGGTAATGCATCATATGGTATGACGATTATACATCATATGGTATGGCAGAAAAGGTAAATCAAAGGACCGAACATCAACATCATAACTGATTTGGCTTTCCTCAAATTAAAAGAAGGTATATCACAGCACAACTCCCACATCGCATTTCTTCTATATCTTGAATCAAAACTTGAAGGATTATACTAGTTATCCAATAGGACTACTCCAATATCTACTAAATATCCACTTTCTAGTAAAATCCAATAAATTAATACAAGAAAACGTTCAAAAATACCAAAAAAGTTGCAGCTGATCAGTGGACTAATAAAACCCAGATGCCAGGGATAGTACTCCAGCAACAAAAACTAACAAAGGCTCTAAATTTAGAAAAACCCAGATGCCAACACTAGCAAGTAATTGAGAACAAAGAACACAAAGCTCAAAATCTGAAAAAACCCAAGATTCCAAAAGTGACAGTAGCAAAAAGTGGGAAACTTTGAAGAGAGAGAGAGAGGAGGAGAAAGAAACAGAGTACCCCATGAGATTAACGCGCAGGTGGATGCTCAATTCGATGAAGAGCTCGTACATCTGGCCCAGATCGGCGGCGTTGCCGTGGGAGTAGAGCAGAGTGGAAGTGGCCAAAGGGTGGCGAATGTAGATGGCCACTACCTCAGTGCCGCGGCGAGTCGGGAGTTTCAGAACCTCCACGTTTTCACGGTGAGGGAAGGGACTGCGCGAGACTGCGAACGAACTCTGAACTGAAGAAGAAGAACTGAAGGCAGGGAAGGGAAGGGAGGGAACGAGAGTCTAGAGAGAAGAGGCCAGGCGGAATGAAAAATAAGGAGGAGAAGGGTTAGGGCTACAGTTAAGGGTTTTGTTAAAAAGATTAAAAAATTAAAAATAATCTCACAAATCCTGGAGGCATGAGGGTTCGAACCCATGCCACCAGCTTGTAAAATTTCACTGAAACCAACTTGGCAACAGGTTCTGTTTTGTTATGATTGTATGACTAAACTATTTATAAATATTCAAAAAAATTATATATATATATATCGGTTCGGTTCGGTTCGGTTCGGTTTCCAAGCCTCAAAAACCGAAACCGAACTGGTCAGATTCGGTTCGGTTCGGTTTGACAATTTCGGTTCGGTTTTTTTTTCGGTTCGGTTTTTTTCGGTCTCGGTTCGGTTCGGTTGTCGGTTTTTTTCGGTTTTCGGTTTTTTGAACCCACCCCTAGCTAAATCTTCAAATTTTATGAATAATTTGTTGGGTTTTGTGTTTTAAATCTAAATCTTGATTCTTTGTTAGTAAAAACATTGTGAAGATTCAGAAGATTTTAGCTTTTGGTGTTGCATTTGATGCAATGTAGCTGAAAGATAGACCTCTAATTTGATTAATCGCTATATTTTAATGAATAATTGTTGTTTTGACTTTCTTAATATATTATTTGAAATTAAATAATTTTCTTGGGAAATTTAATATACTGAATTATTTGAAATTGGGTAATTAATTTTTTACCGTCAAATTTAATGAAATTTTATTGTGTCAGTCATTGATTGATTCATTTACTAAAAAAAATAGGGGATGTGCTATCTACACATCAGTTGATTTTTATTATTTGATTTTCTTCAATTTATCTGATCCGACTATCGAAAATTAGTAGAATGTGTAAATAATAGTGTGTGGATGTCACATCGTAAACATAATTTAAGAATTCTAATTCACCTAGGATAATAATCAGGTTGCCAAACTACAGGTTACTGATTTTAACGATGGAATTAGTCGATAAAAATGTTTACCCTTAAAACTGAATCACGTCCCGAGTATTTGAAATATATGGAATGGTAGATTAATTTGTTGGTCCTCGAAGGATTAATTTACCCAAAAAAAAAAATTAATGAAAAATGTTTGAAAATTTTGAGTTTTAACTATAAAGACAAAGTAAGGGTAAAATGAATAGTATTAAGATTGATTTTTTAATGTAAAAATATGATACGATTAGAAATCCTGTAAGTGAATAATAAGATTGAACGAGGATATAGTGAATGTGTTGGGAAGCTCTGTCCATACGAGTCAACAGCAAGAACCGGTTTGATGGTGCATTGACTGCCGCTTGGAGCCGATGTGAAATTGCCAGTAGAAGATAGCTTCAAATGCTCTCTGCTTTCATGCTATAATTTTTGGCTACATTCTAAACTACTCTAGTATACGAAATCGATAATTCAAACTAGTATACAGGATGGGGGATGCGGACTCTGGTGCAATGGGACGGGAACACTGATAATGTTTAAATCCGGAGATTTAAGTGACTGGATTTGATGCCTTCTTCATTCATCTGTTTGCAACTTCTATTTCAGTGCCCTTACGCAGCTGTTTTTGTGTCGTTGCAGGTTGCGGATTTGAGTGGTGAATATTTGAAGGATTTGCTGCATGTTTGTTTTTTGTGCTACAACTTTCTTGTATTTTAAAATAATGAATGAAATCAAAATTGAGTGTCAATTTTGCACATTCTGAGCAAGTAGCTATTGTCATATATGTTCAGTTTGACGCTTGAAATTTCGAATCATTTGAACAAAGGGGTTTTCTAGTATGTACCAGTAAGTATACACCATTGTTCTCAAAATTCCCGCCTAGCGCCTAGGCGGCGTTAGGCAGCTAGTCACTGTCCCGATTAATCCCTAGGCATTTTAAAATTAAGAAATGACGTTTAGACCGGCTAAGGAGTCCGCCTAGGTGCCTGCCTAGACCCGTCTAGGCACATGCCTCGGTCACGACTCAATACAATCATGTATCTTTTTTAAGTATAGCGTCTTTTAGAACCTTAGTATACGCTAGTAACCTTGATTGTTCTAAAAATCCTTAGCATTCTATTAGGATTCAACAATCAACACTCTACTTATTGGTGCATAGTATAAACCAAACATTTTAAAATTTTCGCATTTTAATGCCGAATCAATTGCAAACATTTCAAGTCAGCCGAGTCACTAGATAGAATCCACGAAATTTCCAATGCAGAATAGTTGCGGGATATGAGTGGCCGGTTAGTCCAGGTGTATGGTGCCAATCGACTCGACACTCGGTATCCTGCTACACCGTTATTCTAGAAGATCTCTGTGAGTGAAATTCAAGCAAAAAAAAACATCAGAGACTTGAGTCTGCTGCAGACAATAGGGAAGTGCAGCTGCAGCAAAACATCCTCTTTCATTTCATTGGCACTAAAACCGAAGAACTCGTTATAGACGGATACAAATTTATAAGATGAGGCTAACAGAACACGATCGCGATTCATTTAACCAGGTTTTGGTATACATTAAAACAAATGCCGAAAACTACACTCAGCCATGCTCGAATTGAAAAGGCAAATCTTTAAGACTAGAAAATCTCTAGGATTTTGCAGGCATCTCAAAAGCAACAAGAACAATCAAACGGACAAAGCGGGGTGTTTCCAGCATCTGCATTGTTAATTCCCAACTCATCTTCTGTATAAACAGCAAGACCATCCTGTGTTCTCTTTTTCGGCTGAGAAGACAGGTCCCCAAATCCGCCATCTCTAATCCCTTTATCCTTCTTCTTCGTCTTGAGCTTGTGCGGTTTTTCAGTCGAGTTTTCTTTTGGTTTTGTAGCCTTTCCAGTCCCGGTTTTCTTCTTTTTCGCTGCAAATATATCATCAATCTCAGAAGCAGGCTTCTTCGCGGAAGATGGAGACTTCTCGCCCTTCTCAGTTTCGGGTTTCTTCCTCTTTTTGGCAGATGTTTCATCAACCTCAGAAGTAGGCTTTTTCACCGAACATGGCAGCTTTTCCTCTTCTACAAGTGTATCATCTTTCACCTCTCTGGGAGCTTTTGATTTACTCTTTTTTCCCATCTTTTCAGGTCCCAATTCCCAAACCTGCATCACATCCATATCATATTGCTGAGAATTGAAACAAAAAACAGAAATCTAAAAAGAAAACATGATATGTAAAGTTTCAAAAATCAGATGACTCAACAACTGGAAAACCCAGAAAGCAATCAAAACAGAAAAACGAAGGAATTTGAAACCTCCTTTCTGGGAAATCTGTTCCTCAACTTTCCCAGCAACCAAACAGAAAATACTGAGATGTTTAGGGTTTCGATTATCAAAGAGCTCAATTTCTTTAACAATGCATCAATTTTTGAGAATTCGACAACTCGTTCAAAGCAATCGGGGATTTTGGGAACGAATGCAATCGAAGTGACGGAAGCAGATATATACTAGTAAAGGTAGATGCTCTGAGAAAAAAATTGGAGCTGAGAAGAGCTAACCCTTAGGTTGCGAAGAAACGGTGAGAGAGAGTGAGTCGCAAAAAACCCTAGCTCGATGCGTTTGCAGGGAAGCCCTGAGACTAAACCCTAGGACTAGAAACGAGCTTTGTCAGAGAGAGCGGGACCAAAGTATAAAACTAGGACTATGTAAATTGCACTAATTGCCGGTCTAGTTTGCTCGAATTTTCATTTTCATCCTTGTAGTTGTTTGGTTGCATTTTTGTCCTTGTTCAGTTAAACGAAGAAATTCCAACTTGTTTTTCAAATGGTTTGTCTTCGGTAGTTTGGCTTATCGAGTACTGAAATTTTAAATATTTTTTAGGGAATTTTAACAAAAAGTTTTCGGTACTGTTCATTTTAACGAAAAATCATATCTTTTACACTAAAAAGTTAATCCTAATACTATTCACTTTACCCTTTATTTTGTCTTTATTGTTAAAACTCAAAATTTTCAAATTTTTTCATTATTTTTTATTGTTCGATACTATTAAGTCGTCTTAGACTATTGAAGGAAAATAATTTCAAATAAGAAGTTGTTTACAAAATAGATGGAAAACTAATTTTACGGATTGAACTAAAGTGAAAACAAAGCAAAACTACAAAGATGAAAGGTAACAAAAAAACTACGACGATAGTGAAAATTCGAGTAACTACTACTAGTGCAATTTTGGGGTTTTATTGAACTATTTGTTATTAAATTAAGCTGTAGCTCCCAAGATTGTGTTCTAAAACTAATTATGGGTTAATTTGTCAATGATAATTATCTTTACTGGTATGTTGTAACTGAGATTTCTTCGGTTTAATTTCGCAATGACAAGTTCGAAATCAAATTATAATGATAGAGCATTGTGTGGCTTAGCTCGAAAGATTTAAGAAAATTAAAAGGAAAGAGTCGGAAGTAAAAAATGTGCACACTTAACTCCAAATAAGGTGTGACTTAAAACTGAAGCATATGATAGCATAAGCCTTAACAGAACCTCCATCTGGTTTCTTTCGAGTAACATTTCCCAACCATAAAGATGCCACAAATAAAAGAATTGTGACAACAATTCAGTACTTCCTTGTTTTTAAGGTATCAACATACAAACTACAGAGAGTATTTAATCCTTAAGAAACACCGCAGATCGCAGCTAGCGTTTGACTTGTTCATTCAATATGTGAGAGACCCCCACCTTCAGCCTTTGTCCTACAGACAAGAACAATCGACAAAAAACGAAACATATACATGCATCAGTTCACTTGACAGGACATGAAATTCTAGGGTTGGAGTTGTACTGATAAAGCGCCATGCCAAAGAAAATGCAATGTTCATGAAGCGAGATTTAATGACGCCTGCTATGTCTAAATAAAGGAGTCATCAACATTTTACGATTCCACAAGGATAACGAAGACTTACTTGTGATCGGAAGGATTTGGCCTGAGTTCGTAAACAATTGTTGCGACAACATCCCTCTTCAACTGTTCATCGTAGACAAGAAAAATGTATTATTTGCCGAAGTAGCACAACAAAATCTGCTCGTATGGAATGAAATTACCTTTGTAGCTTCGCCTTTAAAGCCAATGTACTCTATCTTAGTTGTATCACCACCAAAACAATCGGGAAAATGCAATGTGATGCTGGCCACGTTTTGAAATTTGGAATATCTGATTAAGTGGACATAAGTAGTATCAGAAGGATAGTTGATGGTTTAAACAGATTACCTTCGGTGCTGTCAGTTTGAAAAGGAATAAGATTTCCCCTCAATTTTTACAGGTATCATGTTCTCAAACATTACAAAACATGATCTTTGTAGTACAGGAGGCTATAAATAAATACCTTGTCTGGTACTCCAACGTTCCTTGGAAATTTTCGACCAGATCCCACTCCTTAAAACAACAAGAACACATGTTTCAAAGCTGAAAAGTTGAACTTATCAATTAGCTTTCCAACAAGCTAGTACGAATGCAATACCTGAACAGCTTGCATTCCTTGAGCATCTGAAAAGTCAATGCCTTCTTTGTTGATGAACCTAATTCAAGCAATGCAGTTCTAATTTTAGTTTTTCCAAATATATGAAACGAGATGAAGTGAATATTGGACATCCATCAAAGGCTGTTTCAATAGATATTTTCTGAGAAAACTCATACAGGGCTACGCTCACGATCACTACTATATAATGAAAAGAACGCAAAAATTCCCTGCATATTCCAAGTTAATTCCAAATCATAGGCACTGACTACATAAACATGAAATGGATGAGACAAGAAAATATGAACTTTATGCAGTACATTAGGACAAAAAAAATTACCAATGAGTTTATTTGAGTAAAACGAATTATCACTTAAATCCTCATCATTCTAACTACACCAATATAAGAAGGCCTTGCCTTAGGTAGAAGATATAAACGGTCAAACTTACGCCCTCATCTTGGAAGGACTTGTTCCGTCAACACCACCAACAACTGATATGCTCTTGATCTTTACATCTGATGTAAATCTATAAAAATATAAATGAGGAAAATATAACTCAGTTAGATGTATGTAACAACATCAGCGAATACTAGGTTCTAATAAAATCTCTGCAGAAACAAGCAATGACAAGTTAAAATAGAAATACATCCTCAAGATCATGACTTGTATCTCCTACGGATTTCACAGAAATGACAAATCATTCAAGAAACACAAAAGGGAGCCATGAGTGCACGACAAGAGGATAATTATAAAATGATGCACATATTAAGTTTCATGTTTTGGAAGAACCTGAAGATGCTACTGAGGTTAAGTCCCTTACTCAAACTCATACAGACCAGATTATGGAGAATCAGGCACATGCTACCATTGAAATTGAACGGAAAGATGGGTAAAACTACTGAACCACTGGATCTACCTGTCCCCATCCATTTCATGTTCATGCAGTCAATAACTCATGTTTAAAAGACAACATATAAAACAACAGAAAATGGGACACTCACGGAATGTAAACAAGTAACTCAGGATCACCCTCATTGCTCTCCAAGTGTCCCTGTAGCAGAAAGTAGGATTCAATGAGCCTTCTTACGCCTATAAATTCAAACATAAATTACCACCAAAATATATGGTAAACCTGAACTGAATCTCAATCAGTAACTTCCTAAACTTGTGGTACAATATTGTCATGACTTATCAATCTCAGATTTCATTTATAAAAACTTATGAAGTTGGGATTAATACATTAACAATGACATCTACAAATAATGTTCGTGAATCGCTCCATTGTTTCGCTCACAGGAAAGTGTTCAAAACACCTTCAGAAAAAGAAGATAAAACAATCATATCCCTTACCCCACTAGAATTCAGTCTTTGCTCCCAAGCTTTGAAAACCGACTTGACGCTTCCAGGAACTGCCTCATTCAAAGCAGTAACCTACAACAACACAATTTGAAATCCTTTCAAGGAGGGACCATGGTGCATACTGATGATTATAATCCAAACAGAATTCCGCTGAAAGTGGCATGATGTCAACCAGCAAACACAAGCACCAACGAAACACGCCATTTACAGAACAATTAAGTGTGAGAGTATTCCAAAGTATCAACAAACCCTCATCAGAAATCACCAAATACTCGTCACAAAGCCACCCATACAGAAATCGGAAAGCCCAACAAACCCCCATTTCATAATTTTCCACTACAATCATGAAATCTATACACAACAAACGCAATGCTTACTCAAAACACTAGTAAGAGAAAGAATTTCAGCTCAACGGGTTAATCCGAGTCACTGATCTTTCAACTAAAAATTTCCATCTGGGTACTTTCAGATGAACCCAAAAAATATAAAATAGTAAGCAGATTGCAAACACACCCAAAAATCACACATATAGAGCAGCAGTTTGATAGCTCATACAGTTAAAAAAAAACGCAGGAATAGTAAAATTAAGAGCGAGCAAAGGAGAAAGGCAGAGAATTTGGACTTTGGGGAGGTCGATATGCTCATAGAGAGTCCAACCGGACGAACAATCATGATCTTCGCAGCTGTGGTCGTGCAAGCAAGCCATCTCCCTTTTCCTCGATCACTGAACTTCTCACAAGAAATAAACGAAAGACGAAGGAAGAAGAAATAGAAGCAACCAGATATAGATGCCGAGCCGAGCCGAGCCGTCGCGTTTTTAAGACTAAATTACATTTTTAACCCTGTGGCGAATTTCATCTTCCCGTAGAAGTTATAGCTTCGTTCCAAGGAGCAGACTCCAGACCTTGAGGCGCCGGCGCAGGTCCTCGACGCAGGGGCGTCGAGACGAGCGAGTCGCTTTGGGGAGGAGTAACTCGTCAGTCAGTGAGTCGGTGCAATTCCGAGTCCAATTATATCGCTGACTCAGTTTCCTATTTGAATTGGGATTCTCGATTTCCTATTTGATTTGGGATTTTCAGTCTCCTATAAATTGTGATTTTCGTAACCCTAATCAGAAATCACACCTCTCATTCTTTCCTTTCGCCTGAGAATTTCTTCTCCCAAGCTTAAGGTAAATTTTTCCACCCTTTTAGTTTCTAGAGAATAATGGCGAAGGACAACAATGGCTACAAGGACACCGATGACAAGCTGCTGCGGGCGAAAAGGGTTAAGAACAAAGCCCCAGCCCCTGTCCAAATCACCGCAGAGCAACTCCTCCGCGAGGCGCGTGAGGGTCAGGAGGGGGAAATCCGTCCTCCCGAACAGCAAATAAATGACGCTACCGAGCTTGCTGATTTTCGCCTCCGAATGCGCAAGGGATTCGAGGACCAAGTCCGGCGCCAAAAGCAGAATGCCCGCGTCTGGATCAAGTATGCTCGGTGGGAGGAGTCCCAGAAGGAATTGGACCGTGCACGCTCTGTTTGGGAGCGGCAGCTTGAGGTAGATTATCGAAACCACACCGTCTGGGTCGAGTATGCCGCGATGGAGATGAAGAATAAGATGATCAACCATGCGAGGAATGTGTGGGAGCGTGCTGTGCAACTCTTGCCGAGGGTGGATCAACTCTGGTACAAATATATTCACATGGAGGAGATGATAGGGAATGTGGCTCGGGCTCGGGAAATATTTCGGAGGTGGATGGATTGGATGCCGGACCAGCAAGGCTGGATCGGATTCATCGAGTTTGAGCTTCGGTATAATGAAGTAGACCACGCGAGAGCGATTTTTGAGCGGTTTGTTCAATGTCATCCAAAAGCTGACGCTTGGATTCGGTATGCCAAGTTTGAGATGAAGAATGGTGACCTTGCAAGGGTAAGGGATGTGTATCAGACGGCGGTGGATATGCTAGACAACGATAAGGAGGCCGAACAGTTGTTTCTGGCTTTTGCTGAATTTGAAGAAGGGTGCAAAGAAATCGAGCGTGCAAGGAGTATTTATAAGTTAGGGCGCGATCGTATACCAAAAGGAATGGCTGCTGCTTTGTATAGGATGTTCGAGGAATTTGAGGAGCGTTATGGGGACAGACAAGGGATCGAGGATGCAGTTGTGAACAAGGCAAGGTTCAAGTACGAGCAGGAGGTTAGGAAGGATCCTTTGGATTATGATGCCTGGTTTGGTTATATAAGGCTAGAAGAAAATGCAGGGAACAAGGAGAAGATTAGACGAGTTTATGATCGAGCGATTGCCAATGTACCACCGGCTCAAGAAAAGCGGTATTGGCAGTGCTACATTTATCTATGGATCAACTATGCATTGTATGAGGAGATTGATGCTTGCGATGAGGACCGTGCACGTGCTGTCTATAGAATGTGCCTTGAACTGATTCCTCATAAGAAGTTTACATTTGCAAAAATGTGGATTCTCGCAGCCGAGTTTGAGATCCGACAACTGAAACTCGAGTCTGCACGTAAGATACTTGGTACTGCAATTGGCAAGGCAGCTAAAGGCAAGATATTTAAGAAGTACATTGAGATTGAGTGGCAACTATGTAATGCTGATCGCTGTCGCAAACTGTATGAAAAGTATCTGCATTGGTCGCCGGAAAATTGCTACGCGTGGATCAGGTATGCAGAGTTTGAGAAAAGAATTTGCGACACAGAACGAGCCAGATCGGTTTATGAACTTGCCATCGGCCAAAAACAACTCGACAAGCCCGAATTGCTGTGGAAGTCATACATTGACTTTGAACTAGCAGAGAGAGAGTTTGAGAGAGCTAGAAATCTGTACGGGCGACTATTAGAACGGACCCGACACGTTAAAGTCTGGATCAGTTACGCAGCATTCGAGGCATCGGCTATGGTGGGAGGAGACGGAATGCGCTCAGAAGATGTTATTGAGCAAAAGGAACAATGCATTCAGCGCGCCAGAAGGGTTTTCGAGAGAGCGTCGGACTATTTTAGGACTTCAGCACCGGAACTTAAGGAACAAAGAAGTATGCTGCTAGAACAATGGCTGAACATGGAGAAGGAGTTTGGGGATTTCGGTGATGTTACGTTGGTGCAAGCGAAGCTGCCGCGGAGATTGAAGAGGAAGAGGCCAATAGTTATTGAAGATGGTGTTTCTGCTGGGTTTGAAGAATACATTGATCATCTTGTTCCAGAAGAAGCTCTTAACACGAACTGCAAGCTCTTCGAAGCTGCCTACAATTGGAAGAGGCGAAAAGATTATTCTGCGGAGGATGGGGACGATAAAGAAACATAGTACATTGTATGTTTCGGGTATCATGAGAATCGTTTGGAAGTGATTTTAATTTTAGACTTATTTTTTTATTAAAGCACTTATAAAAAAATACTTGAGTGTTTTTTAAAGTTTTTATTAAGAGTATTGTTATTCATAGTTTCATACCATGTTTTTATATTATATTTTTGTATTATCTTATATTGTATTTGATGACAGCCACATCATTTAAATTAATCAAAATTTTAAATTTAGATCATTATTTAATAAACTAACAATTAAAAAAAATTAATTAATTAAATAATAATAATATAGTATAAAAATATGGTATGAATAACACTACTTTTTTAATAAAAATATTTGCAGAAAAAACGTTTTTAATACTTGAAAATTTTTAAAAGGTACTTTTAAATCAAAGAGTTCGTTTGAAAATGTTTTAAAATATATTTTCGTGTAAATATTTTGAAATCAATCTTTAGTAAAATTAGAAAAAACATATGATATTTCGTGTAGAAAGCACTTGAAATGTTTTTAAAACGAAAAAAACATTTCTTTAAAAAGTGATTAACTCATTTTGAAAGCTAACGTGTTTTTGCTTTTGGATTCATATCTTCCTAATGCATCAAGCAACGTATAAATTACAATCAACAACAATAATACAAGATTTTTTTATAGAAATTTACTAAATTCATAGCACATCGGCAAATGCGAATTGCAGCCTTTCGAATAGTATCGAAAAATTTACTAAATTCACCCAAAAATCTCTAAGCACACGCACACGGATTATCCACCACCACGTCATCGTCCCCACTCCGAAACGCCAGGTAACCAATCGCCAGCCCCAAAACGATGGCCACGAACACTCCGCCGTTAAACGACATGATCGCCAGCATAATCATGTACCCGATCGCCGCGTTGACTCCGAAAAGCACGCTCTCCGCCAGCCTCCCCGCCGAGAACCTACCTCCGGCGCCGCCGAGCTTGGCACTGAGCAGCGGGGCCCGGATCGGCGCGTCGGACGAGAATTTCAGGGAAGATGAGGAGGCCGCGCGCTTGATGCGCACGCGCAGGTCCTCGAGGTACTGGTAGAAGGCAGTGACGAGAAGGCAGGCGAGCAGCGTGAGGGAGTAGCTCGTCCACGTGTCGGTTTTCCACGAGTCGAAGAGGAGCGTTACCTGCCGGCTCCAGTAGAAGGTCATGTGCATCATCTTCTTCGATTTCTAGAGAGAGAAAGTAGAAGCAGCGGATTTTTGGGGGATTTTTGGAGAACAAGACTCGCGAGAGACGGGTAAGAAATTTAGAAAAATGAAAAGTTTGGTCCGTTTGGTGTGTAGTACTACTACATTGTTAATTGTTTGGTACGAGATGTGCGTTGGGATGTACCCTTGGAGTTGTTATTATTTACGGTTTTGTCTTCATCGGTTTCTAGACGTCTTTTGATTCTGTATGATTAACAGTGTTTAGAGGGGCTGATTTGGAATTTAGAAAATATGGGGCCCCGCTAAGTATTTGGGCTTGATGGCAATTTTGTCCTAAGGAAAAAAAACCCAAAATGCAGTAGGATCGAAGATGGTAAAGAAAGTAAACGAAGGCCCAACGTAGTTTCTTCCCTTTCTCTCCAAAAGCGAGAGCAACTTGTCTGGATCGGATTTATTACTATTATAACGTTTTGATGTTGTTTGTATTTTTTTTATATAACATTGACTTATTAGATCAGAAGGTCACAAGATAGGAAATCAGCTTTATGCAAGTCCTCTTGTAAATGGCAAGTTTTGCTATTTTGATCTCTTCAAGTGCCTTTTTAATAAGATCAAATCTTTTCAAGTTGGATTGTGGTATTATGAATGTAGTCTCACTTGTTCCAATCCAATATATTCAATCAAAACTTCTACATCAAAGGAGACTAGGCCTATTAAGTCTTACAATTTTTTTTTTAGTACATAGATATTTTTACACTAAAGAGAGAGGGAGTTCGACTAAGCCACACAACGGGCAGCCTAATTTGGTATCGAATTCGCCATCCACGAGATTCGAACTTAAAACCTCTCACGTCCTATTAAGTCTTAGATTTTGATATGCAGGAAGTACTAACCTAGGGTAGAGATCCACTTTGTATCTAATTGTCCAGAGCTCAAGAATCGGGCAATTTGGACTACTCAAAATTGAATCTGATGGTCCCTATTAACTCATTTCGCTAGCCCACCTCACAAATCAAGGACTCTTATTTCTCTCTTTCACACAAACCAAAGGCACGGATTTCCTGTCCTTAGACTCGGAGCACTAAATTCTAGAGAGGAACCAACCTTATCTTCTTCTTGCTCTCTTTAGATGAAGCAAATGCAATTATTTAGGTGAATAGTAAATAAAAATTAGATAGTACAAACAAACAAAATTTGAATGATGACTTTCAGCGGATGGCCATCAAGAGTGAATTGTAACTTTGCTCGCTATTCTACAACAAATTTTTCAATGTACTTAGTATACGAAATCAGATGTTATTATATAATTGGAGTATCACGCCTCATGTTTCAAGCATGTTGAATTCTCTCATATTCAACAATCCATGAATTTCTTGATTGTCTAGGAATTTGAGTCACAATATACAATTGCTTTATGGGTTTTTTTCTTTCTTTTTTTTTTCTTTTTTCTTTTTCTTTTTTTGTTTTTGTATAAAAAGTTGCTTGATGGTTGGAAAAACACTTGGACTTTATTTTCTAATAAATCATTGTATTTTGAACAAAGACACATAAAAAGCAATTGTAGAATACACACTTAATCAAGTACACCTAATTATCTAATATTTATATTTATATAACATTAATAATTTGATAAGGAGTGTGATATTCACACACTCCTTTTTACTTCTCACACATCCTTTTAATTTTCAATCGTCGGATTAGATGAATTGAAGAAGATCAAATGACAAAAATCAGCAAGAGGTGTGTGAGAAGTAAAAAGTGATGTGGATCGCACACCCCATTTGATAAAGATATCACAACATATATATATATACACACACACATAAAGGAAAGAAAATACCTTTTCAAAGAAGATTAAAAGATATGCCTAGCTTGCGAGTCACCAGTTGATTGTCATTGTTCATGTCCTTTGAAGATTATCTGAATTTTGAAAAAAGAAAAATAAGCAAATTAAACAAATATGATGATAGCAAACATAAAAAAAGTGGTTGAAAAACTTCTTGCTCCACCTCTTTTCGATCCATATTTTACTGTTCAAGACATCTAGCCATTTCCTCCTTGCTTTCTTATTATACATGAGATCACCTAAAGCCTTTGCAGCGAGAGGTAAACCTTTGCATTTCTTCACAATTTCTTCACAATATCTTGACTGAAATCTTCAAACGGCTTAAACTCATATACTTTTATATCATCAAACACCATATGATTGAAGATTGATAAACAATAATTTAAGTTTTGCGCTCGTCTCTCCTTGTTGATAGACAATCCATGGCTATGAGCGGTCGTCTTTTGTTCTCGTGGTGGTGTTCTCTCACATAGATTCCTTGGACTAGCTTACAAGCCCAATGACTTGATCTTCTCATCTTTTAGTAGGCTCTCTATAACCCATGGGCACAATAACTACATATTCTAATGGGTCTACAAGAATCTTATGTTAACATGATTGAAAACCAAACGAACTCAAATAAAATAACATGAAAAAAAAAAAAAAAAACACTAAAAGCAAAAATAATAAAAGAAAAAGGAAAAAAAACTGAAGCACAAACAACTTCCTGCATGTCCTAACTTTTTGGTAATCTTTTGCTTCATATTAAATTTTTGAGTGTCAAACATTGAATTAGATGAACCCAACCCTACCACTTACCCACCAGGCAACTCATGCAAGTGAACAAATGTAAATCAAACGACGTTGATAAAGGTGTCGTTTATGAAGTAACGAGAAGGCGTGAGAACGCGGTGACGTGGACAGACAGTTGGAATGTGAGACGGCGCGCAGACGATCCGATTCCCACCTCCGTCTCCCAACGGTGACCTCCCGCCAAGCCAAACTCACGGAAATATAAGAATAATCCGAAACCGAAAAACGCAGAAAAATAAAAAATCCGATACGATACAAACCGATTTAACCCGAATCTGAAAATGGAAGTCAAATTCAAAGACGAAAAGAAATTGGAGCAGTGATTGGAGGAGCTCCACAAGGACGTTTCCAAGAAGCAGAAGTTCGGGGACGCCGTCGCCGCTCTTACTTCGCTGCTCCGGGGCCACTACTCCTCCGCTTCTCCGTCGCTGCGGAAACTGTACTACGGCGTCGTTTGACGGGTTGCCACCGTGTTGAAGACACGGTACACCTCCCCGTGTTTCTGGGCCGCCGGACTCGCCTTCTTTCAGCTCGCCCATTCCATCGTTTCAGACGCTTCCGAGAAGGCCCACTTGCTCGCTTGCATCGATGAGGCAAGACAGGTCGTTCATCAGGAAAACGATCCCCCGCAGCCGTCGTCTTCACCGAATCAAGGTATGAAATATCTCCCTTTTCAGAAAATTATAGAAACCCTTTGTTCTTTTTTTGTTGATTTTGAATTTTTTTTTTTTTTTTTTTTGGGTAATTATTTGGGAAATTTGTTTGAATTTTCGTGGAAAGTTGCAAAAACTTTAAATATTTTCTTTTATTGGAATTGAATTTTTGGTTTTTTAGGATATTTGTTTGAGGGGCATTTGACGGTGGATCGGGAGCCGCCGCAGCCGCAGTGGCTGGTGCAGTGGAATCTATTGACGGCGGCCATGGCGGCGGGGTCGTCTTCTGAGTTGGGTCCCGGAATCGAAGAGAACTCGGAAGGCGCAGTGAATCTGCTTCAGTCGCTCATTGACAACCTCGACAGCGTTTTGCCTCGGGATTTTGGATGACGCGATGGCGGTTCCGACGGTCCCGCCTGCGAGCAAACAGGTGGTGGCCAATCTTCCGGTGATCACGATCCCGGAGGAAGTGTTTAAGGAGCTCGGAGAGGACGCAGATTGCTGCATTTGTAAGGAAAACTTGGTTGTCAATGACAAAATGCAGGAGTCGCTCTGCAAGCACACTTTTCATCCTCCTTGCCTAAAGCCATGGCTGGTAATTCGAATTTTTCAACATTTGCTGTATTGCTAATGTATCTCATTGGTTGTGTTCAATTCGAATTTGAAGTGGCTGATTGACTGGGGGTTTTGGGTTGTTTTGATTGTGGCAGGATGAGCACAATTCTTGTCCGATATGCTGGCATGAGCTGCAGACGGATGATCATGTGTACGAGAACTGGAAGGAGAGGGAGAATGAGGCCGAAGAAGACAGAAAAGGAGCTGCGAATGCGATTCGAGGTGGTGAATACATGTATGTTTAATGTTTAGATGATGACATTTGCTTCAACAATTGTCAAATTTGCAGCTTCATTAATAAATTCTTATTCATTCCATCACATTAAGCATGTCTCTGAGTGTGTTTTGATGTGAGCCTGTTTTGAAGTGCTTTCAGAATTGCTCAAAGTGCGTTCGGACAACTTAAACTGTTATAAATGCATCTGTTGTTGTGAGCTATTTGTTGAGTTTCTTTGCTTGGAACTCAAGTACTGGCCTTTTTCTTAAGACAAGGCCGAGGTGGTAGAGAGCTAACCATTTATTCCAGGTCGCCCAACTATACTACACCCCGAACTTCGTCTTAATAGTGGTTAATTCATGTATTTCGGAACATTTTTCTTTTGTTGGAAAGAAGAACGATATTCATTAGCGTTATGAGAGAATACGTACAAGAGAGGATGGGGTGCACCACTGAAAGGGGACCTCAGTAAAAACTTTGTCAGGGATTTCAACCCAACCGAAGGAGAAAAGAACTCTACACGCCACAATTACATAGTATGACTATCCTTTACAAGGAGATCTACAATCATGTAAGCTCCTCAAACCAAACTACGTCTATGCGAAATGCAGTTAGCTTCCCTGTTCACATGATTGTGTTTGACCTGTTGAAATATGGCCATGAAGGATCATTAAGCGCAGGTCCGAGCAATGAGGAGTCAGCAGAGGAATGCTTTGAGGAATCACTTTCCAGTGCCAGAAAGTTCTCATGGCTTAGGTGAAGATGATCAAAATTTGTGGGGAAGATTCAGTAATGGTATGTTGATGGTCGACATCACGCTTTTAGGTTCTTCCGAATCCCTGAAACGATAGGTAAATTACCTATTCAGCAACATCTCTATGATATTGTCCTAAATTAAATTTTCCTAAGAAACAACCAAATAATGTATATTAAAGCCAAACAACAAACCTCATGAGAATCCTGAAGGTGACCTCAACTAACGCTCTTTAATTTGGCTCACCTTTGCTCAAGTCTTACTATTTTTTGCGAAAACTTGAGCAACTAAGATAAGAAAATTATGCGCCGTGGAAATTTGATATCGAATTTGGTACGTACGTATGAACAGTTACTAAAAAGTGCTTCATAAATCAGTAAGATGAACGCATGATATGTTTCCTAGATGGTTTATTGATATCACTACTTTCACTCAGTCGTTCCGCAAAGAAATTAGAAATGAGCAGCTAAAGTTAAATAATCCTTGAAATATATAAAGGAAGACAATTACCTTTTAAAAGAAGATTAATATGTATGCCTAGCTCGCAAATCACCAATTGATCCACATTACTCGTATCTTTTGAAGAAGAAAAATAAGAAAATTAAACAAATTAAACAAATATGATGATAGCATACATACATGTGTAAATAAGATAGATAGAGCTCAATTACCTGTATTATTAGATTTCGATGTTTGGGATGTGAGAAATCTTGGGCCACTCCTCTCCACTGCCGTGTTTACAGCGCTCAGAAAGACTCGGACAACAACGAATGAAAAGATCCTGCAGTGGTGTTTTGCAGAGGAAGTCTGGCAGTGTTTTTATGCTGCCACAGAAATAAATTTGTAAAAAGGAAAGGCATGGCATGATTGAAATTTCAGAATCCTCTTTGTTCCACCCTTCCACGCCTACTCCCCACTCTTCCAATGCGTGCATGCTGTTAATACAGAGTTGTTTCAACTTTGGAAAAAATGAGGTGGATGATGATGATGTCAATGACGTTTCATCTGAGTCAACTATTCCCAAAAATTCACCACCAATCTTTTCCACCTTGTCCATAAGCCCCAGAGTCAGCTCTTCAAGGTAGGGCAATTTCCCAAGAGGAGGCAAAAACTTGCATTCACTCCATCCATATAGATGGATGATTCTTAAGTTGTGCAAAGACATCATCCAATTGGGGCAGGTGGTGCCTGAATGATAAAAAATATGTAAGGATTCCAGATTCTCGTGCGGTCGTAAGGCATTTAGTATTTCTATTGTGCTCTTTGTCTGCTTGTACAAGACATCCTGAGAATTAATTTCAAGATGAAAGAATTGCTTCAGGTCCCACAACTCTGCCTTCTCAAGCTCCTTCTCGTCGTTCACATTCCCCTTCAATTTTATGCTGAGACTGCCCTCAAGGTTCAAGACTCTCAGATCTCCCACTTGTAATGCTGCTCTGTCTTCATCCTCACCACAAACCACAACACACTCATCAATTCTTTTCAATTTTTTTAATCTTCGAATTCCTTTTGGCAAGTACTCCAGGTTATTACAGAGCCGTACATACAGGTGCTTTAAGCTAATCAACTTTCCCATGTTATCAGGTAGTTTTTCAAGTGAAACACACCAAACAAGGCTCAAGGTATACAAATTGTACAACTCACAGATACTGTCCGGCAATATCTCCAAACCAAGATTGTGTGACAAATCAATATGCCTCAAATGTATCAATTCACCAATTTCCTTTGGGACTTCACTTATGCCACAGTTACTCAACCTTAATGTCCTAACACATTTCAATTGTAGAATAAAGTTTGAGGCTATCTTACCAGAGGATGAACCAAAACATGAGGGCGAACGTAGGTTTTTGCAATTGTCATATGCATTAGAAGGTCGAAGTGGCAGTGACTCACCACGTTTCAACCGAAAGGTTAAGGTCAAATGACGAACCTTTTCACCCAAACCCTCTATTCCACTGTGAACATCCGCATCAGTGATCAAACATTCATCCTCGGTGAGAGATTGCACAAAGTCATGAACAATATCATGCATTTTGCAACCTGTAATTTTACCACTAACACTGTCTTTCTTCAAATCTTGAAAAAAAGACCGTGCTACTAAGTTATCAAAAATTCTTTGACCAACTTCTCCCTCATCTTTATTCCCCTTTGAATTAAGATAATCTTGTGCCATCCAAAGATTAATCAACTCATCCCTCCGAAACTCATGATCTTTAGGAAAACAAGCACAATACAAAAGGCAACTTTTGACTGCTGGGGCCAAATCATAATAACTTAGAAAAAGTGGTTGAAAAACTTGTTGCTCCACCTCTTCTCTATCCCATATCTTACTATCCAAGACATCTAACCATTCCCTCCGTGTTTTCTTATTGTGCATGAGACTACCTAAAGCTTTTGCAGCGAGAGGTAAGCCCTTGCATTTCTTCACAATATTCCTACTAATATCTTCAAACGCCTTGGACTCTTCTACTTTTGTATCATGAAACGCCATGTGATTGAAGATTGATAAACAATATTCTTCACTCAACTTTTCCATATCGATCTTGTCCCTTGCTCTCATCACATCAACAACATCGTGTTGTCTTGTGGTCACCAATATTCTACTACCATGAGCAACACTTTGAATTAATGATGCCCTTAAGTTTTCCCACTTTTTTTCCCAGTTTTTTTCCCACTTTTTACGATCGTGGATCCACACATCATCTAGGACAAGGAGAAACCTTTTGTCCTTGATGGATGTTGACATGCGTTGCAAGACATGATCCAACTCATCCGAGCCTGGAGCTTTTTCACCGCTTATAGCTTTGGCAATCTTAAACTCATCAAAAGGATCTGAGACACAAACCCACACTTTCTTCTCAAAATAGGCTTCTACATTTTTATCATTATAAACAAGTTGGGCTAGAGTTGTTTTTCCCATTCCACCCATCCCTAGAACAGGGATGATAAGGAGCCCACTCCGATCTTCTCTACCATTACTCAACAACTTTGTTATCAGATTGTCTTTTTCCTTTTCTCGACCAAATACCTCTGGCACGACGACAAAAGACGAAGTCTTCTGCCGTTGAGGTAATTCTTGAATGCCTCTTTCTATGTGTTGAAACCCATACTTTTTTCTTTGCTCATCGATCCTACTTAGTTCACCATTCAGATCTTTTATCTTACTCGCAATCTCACGGCGAAAAATCACCTCTTTGGCTTTGCCAAAACAAAAGCAGCTAGGGGAGACAGAGAAAGTTACCTTCTTCTTCTTCTTCTCGGGAACAGGAGCATTTTCACCTTCTCGTTCTTGCTTCTCAACCTGTTGTCTCAGCATGTCAGTGTTCCACTTGTCCAGCACGTCCACCATCTGCAAGGATATGTCTTTGAGCTGATCCAACCAGATCCTCACGCTGGCGTCCTTGAATTGCCTTTGCTCTGCATCTTCGAGAACGGCTTGAATAGCTCTGAGATTGCCAGCAAATTCTTCAACATCTTCCTTGGCATTCAAAACAAGTTTCACCTCTCCGTCAACGTACTCGTAAACTGTTGAAACCAGCCGATCCAGTAGCATGGAAATGATTCCGTCAGCCATTTTTTCAGCGTCCGCAATCTGTTGACACTAAGTGGAAAAACAATGAAGATGAAATGCAGAATGGTTTGTTGCCTCTCTCCTGTCCAGCTTATACGACTATTCCAAGTCAATCAAGTCAATTAATAAAGTGCAGTGAGTGGTTGGTGTGCTGTCATTACTCTGTGGAGGCCAGCTCCATCTCACTCCGCATAAATAAAGTAATCATGTGAAAGTTTACAACAAAAAAAAAAAGTAAAAAGTAATCATGTGAAAGTCTACCAAAAAAAAAAAAGTAATCACGTGAAAAAGAAAAGGAAAAAAAAATCATCAAGCCTTCGTTACCCTATTATTTATAAACGACAAGCGTTCAATTATTACTTGGTAATTTGTATTAAAACCCTAGCTCTGTTTTTGGGCATCAAAAGGGAATTCGAATCATGTTCATATTATATTGTTTGATCAGTTTTTTTTATTTATTATTTTTGTTTAATTTTAAGTTAAAAATTAAAATAAATTTTAACCATACGATGTATAATAAATAATTAAAATATGAAAATTTTTAAGGGCTTGGGCTTGTTTAGTATCTTACTTGAGTTCAACTTTTTTAACTCAAAAATACTTTTTGAGTTTTAGGCTTTAAATTCTTGTTTGGTAGGATTCTTTTTAAAAATTAGATTCAAAACTAACTTAAAAATGTAAGTTATTTCTTAAAAACACTAAAAATGAGTTTTTAAAATTTTCATTCTCTTTTCTCAACATCTTCTTTGGTCCTTCCTAACCCTTTCTTTTTTCTCTCCCAACCCTTTCTTTCTTCTCTCCCCACGTCACACCTCGTCTTCTCTCTCTCCTCAGCCTTTGTCTTGTCTCTCTCTCTCATCATTATCTTTTTCTTCTCACTCCTCACCTTCTCATCGTAAATTTTTTGCTCTCTCCTTATCCTCCTCCTGTCTTTCTCTCTCCTCGCCAACTATTTCCTCTCTTTTCTCTTTCCCAATTCTTTCTCTCCTCCAATTTTTCTTCAAGGAAGTTTGAATTCAAACTAAAAAAAATTATTTTTAAAAATTCAACCAAACAGATTTTTGAAAATTTGAGACTTAAAATAAAATTGTTTTTAAGTAATGTTATTTAAAAATTATTTTTAGGAACAACTAAAATTTTTGAATAAGATACCAAACAGGTCATAAGACTTTTACAATTTAAACCTGAATGGGGATTCAAATCCCTGTTTTTGAAGTTTACGTCGGCACCGCTTGTAACCATTTGTTTATTAATCATATGCACCGTTTCCGATAGAAAAAACAATAGCTCTGTTTTTACCTTTTATTTTTTTATGTGTAAATTTTCAGCTGGAGCTTGCTTGGTATTGTAAATGGTCTTTGATCGTTGGTTGGATTGTGCAACTTTTCTCGTGTGTATTCAGTAGTAAGAAAATCTTTTAAATAAAAAAACAAATTTAAAGCGATGTCAATCATTTCAAGTGAAGTAAATTAAATGGTAGTGCACTGTCATATTTTGTTGAGGCCAACACCAACTCACATCACAGAAATGAAGTAATTGTGTGTAAAAAAGAGAAAAATATCATGTCTTGGTTTACCCTACCTTTTATAAAAGACAAGTATTCAATTATTATTTGGTAATTTGCAAAATATAGTTCTGTTTTTACTTTTTACCTTAATCATGGTAAATCCATTGTTATGTAAATTTTCATCTGGAGCATTTACCGAACTATGTTTTATGAATTGCATTTGAACTGATACACTTGATGCGTGAGGGATTGAATAACTGGGATATACTCGGGGACAACCAAGAATCTCTTTATGTTCATGGTTAAAGTAGAAAACATGGAACTATACATTAGACTATGAGAAATCGTTTCAACACAATCTTTTTCAACACGCTCTAAACTCTTATTCTGATTGTTAAATCTATTTTGATCAAATCGTTATCACGTAAACTCGCGCATTATTCACTCCACTTACTACTTATCGTTCTCCTTGATACAAAGAAAATATGCAATTGATATACTTAAAGACCATGGTTTCTTGGTTGCAAGGCCTCTGGAGTTTCCGATGGAAGAAATTAAACTTTTTTTTATAAAGAGGAGCTACTCAAGGATCCTGCCAAATACTGACGTTTGGTTGGACAACTAATCTATCTTACCATCAATTGTATGGACATCACATATTCCGTACGTGTACTTAGTCGGTTTATGCATGAAACGCAGCAGCCCCAAATGGATGCCGCTCTTCGAGTTGTTTGATATCTTAAATCTACTCCTGCCAAGGTTTGTTCTTTCCATCAAACAACAAATTAAATCTAGTTGCTTATTGTGATTCTGATTGGGTTGGTTGTCTAGTGACTCGTTGTTCAACTACTAGGTAGTGTGTGTTCTTCGCCAATTCATTAATTTCATGGTGAATGAAAAGATAGATAACAATTTTTTTTTGTCTTCAACCGAAGTCGAGAATAGAGTTATGGCTGGTACTTGGCTACATTTTATGTTGGAAGGTTTACAATTGCCACATTATGGAGCATCTATTTTATATTGTGATAATCAGTTAGCCTTACATATATGGGTGAATCTAGTTTTTCATAAGAGAATTCGGCACATTGAGATGTATTATCATTTCATCATGGACAAGATAGTTGATGGCACAAAAACTCCATGATATGAGAATTCTTCTCAGATTAGCTGATGTTTTTACGAAACCATTAGGCAAGAAAATGTTCTTGGTAATGTTACGCAAGTTGGGAGTTCTTGACATTTGCTCTCCAACTTAAGGGGTGTTAGAAAGTCACTGGTGATTAGATAGGAAACTTATATATGATTGATTATGTATGATAACTGCTAGATCTACAATGATGTACTATTTTTCCACCCACATTATAATTTAAATCCAAATAAAATCCAAATTCCTATTTTTGAAGTTTATGTCGGTACCGCTTGTAACCATTTGTTTATTAATCATATGCATCGTTTCCGATAGAAAAAACACTAACTCTGTTTTTACTTTTTATTTTTGTGTGTGTAAATTTTCAGCTGGAGCATTAACAAGCTTGGTATCGTACTTGATCTTTATTCGTTGGTTGGGTCGTGCAACTTTTCTAGTGGGTTTTCAGTAGTAATAAAATCTTTCAAATAAAAAAGAAATTTGTACCGTCATACAAACTTATACACTATTTCTAATTCAAAATATAAATTAAAATTTTAAACGATGTCAGTCATTTCGAGTGAAGTAAATTAAATAGTAATGCGTTGTCATATTTTGTGGAGGCCAACTCCGACTCACATCACAGAAATAAAGTAATTATGTGTGAAAAGGAGAAAAATATCATGCCTTCATTGACCCCACCTTTTCTAAAAGACAAGCATTCAATTATTGTTTGGTAATTTGAAAACTCTAGTAGTTCTGTTTTTACTTTTTACCTCAATCATGATAAATCCATTTTTATGTAAATTTTCATCATATGATTGATACACTTGACGTGTGAGAGATTGAGTAACTGGGATATACTCGAAGACAATCAAAAAATCTTTCAATGTTCATGATCAAAGAAGGAAATATGGAACTATATATTAGAATATGAGAAATTGTTTCAACACAATATTTTTTAACGCGCTCTAAACTTTTATTCTGATTGTTAAATTTATTTTGATCTTATCGTGATCACGTAAACTACATTGCTTAAATAACAACTATCGCGCATTATTCACTCCACTTACTACTTATCGTTCTCCTTGATACAAAGAAAATATGCAATTGATATACTTAAGCCATTTCCAACTGTAAAAGAACCAGAGGGCTCCCTTTAGCCTTATAGCCCTCAAGGTCAAAAAAGGAAATACAAAGATGATCTCGTCAGCCATTTTTTCAACCTCCGCAATTTGTTGACGGTGGAAAATGAAATGAAATGCGGAATGGTTTGTGGCGTTTAGGGATGGACAAAATACCCATGGGTTTGAGTAATCGCGGTTACCCGCTCATTTAAATTTCACGGTTACGGTTATGGGTAACCGTTTAGACCAACAAACGGTTATGGGTATAACCGTTTATCCGTGAAATTTAAATGAACGGTTATGGGTATTACCCATTGTTATAATGGGTATCCATCTGTTATGGGTATTACCCGCGATTATAATGGGTATCCATTTACCCATTTAATTTAATATATGTAAAATTAAAATAAAATAAAAAAATTAAAAACCAAAATTTTCAATCTCTCCGCCAAACTCAAACCAAAGAAGCATTGTCATAGAAACGATACGAAAAAAGTAAATAAACTGAGAATTTTGGGCACCCCTAACGATGCATGCATACAAAGTTGAATCCGATGAATTGTTAGAAAAAATCAACAGACATAAATTATCAAGAAATGTGTAAGAAGTAAAATAAGGTACGTAGATTATACACCCTACAAAGTTCTAACAATCGGGAGTTCAATGATCAACAGAAATGTCATGGCAAAGTCAATGTCGAGCAATAGAATATTAAACTATCTTCAAATAATAACTAATTAGACCTCAATGATGCAAAGCCAAATACAAGTGACTGAGCTGAAGAAAAAAAAGCAAGTAAAATCTTTTGCACCGTTTGTAAATTATTATTTTAATTATTGAAATTGTGTGAGGATTTAAATGATTAAAATACGAAAATGTATATTAAAATGTACTTATAAAAGTGTTTAATTGTCAAAAAATAAAAATTACAATAATTTTTTTTGTAATTTTCAAGTTGTTAAAAAAAACATGTAGACAGGTGAAAAAGAAGTAAATGGGTAAAAAAAAATAAACGGATAAATGATTATGGTTCAATGGGTAAACAGTGATTGTTAAATAGGTACACGGTTATGAGTATAAATATAATCATTTATGCAATTACCCAATTGATAAACGGTTCTGTAGATATGAATATAAACGATTATGGATAAATAACTGCGATTACCCGTCTGTCATAGCCGATGTCTATCTCAAGTTGCGTTGGCTCTCTTGTATCCAGCTTACATGATTATTCCAAGTCAATCAGGTCAATTAAAGTAAAGTTAGTGGTTGGTGTGCTGTCATATTCTGTGTAGGCCAACTCCAACTCACACCATAAATAAAGTAATCATAAAGCAAAAAAATCATAAAGCTTTCATTACCCTACCATTTAGAGCAGATCCACCCCACAGAAATCTGCCCAGCACCCAGTCAAATTACCAGCCCAGCACTCAGTCCACACCCTCCAGCCCGTGAAACAGCCCGGCACCCAGTCCAGCACCCAGTTCACACCCTCCAGCCCGTGAAACAGCCCGACAAGCGTTCAACTATTACTTGGTAATTTGTATTCAAACACTAGCTCTGTTTTTGGGAAGAGGATCCTCTTCTTTGTAGGGTTATTAGGAATTTTCACATTATAGACATCATCATAAATCATATGGTCAATTTTTATTAATTATTAATTTTGTTTAATTTTAACTTAAAAAATTTTAAATAATTTCTAATCGCATGATATACAATAAACAGATAAAATAAGGTAAATCCCCATCCAAATCTCTGTTTTTAAACTTTATGTCGGCACCGCTTGTAAACATTTGTTCATTGATCATTTGCATCGTCTTCGATAGAAAAAAAAATGAAAACTAAAAAAAAGATCTTGAAAATTTTGAGTATTAATGATAAGGATAAAATAAAGGATAAAATGAATAGTATCAGGTTTGACTTTTTAGTGTAAAAATATGATTTTTTATTAAAATGAACTGTACCGTGAGTTTTTCGTTAAAACTCTCTAGAAAAAACACTAGATCTGGTTTTACTTTTTTTTTTTTTTTTGTGTAAATTTTCAGCTGGAGCATTACCAAGCTTGCTTGGTATTGTAAGTGGTCTCTTTTTTTTTTTTTGGTAAAAATATTGTAAGTGGTCTTTAATCGTTGGTTGGGTTGTGTTCAGTAGTAAGAAAATCCTTTAAATAAAAAATATATTTTATAACGTCATATAAATTTATACACTATTTTAAAATTAAAATTTATAACGATGTCACTCATTTCAAGTGAAGTAAATTAAATGGTAGGACGCTGTCATATTTTGTGCAGTCTAACTCCAACTCACATCACAAAAATGAAGTAATTCTGTGTATAAAGGAGAAAAATATCATGACTTCATTGACCCTACCTTTTATAAAAGATGAGCATTCAATTATTGTTTGCTAATTTGAAAACTCTAGTAGTTCTGTTTTTACTTTTTACCTCAATCATGGTAAATCCATTTTTATGTAAATTTTCATCTGGAGCATTTACCAAACTTGGAAAAAGTTTTATGACTTGCATTTGACTGATACACTTGATGCGTGAGGGATTGAATGGCTGGGATATAATCGGAGACGACCAAGAATCTTTCTACGTTTATGGTCAAATAAGGAAACATGGAACTATACATTAAACTACGAGAACTTATTTCAACACTCTTTTCAACACGCCCTATACCCTTATTCTGATTGTTAGATCTATTTTGATCATATCGTGATCATGTAAACTATCTTGCTTAAATAAGGACTATCGCCGATTATTCGCTCCACTTACAACTTATTGTTCTCCGTAATACAAAGAAAATAGGCACTTAAGATACTTAAAGACCATGGTTTATTGGTTGCAAGGCCTGTGGAGTTTCCGATGGAAGAAATTAAACTTTTTTATAAAGAGGTGCTACTCAAGGATCCCGCCAAATACTGACGTTTGGTTGGACAACTAATCTATCTTACCATCACTTGTCTGGACGTCACATATTCTATACATGTACTTAGTCGGCAGCAGCCCCAGACGGATGCCGCTCTTCGAGTTGTTTGATATCTTAAATCTACTCCTACCAAGGTTTGTTCTTTCCATCAGACAACAAATTAAATCTAATTGCTTATTGTGATTCTGATTGGGCTAGTTGTCGAATGACTCGTCGTTCAACTACTAGGTAGTGCGTGTTCTTGGGCATTTCATTGATTTCGTAGTGAATGAAAAGATAGATAACAATTTTTTTTTGTCTTCAACCGAAGTCGAGTATAGAGCTATGGCTGGTACTTGTTGTGTACTTGGTTACATTTTATGTTGGAAGGTTTACAATTGCCGCATTATGGAGCATCTATTTTATATTGTGATAATCACGCAACCTTACATACACGGGTGAATCCAGTTTTTCATAAGAGAACTCGGCACATTGAGATGTATTATCATTTCATCATGGACAAGATAGTTGATGGCACAAAAACTCCATGATATGGGAATTCTTCTCAGATTAGCTGATGTTTTTACGAAACCATTAGGCAAGAAAATGTTCTCGGTGATAGTACGCAAGTTGGGAGTTCTTAACATTTGCTCTCCAACTTAAGGGGTGTTAGAAAGTCACCGGTGATTAGATAGGAAACTTATATATGATTGATGATGTATGATAACTGCTAGATCCACCATAATGTACTATCTTTCCACCCACACTATCATTCCAGCCACTGTAAAGAGTTCAAAATTTGAAATGCTATTTCTCCACCTATTATTATTCCTAAAATAACCTCTAATATATATCTAAAGTTATAAACCTATCCTCTTAGAAAATAGAATACAAACAATTATATATAAAACTAAGATCAAGGACATAATCGTTATAAAATTTCATCTGCTTCATCTAACATAAGAAAAATACATGACTGTTTCATATTAAGTTCGTTATTATATATCTTTTAAGGTCATTATCTGTTATTTTATAAACGGGCAAACTTGTAATTAACAAATACATTAAAACGTGGATGAGAATATAAGACACTGAGATAGAAATAACAACACTTTTTTGTATTTACATTGTATCCCTAGAATTTTGGTTTTCCCATTGTACAAGGAATCTGATACGTATATACGTACACAATTTAATGGAAATACGCATTCAAGACAAACATAATTCTCTTGACAATGTTTTGCCGCTAGGGGTGTTGGATGCGAGATCCCACACAACCTCCCTTGAAAGTGAGTGAGAAAGTGTTGTTAATTAAAGGTTTCTTGGTCAAGCCTTGAGCAAGCTCTGCAAAATTACAGATTTTGCCATGAGCTCCCAATTGGATACTTGAGCTTTAGTCCTCTCGAAATTACAGATTTTGCCATGGCTCTGCAAAATTCGCTGAGTAAGCCTCTTTCAGTGTGGAAGAGAGCATGTTCGCCGCCCTTTCTTGCCATGTCAGAAGTACTTTCAAACCTTTGGGTTGTTCACTGTTCATTTATGGTAAAAATAAATACCCAACAGCAAAACATGAATTAAGTGAGATGTTGGGCCTTGGGTAGGCTCAACTGCTTAATTTAGGTCCAAACAGGGAGTTTTGGATGACGTGAGGCGGCTCCGAGGGTTCTGCCAGCATGCAAACTGGTGGCGGCGAATCTTGCCGTGATCACGATCACGGAGGAGGTGTTGAAAAAGCTCGGCGTGGACACTTATCGCTGCATTTGTAAGGAAAACTTGGTTGTGAATGAAAACCTGCAAGCACACTTTTCACCCTCCTTGCATTGTATTCAAATATTTGAACATTTGTTATATTGTTAATGTATCTCATTGGTTGCGTTCAATTCGATTTTCGACGGACTGACTGACTGGGGTTTTTGGGTTGTTTTGAGTGTAGCAGGATGAGCGCAATTTTTGTCCGATACGCCGGCAGGAGTCACAGACGGATGATCATGCATACGAGAGCTGGAAGGAGAGGGAGAAGGAGGCCGAAGCAGATAGAAAAGGGGCTTCGAATGCGATTCGAGGTGGTGAATACATATATGTTTAATGTTTAAAGGATGATATTTGGTTCAACAGTTTGTCAAATTTGCAGCTTCGTCCATAAATTCTGATTCATTCCATCGCATTAAGCATGGCCGTGATTGTGTGCTCTGTTTCTCTGGTAAGGTATGTTGTGATTCAGACAAATAATACAGCAAATTTGGTTTCTCTGGTAAGGTAGTTATTTCTACTTTCGATTTTAAACTCAGTACAAATATTGGAATTGTACGTTTTTATATATCTATTTTTATCGTCATCGTATTATATGTATATATATTTTTGACTTTATGTTACTACATAATAATTTGTATTTTCAACTTTATATTTTATACGAGTATTATACTATACTACCATATTAAGAAAGAAAGAAAAAAGGTATGAGCTTGGCACCAAATAAGAGGAATCATTGCAATCCTATCGCGACGGAATGACATTCTTTTTTATACAACCGCTCCAACTTAATTTCTTCCTTATATATATATATATATATATATATATATATATATATATATATATATATGTTTTCTCCCTATTTTCGAGTATTTTACATATAGCAAGTTATTTCAAATTTCGGAGATAAAATTTTATTAAGGAGGTAAATTGTAACGACCCATCCTTAATTTTACGTTTTTATCTATAATTTTAAAGTGTGAATTTATGAAAATGCCCTTCGAGGTAAAACGTTGACTTTTGTTGACCACCGTGTCATGTCGCGTGAGAGTATCCTTGTAGGACTCGTCGCTGGCGTATCCTTGTAGCACACCAACACCCTTTTTCCCCAGTGAAATCTAGTTTATGAACTTGCCATCGGCCGAAAACAACTCGAACTTGCCGTCGGGCCAATAACAACTCGACAAGCCCGAATTGCTGTGGAATTCATACAATGACTTTGAACTAGCAGAGAGAGAGTTTGAGAGAGCCAGAAATCTGTACGGGCGACTCTTAGAACGGACCCAACACGTTAAAGTCTGGATCGGTTACGCAGCATTCAAGGCATCGGCTATGGTGGGAGGAGACGGAATGCGCTCAGAAGATGCTATTGAGCAAAAGGAACAATGCATTCAGCGCGCCAGAAGGGTTTTCGAGAGAGCGTTGGACGATTTTAGAACATCAGCGAATACTAGGTTCTAATAAAATCTCTGCAGAAACAAGCAATGAAAAGTAATAAATCCTCAACATCATGACTTGTATCTCCTACGGATTTCACAGGAACGACAAGCCATTCAAGAAACACGAAAGAAGCTATGAGTGCAAGAAAAAAGGATAATCATAAAATGATGCACATATTATGTGCCATGTTTTGGAAGAACCTGAAGATGCTACTGAGGTTAAGTCCCTTGCTCAAACTCATACAGACCAGATTATGGAGAATCAGGCACATGTTACCATTGACATCGAACGGAAAGAGGGAAAATGGGTGAAACTACTGAAACACTGCATCTACCGGTCCCCGTCCATTTCATTTCATGCAGTCAGTAGCTCACGTTATAAAGACAAGCTCCAATGAAACACGCCATTTACAGAACAATTAAGTGTGAAAGTATTCCAAAGTATCAACAAACCCACAGCAGAAATCATCGAATACTCCTCGCAAAGCCAACCACACACAAAAAAACCCAACAAACCCATTTCATAACGTTCCACTAAAATCAAGAAATCCATACACAACAAACACAATGCTTGCCCAAAACGCTTAGCAAGATATAGAATTTTAGCTCAACGGGTTAATCCGACTCGCTGATCTTTCAACTAAAAATTTCCATCTGGGTAGTTTCAGACGAACCCAAAAAACCATCCAAAAAATTACATATATGGAGCAGCAGTGTGATAGCTCACGGGAAAAATAAAAAACGCAAGAATAGTAAAATTAAGAGCAATTAAAGGAGAAAGGCAGAGAATTTGGACCTTGGGGAGGTCGATATGCTCGTAAAGAGTCCAACCGGACGAACAATCATGATCCTTGCGGCTGTGGTCGTACAGGCAAGCCATCCCTCTTTCCCTTTATTACTGAATTTCTCACAAGAAAATTACGAAAGACGAATGAAGAAGAAATAGAAGCAACCAGAAATAAGAGCCGAGCCGAGCCGTCGCGTTTTTAAGAGGAAATTACATTTTTAACCCTGTAGCGAATTTCATCTTTTTTTTGTTCCTTACTAAATGAGTAAATTGTAGCAATGATTCTTCAATTTTAATTAAATTAGAACAATAGTCCCTTAATTAAAAATCTATTCCCATTGGTTCATCAACTCATCAAAATGTGAAGATCTGGTCATTTTCATAAACTTCGTTAGAATTTTATCAAAATGAGTTATGTTGAAAGGATCATTGCTGCAATTAGGGTCCCTCAACTTATGAAAACGTGTGGCTATGATTATTTTCGTCACATTCATCACATTTGTATCAAAATGAACTATGTTGAAAGGACCATTGCTACAATTTGATTAAAGTTGAGGGACCATTGCTCCAATTTGGTTAAAGTTAAGGAACAATTTCTCCAGATTAAAGTTGAATGACCAATGGTAATAAATTTTTAGTTGAGTGTGCATGTTTTAATAAATTGAGGAATTAATAATAATAAATTTTTAGTTAAGAAACCATTAATCCAATTTTGTTTTAAAAAAACTTTACTACAATTTTTACCCTTACGAAATTGGCACAAAAGTAAAGGGAACAGAGGGGAACTCCTAGTCCAATTTTATCGCGGACTCAATTTCCTGTATGATTTGGGATACTCGATGTCCTATTTGATATGGGACTCTTAGGGCTGGTTTGGTATTGCTGTGCTTTAAAAAAAAGCTGCTTCTGTTGTGCTGTGAGAATAAGCAGCTGTGAAATAAAGCAGCAGAGTGTTTGGTAAACTTTTTTGTAAAAGTGCTTTTGAAAAAAAAAAAAACAGTATTATAGTGTTTGGTAAACTTTTATGTAAAAACAGATGTGAAAAAAAGTCAGTTTTTCAAAGCTGGGTTTTGCAGCTTCTTGTTTTTGGCTTTTTTTCACCAAAAACTGTGAAAAAAAGCTGAAGCTAAATGTTTACCAAACACAAAAACAGCTCCCAGCTTTTTTTTATACCAGCTTTTTTCAGAATCACCTCAGTACCAAACCAGGCCTTAGTCTCCTATATATTGTGATTTTCGTAACCATATTCAGAAATCACACCTCTCATTCTTTTCTTTCCACACTTTGATTTGGGGTTTTTTCGAATTCGAGTTCAAGCTTTTTAGTTTCTAAAGAATTATGGCGAAGGACAGCAATGGCTACAAGGACACCGATGACAAGTTGACGCGGGCAAAAAGGGTTAAGAACAAAGCCCCAGCCCCTGTCCAAATCACCGCAGAGCAACTCCTCCGCGAGGCGCGTAAGGGTGAGGAGGGTGAAATCTGTCCTCCCCAACAGCAAATAAATGACGCTACCGAGCTTGCTGATTTTCGCCTCCGAATGCGCAAGGGATTCGAGGACCAAGTCCAGCGCCAGAAGCGGAATGCCCGCGTTTGGATCAAGTATGCTCGGTGGGAGGAGTCCTAGAAGGAATTGGACCGTGTACGCTCTGTTTGGGAGCGGCTCCTTGAGGTAGATTATCGAAACTACACCGTCTGGGTCGAGTATGCCGCGATGGAGATGAAGAATAAGATGATCAACCATGCGAGGAATGTGTGGGAGCGTGCTGTGCAACTCTTGCCGAGAGTGGAACAGCTCTGGTACAAATATATTCACATGGAGGAGATGATAGGGAATGTGGCTCGTGCTCGCGAAATATTTTGGAGGTGGATGACTTGGTTGCCTGACCGGCAAGGCTGGATCGAATTCATCGAGTTTGATCTTCGGTATAATGAAGTAGATCACGCGAGAGCGATTTTTGAGCAGTTCGTACAATGTCATCCAAAAGCTGACGCTTAGATTCGGTATGCCAAGTTTGAGATGAAGAATGGTGACCTTGCAAGGGTAAGGGATGTGTTTCAGACGGCAATGGATATGCTAGACAATGATGAGGGGGCCGAACAGTTGTTTCTAGCTTTTGCTGAATTTGAAGAAGGGTGCAAAGAAATCGAGCGTGCGAGGAGTATTTATAAGTTAGGGCGTGATCGTACACCAAAGGGAAAGGCTGATTCTTTATATAGGATGTTCGAGGAATTTGAGGAGCGGTATGGGGACAGACAAGCGATCGAGGATGCAATTTTGAACAAGGCAAGGTTCAAGTACGAGCAGGAGGTTAGGAAGAATCCTATGGATTATGATGACTGGTTTGGTTATATAAGGCTAGAAGAAAATGCAGGGAACAAAAAGAAGATTAGACAAGTTTATGATCGAGCGATTGCCAATGTTCCACCGGCTCAAGAAAAGCGGTATTGGCAGCGCTACATTTATCTATGGATCAACTATGCACTGTATGAGGAGATTGATGCTCGCGATGCGGACCATGCACGCGCTATCTATAGAATGTGCCTTGAACTGATTCCTCATAAGAAGTTTACATTTGCAAAAATGTGGATTCTCGCAGCCGAGTTTGAGATCCGACAACTGAAACTCGAGTCTAAACGTAAGATACTTAATTGGCAAGGCAGCTAAAGGCAAGATATTTAAGAGGTATATTGAGATTGAGTGGCAACTATGTAATGCTGATCGCTGTCGGAAACTGTATGAAAAGTATCTGCATTGGTCGCCAGAAAATTGCTACGCGTGGATCAGGTATGCAGAGTTTGAGAAAAGAATTTGCAACACAAAACGAACCAGATCGGTTTATGAACTTGCCATCGACCAAAAACAACTCGACAAGCCCGAATTGCTGTGGAAGTCATACATTGACTTTGAACTAGCAGAGAGAGAGTTTGAGAGAGCTAGAAATCTGTACGGGCAACTATTAGAACGGACCCGACACGTTAAAGTCTGGATCAGTTACGCAGCATTCGAGGCATCGGCTGTGGTGGGAGGAGACGGAATGCGCTCAGAAGATGTTATTGAGCAAAAGGAACAATGCATTCAGCGCGTCAGAAGGGTTTTCGAGAGAGCGTCGGACTATTTTAGGACTTCAGCACCAGAACTTAAGGAACAAAGAAGTATGCTGCTAGAACAATGGCTGAACATAGAGAAGGAGTTTGGGGATTTCGGTGATGTTACGTTGGTGCAAGCGAAGCTGCCGCGGAGATTGAAGAGGAAGAGGCCAATAGTTATTGAAGATGGTGTTTCTGCTGGGTTTGAAGAATACATTGATCATCTTTTTCTAGAAGAAGCTCTTAACACGAACTACAAGCTCTTCGAAGCTGCCTACAATTGGAAGAGGCGAAAAGATTATTCTGCGAAGGATGGGGACGATAAAGAAACATAGTACATTGTATGTTTCGGGTATCATGAGAATCGTTTGGAAGTGATTTTAATTTTAGACTTATTTTTTTATTAAAGCACCTATAAAAAAATACTTGAGTGTTTTTTAAAGTTTTCATTAAGAGTATTGTTATTCATAGTTTCATACCATGTTTTTATATCATATTTTCGTACTATCTTAGATTGCATTTGATGACAGCCACATCATTTAAATTAATCAAAATTTTAAATTTAGATCATTATTTAATAAACTAATAATTAAAAAAAATTAATTAATTAAATAATGATAATCTAGTATAAAAATATGGTATGAATAACACTACTCTTTTAATAAAAATATTTTCAGAAAAAACGTTTTTAATACTTGAAAATTTTTAAATGGTACTTTTAAATCAAAGAGTTCGTTTGGAAGTGTTTTAAAATATATTTTCTTGTAAATATTTTGAAATCAATCCTTATATAAAACACTTGAAATGTTTTTAAAACGAAAAAAACATTTCTTTAAAAAGTGATTAACTCATTTTGAAAGCTAACGTGTTTTTGCTTTTGGATTCATATCTTCCTAATGCATCAAGCAACGTATAATTACAATCAACAACAATAATACAAGATTTTTTTATAGAAATTTACTAAATTCATAGCACATCGGCAAATGCGAATTGCAGCCTTTCGAATAGTATCTAAAAATTTACTAAATTCACCCAAAAATCTCTAAGCACACGCACACGGATTATCCACCACCACGTCATCGTCCCCACTCCGAAACGCCAGGTAACCAATCGCCAGGCCAAAAACGATGGCCACGAACACTCCGCCGTTAAACGACATGATCGCCAGCATAATCATGTACCCGATCGCCGCGTTGACTCCGAAAAGCACGCTCTCCGCCAGCCTCCCCGCCGAGAACCTACCTCCGGCGCCGCCGAGCTTGGCACTGAGCAGCGGGGTCCGGATCGGCGCGTCGGACGAGGATTTCAGGGAAGATGAGGAGGCCGCGCGCTTGATGCGCACGCGCAGGTCCTCGAGGTACTGGTAGAAGGCAGGGACGAGAAGGCAGGCGAGCAGCGTGAGGGAGTAGCTCGTCCACGTGTCGGTTTTCCACGAGTCGAAGAGGAGCGTTACCTGCCGGCTCCAGTAGAAGGTCATGTGCATCATCTTCTTCGATTTCTAGAGAGATAAAGTAGAAGCAGCGGATTTTGGGGGGATTTTTGGAGAACAAGAATTGCGAGAGACGGGTAAGAAATTTAGAAAAATGGAAAGTTTGATCCGTTTGGTGTGTAGTACTACTACATTGTTATTTGTTTGGTACGAGATGTGCGTTGGGATGTACCCTTGGAGTTGTCATTATTTACGGTTTTCTCTCCATGGGTTTCTTCTAGTCTTTTGATTTTGTATGCTTAACAGTGTTTAGAGGGTCTGATTTGGAATTTAGAAAGTATGGGGCCCCGCTAAGTATTTGGGCTTGATGGCAATTTTGTCCTAAGGAAAAAAAACCCAAAATGCAGTACAAGGATCGAAGATGGTAAAGAATGTAAACGAAGGCCCCGCTAAGTGTTTCTTCCCTTTCTCTCCAAAAGCGAGAGCAACTCGTCTGGATCGGATTTAGCACCATTATGACGTTTTGATGTTGTTTGTATTTTTTGTTATATGACATTGAATTATTAGATTAGGAGGTCGCAAGATAGGAAATCAGCTTTATGCAAGTCCTCTTGTAAATGGCAAGTTTGCTATTTTAATCTCTTCAAGTGCCTTTTTAATAAGATCAAATCTTTTCAAGTTGGAATGTGGTATTATGAATGTAGTCTCACTTGTTCCAATCCAATATATTCAATCAAAACTTCTACATCAAAGGAGACTAGCCCTATTAAGTCTTACAATTTTTTTTTTTTTTTAGTACATAGTCATACATATTTTTACACTAAAGAGAGAGGGAGTTCGACTAAGCCACACAACGGGCAGCCTAATTTGGTATCGAATTCGCCATTCACGAGATTCGAATTTAAAACCTCTCACTTCCTATTAAGTCTTAGATTTTGATATGCAGGAAGTACTAACCTAGGGTAGAGATCCACTTTGTATCTAATTGTCCAGAGCTCAAGGATCGGGCAATTTGGACTACTCAAAATTGAATCTGATGGTCTCTATTAACTCATTTCGCTAGCCCACCTCACAAATCAAGGACTCTTATTTCTCTCTTTCACACAAACCAAAGGCACGGATTTCCTGTCCTTAGACTCGGAGCACTAAATTCTAGAGAGGAACCAACCTTATCTTCTTCTTGCTCTCTTTAGATGAAGCAAATGCAATTATTTAGGTGAATAGTAAATAAAAATTAGATAGTACAAACAAACAAAATTTGAATGATGACTTTCAACGGATGGCCATCAAGAGTGAATTGTAACTTTGCTCGCTATTCTACAACAAATTTTTCAATGTACTTAGTATACGAAACAAAACATCACATGTTATTATATAATTGGAGTATCACGCCTCATGTTTCAAGCATATTGAATTCTCTCATATTCAACAATCCATGAATTTCTTGATTGTCTAGGAATTTGAGTCACAATATACAATTGCTTTATGGGTTTTTTTTCTTTCTTTTTTTTTTTTTTTTTTTTTTTCTTTTTTTGTTTTTGTATAAAAAGTTGCTCGATGGTTGGAAAAACACTTGGACTTTATTTTCTAATAAATCATTGTATTTTGAACAAAGACACATAAAAAGCAATTGTAGAATACACACTTAATCAAGTACACCTAATTATCTAATATTTATATTTATATAACATTACTAATTTGATAAGGAGTGTGATATTCACACTCATTTTTACTTCTCACACATCATTTTAATTTTCAATCGTCGGATTAGATGAATTGAAGAAGATCAAATGACAAAAATCAGCAAGAGGTGTGTGAGAAGTAAAAAGTGATGTGTGGATTGCACACCCCATTTGATAAAGATATCACAATACACACACACACACACACACATAAAGGAAAGAAAATACCTTTTCAAAGAAGATTAATAGATATGCCTAGCTTGCGAGTCACCAGTTGATTGTCATTGTTCATGTCCTTTGAAGATTAATAGTTACACTACCACGCACTCACCCACCAGGCAACTCATGCAAGTGAACAAATGTAAATCAAACGACGTTGATAAAGGTGTCGTTTATGAAGTAACGAGAAGGCGTGAGAACGCAGTGACGTGGATAGACAGTTGGAATGTGAGACGGCGCGCAGACGATCCGATTGCCACCTCCGTCTCCCAACGGTGACCTCCCGCCAAGCCAAACTCACAGAAATACAAGAATAATCCGAAACCGAAAAACGCAGAAAAGTAAAAAATCCGATACGATACAAACCGATTTAACCCGAATCTGAAAATGGAATCAAGGTACATAGTATGACTATCCTTTACAAGGAGATCTACAATCATGTAAGCTCCTCAAACCAAACTACGTCCATGTGAAATGCAGTTAGCTTCCCTGTTCACATGATTGTGTTTGACCTGTTGAAATATGGCCATGAAGGATCATTAAGCGCAGGTCCGAGCAATGAGGAGTCAGCAGAGGAATGCTTTGAGGAATCACTTTCCAGTGCCAGAAAGTTCTCATGGCTTAGGTGAAGATGATCAAAATTTGTGGGGAAGATTCAGTAATGGTATGTTGATGGTCGACATCACGCTTTTAGGTTCTTCCGAATCCCTGAAACGATAGGTAAATTACCTATTCAGCAACATCTCTATGATATTGTCCTAAATTAAATTTTCCTAAGGAACAACCAAATAATGTATATTAAAGCCAAACAACAAACCTCATGAGAAACCTGAAGGTGACCTCAACTAACGCTCTTTAATTTGGCTCACCTTTGCTCAAGGCTTACTATTTTTTGCGAAAACTTGAGCAACTAAGATAAGAAAATTATGCGCCGTGGAAATTTGATATCGAATTTGGTACGTACGTATGAACAGTTACTAAAAAGTGCTTCATAAATCAGTAAGATGATCGCATGACATGTTTCCTAGATGGTTTATTGATATCATTACTTTCACTCAGTCGTTCCGCAAAGAAATTAGAAATGAGTAGCTGAAGTTAAATAATCCTTGAAATATTTAAAGGAAGACAATTACCTTTTAAAAGAAGATTAATATGTATGCTTGGCTCGCAAATCACCAGTTGATCCACATTACTCGTATCTTTTGAAGAAGAAAAATAAGAAAATTAAACAAATTAAACAAATATGATGATAGCATACATACATGTGTAAATAAGATAGATAGAGCTCACTTACCAGTATTGTAAGAATTTGATGTTTGGGATGTGAGAAATCTTGGGCCACTCCTCTCCACTGCCATGTTTACAGCGCTCAGAAAGACTCGGACAACGACGAATGAAAAGATCCTGCAGTGGTGTTTTGCAGAGGAAGTCTGGCAGTGTTTTTATGCCTTTACAGTCCCAAATTTCTAAAGAGGAAAGGCATGGCATGATTGAAATTTCAGAATCCTCTTTGTTCCACCCTTCCACGCCTACTTCCCACTCTTCCAACGCTAACATCCTGTAGATAATGAGTTGTTTTAACTTTGGAAAAAATGAGGATGATGTCAATGACGCTTCATCTGAGTCAACTATTCCCAAAAATTCACCACCAATCTTTTCCACCTTCTTCATAGAATTTAGAGTCAGCTTTTCCAGGTAGGGCAATTTCCCAAGAGGAGGCAAAAACTTGCATTCACTCCATCCATATAGATAGATGATTCTTAAGTTGTGCAAAGACATCATCCAATTGGGGCAGGTGGTGCCTGAATGATAAGAAATATCTAAGGATTCCAGATTCTCGTGCGGTCGTAAAGCATTTAGTATTTCTATTGTGCTCTCTGTCTGCTTGTAAAAGACATACTCAGAATTAATTTCAAGATGAAAGAATTGCTTCAGGTCCCACAACTGTGCCTTCTCAAGCTCCCTCTCGTCGTTCACATTCCCCTTCAAATTTATGCTGAGACTGCCCTCAAGGTTCAAGACTCTCAGATCTCCCACTTGTAATGCTGCTCTGTCTTCATCCTCACCACAAACCACAACACACTCATCAATTCTTTTCAATTTTTTTAATCTGAGAATTCCTTTTGGCAAGTACTCCAGCTTACGACAGAACCCAACATACAGGTGCTTTAAGCTAATCAACTTTCCCATGTTATCAGGTAGTTTTTCAAGTGACAGACACCAATCAAGACGCAAGGTATACAAATTGTACAACTCACAGATACTGTCCGGCAATATCTTCAAATAACGATTCCATGACAAATCAATATGCCTCAAATGTATCAATTCACCAATTTCCTTTGGGACTTCACTTATGCCAGAGTGACGCACATTTAATGTCCTAACACATTTCAATTGTAGAATAAAGTTTGAGGCTATCTTATCAGAGGATGAACCAAAACATGAGAGCGAACGTAGGTTTTTGCAATTGTCATATGCATTAGAAGGTGGGAGAGACTCAGCACGTTCCGACTTTAAGGTCAAATGACGAACCTTTTCACCCAAACCCTCTATTTCACTGTCAACATCCGCATCAGTGATCAAACATTCATCCTTGGTGAGAGATTGCACAAAGTCATGAACAATATCATGCATTTTGCAACCTGTAATTTTACCACTAGCACTGTCTTTCTCCAAATCTTGAAAAAAAGACCGTGCTACTAAGTTATCAAAAATTCTTTGACCAACTTCTCCCTCATCTTTATTCCACTTTGAATTAAGATAATCTTGTGCCATCCAAAGATTAATCAACTCATCCCTCTCAAACTCATGATCTTTAGAAAAACAAGCACAATACAAAAGACAACTTTTGACTGCTGGGGCCAAATCATAATAACTTAGAAAAAGTGATTGAAAAACTTCTTGCTCCACCTCTTCTTGATCCCATATCTTACTATTCAAGACATCTAGCCATTCCCTCCGTGTTTTCTTATTGTACATGAGACTACCTAAAGCTTTTGCAGCAAGAGGTAAGCCCTTGCATTTCTTTACAATATCCCTACTAATATCTTCAAACGCCTTGGACTCTTCTACTTCTGTATCATCAAACGCCAAGTGATTGAAGATCGATAAACAATATTCTTCACTCAACTTTTCCATATCGATCTTGTCCCTTCTTGCTCTCATCATATCAACGACCTCATGCTTTCGTGTGGTCACCAATATTCTACTGCCATGAGCACCATGCTTAATTAGTGGTGCCCTTAATTTTTCCCACTTGTTATGATCGTGGGTCCACACATCATCTAGGACAAGGAGAAACCTTTTGCCCTTGATGGATGTTGACATGCGTTGCAAGACATGATCCAACTCATTCGAGCTTGAACCATCGTCACCGCTTATAGCTTTGGCTATCTTAATCTCATCAAAAAGATCTGAGACACAAACCCACACTTTCTTCTCAAAATAGGCTTCTACATTTTTATCATTATAAACAAGTTGGGCTAGAGTTGTTTTTCCCATTCCTCCCATCCCTATAACAGGGATGATAAGAAGCCCCCTCCGATCTTCTCTACCATTACTCAACAACTTTGTTATCAGATTGTCTTTCTCCTTTTCTCGACCAAATACCTCTGACATGACGACATCAGACGCAGTCTTCTGCCGTTCAGGTAATTCTTGAATGCCTCTTTCTGTGAGTTGAAACCTTCTTCTTTGCTCATCGATCCTACTTAGTGTACCATTTAGATCTTTTATCTTACTCGCAATGTCACGGCGAGAACTCATCTGCAAGGATATGTCTTTGGCTTTGCGAAAACAAAGGCAGCTAGAGGAAACAGAGAAAGTTACCTTCTTCTTCTTCTTCTTCTTCTCCTCCTCAGGAACAACAACATCTTCACCTTCTCGTTCTTGCTTCTCAACCTGTTGTCTCAGCATGTCAGTGTTCCACTCGTCCAGCACGTCCACCATCTGGAAGGATATGTCTTTGAGCTGATCCAACCAGATCCTCACGCTGGCGTCCTTGAATTGCCTTTGCTCTGCATCTTCGAGAACGGCTTGAATAGCTCTGAGATTGCCAGCAAATTCTTCAACATCTTCCTTGGCATTCAAAACAAGTTTCACCTCTCCGTCAACGTACTCGTAAACTGTTGAAACCAGCCGATCCAGTAGCATGGAAATGATTCCGTCAGCCATTTTTTCAGCGTCCGGAATCTGTTGACACTAAGTGGAAAAAGAATGAAGATGAAATGCAGAATGGTTTGTTGCCTCTCTCCTGTCCAGCTTATACGACTATTCCAAGTCAATCAAGTCAATTAATAAAGTGCAGTGAGTGGTTGGTGTGCTGTCATTACTCTGTGGAGGCCAGCTCCATCTCACTCCGCATAAATAAAGTAATCATGTGAAAGTTTACAACAAAAAAAAAAGTAAAAAGTAATCATGTTAAAGTCTACCAAAAAAACAAAGTAATCATGTGAAAAAGAAAAGGAAAAAAAAATCATCAAGCCTTCGTTACCCTATTATTTATAAACGACAAGCGTTCAATTATTACTTGGTAATTTGTATTAAAACACTAGCTCTGTTTTTTGGGCATCAAAAGGGGATTCGAATCATGTTCGAATTATATTGTTTGATCAGTTTTTATTAGTTATTATTTTTGTTTAATTTTAAGTTAAAAATTAAAATAAATTTTAACCATACGATGTATAATAAATAACTAAAATATGAAAATTTCTAAGAATTTGTTTGGTATCTTACTTGAGTTCAACTTTTTTAACTCAAAAATACTTTTTGAGTTTTAGGCTTTAAATTCTTGTTTGGTAGGATTCTTTTTAAAAATTAAATTCAAAACTAACTTTAAAATGTAAGTTATTTCTTAAAAACACTAAAAATAAGTTTTTAAAATTTTCCTGCTCTTTTCTCAACATCTTCTTTTGCTCCTTCCTAACCCTCTCTTTTTTCTCTCCCAACCCTTTCTTTCTTCTCTCCCCACCTCACACCTTGTCTTCTCTCTCTCCTCAGCCTCTGTCTTCTCTCTCTCTCTCATCACTGTCTCTTTCTTCTCACTCCTCACCTTCTCACCGTAAATTTTTTGCTCTCTCCCTATCCTCCTCCTGTCTTTCTCTCTCCTCGCCAACTATTTCCTCTCTTTTCTCTTTTCCAATTCTTTCTCTCCTCCAATTTTTCTTCAAGGAAGTTTGAATTCAAACTAAAAAAAATTATTTTTAAAAATTTAACCAAACAGATTTTTGAAAATTTGAGACTCAAAATAAAACTGTTTTTAAGTAATGTTATTTAAAAATTATTTTTAGGAACAACTAAAGTTTTTAAGTAAGATAACAAACAGACCATAAGATTTTTACAATTTAAATCTGAATGGGGATTCAAATCCCTATTTTTGAAGTTTACGTCGGCACCGCTTGCAACCATTTGTTTATTAATCATATGCATCGTTTCCGATAGAAAAAACAACAGCTCTGTTTTTACCTTTTATTTTTTTATGTGTAAATTTTCAGCTGGAGCTTGCTTGGTATTGTAAATGGTCTTTAATCGTTGGTTGGATTGTGCAACTTTTCTCGTGTGTATTCAGTAGTAAGAAAATCTTTTAAATAAAAAAACAAAAATTACAACATCATATAAATTTATACACTATTTTAAAATTAAAATTTAAAGCGATGTCAATCATTTCAAGTGAAGTAAATTAAATGGTAATGCACTGTCATATTTTGTGGAGGCCAACACCAACTATCGTGCATTATTCACTCCACTTACTACTTATCGTTCTCCTTGATACAAAGAAAATATGCAATTGATATACTTAAAGACCATGGTTTCTTGGTTGCAAGGCCTGTGGAGTTTCCGATGGAAGAAATTAAACTTTTTTTATAAAGAGGAGCTACTCAAGGATCCTGCCAAATACTGGCGTTTGGTTGGACAACTAATCTATCTTACCACCAAATGTATGGACTTCACATATTCCGTACGTGTACTTAGTCGGTTTATGCATGAAACGCAGCAGCCCCAAATGGATGCCGCTCTTCGAGTTGTTTGATATCTTAAATCTACTCCTGCCAAGGTTTGTTCTTTCCATCAAACAACAAATTAAATCTAGTTGCTTATTGTGATTCTGATTGGGCTGGTTGTGGTTGTCTAATGACTCGTTGTTCAACTACTAGGTAGTGTGTGTTCTTGGGCAATTCATTAATTTCATGGTGAACGAAAAGATAGATAACAATTTTTTTTGTCTTCAACCGAAGTCGAAAATAGAGCTATGGCTGGTACTTGTTGTGTACTAGGCTACATTTTATGTTGGAAGGTTTACAATTGCCGCATTATGGAGCATCTATTTTATATTGTGATAATCAGTCAACCTTACATATACGTGTAAATTCAGTTTTTCATTAGAGAACTCGGTACATTGAGATGTATTATCATTTCATTACAGACAAGATAGTTGATGGCACAAAAACTCCATGATATGAGAATTCTTCTCAGATTAGCTGATGTTTTTACGAAACCATTAGGCAAGAAAATGTTCTCGATGCTGTTACGTAAGCTGGGAGTTCTTGACATTTGCTCTCCAACTTAAGACGTGTTAGAAAGTCACCGGTGATTAGATAAGAAACTTATATATGATCGATTCTGTCTGATAATTGCTAGATCCACAATGATGTACTGTTTTTCCATCCGCATTTTAATTTAGATCAAAATGAAATCCAAATCCCTGTTTTTGAAGTTTATGTCGGTACCACTTGTAACCATTTGTTTATTAATCATATGCATCGTTTCCGATAAATGCTGGTGCGCTGTCGTATTTCGTGAAGGCCAACTGCAACTCACATCACAAAAATACAGTAATTCGGTGTGAAAAGGAGAAAAGTTGGTGTGCTGTCATATTAAAGTAAAGTAACGTTAGTGGTTGGTGTGCTGTCATATTATTCCAAGTCAATCAAGTCAATTAAAGTAAAGTAAACTTAGTGGTCGGTGTGCTGTCATATTCTGTGGAGGCCAACTCCAACTCACACCGCATAAATAAAGTGATCATGTGAAAAGGAAAAGGACAAAAATCATCTAGCTTTCATTACCATGCCATTTATAAACGACAAGCGTTCAACTATTACTTGGTAATTTGTATTCAAACACTAGCTCTGTTTTTGGGAGGAGGATTCTCTTCTTTGTAGAGGTATAAGGAATTTTCATATTATAATCATCATTGTAAATTATACGGTCAGTTTTCGTTAATTATTATTTTTGTTTAATTTTAACTTAAAAAATTCAAAATAATTTTTGATTCCATAATATATAATAAACAGATAAAATATGAAGATCTTTAAGATGCCCATCCAAATCTCTGTTTTTAAAGTTCATGTCGGCACCGCTTGTAAACATTTGTTCATTAATCATATGCATCATTTCCGATAGAAAGAACACTAGATCTGGTTTTACGTTTTTTTTTTTTTTTTTTTTTTTGTGTAAATTTTAAAGGTCAAGTCGAGTATAGAGCTATGGCTGGTACTTCTTGTGTACTCGGCTACATTTTATTTTGGAAGGTTAACAACTGCCGCATTCTGGAGCATCTCTTTTATATTGTGATAATTAGGCAGCTTTATATATAGAGGTGAATCCAGTTTTTCATAAGAAAACTTAGCACATTGAGATGTATTCTCATTTCATCATGGACAAGATAGTTGATGGCACAAAAATTCCATGACATGTGAATTCTTCTCAAATTAGCCGATGTTTTTATGAAACTATTGGGCAAGAAAATGTTCTCGGTGATGTTACGCAAGTTGGGAGTTCTTGACATCCACTCTCCAACTTGAGGGGGTTGTTAGAAAGTCACGGTGATTAGATAGGAAACTTATATATGAGTGATTATGTATGAGAGTTGCTAGACCCACCATGATGTCCTATTTTTGTCACCCACACTATAATTCCACCCACCATAAAGAGTTCAAAAATTGAAATGCTATTTCTCCACACACTATTATTCCTAAAATAACCTCTAATATATATCTAAAGTTATAAACTTATCCTCTTAGAAAATAGAATATAAACAATTATATATAAAACTAAGATTAAGGACATAATCGTTATAAAATTTCATCTACTTCATCTAACATAAGAAAAATACATGACTGTTTTGTATTAAGTTCGTTATTATATATCTTTTAAGATCATTATCGGTCATTTTATAAATGGGTAAACTTGTAATTAACAAATACATTAAAACGTGAGTGGGAATATAAGACACTGAGATAGAAATAACAACACTTTTTTATGTTTACATTGTATCCCTAGAATTTTGGTTTTCCCATTGTACAAGGAATCTGACACGTATATACGTACACAATTCAATGGAAATATGCATTCAAGACAAACATAATTCTCGACTGTGCCTGGCTAAATTTTGAGGATATTATTGGATCGCTGGCATCTCTTGACAGTGTTTTGCCGCTAGGGGTGTTGGATGCGAGATCCCACACAACCTCCCTTGAAAGTGAGTGAGAAAGTGTTGTTAATTTAAAGGTTTCTTGGTCAAGCCCTGAGTAAGCTCTGCAAAATTACAGATTTTGCCATGAGCTCCCAATTGGATACTTGAGCTTTAGTCCTCTCGAAATTACAGATTTTGCCATGGCTCTGCAAAATTCGCTGAGTAAGCCTCTTTCAGTGTGGAAGAGAGCATCTTCGCCGCCCATTCTTGCCATGTCAGAAGTACTTTCAAACCTTTGGGCTGTTCACTGTTCATTTATGGTAAAAATAAATACCCAACAGCAAAACATGAATTAAGTGAGATGTTGGGCCTTGGTTAGGCCCAACTGCTTAATTTTGGGTCCAAACAGGGAGTTTTGGATGACGTGAGGCGGCTTCGAGGGTTCTGCCGGCATGCAAACTGGTGGCGGCGAATCTTGCCGTGATCACGATCACGGAGGAGATGTTGAAAAAGCTCGGCGCGGACGCTTATCGCTGCATTTGTAAGGAAAACTTGTTTGTGAATGAAAAAAAAAATGCAGGAGTTACCCTGCAAGCACACTTTTCACCCTCCTTGCATTGTATTCAAATATTTGAACATTTGTTATATTGTTAATGTATCTCATTGATTGCGTTCAATTCGTTTTCGACGGACTGACTGACTGGGGTTTTTGGGTTGTTTTGAGTGCAGCAGGATGAGCGCAATTTTTCTCCGATACGCCGGCATGAGTCGCAGACGGATGATCATGCATACGAGAGCTGGAAGGAGGCCGAAGAAGATAGAAAAGGGGCTTCGAATGCGATTCGAGGTGGTGAATACATTTATGTTTAATGTTTAAAGGATGATATTTGGTTCAACAGTTTGTCAAATTTGCAGCTTCGTCCATAAATTCTTATTCATTCCATCGCATTAAGCATGGCCGTGATTGTGTGCTCTGTTTCTCTGGTAAGGTATGTTGTGATTCAGACAAATAATACAGCAAATTTGGTTTCTCTGGTAAGGTAGTTATTTCTACTTTCGATTTTAAACTCAGTACAAATATTGAAATTGTACGTTTTTATATATCTATTTTTATCGTCGTCTTATTATATGTATATATATTTTTGACTTTATGTTACTACATAATAATTTGTATTTTCAACTTTATATTTTATACGAGTATTATACTATACTACCATATTAAGAAAGAAAGAAAGAAGGTATGAGCTTGGCACCATGTAAGAGGAATTATTGCAATCCTATCGCAACGGAATGACATTCTCTTTTATACAACCGCTCTAACTTAATTTCTTCCTTATATATATATATATATATATATGTTTTCTCCCTATTTTCGAGTATTTTACATATAGCAAGTTATTTCAAAATTCGGAGATAAAATTTTATTAAGGAGGTAGATTGTAACGATCCGTCATTAATTTTACTTTTTTATCTATAATTTTTTAAAGTGTGAATTTATGAAAATACCATTCGAAGTAAACCGTTGGCTTTTGTTGACCACAATGTCATGTCGCATGAGATTTAGCCCTTGGCGTATCCTTGTAGCACACCAACACCCTTTTTCCCCAGTGAAATCTAGTTTATGAACTTGCCAGATCAGTCTATGAACTCGACAAGCCCGAATTGCCGTGGAAGTCATACAATGACTTTGAACTAGCAGAGAGAGAGTTTGAGGGAGCCAGAAATCTGTACGGGCGACTCTTAGAACGGACCCAACACGTTAAAGTCCGGATCAGTTACGCAGCATTCAAGGCATCGGCTATGGCGGGAGGAGACGGAATGCTCTCAGAAGATGCTATTGAGCAAAAGGAACAATGCATTCAGCGCGCCAGAAGGGTTTTCGAGAGAGCGTTGGACGATTTTAGAACATCAGCGAATACTAGGTTCTAACAAAATCTCTGCAGAAACAAGCAATGAAATGAAAAGTAATAAATCCTCAACATCATGACTTGTATCTCCTACAGATTTCACAGGAAAGACAAGCCATTCAAGAAACACGAAAGAAGCTATGAGTGCAAGAAAAAAGGATAATCATAAAATGATGCACATATTATGTGCCATGTTTTGGAAGAACCTGAAGATGCTACTGAGGTTAAGTCCCTTGCTCAAACTCATACAGACCAGATTATGGAGAATCAGGCACATGTTACCATTGACATCGAACGGAAAGATGGAAAATGGGTGAAACTACTGAAACACTGCATCTACCGGTCCCCGTCCATTTCATTTCATGCAGTCAGTAGCTCACGTTATAAAGACAAGCTCCAATGAAACACGCCATTTACAGAACAATTAAGTGTGAAAGTATTCCAAAGTATCAACAAACCCACAGCAGAAATCATCGAATACTCCTCGCAAAGCCAACCACACACAAAAAAACCCAACAAACCCATTTCATAACGCTCCACTAAAATCAAGAAATCCATACACAACAAACACAATGCTTACCCAAAACGCTTAGCAAGATATAGAACTTTAGCTCAACGGGTTAATCCGACTCACTGATCTTTCAACTAAAAATTTCCATCTGGGTACTTTCAGACGAACCCAAAAAACCATCCAAAAAATTACATATATAGAGCAGCAGTGTGATAGCTCACGGGAAAAATAAAAAACGCAAGAATAGTAAAATTAAGAGCAATTAAAGGAGAAAGGCAGAGAATTTGGACCTTGGGGAGGTCGATATGCTCGTAAAGAGTCCAACCGGACGAACAATCATGATCCTCGCAGCTGTGGTCGTGCAGGCAAGCCATCCCTCTTTCCCTCTATTACTGAATTTCTCACAAGAAAATTACGAAAGACGAATGAAGAAGAAATAGAAGCAACCAGAAATAAGAGCCGAGCCGAGCCGTCGCGTTTTTAAGAGTAAATTACATTTTGAACCCTGTAGCGAATTTCATCTTTTTTCGTTCCTAACTAAATGAGTAATTTTCGTAACCATAGTTTCCTGTTTGATTTGGGATACTCGATGTCCTATTTGATTTGGGACTTTCAGTCTCCTATATATTGTGATTTTCGTAACCATATTCAGAAATCACACCTCTCATTCTTTTCTTTCCACACTTTGATTTGCGGTTTTTTCGAATTCGAGTTCAAGCTTTTTAGTTTCTAAAGAATTATGGCGAAGGACAGCAATGGCTACAAGGACACCGATGACAAGCTGCCGCGGGTGAAAAGGGTTAAGAACAAAGCCCCAGCCCCTGTCCAAATCACCGCAGAGCAACTCCTCCGCGAGGCGCATGAGGGTGAGGAGGGTGAAATCTGTCCTCCCCAACAGCAAATAAATGACGCTACCGAGCTTGCTGATTTTCGCCTCCGAATGCGCAAGGGATTCGAGGACTAAGTCCAGCGCCAGAAGCGGAATGCCCGCGTTTGGATCAAGTATGCTCGGTGGGAGGAGTCCCAGAAGGAATTGGACCGTGCACGCTCTGTTTGGGAGCGGCTCCTTGAGGTAGATTATCGAAACCACACCATCTGGGTCGAGTATGCCGCAATGGAGATGAAGAATAAGATGATCAACCATGCGAGGAATGTGTGGGAACGTGCTGTGCAACTCTTGCCGAGAGTGGAACAGCTCTGGTACAAATATATTCACATGGAGGAGATGATAGGCAATGTGGCTCGTGCTCGCCAAATATTTCGGAGGTGGATGGCTTGGTTGCCTGACCGGCAAGGCTGGATCGAATTCATCGAGTTTGATCTTCGGGATAATGAAGTAGATCACGCGAAAGCGATTTTTGAGCAGTTCGTACAAAGTCATCCAAAAGCTGACGCTTGGATTCGGTATGCCAAGTTTGAGATGAAGAATGGTGACCTTGCAAGGGTAAGGGATGTGTTTCAGACGGCAGTGGATATGCTAGACAATGATGAAGGGGCCGAACAGTTGTTTCTAGCTTTTGCTGAATTTGAAGAAGGGTGCAAAGAAATTGAGCGTGCGAGGAGTATTTGTAAGTTAGGGCGTGATCGTATACCAAAGGGAAAGGCTGATTCTTTATATAGGATGTTCGAGGAATTTGAGGAGCGGTATGGGGACAGACAAGCGATCGAGGATGCAATTTTGAACAAGGCAAGGTTCAAGTACGAGCAGGAGGTTAGGAAGAATCTTATGGATTATGATGCCTGGTTTGGTTATATAAGGCTAGAAGAAAATGCAGGGAACAAAGAGAAGATTAGACAAGTTTATGATTGAGCGATTGCCAATGTTCCACCGGCTCAAGAAAAGTGGTATTGGCAGCGCTACATTTATCTATGGATCAACTATGCACTGTATGAGGAGATTGATGCTCGCGATGAGGACCATGCACGCGCTGTCTATAGAATATGCCTTGAACTGATTCTTCATAAGAAGTTTACATTTGCAAAAATGTGGATTCTCGCAGCCGAGTTTGAGATCCGACAACTGAAACTCAAGTCTGCACGTAAGATACTTGGTACTGCAATTGGCAAGGCAGCTAAAGGCAAGATATTTAAGAGGTACATTGAGATTGAGTGGCAACTATGTAATGCTGATCGCTGTCGGAAACTGTATGAAAAGTATCTGCATTGGTCGCCAGAAAATTGCTACGCGTGGATCAGGTATGCAGAGTTTGAGAAAAAAATTTGCGACACAGAACGAGCCAGATCAGTTTATGAACTTGCCATCGGGCAAAAACAACTCGACAAGCCCGAATTGCTGTGGAAGTCATACATTGACTTTGAACAAGCAGAGAGAGAGTTTGAGAGAGCCAGAAATCTGTACGGGCGACTCTTAGAACGGACCCAACACGTTAAAGTCTGGATCAGTTACGCAGCATTTATGGACAATTTTATGTATATATCATGTATAAAATAGTTTACAAGATCAACCATAAATAGGAGATGAATACAAGAAAGAAAGTGGAGGAATGGTGCGGACATGGATGGCAGCTCAGCAAGCATGAGTGAAGACCTGACCTCCACTATCTCTAACTTAAACTAATACCTAGCTTTTCATGATGAGGGAATATTGCTCTTAAATAAGCCTAAAGTAAACAAACAAGCAGCTAACCCTAGCCGAAAGTAAGATGACAATGAGTTGTTATCCATCACCAACCAAACAATGACAACTAGACAAACCCTACCACCAATAATAATAGATATTTCAATACTCCCCCTCAAGTTGTGCAGAAGGCAGAAGCTTGGTGAACACATCGGCAAGTTAATCACTGGAACGAACAAATACAGTTTGTAATAGCTTGGACTGAACTTGGTTGCGAACGAAATGACAGTCAACCTCGATGTGCTTTGTGCGTTCGTGGAAGACGGGGTTGGTAGCAATATGCATTGCTGCTTGATTGTCACAGTGAAGAAGAATTGGTTTGGATGAGATGATTTCAAGATCACGTAGCAACCTCTTTAGCCAAATTAGTTCGCATGCAGTCGATGCCATTGCACGGTACTCAGCTTCTGCGCTTGACCGAGCTACAACAGATTGCTTTTTGCTCTTCCATGTAACGAGGTTACCACCAACAAGAGTGCAGTAACCAGTTGTGGATTTGCGATCAAGGACATTGCCTGCCCAATCAGAGTCTGTGTATCCTTCAATGCTGAAGTGTCCGTTGTTTTGCATGAAAATCCCAGTAGATATTGAGCTTTTCAAGTATCGAAGGATCCTTTTAACTAGTTGCAAATGATGAGATGAGGGAGAATGCATGAACTGGCTGACAAAGCTAACAGCATAAGCAATGTCAGGTCGGGTTATAGTCAAATAGATAAGTTTTCCTACCAACCTTTGATACTCCGATGCATTTTCAAGCTGGATGCCTGAGGTTTCATCCTTGAAATTTGTTGGTAGTGGTGTTTTGGCAGGCTTGCAATGCATCATATTTGCTTCTTCTAAAAGATCTAGAACGTACTTTTGTTGATTTAGAAACAAACCAGTTGGAGATTGATCCATTTCGATTCCAAGAAAGTATCGAAGTCTGCCAAGATCTTTGATTTTGAAGGTTGAATGTAATGTGGCTTTGAGAGCAGTTATTTCTTCTGGATTATCTCCCGTGACAATAAGATCATCAACATAAACAAGTACCACCAATCTTCCATGCGTACCAATCCTAGTGAACATTGAAGAATCTGCATTGCTTCGTTTAAAGCCGGATGACATAAGGACAGAACTAAGTTTTGAGTACCAAGCCCTTGGAGATTGCTTGAGACCGTAAATAGCCTTGTGAAGCTTGCAGGCTATTCCTTGTTCCTTCTCTCGTTCATGACCAGGTGGTAGTCGCATGTATACCTCTTCTTCTAACTCTCCATGTAGGAAGGCATTTTTTACATCCATTTGATGTAGAGACCAGTTTGAATTGATAGCCACCGAAAGAAGCACTCTAACTGTGTTCATCTTTGCCACAGGGGCAAAGGTTTCTTTGTAATCTACTCCGAAGGTTTGTGTGAAGCCCCTTGCAACTAACCTTGCCTTGTGCCGCTCTATGTTTCCATCTGAGTGAAATTTGGTCTTATAAATCCATCTTGCCCCAACCACACGTTGACCTTTTGGCAGAGAAACAATGCTCCAAGTCTGATTTTCATCAAGTGCCTTCAGTTCTTCAAGCATGGCTTGCCTCCATACAGGAGATTGGTGTGCCTCTTCGAAGGATCGAGGCTCAGAATTTTGGGATAACTTGGTCACAAAGACAGCATGAGATGGAGAGCTCTTGCTATGAAAAACCATTTGTCCAATAGGATGTCTAGGCGTGTAGATTTCAAAATCATCAAGCCTGGCTGGAGGTTGTCTGTTTCGAGAAGGATTCCTTCGTGGAGGAGGAGGTTGTTCAAGTTGAGGCTCTCTCCTTTCGAGAATAACTTATTCATTATCTGCTTCCATACTTTCAGGAGCTGGCTCTATCTCAACAGCTTCATTTTGCGGTGTTGACAACCTTGTATCATCAAGGAAGAGAGGGGTAGGAAACACTTCATATGAGAGCTCCCCCTGAGGTTCATCATCATGCATTTGAAAGAAGGATTGAGTTTCATCAAAACGCACATCCCTGGATACACATACCTTTCTGGTCTTAGAGTCGTAGCATTTGTATCCCTTTTGGGAAGTTGAGTAACCTACGAATGCACATTTGATAGCCCTTGGATCAAGTTTATCTCGATGAATAGTTTGAATGTGCACATAGCATACACATCCAAACACACGGAGATGACTTATGTCAATTTCTCTCCCCTTGAGAATTTGGTAAGGAGATTTGAACTTCAAGATTCTACTAGGAAGGCGATTGATGATGTATGCAGCGATTTGTATAGCTTGAGACCAGAACTTCTTTGGAACTTTTGCTTGTAACATTAGTGATCGTGTTTTTTCAAGCAAATCTCGGTTCTTTCTTTCTGAAATGCCATTTTGTTGTGGCGTTCCTACACAACTTGTTTGTTGCAAAATTCCATGCTCACTTAAGTAAGTTGTCATGATTTTGGAAGTGTACTCAGACCCATTATCAGACCTTAAGATGCCAATTTTAGAGTTAAAATGATTTTGAATTAATTTATGGAAATTTTTGAAACACTGGAAAGCTTCATGCTTGAATTTAAGTAAATACACAAAATTAGTTCTAGAGAAATCATCAATGAACGATATGTAAAATTTGTAACCATCAAAGGACTCTAAGGTGGCAGGTCCCCAAATGTCAGAATGGACTATTTCAAAGGCTTTGGTAGCTCTAGAGAGAGAGTGGGGAAAGGGTAACCTGGTGAACTTAGATTTTTGACAAACTTCACAATCTGGAATCACTTTACAGAAACTAGGAAAAAGAAAAGACATAACATGTGAAGAAGGGTGAGCTAATCTCATGTGCCACAGCTGCTCCTTGTTTACAGTGCTTGAGTTTACGTAGAAACTTTTTGGGAAACTTGAAGAGAATTTGACATAGTACAGTCCATTGAGGAAGAACCTTTTACCAATCGTTTCCTTCGAAACTTGGTCCTGGAAAATCACATAGTGAGTTGAAAAAATTGCAAGACAATTTAGCAAATGTGTTATTTTTCCTACTGACAATAGTTTGAAAGGAAAAGAAGGGACATGCATGACAAGGGATTCTTTTTGACTCGAGAAGATTTTGAGTTTCCCTCTGCCTACTATACGAACTTTGGTGCCATTAGCTACGGAGACAAAAGAAGGAGTGGAAAAGTTTTGAAAATCATTTAGTAAAGATGCATCGTTAGTCATGTGATCTGAAGCTCCTGAGTCAACTATCCAAAAATCACAACTACTACTAAGATCCAAAGCAGTGGAGATAGTTGCAATAATACATGGCATGTCATTTTGTGACACTGAGTTTGATTGTTCGAGGAAGCCAGCAAACTTGCCGAGCATGGCTGAAGGAGTTTCATGATTTGTTGCTTCTTGTTTCTGTTGCAAGAAGTTAGCGAATTCATTTATGAGAGCAATGGGACTAGAGGAAGAGTTTATCACATTATTGGAGACATTGTCGCAAACAAGATTTCCCCTAGGAGTGTAGGCAGGCTTCATTTGGTTTCTTGGTGCTCTTCCATCGTCATTGAACTTAGGTTTAAGTTCTGGATAAAGAATCCAGCACTTCTCTTTTATGTGTCCAATACCTGTACGACCTATCTTCACACAGTGAGAACACTTTAAGTCTGGTCGTTTTCCCTTGTATGGTCTGGAAAAGGTGAAGGCTCTTGCTTCTGATGGCCTAAAATTTGATTCTCCAACGACCATGTCTGCGTTCATGACCTTCTTTCTTACTTCTTCACGTTGAATAACGATGCAGACCATCTGTAAAGTGGGAAGTTCAGGTGTCATTAAGAGATGGCTTCTAAGGTCTTCATAATCTGGTCCAATGCTGGCAAGCAACTGGAACACTTTGTCTTCTTCAGCACGCTTTAAAAGAATGGTTGTGTCCGTGGTATGAGGTCTGTAGAGATCCAATTCATTCCATTTGGCCTTCAAGTTGCCAAGATGTTGAACAAAAGAGAGATTTCCCTGTTGTAATTCCGTAAGATCTTTCTTCAGCTGAAAGACTCGCGCAGCATTGTTTAGATCTCCATACATGTCTCGTACGGAATTCCAAAGTTGGTGAGATGATACTGAGTAGCTGAAAATCTCAGCCATCTTTGGTTCCATAGAGTTTAACAGCCAAGACATGATAAGTTGATCTTGGGATACCCATGCTGCATAATCCGGTGCAGTTGTTTCGGGGATGATGTCATCCTTTTGAATGAATGGGAGCTTTCCACGTCCTCCAAGAGCGAGAGAAATAGCTCGTGACCAGGGCAGGTAGTTGAATTCGTTTAGAAGCACAGAGCTCAAACGTTGAATTGGATTGGTATCCATGGTTTCGTTTTTTGAAGTTTTTTCTGCTGGTATGGCCATAATGGCTCAACTGGTTTGGATTTGGTGGGTTTTTCGGAAGAACACAGAAGCAGGTCCAAGAGGAATCACTGCTCTGATACCATATGGACAATTTTATGTATATATCATGTATAAAATAGTTTACAAGATCAACCATAAATAGGAGAGGAATACAAGAAAGAAAGTGGAGGAATGGTGCGGACAGGGATGGCAGCTCAGCAAGCATGAGTGAAGACCTGACCTCCACTATCTCTAACTTAAACTAATACCTAGCTTTTCATGATGAGGGAATATTGCTCTTAAATAAGCCTAAAGTAAACAAACAAGCAGCTAACCCTAGCCGAAAGTAAGATGACAATGAGTTGTTATCCATCACCAACTAAACAATGACAACTAGACAAACCCTACCACCAATAATAATAGATATTTCAATAGCATTCGAGGCATCGGCTATGGCGGGAGGAGACGAAATGCGCTCAGAAGATGTTATTGAGCAAAAGGAACAATGCATTCAGCGCGCCAAAAGGGTTTTCGAGAGAGCATCGGACTATTTTAGGACTTCAGCACCGGAACTTAAGGAACAAAGAAGTACGCTGCTAGAACAATGGCTGAACATGGAGAAGGAGTTTGGGGATTTCGGTGATGTTACGTTGGTGCAAGCGAAGCTGCCGCGGAGATTGAAGAGGAAGAGGCCAATAGTTATTGAAGATGGTGGTTCTGCTGGGTTTGAAGAATATATTGATTATCTTTTTCCAGAAGAAGCTCTTAACATGAACTGCAAGCTCTTCGAAGCTGCCTACAATTGGAAGAGGCGAAAAGATTCTTCTCCGGAGGATGGCGAAGATAAAGAAACATAGCACATTGTATATTTCGGGGATGAGAATCGTTTAGAAGTGATTTTAATTTTAGACTTTTTTTTATTAAAAGCACTTGTAAAAAATGGAAATTTTAGACTTTTTTTTTAGGAGTCACGTGCTTTGATACAGCGTTGGGCATGGCCAAGTTAACTAAAATTGTAACTCTATCTGTAACTAACTTGTTGTATGATGAAAATTTAACTTCATTCATTAAGAAAAATCACCATGAAAGAGCACAGGTCCAATGCCGTCAGCTTCAATTCATTTCATGCCACCGTCAATCCATTTCATGCCAGTCAATGCCGTCAGCTTCTCTGTTGACATGATGATTGTATCTGACCTGTTGAAAAATCACCATGAAAGAGCACAGGTCCAAGCAGCGAGGAGTCAGCAGAGGAAGGCTTTGAGGAATCACTTTCCAATGCCTGCCAAGTTCTCATGACATTGGTGAAGATGATCAAAATTTCAATTGAATCTTCAGTTATAGACGTTGATAGTCGACTTCACGCTTTTAGCGCGCTTTGACAGAATTCCTGAAACGATAGACGGATTCCCGATTCAACATCTCTAATACATTGTCCTAGTCTAAGAAAACAACTATATTATACGTAGATTAAAGTCAAACAACAAACCTCACGAGAAACTTAAGGGTGACTTTAATCGACGCTCCTTAATTTGGCTCACATATGCTCAGTCTCTCATATGTTATGCGAAAACTTAAGCAGCTAAGATTAGCAAATCTCTACGTCGTGGGAATTTGATATCAAATTTGTACATACGGCTGCATAATTACCTAATCGTGTGTCATAAATCAGTTACATGAAATGCACGATAAAAATATCACAACTATTCACTCAGTCGTCTTGCAGAGAAATTAGACTTGAGTGGTTAAAGTTAAATAATCATTTCTAATTTGATAGGGAACTATTATTGACATTCCAAAAATATCATTATACACTCCTTCACAAGTGTATTTTTCTTTCTAAATATAGAAAGTTTGGAGTGCAAATGAAAATTTTGGTGTCAATACCAATTCTCATTTGATAAATATATATATATATATATATATATATGAAAAGGAAAGAAAATACATTTTCAAAGAAGATTAATAGGTATGCCTAGCTCGAGAGTCACCACTTGATCGACATTGTTTATGTCCTTTGAAGATTATCTGAATTAAGAAAAAAGAAAAATAAGCAAATTAAACAAATATGGTGATGATAGCATACATAAATGTGTAAATAAGATAGACAAAGCTCAATTACCTTAAGGATAAAAGATTTTGATGTTTGGGATGTGAGAAATTTTGTGCCACTCCTCTCCACTACCATGTTTACAACGCTCTGAAAGCATGGGACAACCCTCAATGATAAGATCCTGCAGGGGTTTTCTGCAGAGAAAGTCTGGCAGTGTTTGTATGTAGTCGCAGTCACTAATTTCTAAAAAGGAAAGACATGACATGATTGAAATTTCAGAACCCTTTTTGTTCCACCCTTCCACGCCTACTTCCCACTCTTTCAATGCGTCCATGCGGCTAATATTGAGTTGTTTCAACTTTGGAAAAAATGAGGATGATGATGATTTCAATGAAGTTTCACCTTCGTCAACTATTCCCAAAAATTCACCGCCAATCTTTTCCAAATTCTCCATATTCCATAGAGTCAGCTTTTCAAGGTAGGGCAATTTCCCAAGAGGAGGCAAAAACTTGCACTCACTCCAGTTATATAGACTAATGATTCTTAAGTTGTGCAAAGACATCATCCAATTGGGGCAGGTGGTGCCTAAATGATAAGAAATGTTTAAGGATTCCATATTTTTGTGCAGTCGGAAAGCATTTAGTGTTTCTATTGTGCTTTTTGTCTACTTGTCAAAGACATACTCAGAATTAATTCCAAGATGAAATAATTGCTTCAAGTCCCACAACTGTGCCTCCTCAAGCTCCATCTCATCTTTCACATTCCCTTTCAGTTTTATGGTGAGACTGCCCTCAAGGTCCAAGACTCTCATATCTCCCACTTGTAATGCTGCTCTGTCCTCATCCTCACCACAAACCACAACGCACTCATCAATTCTTTTTAATTTTTTAATCCCCGAATCCTTTTTGGCAAGTACTCCAGCCAGTTACAGCCATAAACATAAAGGTACTTTAAGCTAATTAACTTTCCCATGTTATCAGGTAGTTTTTCAAGTGACCTGCAATAACAAAGGCGCAAGGTATACAAATTGTACAACTCACATGTACTGTCCGGCAATATCTTCAAACCATCATTCCATGATAAATCAATATGCCTCAAATATATCAATTCACCAACTTCCTTTGGGACTTCACTTATGCCACTGCCACTCAAATTTAATGTCCTAAGACATTTCAGTTGTAGAATAAAATTTGAGTCTATTTTAGCAATAAAATCAGAATATGAGCGTGAGATTGTTGTGAGTGAACGTAGATTTTTGCAATTGTAATATGTATTTGAAGGTGGGAGTGGCTTACCAAGTTTTGACCTTAAGGTTAAGGTCAAATGACGAACCTTTTCACCCAATGCCTCTATTTCATTGTCAACACCCTCAACATCAATGATCAAACATTCGTTCTTGGTGAGAAATTGCACAAAGTCATGAACGATATCATGCATTTTGCAACCTGTAACTTTACCACTGACACTATCTTTATTCAAATCTTGAAAAAAAGACCATGCTACTAAGTTATCAAAAATTTCTCGACCAACTTCTCCCTCATCTTTATTTCCTTTTGAATTAAGATGATCTTGTGCCATCCAAAGATTAATCAACTCATCCCTCTCAAAATTATAATCTTTAGGAAAACTAGCACAATACAAAAGGCAACATTTGACTGCTGGGGCCAAATCATAATAACTTAGAAAAAGTGGTTGCAAAACTTCTTGCTCCATCTCTTCTCGATCCCATATTTTATTATTCAAAACATCTAGCCATTCCCTCCTTGTTTTCTTATTATACATGAGACCACCTAAAGCCTTAGCAGCGAGAGGTGAACCCTTGCATTTCTTCACAATATCTTTACTAATATCTTCAAACGCCTTGGACTCTTCTACTTCTGTATCAGCAAACGCCATGTGATTGAAGATTGATAAACAATATTCTTCACTAACTCTCCCAAATTGATCACGTCACTACTTGTTCTCATCACATCAACAACATCGTGTTGTCTTGTGGTCACCAATATTCTACTACCATGAGCACCACTTTAAATTAGTGCTCCCTTAATTTTTCCCACTTCTTACAATCGTGGGTCCACACATTGTCTAGGACAAGGAGAAACCTTTTACCCTCGATGGTTGTTGACATGCGTTGCAAGACGCGTTCCAACTCATTTGAGCTTTGGGCATCATCACCACTTATAGCTTTGGCAATCTTAATCTCATCAAAAGGATTTGAGACACAAACCCACACTCTCTTTTCAAAATAGGCTTTAACCTTGTCATCATTATAAACAAGTTGGGTTAGAGTTGTTTTTCTCATTCCTCCCATCCCTAGAATAGGGATGATAAGGAGCCCCCTCCGATCTTCTCCACCATCACTCAACAACTTTGTTAGCAGAATGTCTTTTTCCTTTTCTCGACCAAATACCTCTGACATGACAACAAAAGATGAAGTCTTCTGCCGTTCAGGTAATTCTTGAATGCCTCTTTCTATGTGTTGAAACCCATACCTTTTTCTTTGCTCATCAATCACACTTAACTTATCGTTCAAATCTTTTATCTTACTCGCCATGTTACGGTGAAAAATCACCTTTTTGGCTTTGCGAAAACAAAAGCAGCTAGGGGAAACAGAGAGAGTTACCTTCTTCTTCTTGTTAGAAACAACAACATCTTCACCTTCTCGTTCTTGCTGCTCAACTTGTTGTCTCAGCATCTCAGTGTTCCACTCGTCCAACACGTCGACCATTTGGAATGATATGGCTTTGAGCTGATCCAACCAGATTCTCACGCTGGCGTCCTTGACTTGCCTTTGCTCCGCATCCTGTAGAACAGCTTGAATAGCTTTGAGATTGCCAGCAAATTCTTCAACATCTCTCTTGGAGTCCAAAACAAGTTTTACCTCTTTGTCAACGTACTCGTAAACTGTTGAAACCAGTCGATCCAATAGCATGGAGATGATCTCGTCAGCTATTTTTTCAGCGTTCGCAATCTATTGACGGTGGAAAAAGAAATGAAGAAGACGAAATGCAGAATGATTGTAGCGTTGCCTCTCTTCTATCCAGCTTATATGATCATTCCAAGTCAAATAAAGTAGAAAGGTTGGTGTGCTGTCATGTTTTTTGAAGGCCAACTCCAACTCACACCACAAAAAAGGAAAAAAGAAAGATACGGAGAACTAATTAAAAGTTCAAAACTTTAGTTTTAAAGAAAAAAATGACAAATGACAAATAAATGTGTAGTGAATAGTATTAAGGAAAGGTAAAAATGTGGGTTTTTATTAAAAATGAACATTACCGGGAGTGTTTCATTAAAACTTCCAAAAAGATAAGGAATTGGATCCCATCCGGATCTACTTTGTTGGGAGGGATCCCCACATCTTAGTCATTCATTGTGTATTATGCGGTCAAAATTTGACTTTTTTATTTAAAATTAAACACAATAGTATTTGACGAAAACTAAACATACAATGTATAATAAATGGTTAAGATGTGAAGATCCTTAAGATCCCTACAAAGTAAATCCGGAGAGAATCCTCTTTCAAAAAATAAAGCCTTCATTACCCTACTATTCATGAAAGACCAGCGTTCAAATTATTACTTTGAGGATCCTCTTCCAAAAAATAAAGCCTTCATTCCATACCATTTATGAAAGACAAGCTTTCAATTATTACTTCTTTTTATTTTTGGTGAATTATTACTTTTTTTTTTCTTCTTAACAAACGATATTTGTACATTAAAGGAAAGGAAGTGCACTTTGAAATTCGCCTTTGACTAGAATTGAATCTAAGACCTCTCGCTTACAAGTGAAAAAGAATACCAATAAACCGTAATACTAAGTAGCAATTATTACTTGGTAATTCGTATTCAAATACTAGCTCTGTTTATGGAGTTTACGTATCTAATCTATGTCAGCACCGCTTATAATTTTGTTTATCAGTAAAACCATGCTGTCGTTTTTGATAAACCATAGCTATGTTTTTAGATTTTACCTTAATCGTCTGATCTCTTTTCTTTTGTAAATTTTCAGCCGGAGCATTGCCAAGCTTTGGTATTGTACGTCTTCTTTATTTGTTGGTTGGGTTGTGCAACTTTTCCCATGGGGTTTCAGTTGTAATAAGTAGTCAAAAATTAGATTTGTTTGGTTTAATTGATTTAACAAACAAATTTTGAAATTTAAAATAATTTAACGGCAATCAATACTAGGGTGAGTATCACTCTCACTTAAGGAGTGGGCAAAAATGTACTCCTAGTTTATTGATATTGTTATGCATTTGTAAGTGAAATTTTTTGTAGATTCGAACATCTCAAATGATGAGTTCGATATTAATTTGTTCTTTCATCATTTAGTGTAAATATATCGTTATATAATAAATATATAAATATATTTTATCGTCTTTATAGGAACTATTAGATGCAAGATCAATTAAACAACTTTTCTGTTTTGAGAAAAGCGGGCATTTTTACAACTATTCTGAATATCGTATGTACCCTTTTGCTGCACAAGTTGTGCACATTCATGCACCCCAGATCGTCTATTTTTGTTAGGTTTTTATCCTTACTTTAGTCGCTGAAATTTAAAATCAATAGAATTGGTTCATGAGATTATTTACTGTAAAACATTTTAGTCATTATGTGAGAAATTATCGTTAAATTGAAATTATTCTTATCAAATCAACTCCTCCTCTTGGATTACTGGTTTCTTTAATTTAATAGAGATTTTCACAGACAGGCCGAAATGATTGACGGTGGATAATTTCATAAACTACTTCTATCGATTTTAAATCTTAAAGATCAAAGTGAGAAGTTATGACAATCTTATGAACAATTTTGGCTAAAAACCTTTCTGTTACTGATTACACCATTGAATTTACTTTTGTTTCTCTATTTGCTTTTGAGAAATTATATGCATTGGTTCGTAAATATTGTATTTTGCCTTCTTTGTTTTGTGTGTTTGGACCTTTGCACCGGGTAATTAATCATGAAAAATTTACAATTGTAGTTCAAACAATACCTTCAAACCAGTGGTGAAATTTCAAAAAGGAACCAAATTAACTCCAATAAACAAACATACTAACGATGAAGATTATCAAATATGTGGAAGAGATCAGTGAAAAATTGTATGTGGAAGGGATAACAAATTGCAGGAGTTGCCATGGCAGGTAATTTGGTGTTGTTTATGTTTATCTTCTAGAAAACAAGTGTACTATAATGACATGGCATGGCATGACATTTGCTTTCTTTAACTTTGGGGGAATCAGATTAACAATCAAAAATTAGAATTTTCACGTGAAAAAAATAATTGGAATTTGAGATCTCTAATTTTCAAGTTTAAATTTCATATAACTAGGTATCGTTTTCGAGTTTTTATGACTGAGACTTAAAAAATAAATATATAAACTCAACCATGAGTGATCACCACCACCACCTATCACCACCATCACCATTTATCATCATCATCAAAATCACAGCTACTGCCACTATCACCATCACCATTTATCATCATCACCATTGATATCATCGTCGCCATCTCGACCTACCATCATCATCGCTATCGCCATCACCACTATCACTACTGGCACATTTCATTTATATATTAATGATTCTATACACATTAAATTTCGTTATCAAATTTCATTATTCCTTTAGGTTAACCAAATAAGAACATTCACAAATTTTAATAAATGAAATTCTATCATTTTTATTTTGATCATTTTGAAACTCTTTCGTAATTTTAAATTTCCTTACTAAAACACAATGTTGCTCAAACTGTCTTGTTGTTGCTCCTTGGATTTTTTTTGATGATTTTCTGTCCTGCAAGTGAACCATGCGCGGGCTGGCAATGTCCTCATGGGCCTTGTGCTGGGCTTTGATTTTATTGTTAGGTCTGTCTCAGTTTTGTTACTTTTGTGGTTAAAATTTTTGTTTTGTGAGGGCCTTCGTTAAAGCTCTTAAAATTTAACTAATTCAAATCATTTAGATTTTGTTGGTTTTTTCGTGGCATATCTTATCTGCGATCATGGTTGGGGAAAGATCTAAATTACAACTTTTTTTTTTTGGAAAAATTACAAATTTTGTTGAATATATGGAAAATATAAGTTAAAATTTTCTATTGATTAGAGAATAATATATAAAAATAATAACAAAGACCGTTCAATTTTTTCTTTACATGCTATTGTTCAATATTGTCCTTTTCGTTTGATTCATTTAATTTTGAAGTTAAAAATTAAAAAAGTGTACGAGAGTCTAAACTAGTTGCGTGCCAATAATATTAACATTCTAATTCAATACAATTGTATGGTTGGATTTTATGATTTGCACATGCGAGTTTGGTTGGTTTGATGCAATTCTTTTCAAGGAATTTCCGCTTTCCAAATATTCCATCATGAAAACAACACCCTTTGATGATAATTTCTTCAGCCAAATCAAGGTTAGGGGTGCGCTAAGAGTGTCATTAAAATTTATAGAAGTCTTAAAATTGTACCCAAACACAAACACTGATGCATGCTATGGAAAATAATGCTCCAAGCGTACAAGAGTACAACCACCAATCCACCAGATTACCAGATGACCATATTCAACTCAACTTCTGTATTATTAGTTTGTATATTTTTATCATCGCATGACTTAACACATCAACAAAGAATAAAAAAAAAAACACATTGAATGAAAACGTGAGAAATAAATACATAAATGTGTATACAAACAAGAGATTAGGATTTAGGTGGTTTGGACATGTGAACCAAAGACCTAATGCTCCGGCTAGAAGATGCGACTATGAGACAAAGATTCAAGGCATAAGGGTAGAGGAAGACAAAGGAAGGGTTGGAAATAGACTAGGAAAAAATATGGAATACGAGCTAACAGAAGACATGGCGCAAAATCGAAGATAATGACGTTGTAAAATTCATACACCCCTTCGTTGTTTACCTGAGAGTCGTTAATCGCCACGGAACAAAACCCACCAAAAAACTCACTTTGCAGTTAGCTAGGGCACAAAACTTACACTCCAAGGCACACTCTTATGTCTTGTGTGTCTAGTTTAATTACCAATATAAAATTGAATAATTAAAAACAAAAAACATAAGCATGTATCTAAAGAAACTTGGATTAAAAGAAAGAACATGTACATTTAGATCAAGTATGAGAACTAATCCACCACATTAATCAAAAACCAAAAACCAATTAAACCTAATTAATCAAGTAAAAAAAAATCTTACTTTATCGGTTAACCCAATTCCACTAATCTCATCACTAATCCGTATTATTAGTTTCTCATTCTATCCTACAATCTCCATTAGTCTTGTTTATAGTTTCTCAGTCAATCAATTTCCCTGTGCCTTCCCGACAGTCGCAAAGCAGCTCTTCGACCTCACCATCGCCGGCCGGCAGTCGCCCAGCCTCTCCCTCCTCGGCGAGTTCAGAGTCCGCCGCAACAGCTGTTTCACCGCCGATATCAGATCCTCCGTCGGGTTCGCGGGAGGACTCGACATCCGAAACTCCTCGTAGAAGCTGACGTGCCGCTTCATCGCCTCCTCCGTGCTAATCTTCCTCGGTGACCTCGAGTTCTCGTCCTTGATCGCCTCAGTGCAGAGTCCGCAAATCCACCGGCCCTGGTGCCTCTCCTTCACCGTCGCTATGTACGCCGGTGTGCACTCCTCCGCCAAACCGCAGCAGTAGCACTTCACCACCACCACCTCCTCCTGCGGCTCCGAAACCCGCTTCGCCTCCGCCGACTCCATAACAAAACCTCTCATGAAAAAACGAAACTTTGAAGAATTCCTGACGCAATTTTTTACGTTACGGCGAGATTATGGCAGAGACTTCAAAATCTTCACTGTGAATTTGCAGAGTGGCTTGATTTGCTCTGTATTACTGTTTTATTTATAGTCAACTGTTTCGGAGCCGAAATAGGACACTTCTCGGATTTGGATTCGGATTCGGATTCGTGAAGGAGTTCCGTATTTGGGGGCGCGGTAATTTTGTTACTGGAGCTTGGGATTTCGGGTTGAGTTTCGGTATGTTTCGTCAATTTGTTACTGCTTTGGGTTTCGGAGTAAACATTTGGGAAAGTTTGGTTGATTTTGTTTTGGATTTTTCCACGTGCGGCCTTGCGATTGGGTGGAATCGACGGCCTCTAAATTTTAAGGGTGTGATATTCACATAATTTTTTTTACTTTTCATACTTATTTTTAATTTTCGATCGTCGGATCGAATGAATTGAAGAAGATCAAGGGACATAAATCAACAAAATATGTGTGAGAAGTAAAAATGAATGTGTGGATAGCACATCCCAAATTTTATTGCCTGATTTCGTTTTGGTCTGCCACGAGTAGTGTTGTGATTGGGTGGAGGGTTGCATTCTTTGGCTTGCTGGGTAGGGGATTGTAACTTTCGGATTCTGTACGAGAGATTTTACAGTGTAACCGTCACACAAGGTGGTACACCACATATCGCTATATAAATGATGAGATATGTGTATTAAAAAAATAATAACTTAACAAATAAAATTTTCCATCATTACATAAAAATACGTGATATACCACCTGTATTCCCTTCACAATAAAAAATTTCTCATTCTGTACAAGCATACAGTGTTTCGAGTTCTCCGACCCAAACATGATACTTAAGGAAGAAACCACGCGGTATTTTTTGTGCACGTGCGCGTCTGTGGAAGGTTGAGTCATCATGGACATGGCGTGTAGGTCCCTTTTTTATGCTAGCGGGGTCCGGTTATGTGAGGATGGGTCCCAAGAAATTGTATTTTAGCAAATCACGTGTTTCGCGTGCGATTAAGTTGTACCCTATGACCCCTAAATGGGTAAATTAAAGTTTAGGTTTTTGTTTCAAGGATAATCAAATCTCTAAATAATAATATATTTTAGAACTGTTATTGACAATTCACAATTTTCATCGTGTACTTTTCACAACTATACTTTTATTTTAAATATTGAAATTACAAAGTATACGATAAGAATTTTTTAATGTCAATAACAATTCTCTTTAGTTGGATTTCAATCATTCCTTTCATATATTTAAGCCATGTTTATCTCTTTCGTTACGTGATTGTTTTTGTCGCACACTCCAATTATTTTCAGCTATTGCATACGTAATTATGATATATGTACGTGCTTCGATCCACCGAAAACTCTCGTCTTATTTTGGTGCGGTGGCGGAACTAGCTATGAATGTGTGTTCGACTGGGCTTGAATAAGTTTTACACTATAACATGGGTTGGGATAAATAGTTGGAGAAGATGGAGCGGTCCAAGTCAATGTTTTGATTCAAGTAGGCCCAATCCAAGGCCCAATAAAAAAAAGGGTCCAAACATTTTATTTACAGAATAGTCCACATATCTCAATGGTGGCAATAAATAATGTGGGGGACTCCATTGACATATTAGCCACACGAAATTGAGAGTTATTACAATTTAGTTTGTTAAGAAGCATAAAGCCAGATGGTCCAGCTTCAACAACCTGACACGTGTATGTTCCAGTATTGGAATATTCCAAAGCTTTTCAAGTATTCTTCTGTGCAGTTAAATTCCATAAATAGATAGACCCTTTTTCTTTTTTCTTTTTCTATTTCTGATAAAAATCCACTCTTTCCCATTGCAAAACGCCAAACAGCCGCCTCACTTGCTGTATTGTCCAGTTTCATGTCTCTTAACATTTTTTTTTAGGAAAATTTTTTCATTGTGATGAGAACACGAGTGATACATTACGTGTTGTGATTAAATTTTTTTATTTTTTAAGTTATTAACTTTTTAACACACATATTTCACTATTTGTATCACCTCTTGTGTCGGTCACACCAAATATTCTCTCATTTTTTTAATGTCCTTTTTTAAAGTTAGCATTTAATTATGCGTTGTGGGCAAACATACCCAAAACAAAAGATGTGAATATCATGTTTACCTATCAAGAATGGACATCCCAATTATTCTAAATTAGGATTTTGACTTTTTTTTTTTTAGTTATAGTTCACTGCTAATCTAAAGTCACTTCAAAACGAGTAGCTTATAGTTTAGTTGGTTAAACGCATTTCATCTTCGCATTAGAAATCTCGTGTTAAAATCTTCCTTCTTGTAATTTAAAGTAAATTGTCGTACTGTTTGTTTAAAAAAAGGTCAGTCCAGTTTTCAAACCTAAATATCCAATATTGCTCGCCACCCTGGCCCCCATCCTCCCTCCCGTAGTACCTTTCTCTTTCTCTCAAATAAATTTTCAATACTTCAGCTATTAGGTTGTCCGATTTTATATCTTTTAAGTAAATAAAAATAATATTTCTTTAATTTAATAGTAATTGTTTATTTTTTCGTACTTTTAGGTAGTTTAAAATATTGAATAAAACTTTCTCTCGCTCAGTTTTCTTCTTATCCTACCACCATCAAGCGGCCCCCTCCCTCTCCCCAAACCATGTGATGACAAGCATGTGTATAATTTGCAACGAGATCAAACCAAAATTTCTATCGGACAATTTCTACACGAATTATTGGTTGTTCTCGGAATTAGAACGATTTCAACGAAATTAAAATCTCTTGAGGAAGGGTGGCTGAGTGTAAGTGATGGCGGAGGAAGGGTGGTGGAGTGCAGCGTTTATTTATTTTTTCAATTTTAAGTGGGTGTTTTGGATTTGAATACGGGCAAAAATGGGTTTTGAGGTGTAAAAGAATTTTGTAGGGTGAACTAAGATTAGCCTTTGGAGTGTAAATAGAAAAATTATATTCACTGGTTTGGAAATATTTTCAAAATTATTGAAAGTACTTTTAGAGGAAAATTTTTATTTAATTATTATGTGCTTCTTGTTAAGTGCTTCATTGAATAAAGCACTTTAAGTGTTTTTTCTAGAATTTACTTGCATTTCTACTAAGAATTGATTCCAAAATTATTTTCACCAAAAATCTTTTCAACTATTTTAAAAATATTTCTAAAAAGTCTTATGGTCATAGGCATTTACTATACAAAATCATACATTAGAAACTAGGTTGACTAGACTAGTAGTTGATCTTATTTTCATTCTTTCTTTCTCCAACTCTCAACATATCATATCCATGATTTTCCTCGTTTCAAGTGAGCATACCATAAAAGACTTTGAAAACCATTTCGCGAAAAAGCAATGCATTGTTATCATTTGTTTATTAAAGTCACGTGATGAAAAAAATGAACACACAATTCTTTGCCGAAATAATAGACAAGATAATAAGTTAATTTAGGATTTGCTTGTACGGAATCCTCATGTGCATGTACCGTTGCTTCCTTTATTTAGGCAATTTAAAGCGACACAACCATATTATTACATGGGAAATGTGGATAGTAATTGTTTTTTTAGCAGTTAGAAATTAGGGTCAATTTCATTTTGCATTTTATAGTTTGGAGTTCGTGTTAATTTTAGTTTCATTTGAAAAAAAGAACTGTTATTAGCACTTTAAAAATCTCATTATACACTACTCACAAGTGTATTTTTTCTTTCTAATTATAAAAAGTTTAGAGTGTCAAATGAGATTTTTGGAGTACCAATAACAATTTCCTTTAAAAATTGACAAAATTAATTATAAAGTTACAAATTGTTACAATATTAAAGTATTTTATGAGCTAGTCAATTCTTTTAGCGCAACATTTATCGAAACATTATCAGTAAAAAAATCTTAGAATCCTTGATAGGTATTCACTTATGTATATGATACATTTATACCTAATACAAAAACTTTATCTCAGTCTTAAAATTATTGTGTTCTGCATATGTAATTAGTGACATAAAAAGGGAGACACTAATTATGGGTTATCATTTTGACTAAAAATGTGTGTTAGTCATTTGATTATTTAGTTTAAAGACCATTCCAACAATTAAAACTATATTGAATCATAAAACATGATTTGAAATTCAAGTTCTTAGACAATTAATAATGGTATTTTGATTAAAAAAAAACCTTGGATTATAAGTCTTAATCTAGGGATGACTATTTAGTACACAACACGACAATGAGTTGAAAAACGATAAAAATACATAGGTTTTAGTTGGCCATAATTATGCTCAAGTCATAATCGCATTAACCTATTTTTGAGCCAACTCAAGTATAACACGCTAAAATAGAACTTGAATTTACTGTCTTCTTAACATCTAACACGTTAAAATCGTGTATTATTTCGATCTGAAATTAATGATGCAATTCATAATCATGTGGTATTGATCTTTTATGTCGTGTCAACTGGAACCCAACAAGCAAAGCACAAATTGCCAAACCTATCCATTTTCATATTCTTTAGAAAAAAAAAGTCCTAACCATTTTTCAAAAATATGACGCTAACAAAAAAGAAAAAAAAAATGAAGAAAAACTAAAATATAGAGCTAAAAAAGTTGTGCTCATCCTCTCTCCCCCGAATCCCGATTACGTCAAAGAAATATTAAAATAAAAGCAATAAGTGAGTTGTACAGATAGAGAGAGAAAGTAGAGAGAGAAAGAGAGAGGGGTCAAATCGAGTGGCGAAGGGGGTTGGGTTGTCTTTTACAAATTTCTGTGGTGGTGGTGGTGGTATTTCCATTTAGCCCTTCTCCTCCTTTTTCTTTCTTTCTAGCCCACGGAGGGTTTCAAACAAAATCACGCAGAGGAGAGAGAAACTAGAGAGAGAAACCAGAGAGAGAGAGAGGGATAGATAGACCTGAAAGCTTGAAGATAATACTGGAGAAACAGCTCTCCAAGCACTCCATACAAAACCCCCAAATCTTCTATTTTCCCTCTTTCTTCTCTTTAGTTTGTGTAATCTTTAGCCGATGGATCCCTTCGATTTGGTACGAAAAGGTATACTCTTGCTGCTTCGTTCAATCGGATCTTGAGCTTCATCTGTTCAATTTTGCAGCTTCATTAATTTCATTTCTTGAAATTTTTATTAGTTTTTTTTGTTTTTATTTATTTTTAATCGTTGACGTTGAATTTGTTGAGATCTATCGAATTCGGTTGCTTGAGTAATAAGTGTTATTAATTATTGTTTATTTTTAATCATGATTTTTGTATAGATTTTTCTGTGGAAAATGGTAGTGTGGAAAATCAGGTCTTAATTAATTGAGCGTTGAATATAATCAATGTGTGAGATTTTTTATTTTTTGGGGGTTATATCGTTTACTTCTGCTTAATTTTGTTGTTTGTTACTTTAATCAGTGTTTGAACTTGAATTTTAGGGGTTAAAGCATGTTTCTTTGAACAAATAATTGCAAGTTTATCGTATATTTGAAAATGATTGATATATGTATGATTCAATTTTCAAAATAAGTAGATTTTCTCTTCCTGTTCTGCTATTGTTTTCGATTATTTTATAACTGGTCGCATCGACTTTGACGGACTTGTTGAATTGCGAGTTGGTTTTTCAGTAAGGGGAAGTTTTTGGTCAATGGACTAATTATAACACTCGATGAACTGTTTTGCAGGGTTTGGTTGAAGCTTAATGAAAATCAAGTTATTGTTTTTATTCAAAGCTGTTTTAGTTATTTTCATTTGAGTAAATAATGAGCTTGTCCAAGAAAGGATCCTTTACCAACGACACCAAACTAAGCACCGCAAACAAGGCAACTGCGTTGAATCCCAATGCAGCGGAGTTTGTTCCCTTTTCCCTCAGATCTCCGTCATCTGGAAGCACGAGCACGGCTCAGGGCGCATCAAAGTTTTCTTCCGCTGGAACATTTGGAAAAGCAGTACTAGATCGAACAGAATCTTCTACATCAAACAATTCCGATGACGAGGCCCACCAGTATTGGCGCCACCAGCTCCCCGACGATATTACCCCTGACTTTAAGGTCATGGGAGAAGATGAGTCGCAAGGCCTTGGGAACCTCTCTTTGGCAGGTTTGTCCTTACACGATGATGTTGAAGCAACACGGTTTCCTGCCTCTACGGGCAGTGGATACTTATTAAACGAGTCACATACTAATGGCAATAGCTTTTCCGAAAAGTTAAGAGCTTCTGCACCTCCCTTTGGCGGGGATGATCTTTCATCGGCCAGTTTCCTTCATATGTCACCGAAGCCTTGGGAAAAGCAGATTCTGAACAGTAATCAGCTTGTTGGCAATGGTCAGGAGGGGTCTCCTTATGATGGCTTTTCGAGACACGGGTTCATGAATGATATGATGGGTGAGCATGCAGTTGTGGAAGATGCTGATATTAACCCTGCTGAGTTTTTGGCTGCACAGTTCCCTGGCTTCTCTGCTCAGAGCGTTGCTGAAGTTTACTTTACCAATGGCTGTGATTTGAACCTGACTATTGAGATGTTGACTCAGTTGGAGGTATACTTGCATCTGTTACTTCAAATTGACAAAATAAGTTTGCCATCCTCAATCAAGGCAGCTTGCATGTCTTCTGTTACATTGGATTGTTGTCAGTTAATATTTCTCTTTAAAGTTAAATATTGTATTTTTCAAAAAATCAAGTCAAAGAAAACATTATCAAATTGTTCATGCTAATTCTGTAGATTCTATGTATCCTTTTCATTGTGTGTGAATTGAGGTGTATGATGGGATTTATTTGTTTTGACTTGCAGCTTCAAGTTGACGGTGGTTTTAATGAGAATCTGAACTCAAAGGCCGTGTCAGCTCCTGATCTTAGTTCAATGGACTTCCCTGCACTTACGCCAACAGATGGTCATCATGGTCATTCAAAATATACTGGAGATGCTGATCTCCAGCAAAGCAATCCTTATCGATCTTCTGATAAGGACAACATGCTTTTGTTCAAGTCTAGCTCATCAATTCCTAATAGAGGTGCAATAGATTTTGCTTCAGCTGTCAGAAAATTGGCGACCCAGGATTCTGGATGGAAGTATGAGAGAAATGGTTCTGCTGATGCTGCTATTGGCTCAAGCAGGCGTTCCCATCTTTCGAACAGCACTTACAATACTGGGCATGGAAGAGGCATGTACAGCGACAGGTCGCAGAATCGTGGTTCAGCTCGAACTGCCCCTGTTTGGCTTGAAACAGGAGATGCTGTTGGTAATGTCCCTTGGTCAACCAAATTAGTTCTGTTCATGTTTATTTAGTTATGGACATTCTTCTCGATCTATATATGCTTTAACATTGTTGAGATGACAGCAAATATGTATTCTGATCTGCGGGATGAAGCTCGGGACCATGCACGCCTACGTAATGCATATTTTGAGCAGGTTTGTCTTCAATGTTCTTAGCCTTAAATGGTCTGTTTCTGCACCCTTTCCGCTACATCCTTCTTGCTTTATGTTAAGAGTGAAGCCTTAAATTGGCTTAAAATTGTGTTAGTGCAGCATATGGACATCTTGGTAGATTAATTTTCAATCATGATTGTCTCTAGTGAGTTGAACACCAATTCTCTTTGGCTAAGATGTCAACATTGAAAATTAAATACATGGCCAAGAAACAAACTGCAGCAGCACATGGCGGGTGTTCACCTTCCATGGGTTTGAAACAAATGTGTATTTAGCCAATAGGTATTAGTAGGAGTGTTTTTTCCCGTATCATATTGTCATACCGGCATGCCACTGCAGTTTCATTTTTTCCTTTCTACCATGTGTGCCGAATGTTGAGCCACATAATGATTTGTGGGTTCACTCCAATCCCCTCTACTAACTTTGCAGCTAATGTTGCTATGAAACCAATTTTACCCTGACTGTTTCTATTAAAAAACAGGCACGGCAAGCGTACCTTGTTGGAAACAAGGCTCTAGCGAAGGAGCTGAGCGTTAAAGGACAGCTGCACAACATGCATATGAAAGAAGCTCATGGAAAAGCTCAAGAGTCTATATATCGTCAGAGGTTTGTTGTCCCCCACTGTTTGTGTTTCCTCTGGGCAAGGATGCCTGAGTATTTATAGAATTTTGTTTTACCATACTGTCTATACTTATGTGCATTTGTGATGGCTTGATGCCTGTCTTTTGGAATCTTTTCATTTCTTAGTTAAGTCGTTTGGATTAGGCTAAAATTTTAAACCCCTCCTCTTCTCTGTCTACTGGAAATCCATTTGTCTTTGAGGGAATATACGAATATTCTGGTTGACTTATGACCACCTCCTGAACTTCTTGTTATTTTGATCCGAGAATGCTTCTATATAAGCATCTCTAGAGTGCGACTTGATCATGCAGAGCATGAGTTGGACAACATACTTAACGCAGTTGACTAATTTTTTTCATTCACCCTCGATGACCTTAGTTTTGATGTTTTTCTTGTTTTATTGATAAAGTTAATTGGTTGCCTTTTCTGCCGTTGTGTACTGTTTTCTGAAAACACAGGAACCCAGTTTCTCCAGAGATGCAGGGCAATGGGAGATCACAAGAGAGGATGATAGACCTGCATGGGCTGCACGTAAGTGAAGCCCTTCATGTCCTGAAGCACGAGCTGAGCGTGTTGAGGAATGCTGCCAGAGCAGGAGAGCCTGGTCTTCTGGTTTATATATGTGTTGGAACGGGCCACCACACCAGGGGTTCCCGCACTCCAGCTAGGCTCCCAATTGCTGTACAGCAATACCTACTCGAAGAAGAAGCCCTTGACTACACTGAACCACAGCCAGGGCTGCTCCGAGTTCTGTTATACTGAGCCACGAAGATGACGTGTTTGAGATGTAGGATGTTTTTAACACAGCACAGTCCGGGAAGCCATAGTCATCATAGCGAATCTTGTATCTGTATATGGGAAGCAAACAAGTTTAGTCCAAGTCTGAAAAACGAAAGGAAAGAAAAACACGAAGAGAAGGATCGGAAAGTTAGGGAAAAAGACCGACAAAACGAAAAAAAAAGAGAAGTGTATCATTAAGTTGGAGCAGTTGACCGAGGGATTACGTTTTCTGTAGCCGAAAATGATCCTACATTAGCAGGTGCCTTGCATCTTTTGCTTTTTTTTTGTATCTTAAAATTTTATTTCTTTGTCAAATTCCTTTTTGATTCCCAGATGTAACTGATAGAATTGAATTACATGATAGAACAATTCACCTTGCCAATTATACCCTGTACCATTTAGCCGGAACTTTATGTTTCGCCGGCAACCGGGAGTGGTTTTTACCTTCCCGTTTCCAGTTCTTTTCCCGGCTTACCGGAGTCCGGCTTCATCAACTGTGGAAATCTTAACAAGGAAGGGATGATTTAATATTATTCCAAATCTTCACATCCGTTTCACGGTTAGGTCTGATCATGGGCAATTTGTACCAAGTTTATAAATAACCAAAGCACTCTTGTTTTAGGCGGGTGTGTTCAATTGAGATTTTGTCGGATAATAACTGATTTATAAATTCATGAATTTTGATGGAGTTTAATTGATTTTTAGAGATTCCATGTAAAATTTTGATCTAATTCTCTTGAAATCTCAAGGGAAGATGTGAGGTTTGTGAATGCTTAAAATACCTTACGAAATCTCTCAAATTCTCTCAAACTCCTTAACTTTTTAAAATTCGTTAAAACAAATTCGTAATGGAATACTCTCAGAATGTTCTAAACTTCTTCATAATCCTAATTGAATACACTTGGGATTTTTTAGGATTTTAATAAATTATTTTAAAATCCTGATTGAATACAAGTTGAAATTTAAAGAAGCACAAAAAAAATTACAATTTAGTGCTCCTTTATCGTCTGTTTAGTGGTCTTTGAGTTTTATTTTGTTTATTACACGTTTATAATTAGTATAAAGGTTAAGCCCAGTTGGGCATCTGTTGTGTGTTCGTTCCCTTATATTTAAGTCTGATGCCTCCGTCCAAAGATTAGAGAAGTTTACAATATACACCGTCTCATTAAAATAAAAAAGTTTGTAACTGATTTTATTTGTTCTTATATCCTTGAAATAAATGTTTAAGAGACCTCAAACTCACCTAGGTCTACCCTTAACTGATATGGGGCATTTACAGTGCTTATAAGTCCAAACTATACCATATATTTTACCATATTCTTAATTATAGTTAATTGGTTATTTTTTGTAGAATTTTGATATTTTTTAATGTAGGACATTCGACTTCCTCTAGAGCAAAAAAGTGATCAAACAGATGAATTTTGGAGTGATTCCAATTGGAGAATGTTCGTGTGTCTCTCAACCTATTTGTATTAAAGTTTCATAATTTTCTACCAAGCGGTTTATTTATGGCGATGAAATAAAGGAGCAGCGTGCATTACTGTCAAATTGACATTTTGGGCTTTTTTGGCATCCAAGATGATGTCTTTTGGGTTCGAGGCTTTCTGCAATTTGTTCAGGACATCTCAAACTTTAATTCTAGCCATTTTGGGCATGTTTTGGAGCCTTGAAAGTCCAAATACGTGGCTAATTTGTGGCTTGGCAGATTTCCCATATTTGATTAGGATTATATTTCCTAGTTTCTCTAAGTTTTTATGTTTCCTAGTTTTTCGAAGACCTTTTCTAGGTAGGATTAGGAGGAGAACGCACGAACTATCTAGAGAGCTTTTGACAATTCAAGTTTATTTTCAAGGTGTTTTATGATTGTTCGCACCATCTACGAACACCAGAATCTAGAGTGTTGGAGGGAAAGTCAAATGATGCAAACAAGAAACAATAATGCGGTTGCACCACCACTTCCGCCCCAAATCCACTTCCCTCCTCACCAATTCTCCACACCCACAATCGCTTCCATCTCTCTTCACCTTCTCTTCTCTATCTTCTGCCCTCTCTCACTCTACCCGCATATCCCCATCTTCTTCTTCCTCCTCCTCTCAATGGTTCTCCATCCTCCGCGCCGCCGTCGCCGCCGCAGACTTGCAGCTCGGAAAGCGTGTGCACGCGCTGATCGTAACCTCCGGCGATGGCCCGGATCATTTTTTGACCAACAACCTCATCGCCATGTATTCCAAATGCGGATCGCTTTTATCCGCACGCCGCCTGTTTGATAAAAAGCGCGGCCGAGACCTTGTCACATGGAACTCCATTCTAGCGGCCTATGCGCATGCTGCGGGCTCTGATGTTGAGAATGTTCAAGAGGGTCTTAGCCTTTTCCGGCGTCTTCGTGAGTCGGTTGTTTTTACTAGTCGGCTCACTTTGGCGCCGGTTTTGAAGATGTGTTTGATATCAGGGCACCTATGGGTTTCCGAGGCGGTTCATGGGTATGCTGTTAAGATTGGATTGGAGTGGAATGAGCTTGTTTCTGGTGCTCTTGTGAATATATATTCTAAATTCGGACGAATTAAGGCCGCTCGTGTGTTGTTTGATGGGATGATGGAAAGGGATGTTGTGTTGTGGAATACAATGCTCAAGGCATATGTGGAAACGGGTCTTGAGGAAGAAGGACTTTCTTTCTTCTCTGCGTTTCATCGGAGTGGATTGCATCCCGATGATGTTAGTGTGCGTTCTGTTCTCAGTTGGATTGACAAAGTTGATTCTTATGAATGCAAGAGGCACATGGAGCAGGTTCAAGCATACGCAACAAAATTGTTTTTGTATGATACAAAGTCGGAGTGTTTGGACCTATATTCTTGGAACAAGACATTGTCCGGGTATGTTAAAGCTGGTGAAAATTGGGCTGCTATAGACTGCTTTAGAAACATGGTACGATCAAAAGTAGAGTTTGACACGGTGACATTAGTTGTTATTCTGTCTACGGTTGCCAGTGTAAATGATTTGGAGTTGGGGAAACAGATTCATGGTCTTGCTTTGAAATCACGTTTTGATTCTGTTGTGTCTGTTGCAAATAGCCTTATCAACATGTATTCAAGGGCTCGTTCTGCTTATTCTTCAAGAAAAGTGTTCAATCGCATGAAAGAAGTGGACTTAATTTCGTTGAACTCAATGATATCATGTTGTGCGCAAAGTGGTTTAGGAGAGGAAGCCATAAACTTATTTATAGGCTTATTACATGATGGTTTGAGACCGGATCAATTTACTATTGCAAGCATTCTAAGGGCTTGCTCCTCCCTTGAAGAAGGGTTGTCAGCCAGCAAACAGATTCATGTTCATGTTATAAAATCCGGTATTGTTGCTGACAGTTTTGTTTCGACGGCTCTTATTGATGTTTATTCTAGAAGTGGAAACATGGAGGACGCAGAGGTCCTTCTTGGAAATGAACTTGAATTCAATCTGGCATCTTGGAATGCAATGATGTTCGGATACATAATGTATAACGACAGTCATAAGGCATTGGAACTTATGAGAATAATGCACGAAGGTGGACACAGCACCGATGCGATATCTTTAACAACTGCGGCTAAGGCTGCTAGTAGCCTGGTAGCTTTGGGATCAGGACCGGGAAAGCAAATTCATGCTCATGCCATAAAAACAGGGTTTGTTTCGGATTTATGTGTTAACAGTGGAATTCTGGAGATGTATATCAAATGTGGTGACATGGGGAGTGCACACACAGTGTTCAACGACATCCCTGCACCCGATGGTGTTGCATGGACAACTATGATCTCAGGATGTGTAGAAAATGGAGATGAAGGGCGCTCTCTTTATATATACCATCGGATGAGGCAGTTAGGAGTCGAGCCCGATGAATATACCTTTGCCACCCTTGTCAAAGCCAGCTCTTGTCTGACAGCATTAGCACCAGGGAAACAGATACACGCTGATGTGATAAAGTTGGATTTTTCCTCAGACCCTTTTGTCGCGACGTCACTTGTTGACATGTATGCCAAGTGCGGCAACATAGAAGATGCTTATCATTTATTCAGGAAGATGGATGTTAGGAATGTCGCCCTGTGGAATGCCATGTTGGTCGGTTTAGCTCAGCATGGAAATGCTGAAGAAGCACTAAGCCTTTTCAGAGTCATGAAAACAAAGAACATAGAGCCTGATAGAGTTACTTTCATTGGAGTCCTTTCCGCTTGCAGCCATTCTGGTTTAGTATCCGAAGCATTTGAGTATTTTTCTAAAATGCAGAAAGATTACGGCATTGAACCTGAGATGGAGCACTACTTTTGCCTAGTTGATGCCCTTGGCCGCGCAGGTCTAGTCCAAGAGGCAGAAAAACTGATAGCATCAATGCCCTTTGAAGCTTCTGCTTCAATGTATAGAGCCCTTCTATGTGCTTGTAGAGTTATGCTCGTAGAGTCAAAGGGGAAACCGAAACTGGAAAACGGGTAGCAGTACAGCTCCTGGCTGTGGAGCCATCTTACTCGTCTGCTTACGTGCTTTTATCCAACATCTACGCAGCTGCAGCATTCTCTGTACTACCACAGTCAGAAGCTAGCAATAGCTTATGGACTCATAAGCACTCCCCCGTCTGCTACCATTTGGGTGATAAAAAACCTTAAGAGTTTGTGAAGATTGCCATAATGCAGTCAAATACATATCGAAGGTTTATCACAGAGAGATTGTTTCATGGGGGTCTTTCAGCGCAGCTGCCTGCTAACCGACCCAGATTTTATGAACAGATGGATTTCGTGGCGAATCACTTTTGGGTAACCCCATCTTCTACCTTCGGTTTTTGCTTATGGTGCTTCATTGGCAACATTGCTGGATTTAGGGATTCTACTGACCGATTTGGAATGAGCTTGTTTCTGGTGCTCTTGTGAATATATATTCTAAATTTGGACGAATTAAGGCCGCTCGTGTGTTGTTGATGGGATGATGGAAAGGGATGTTGTGTTATGGAATACAATGCTCAAGGCATATGTGGAAACGGGTATTGAGGAAGGACTTTCTTTCTTCTCTGCAGTTCATCGGAGTGGATTGCGTCTTGATGATGTTAGTGTGCGTTCTGTTCTCTGTGGGATTGACTAAGTTGATTCTTATAGATGCAAGAGGCATATGGGGCAGGTTCAAGCATACGCGAAGAAATTGTTTCTGTATGGTACAAAGTCGGAGTCTTCGGACATATATTCTTGGAACAAGACATTGTCCGAGTATGTTAAAGCTGGTGAAAATTGGGCTGCTATAGTGTATTCAAACACTCCTGGTGCTTATTCATCGAAAAAAGTGTTCAATCGCGTGAAAGAAGTGGACCTAATTTCGGTGAACTCCATGATATCATGTTGTGCGCAAAGTGGTTTAGGAAGGAAGCGGTAAACTTATTTACAGGTTATTACATGATGGTTTGAAACCCGATCAATTTACTATCGCAAGTGTTTTATGGGCTTGCTCCTCGCTTCAAGAAGGGCTGTCAGCCAGCAAACAGATTCATGTTCATGATATAAAATCCGATATTGTTGCTGACAGTTTTGTTTCGACGGCTCTTATGGATGTTTATTCCAGAAGTTGAAACATGGAGGACGAAGTCCTTGTCGGAAATAAACTTAAGTTCAATCTGGCATCTTGGAATGCAATGATGTTCGGATACGTAACGTGGAACGACAGTCAGATGGCAAAGTTCAAGATTTTTAGAGGGTTTGAGGGAAATCCCCATATCTGCACTTAACAGGCAAGGCAAACATTTGAGTCTGGCATCTTGTTTATCAACTCGGCCTTATGTAAGAACCACCTCATTGGCAACATTTTGATGTCTGGAAGGCTCATCCCCCTTTTAACTTCAATGACTGATGGAAAATGGGAAGAGGTGAGAGTCATATAGTTCATTGTTTTTACTTAATTTGTTTTAGCATGAAAAAAAAGATAGCGTGTTGAAATCATTTGTTAAGAGTGTTTAGTCAAAGAATTTATAGTGAATTAAGCTTCATTAGCGCGCACAGAATTTTGAGAAAAAATGTTAAAAGACTTTACCCATACAGTATTTTTTTATTTTATTTTTTGCTCTAAGAAACGAAAAAACACTAGATAGGGCTACCGTGATCACAATTAGTTCTAACACAATTAAGAAGAACGATGATTCTCTCTGAATCCTTTTTGGGAGGATCCAGGGGATCCATAAATCGTGTTCGTTCATCGTATATCGTGCAGGGAATTTTTGTTAGGTACTATTTGTATTCAATTTTAAATAAAAAAATTAAAATTATTTTTGATTGCACAATGTATAATGAAAAGACACGATTTATAAATTTTCGGAATCCTCGTAAAGAGAATCCGGAGAAGACCCTCGTTCAAACAAGAAGCTTTTCTCGCCACAGAAGCCAATGTCCCATCCCAAATATGAACATTACTAAAACTAAAACCAATGCTAGTGACTGTATCTGCCAAAAAGTTCTCTGTAAATATGATTCGACAGAAGTAGAGAGAAAAAAGTCACCAACAACTTAATATCTTATCTTCGACAATGTTCTCCGGCTGTCAAGGGCTTGATAAATTAATTAAATCTAAAAAATAAAAGAACACTTAAAAAGCAAGTTTTACGTTACATGATTTCCGTGTTGATATTTCAATTAAACTGTAAATTCATTTGATTTATATAAACAAATAAACCGTCTTCAAATCAAATAAATTCTTTTTAAGATAATCACTATAGAATACGAAATTTTTTCTATAGTAAAATAATGACACATCAATAAGGACGAAGAATCATTTTCCCACCTAAAACTAAAGGAAATGTTATCCGTAGTAATTAGTAAATTCTTTTGTGTTTTGGTGAATTATAAATTCTTCTTCTTCTTCTTCTAGTGTTATTCACAGTAATAGTAAATTTTTTGAGTGATAATTTGTATACCCTTCTAGGCGGAGCCGGGTTATTTCCTCTCCATTTTCTCCCTCCTCCTCTCACATTTTTCCTTTTGTCTTTCTCTTCTATAAAGAATTTAACACAAAATTTAACGTGGTTTAATTGTGACCGTTTAAATAGAAAATAAAAAATGAAAATTAAAAATAAAAAGGCAATCCTCCTCCCTTTGCTCACACAAGTTCTTTATTTATTAGGAAAATTAACGAAAAATTCAAAAAAAAAAAAGTTTTAATGAAAAAGGACAAATAAATGTGTATTGAATAATATAAGGAAAGATAAAAATGTGATTTTTCATTAAAAGTGAACAGTACTAGGAATGTTTGGTTAAAACTTCCTTATTTATTTTTGTTTTCTTCCTACCCTTTGAGGGAAACTCCTTTTTCTTTTTGGAGTGTATTATTCACATATTATTTTTTTACTTTTCACGTGTATTTTTTTAATTTTTGACAATTGAATCAGATGAATTGAATAAAATTAAAGAACAAAAATTAACAACGGTACCAGAAATAAAAAGGGGTTTTTTTTTTTTTTTGATTCACCGATTTTCTTCCCGAATCCTGTGCTGGCCCGCACTAGAAAGCGGTCACGGTCATAACAATTCCTCGTGCGACGTGTCAGTGTCAACCAAAGCGCGGGACTCCACTAACTAACAAAACGACAACATTTCCAAAAACCAGGACAATTAAAGCAGGCAGGTCGTCTCCCGCTACGTGACCGCTGGCGGATTTTAGCAAAACCCACAAAAGGGCTGCGAAAGAGAGTTACAGGGACAGTGTTAGCTCTCCACTCTCCGTTACTCTGCAAAAGCAGTGAAGAGAGAGCACCCAATCTCCGGGGCTCACGATTCTCGCGTTCTTCACCTTCCGCCATCTTCTTCCGGCGTCTCTCGCATTCCCGGCGGGAATCGGAATCAAAGGACGGAGCTTTCACGGCATGGAAGTAGAGGAATCCAATTCCAGCCCCCTCAATCATACCCCCGATGAGGACCAGTCACCGCAGTCTTCCAAGAAATTCAGTCCCAGACGGTCTCTCTCCCTACACCTCTCTCTCTCTCTCTCTCTAATATTTCTCTCTCTAAATTTGAAGGTTTGTTTTTTACAATGTGAATTTCTCTGGCGTGAATTTTTAGGTATCAGTCGGAGGTGTATGAGGTTGCGCGGCGGAAGAACACGATAGCGGTGCTGGAAACCGGTTCCGGGAAGACGATGATAGCTGTGATGCTCATCAGAGACTACGAAGGCTGCCAAACTATTAATTCAAGTAGTGGTGCCAAAAAATTGATTATTTTCTTGGCTCCAACTGTTCATCTTGTTCACCAGGTATTATTTCCTAATTTTATTCCTTTAAATTTTTGCTTTTTATGTGGCTAATGCGTCGTGGTAGGATGCCGTTATGCAATGTGGCTCATTGGTGGTCTTGTAACTTAATGGAATTATATGTTCTTGTGATTGCAGCAATTTAAGGTTATTAAAGAAAGCACAAATTGTAGAGTGGGTGAGTATTATGGAGCCTTGGGGGTGGACTCGTGGAACATGGAGTGCTGGGAAAAGGAAATAAATGAGCACGATGTAAGTTATCTTCGTTTTTTTGTCAAAAGTTGTCCATTTTTTGATTGTTGAGTAATATTGAAAACTATCACAATCTGTATCGGTTCATGCTTCTTTTCGATGATTTGAGCGTTTCTTATCCTTTCAATTATTGCTGATAATGTTAGCAGCTAATTGATGCTTCACTTTGCTTAGTTTGTTTCTTTTCTTGCTAGTTATAAGAATCACTTAATTTTCCTTCAGAGCTCATGTAGGCCCGTTTTACTTGCTTTACCCATTGTTGACGCCTCATTTGTTTGACTTCTAGCATAGCGAGAACTTATTTAGAATGTGAAGAAAACAATTATCAGGGTAACTTTTCAAAACTATAATCCTCAAAAGAGTGGAATTCATGCACCACATGTGATATGTTAAAAACCTTGTCACAAAATAGTATTCTCAATTTTTTGCAGAGGCTATTCAATTGAAGCATATTGGTTTTATATATATTATCCATTAGGTGCTAGTTATGACCCCCCAGATTCTTTTGGATGCCTTAAGAAAGGCATTCTTGAGTTTGGAAGCAGTATGGTTGATGATCGTTGATGAGTGCCATCGGGCTATTGGGAACCATCCATATACAAAGATAATGAAGGTTAATTTCACTTTTGTGTAATGTTCTTTCAATTCATTTTTGCTATGTTTTGGCTCCTTTATTTCTTTTATAGTTAAGGGTCATCTTGACAAATAGTTTGTTGTGGTGAAGGAATTTTATCACAAGTCTAGTAAAAAGCCAAAGATTTTTGGTTTGACGGCATCACCTGTTATCAAAAAAGGTAATATATGGCTATTGTTTATCATTTGTGCTCTCTCTTCCTTCAACCCGTTGCTGGGTTTTTGTATGTTCACTTTTTTACATGTCCATTGTTGAGTCCAAACCTACTGTATCACAAATCTTAGTATGTGCATCTTTATATACAACATTGTGCGTTAGGTGTCTCATCCACAAAGGATTGTGAGGGCCAGTTATCAGAACTTGAAAGCACTTTAGATTCCCAGGTATACAGAAATATTCCAGTAATATTACTATACATGTATCAGTTACTGATGATAATGGTTTAATATCTTGAAATTTGCTTACACAGATTTATACTATTAAGGACATAACAGAGATGGAAGTATGTGTCCCCGCTGCAAAAGAAACATGTAGATTTTATGGCCAAACATGGTTTCCGTGTTCAGATTTGAAAGAAAAGATGAAAGCCTCTTGGTCCAAGGTATTTCTGCATTACATATATATTAACAAATTTACCATTCATTGTTAGCCTACTTTCGTGTGGCAAACTTGTGTGAATACTAACAAACTTGCATTGACAGGTTGATGCTTCATTGTCAAAGTTGCAAGAATCAGTAGAAAGTAATGTGAATGACATGGAGGATAAAATTAAGACATTGCGGAAACGAATGTCTAATGACTACACAAAGATCTTGTATTGCCTTGATGACCTTGGTCTCATATGTACTTACGAGGTATGACTGTAAGTATAACGCATCGGGTGAAAGGTGGTTGTTCTAGGAAAATTAAAGGACCGAGCTGTTGTCACCCTCAGACTGGTTTTTCTTTTCATTCTAAACAAATTCAAGCAGGTCTAATTGCATAATGTGAGCCTTAATGGACAGTTATTCTTCAGGTCACACCGAATAGTTTCTATGATACACATGGTGTGACCCATTACCGGGGCTTGGTGCTTTTTATTTATGACTCCGATTATAAGTACTCTTATATAGCCATGTACTGGGATATATCTTAAGATGGTAGTACAGGAGAAAGGTCACCTTGTTCTTCCCCAATTCTACTTTATGGTCTTTCCTTCTGGTTCTAATTATGCGAACATATAACCTTAATTCTTTTGTAGGCTGTTAAGATCTGTTTAGAGAATGCTCCGAAGTGCAACGAGGTGATTGAACTTTATAGAGAAGGCTCTTTGCAGTGCAGATGTTTTCTTGAGGAAGTGTTTGGTATAATTAAGGAATCATTTCTGCACGGTATGCCATTCTTTAGCTTTCTTTCCTAACTCTTTTATCAGCATTTATACCGCACTGGTCTAACTTTATATTAAAAATCATCTGTTAATGATATGCTATAAAGTACTGAAATCTCTCTCTCTCTCTCTCTCTCTCTCTCCCTCCCTATATATATATATATATTTATGGGTTAGGGTCCAGGGACACTCTTTTGACACATGATTTTGTGGGGCTCACTCCATAATCCAACTGTCTATCTTTATGTCTTACCTCAAAGGTCATGTCACCCAAATCCAAAACCACTGTTGGATTAAATTTAGTGTTTCTTGGTAGAACCATATTCGTTCATTTTCTTCACAAATGAATGTCTTAATGATTTTGGATTTGTCTAATTTTTTTACAAGGATGATGTATGAATGATGTACTAAAATATAGATGGTTAGGATAGTTAAAATACCTTACAAAGTGTGTGTCAAAAGCGTGTGTCCCCGGATCCTAACCCTATATATATATATATATATATATATATATATATATATATATATATATATATACTGTCTTTCTTGGTCCCTTTTCTGTTTGCTTTTGTTGTCTTTTCAATTATTAAGGACTTAACACTTTGCTTATTTCTGATAGTGTTTTATCATTGACATGCTTGAGAATGGATGAATAATGCCATTATTTTGCTGACTATGGGGTGGCATTAGATATTTAGATCATATGATTTTAGCTTTTAAAAGCAGAAGATGCCTGTTCAACAATAATCTTGTTATGTTCAGTTAATAAGGACATAGCACTTTGCTCAGTTCTGATAGTGTTATCATTGAGATGCTTGAGAATAGATGAATAATGCCATTATTTTCCCAACATACTTTTTGTCGCCATATAGTTCTGATGATGCAAATAACTCCAATTTTGTTGTAGTAAAATGAGCTATTATTTCCTTCTATTGTCAGGTTCTGAAAATTTTTTGGATTTCGGGTTTGACTATTTGAAGGCAGTAGATGTGGGCTACATATCTCCAAAATTAAATGAACTTGTTCAAATTTTTCATTCTTTTGGGTAAGACAATACCTTTGTTGCGCAATTTCTTATCATTGCAAGTTGCTTTACAATCCATAATGTTTTATTGCAGAAGATCTAGGGAAGTACGGTGCCTCGTATTTGTTGATAAAATCATCACAGCTAAAGTGATTGAGAGATTCATTAAGAAAGTTACCTCCCTGTCTCATTTTACGGTTTCCTATTTGACTGGAAGCACTACATCAGTTGATGCTCTGGCGCCGAAAATACAAAAGGAGACATTGGAGTTATTCTGCTCTGGGGCGGTATATGATCTTTTATTTTGTAGGAAAGGAACTGACTCATGAGAATTTTTGACATTTGCAAACCTGATACTCAATTGACCCCTTTTGAATAGGTCAATTTATTATTTGCTACCGATGTAGTTGAGGAGGGAATTCATGTTCTGAGCTGCTCCTGTGTGGTACGTTTCGACTTGCCAAAGACAGTGCGTAGTTATGTCCAGTCAAGGGGACGAGCTCGGCAAGATAACTCTCAATTCATCACAATGCTGGAGAGGTGAGGCCATCTCTTTATTGTTCCACTTTATCGGCATATGGGTAGTGGATAGATATATATAGAGAACCTTCAGTGAGTTGAAGATTTTCTCTGTAGGTGTCCTTATTGTGTGTTTCTCATGTATGTAATTATTTTCTGAATGTTCATAAAGTACAGGGGAAACAAGAAACAAAGGGATCAACTATATGAGATTGTCAAGAGTGAGTGTTTGCTGACAGATACAGCTGTCAAAAGAGATCCTGAAGCATGCATTTTGAAAGAATGTATTTTGGAGGAAACAAATATATATACTGTGGATTCCACCAGAGCATTAGTCACTGCAGATTCCAGTGTCAGTCTTATACATAAATATTGTGAAACGCTGCCTAGGGATAAGTATGCATCTGTAAATTATTCAGTACTGTTTCTTGAATTTAGCTTAAAAAAATTAATTCTTATTGCACCCTTATCTGATTACTGTGTAACTTGTAACTTAGGTACTTCACTCCAAACCCAACTTTTCATTTCTCATATCTTGGAGGGTCTTATGAGTGTAAGATTACTTTGCCTCCAAATGCGGCTTTCCAAACTTTAGTTGGCCCTGCATGCAAGAAATCTTCTTTAGCAAAACAGCTTGTCTGCTTGGAAGCATGTAAGCAGCTACATCAAATGGGTGCCCTGAATGACCATCTTCTTCCAGTCATTGAAGTGCCCAATGTGAAAAGAAAAGAGGAAGCTTCTGGTGCAGGTAGTTTTTCTGTACATACTATCTGAGAAAATCAGTGGCTGATTGTTCACTGATGCACAATGAACTTAAGTTGCTTTTAATGAGTCAGTCATTCTTTGATTTATGTTTATGAATGATACTTTCTATTTGTTTTCTATTGTGGTTTCAAGTCAACAAGTTGTTCCTTGGCCTAATGTTTGGTGTCATTTGCTTTAAATTTAACTGCTAAATGATATAAACTGGGCAGCCAAAATGTTTTGGTATCACATCTGTATTCACTTTCTAAAGCAGCTTTATCCCTGTCTTACTGCAGCTTGATTTTTGTGTCAGCACCCCATATTGCATGTGGCTATGTGCTGATGCAGTTTCTGTTCATACTTTTCTTGTTCTCATCTTTTTAATTTAAATAATTGTATTTGGTCTTTAAAGGAACTACTAAAAGGAAGGAACTACATGGTACAACTGGCATTCGTATGCTATCTGGAACTTGGGGGGAGAAACTTGATGGTGCTCTTTTTCAGGCATATAAGTTTGACTTCTCCTGTAATATTGCCAGTGAGTTGTATTCTGGATTTGTTTTTCTCATTGAATCAAAGCTTGCTGATGATGTGGGGAATATCAAATTGGATCTTTACCTGCTTTCGAAGACAGTTAAGGCTTCTGTTTCTTCCGGTGGGGAGGTTCATTTGGACGGGGAACAGGTACAACTTAAGCTGTTGAACTCAAATTTGCTTCATTTCGTGGTAGTACTTACTGGAACTAGTATTTTCTTAACAGATGGAAAAAGCAAAGTGCTTCCAGGAATTTTTCTTTAATGGATTGTTTGGGAAATTGTATGGAACCAAATCAGCTAGAAAACAGAGAGAACTTTTACTGGAGAAAGAAACAAGAAAACTGTGGACTCCATCATGCTTATATTTGCTTCTTCCGGTTGAGACATTGAATGATTCAAAAGATGAATCCTGGAGAATAAATTGGGCAGGGATCAATTCTTGTGTTTCTGTGGTAGAGTTCTTAAAGAGAAACTCGTCTTTGGGCAGTCACCAGTGTAACCTTGACACAGGGAATTCAGTTCCAAGTAGAACTGTCTCATCTGAGACTGAGTGCAGCAGTGCGGGGATAGTTCACTTTGCTAATTGCTCTGTTGATGTAAAAAATCTCAAAGATACGGTGGTGGTGGCTATCCATACTGGAAGAATCTACTCAGTTTATGAGGTTATGAGTAACACTTCGGCTGAGAGTCCTTTTGATGGAAAGAAAGACAATGTACCATCACAATATACTTCATTTTCTGAGTACTTCAACAAAAAGTAAGTTATTTTATACCTTGTGTGATGTTTTAGTGATATTACCGTACAATTTTCTTAATGATGTTAATTCTGTTCAGATATGGGATTGTGCTCCTATATCCTGGTCAGCCTCTGTTGCGACTGAAACAAAGTCATAATCCGCACAACCTTCTTGTGAACTTCAATGGTGAAGGTTTGTTGATTTGCATGCTTGATCTTTTAGCAATATACCTTATTATTTTTTGTAAGCACCCGTTCTTTAATTTATATTTGTATCTATAAAGTTTTTCATGAAACTGTTGTTCATGTCCCTTCTATTGTATTTCCCCATGTTCCAATATTGATTGAAGCAGAAAATTGGCCTAACAGTGCATATATGTATTATGTACTGAGTGAAAGTACTATCTTAGTTCTGCATCTTCTACTCCCCCTAGTTATTAAAACTTAAAGTTAGACAGCTGCTTCTGTGGTTTCTTGCAAGTAATGGTACTCAATATTATTATGAAGTATATCATTCGAAAGTGTGGTCTTGCGGATGGTGGGATTGGGTGTTTGACTTGTTGAGCATGTGGTCCTTTTACAATCAAATTAATAAATCTATCTGATGCATGTTGTTGAAGAGTAAATGGAGGTGACAAAAGGTTGTGGGTGTGAGTAATTGACTTGTTGCAGTGTTAGTTACATGCTATTGAACCTAGGTTAGCAATACAATGCGTTTTGTATGTTTGGTTGCTAATATTCAACTGGGCAGGTGGTAATGGTAAGACATTGCAATCTGGTGTTGTTATTGGAAGGCAGCGCATGTATGCTCACATGCCACCTGAGCTTCTAGTCACTATTGGTGTCCCAAGAGACGTTCTAAAGTCATGTTATTTACTACCATCATTGATTCATCGCTTGGAGTCCCTGATGCTAGCCAGTCAACTTAGAGAAGAGATTAATTATCATTGTAGCAGCTTTGGGATATCAAGCTCATTGGTATGTCATCTCTTTAGAGACTACGTGACTTGCCCTTTTATCATTCTAATAGAGTAATAAGATTTATCTGAATGATGTTTTTGTGACCAGATTCTAGAAGCACTTACAACACTAAGATGTAATGATGATTTTTCTATGGAGCGCCTGGAATTGCTTGGTGATTCAATTTTAAAATATACTGTGAGCTGCCACCTCTTTCTCAAATATCCCAAAAAGCATGAAGGACAGTTAACTAACTATCGCATGCTGACTATTTGTAACTCAAACCTACATAGATTGGGAATGAATCGCAAGTTACAGGTATTTCCCTTGTACTACATGCTGTCTATGGCTTATATTTATTCACTCAGGTACTGATGTTCAAGCTCATGTTGTACTGATATTCAAGCTCATGTCGTAATGGCTTTGCAAATTTTTAACAGGGATATATCCGTGATGGTGCATTTGACCCATGTCGTTGGGTTGCTCCAGGGCAGATTTCTCTACGACCCGTTCCTTGTAATTGTGGAGTGGAGACTTTAGAAGTACCATTAGATAGCAAATTCCAAACCGAAGACCCGAAAGTTGTGGTTGGAAAGAGCTGTGATAAGGGCCATAGATGGATGTGTTCAAAAACAATCTCTGATTGTGTTGAAGCCCTTATAGGAGCATACTATGTTGCTGGTGGATTGCCTGCTACCTTGCATGTGATGAAGTGGCTCGATATTGATGTAGAACTTGAACCTTCCTTGGTTGCTGATGCAATTATGACGGCATCTCTTCATTCGTACACCTCGAAAGCTAATGAGATTGCAGTCTTGGAGTCAAAGCTTCACTATGAATTTTCTACCAAGGGTCTCTTACTGGAGGCCATGACACATGCATCTGACCAAGAATCAGGAGGTGGCTACTGTTATGAGGTATACTGAGAGTTCTATGCGGAGTTTCCTTGATCGGCTCTTTACCTTTTCACTTTTTTTTTCCTCATATGGTTTACAACAATAAGAAGGAAAATTGTTGTGAGCTTGGAAACCGAAATTGACCAATCAATCTACTATGAAAATGAATCTTTGATAGATTATTTGTTTTACCTACAAGTAATAAATGACCAAGTATAGAACGAGAGTGAAAATTCCATATTACTTCTCTTAACTTCTTGAATTTTCAACAGCGACTTGAATTTCTAGGCGACTCTGTGTTGGACCTGCTTATCACAAGGCATCTCTATCATAGCCACACAGATATTGATCCAGGCGAGTTAACTGACTTGCGCTCAGCTTCTGTTAATAATGAAAGTTTTGCGCAAGTTGCTGTTAGACATGACCTCCAGCAGCATCTGCAACATGCATCGATGTTACTTCTAAGTCAGATAACAGAATATGTGAAGTCTCTTTCAGAACCTGACAATGGTACCACACTTCAAGGCACCAAAGGTCCTAAGGTAAGATCTCACTCAATGTCAAATGTTTTTCTCTTCAAGACTTTTGAAAGGTATCCTTGAGCTTTTGTTTTCAGGTTTTGCTAAAAGATTGAATGTCTGCTTCTTTTAGGCAGTCACCTTTTTATCTTTATTTGGTTCTTTCAGCTTTCTAATTTAAAATTTACGGTCTGGAGGGGTCCTTTTGTATACTTCCCATGTATTTTTGCCATAGTTCCTTTTCAAGTCAAATATCATGACTAAATCTCTATTGTTATCATCACTGTGTTACCATTGTCACAACGATTGTTACTACTATATTATATATTATTGCTTTTGTAATCATGAATAGTATCTGTGCAGGCTCTTGGAGACATGGTGGAAAGTATTGCAGGGGCTATTCTAATTGATACCAAACTTAATCTTGATGAAGTGTGGAGAATTTTTGAGCCATTATTATCTCCAATTGTGACTCCTGACAAACTTGAGCTGCCTCCACTACGGGAGCTGATTGAATTATGCGACTTGTTCGGGTACTATAAAAAAGAGAAGTGTACCAATAAGGGTGAAACAGTTCATGCGGAGCTGACTGTACAACTAAAAGATGTTCTGTTGACTGGAGAGGGGTGCGATCGGACTAAAAAAGGTGCAAAAGGAGAAGCAGCTCGTCGTTTACTCAAGAAACTTGAGGTTTGTTGGTTTTCTAAATGTCTGTTAGTTTTTATTTGTTTGTGGGAATGAGAACCGAGAGGGGATCAGGAAAAGAATGAAATTTATTCTAATATTTGCTTGTAACTTGATCCCAATTTGGAAATTTTGGCTCATGTTTCAAGCTGGGGCTCCGGTGTTAGGATTTCTGGGTTCTAGGGTCAAAGCCAGGGTTTCAAGGTCTAGGGTTCTGAGTCCTAGGTTCGGGATTTTTTGTTCATGTGTCTTGGTTCAGATCTGAGGTACCAAATTGTTGCTAATGAGTAGTCTGCTGCATCTCTCTGATTGTTAAGTTCCCTTCACTAAACGTTGTTAGTACTGTATTACTTTGTCATGGAACAGGAGAGAGGTATTTCATTTTCCAAGAAGAGGAAACTGGATGCTGACCAATTAGGTGATTCCTCTTCCCTTGACATCAACCATAAGGTCAGCGACCAAGTAACTGTCAAAGATTCTTCAGCGTTAATGGTCTATAAAAGGCGAAAGACAACTGAAATGCCTCTAGCTGCTCCACCAACTGGAGTTTCTCCTTCAGTAATTGCCAGGAAAACCTCTAGCCCCAACAATGCTGCCCCAGGTTTGCACCATTTATTCGTTCTAATTTTCTATAATTGAAGTGATCCCAATTTTTGAGAGGATTTTTTTTTACTCTACGAATTAGTGCAAAGATCCATGATATTTAACATTTTTGCATGATAATCTCTTTCTTCCTGTTTGTTCAAACGGGTAAAATGCATTCCAAATTGTATGATTAACGTTCAAAACTGTTTTTCATAAATGAAATGGTAAATTGATAGATCACTGGAATGCATAAAAGCACTTGCTTTTCTTAATCTACTTCATGCTCGCTGACAAGATCAAGGATTGCTTTAAGTGGCTTCATTTCTTTAGAGATTCAGATAGGAGCTATGGCTTATCATATGTTATTATTAAGCATTATCCTATGTTATTAATCTACTTCATGCTCGCTGCGGGTTCTTTTATGCAGTCATTAAAGCAATCAACATGAAGAAAGGAGGGCCTCGATCTGCTCTTTTTGCTCTGTGCATGAAACAGCAGTGGCCAAAGCCAGGCTTTAAAATAACAGAAACTCAGTCAAGGTTAGTCCATAACCAAATCCTACAAATCTACTACAAAATTGTGTTTTAATTTTTATTTTGGCCTCACAACCGTCTTTCTTCCCGTAGAACTCCAATCACATTTGCTGAAAGCTCAACCAAGTACTTCAACAGTTTTGTCGCACAAGTAACCTTGCACATACCCAACTCCGGCGTCATTGAATGCACAGGAGATGCTAGACCTGACAAGGGGAGTTCAGAAGATTCTGCAGCCGTCGTCTTGTTTCAAGAGCTTCAACGGCAGGGAAGAGTTGTAATTGGTGGGTGATAAGATACCATATCTTTTTCCGGCTAGTTTCATAATTTAAGAATCGGAGGGTTTAATAATTTTCGAATCCACCATCCCAGTTATCTTTGTTCTTATGGAGCAGTTGGGATCTGGCATTGCCATGGGTCCATGGAGCATAGTTAATCTCAATGTAAGTAGATTAACATCACCAGGAATAAAACTGTAAATTATGTGCTGCCTTCACCCCCTTTTACTATCCTTTCTCCTACTCTTATGTACTTAGTTTTTATCTTATTTTATTTTAATTGCATTTCGTGTTAGTCAGATGCTTGAAGATGAGATTACCTTTTACCGTCTTAATAAATTACGACGTGAACGCTATCTTAACCAACTGACCAAACGTAGTATCAAGTGATCTTTGAATTCCAACATGTCGCGTATCTGACTCTTTTTATTAAGTAAAAGCAACCAAGGTAATGAGACTTGGTATTTCGGGATATTCATGTATCAATTCATATGTTTTCTTTGGTAAAAACTACAAATGTTGGGGGAATTTACTCATCCAAAACTTGTTGCGCACACAAATTTTATACATTTGAAGTAGCTATAATCTCGTAAAATCCTATATAAAGAAAGAACTATTATTAGCACTTCAAAAATTTATTAATAAAGACGGCAGAAGTTTCAAAATCATGGCCTTGAGGAACTTTAGTTTGAGCTCCTTCAAGACTTGGAAGAAGTGAGGGGAAGATGATCTTTAGGCTCTAATTAACAGCTCATACACATTGCTGCTGTTCTCTCCGTTGACGCGCTTCAACATTTCAAAACTTTTACGACTGCCTAGAAAGTCAATCCGCCTAAAAATTGCGTAACCGCGTTCTGCTGTTTCTTTACTGGAGTACACTGATCGAAGCCGATCAGCATGCCTTGAATCGGTGTGGATTGCAGACTCTATTTCAAGGGCTGACATGTTCTCCTGCAGTACAAATACACATGAGATTATAAGACTTTCCCACCATTAAGCCGGTGACACAGGATTCCGGAGGGGAATGTCTTATTGTGTACCTGATAAAATGCATAGATATGATCCAACACCTGCAAGCATGTGAACCCGTTATCGCTGACAAATGTTCTAGAAGATGGCCCCATCTCAGCAAATCGGTCGACAGGAAACAGGATAGTAAGAAAATGGTTTTTGAATATCAATTCAGATTTCTCACTGCAGACAAATACAGAAGAGAGAACTGGTGTGAGATTATATAACAAGTTGGGGAAATTAATTTTCATTTGGGAGTGGGAAGGAAGAAAGAGATCAACAACCTTTCCTTGAGCGGCCTGGTTAAGTTTGCAAATGAAGCTTCGGAATCCTTTCCATCACCTTTTGCATCAAAGAATACAGATGTATGATGTTCGCTACCATCTTCAACACTGACACTTTCGGTGTAGATTGAAGCCGTTGATGTTGGTTCAGATATTGACCAGCAGATTGAATCCAAAAGGCTGATAGGGGTTATTGGACGCATTGGCGTTTGGCAAGTCTGCGAGAAAAAGGCACATAAATAAGAGGGTTCACCATGAAATTTTTTCACAACAAATGTAACGAATTCACTTATGAGGCACTAAAGAAGAAGCATAGATTGATCAAACACCAAAGAGAATCCAACAAAATTAATCATTACCTGCATACGAAGGCCGCGACGATTTCTGACCCCAGTTTTAGCAGAATTCACAATCTGTTGTCTCTTTTCATGGCTTGGTTTATTTCTATAAACTTGAACATCTTCAGGGACTTTTCCCTCATCTGTTTCCTATTAGATAAATATAAAAATATTGTCAAAATACGAACTTGGGCATACCAAAATTATATCACTACTCATTCATTGTGTAGAAAGATACCCCATCTGCAATGCCATTCTGCAACTCTTCAAGCATCGTACCAACTTGCCTGGCCAAATCTGCAGACATGTGCACAAGCCGTTGCACACACTTCTCTTTGGCTGTTTTCAAAACCCACAGTGGCTGCGGCACATCAAACACCAATAAATTTCATCGTATAGAAAAAGTATCAAAGCACTCCTGAAATCTCTAAATTACGAGTGATTTCATCAGTTGTCTACGATACAAGGAGGAACAATACGAAGACAGCCAAAAGTTATTATATTGTAAACAGTGCTGATTCAAATAAACCAAAGAATGTCTTGCAGGACTCACTGTAACGATATTGCTTGAATGGCCAAGATATTTACGACTAGAAGACCCTTCACACACTACATGATTGGCTTTACAACCAACAAACCATTGATCTACAAATGTGGCACCCTCTCTACTAGCAGCCTCCATAACCTTGCAAAACAGACAAAACGGTACAGGTAAAACAAGGATAACAAAAGACTAAAAGAGAAGTTTGTGTTTCAAAAGAAACCAGGCAACTTTTGCCTAGAAATAACTTTACCTTTTTCCTCAGTTCAGATGAAATGTCTAAGTCGACATACATGGAGTGACCAGACAGAGTAGAGTGACTAGAGTCAGTATTTCTGGTAGACTCTCTTCCGGGAAAGGAAAAACGTGGTTCTTCAATCGTGTCCAACTGCTTGGCTCCACGAACACCAACAGGAAGACAAGTGTTTTCCGTGCCAATTAACCCAACGAACCTATTCAACTCATCTAAACGCATACCATTCTCCCCAAAACTGTTGATACTGTAAAGTGATTCATTCAGCCTCACTGCAACACACAAAAGCAAATGGATTTAGACTGACTAATCAAGTGATAATATATACCAATACCTATAGAGCGTTTCTCGCCAAACCAACATAAAACTAAAGAAATGAAGGTAGCATGTAAGTACGATGGTCTTTTTTACCATTCTTCCTAACACTATCCACAAACCATCCAATGGTAACAATAGAGAGACCATTTTTTGATCCATGCTTCTGAGCATGCTCAAACTTGCGTCCACCGAAGCTGTAAAACTAGTTAAAGATTGCACTCAAGCCTTACAATTTACACAAATAATAACACCAAATGTATCAAAACACTGATAAATTTCTCCCAAATATTAATATACCAAAAACAAAACAAAAAACAGAAAGTTCGATAATTTCGAAAATTAAGGATATTTGGACCACCAAATGGGTACATTGAGGATCCAACTGAGTGCTATACTGGCCACTTAATCTCTCAGTTGCTTCCTTGACTTGTTTCCTTGCTTCTGCCAAAGCAACAATGACAATTATTAACAGCTACAAATTCTAAAAAAATATAAATATGAAAACACATTCAATCCATCACATTGTCTTCTTTTACCTTTGGATAGGCCAGTAACGCAGATAACAAGGCCGGCAAAGGGTCCGCCGCCTGATCGAGCCACCGCCTCCGACCCAACAGAGGATACGGCCGGCGATGCTGGCTCAAATGGTTGCAGAGCTTTAGAGTAAGGCAATGGAGATGGTAACCCAACAGACAGCCAAGAGCAACCATTGCTCTTCACCACTTCTACTCTTCCACCGGCACCGCCACCCATTATAAATTCACCATTACCCACCAAGTCTCCGTTAGACTTTCCGATAAAAAAATGTAAATAAATTTTACAGACGGTGAAATTAACACCAGCATTCCATGAACTTAGAAAAAACTCAGAAAAATCTCAAAAGGGTAAGTGGAAGAAAGGACAAAGAACAAGAATTGATGGGTGCGCGGGAAAAAAAGGGTTTTTGAATGAAGTAAAAATTGAGCAAACCCAATTGAGAAATGGAAGAAATGATGCGACCCAGCAACGAAAATTGAAGCAAAAAATTGCAGAGATGGAGGAATAAGAATCTTATAGGAAAGGGAAGAAGATAAAGCAAACAAAGTGGTTGGCAGGCAATGACAGGAAGAGAGAGATATTCAGAGAGGTTGCAGACAAAGAGTGAATTTTGGGTTGGGAGACTGCACAAGTAAATTCGCTTTCGAACACAAAACAAACGGAATGACTGAAAGAATCTGAAAAAGATGGATTCTTTAGGGGGGGGAGAGAGAGAGAGCGAAAAAAGAGAGTTTTTGAATTACGTGCCGTTTGTTTAAGATTTTGAGTATTTACTTACTTTATTTGCTCTCTTTTTAGCAAAGTTTGGTTCGAGGAAACGGGAATTGCAACGCAAATTGCAAAGCGAATTCAAAGTGCCAGCGAGGCTTTGGTCAAAACGCTTTTTGTTTTCTATTGGGCCTGTGATTTTGTTTCATGGGTTGGCAATTGGCATCTTTTTATTCCATATATCATTGTAGCGGTGTATTTAAATTAATTATGAGTTTAATATTATAATTTAGATTGATATATTTTTTTTAGTATTTTTTGCTTGCAATCAGTCGTACATCAAAATATAACTCTAGTTATACATCTTGCACATTCTTTTTTATTTAGTGATGATAGAATACCATATTTTGTAGACTACAATCATCTCTTTATTAGACATATAATTTAGATGTGTTTTACAAAGCGTGATTTTCTAGCATTTTTCTTATCATTTTTGGTCATCTTATTGAACAAAAATTAAATGAAAACAATAGAGATGCGTAAGAAATTAAATACGGTGGTTTACATAGTACCAATTTTCCCGTAAATTAAGCCACTTAATCAAGATAATATTTCTTTCCGTTGTATTGGAGTTCAAATTTCCTAGCTAATGTTTAAAAAGAATTAACCTCGGTTCTAGGCAATTGGTGGGGGATGCTGTAAAATTGTCTATAAAAACTTATGCACAATGTATCTCGATTGCATTGGTACCACGGCTGAAAGAAACAATGTGGACAATTTGCGGTCACTATTGTTTTGGTGGAAATTCAATAGCTGTCCTTTCGGATGTCAATCATTTTCCACGAATTGATTGACACCTTTTGCATTGGGAGAGATTTTCCAATTGACGAAAACACTATCCGATATATTAAATATCATAATATAAGTAGTTGAAAATTTGAAATTTTTTTTCAAACTCACTTGTATTATAATATTTAAATATCAGATCGTGTTTTTAGCACGCTAAAAAATTTCTCTGGCTTTGGGTCATCTACAAGTTGACCCCAAATTATTTAATGACCAAACTCTAATATGAACTTAAGTTTAGGGATGTAACGTGCAACCAAATAAATAATTTCATGATTTAACTCCATGATGGTAACCACTAAGATAAACAATTAGTCGTGTCATTTTAATTTGTCTACAATTATTATGATATCATGGATGATGAGTTATAACAACACTAAAACAAGTGCTACAATTAGTCGTCCACACGCTTATCTTGACTTACGGTTTCCACAAACATAAATGGCCAAAATCAACCTTCCGGGTGCGCATGCGCTACTAAACCGAGCATTTAAGCTATGAAAATGACATTATATAATCAACACGAGAACAAGGAACAAGAACATACTTGGATAATATTAACAGAAAACATGGCAGCCTGGTAAGTAACTCCATAGGAATCAAAGAAATGGAGCAATACACAAAACCATACAATGCAGGTTCAAAAAAATGGGTCAAAAAATCAAATGGGGTCTTTCTTCTTTTCCTATCTCTCTGGAGTGAGGTTCGGGTTGAAGAAAGAGAAGCGAATACAGGGCACACCAATCATATCGAACACCGCAATTCTCAATGAATTCTCAGGCAAGCAGTGGTAGTCGGCAGCAATATGGTAGTTATCAGCAGTCAGTCACTCAATCTTCTTGGAAGTATAGAATTTTTTTACAATATCCGATTTCAATTTGCATCCACGAGAGAGAGCTTCGAGGACCATGTCGTCAATTTTTTGCTCCTCCTTCTCATACACGTAGAAAACTATGAAGGCAGCGGGAACTCCTGGAACAATAATAAAACAAAGACACTAAGGGTCAAGGCAGGGCAGAAAGAAATTTTTTGATGCCTAAACTACCAAAGGATGAGTGATGTCAGTCCAAAGAAATATTAAAGTACCCCCCATGACCATCCAACCAAGTCCGTACACGGCTAAATTATCCGGTGTAAGAATCATCAAATGACGGGTTCTTTAAAATTTACACCATATCCTGCTGAGACTAGTTCACGAACAGCTTATCCCAAAAACAGGCAATTGCAAGAAATTTAAATACCATAAATTCAATGTCCTAAACATTGGTTTGTTCATTAATTACCCAAACCAGTTTTTCAGACTTCCAAACTTCCCTTCTATTTTCTAGATGAATTTTAATGATTTTCCATATAAAACAGGACCGAATTTCAGAATGTCAGAAGTTTTAATATGGTTCAAAGTTCAAATAAAATCCCGATGCCTTGAATTCTGCGAGTGAGTGAAAGAGAGAAGGGAGATACCTATAACATATAAGTTCTGAAGTGAAAACGCTCCAAGGAAGCTAAGAACCAGTAGGGTGAGAGTAACCTACGACATCACCAGTAAATATAAAGTATACGTCAGAAAAGAAGAGAACAAAAGGACGAAGAGAGCTGCAACTCTTCAAATTACTAGTATATGCATTCTGCACCTCTTCAGGCACATTCCAGGCCAGTTTTGGACCTTAAAAGTAATGCATCAATGCAATATGTGAACTTATACACTATCAAAAGAATATATAGCTGGAAGCACAAAAGAAGATGGGAACAGCAGATAGATACCTTAAGGAACAAAATCCCATCATTTCCCTTGCTAAGAGATTTCAATGTTTTAACAGATGCATTCCATGATGAAGCCACAGACTTGGCAATTTGTTGCGACATCTCTTCTGATAAGTGGAAATGTGATGACTGAAGCTTCTCAATTTTGTATCCTAATCTGGAGCAGTGACATTTTTTTTGTAGTTAGAAGTCAGCTTCACTTAATTATGAGAGACGAGGAAAACATCAGTTTTCGAACAGAGCAGCTAAAGAATATGAATACAAGAAGGGGCATAAACCATACATCTTTTCTGGTAAAACAGCATGAATGAACACGAATACTGAAGCTACCAGGAGAACCTTTGAAAGCATAGTAATAATTGTAGATCCAGGTACAACGAAGTTGTAGTAGATTGCAATCAAAACAAATAACGCCTTGAAGGTCTGTTTTTTATCCTTCCAGAGTAACGTGTCAGCAACTGTCAAAACCATAAGTGCAACACATGAGTGCATGTATACTTTTATTTTGCGCATGCTGAGTCAATCATAAGATGTCATTATGCCTGAATTTAGTTTACTTATAAAAAACACAGTTCAGTTAACTTATAAAAAAATCAAAGTAAGGTGAGTAGAAACTGAAGATTCATACCCCTTCCGCTTCCAAGATATATTGACGCTTTAGATGGCCCTCCTCTTTTCGGTAGATGTTCAGCCCTCAAATGTGGGTATGCCTCGATTGTCCTTTTCAGACCCTCCTGAATAAAGTAAATACCAGTGTGTCACAAGAAAGTACTTTATCCAGAATTTGAACATAAAATGCACAATGACACGATGAGAGTACTTAGACCTTTTTAATTACTAAGTGCTCACCAATAGGAGATATAAGTTTAATGACGCATTCCGTATTCTAATATAGCACAGCCAACATCCTAATCACAGATTCAAATGTTCAAGGTGGTGAAGGTGTGAAAGAGAAGAATATAAATGTTGGATGATCCACCATCTAGAGTGCTCAGCGCAATTCTCTTGTATTAACCAAAGGACTTATCACTCTTTTTATGAAAAAATATTGAACCTGAAGCGATACGATGGGTGTGTAGCCAATTCGATCCTGTGCCTTCGAACATTTAAAAGATCGGGTGCAAGAGAGGAGTCTAATTCTCGAAGGGGTCAACTGTGGAACCTTCATCCCATATGGGCCTAACAGCTTATATGTCAACTCCACCATATGTGCAATTGGCATCACAACAAATGCAGGGATTTTTATTCTTGGCCTGCAAACAACATTCATTCAGGGAAAACAAAAAAGAAAGAACTTGAAGAATCATTATAATAGGCATTGAGGAGTATGGTGATTACATTTAAGGTCTGCTTAAAATGAAAGCATTACGAAAAGGAAGTACCTTTCATAACCAAGACCTTCTAGAATAAGTGAAACAAACTCCCAAAACTTGATAGGTTCCATATTGGTTATAAAATATGCCTGCACATGCAGTATCTTTTTAGGCTTTTAGCTAGAAATGCCGTCTCCAAGTAGTTTAGCTTGACATCAAGCAGACATGCAAAGTAAGTTTCAAAAAAGCATGACCATCCCATGTTTTAGAGCAAATATAAGGTAAGAAAACGTGAAGGAATGACTCAGTAGAAAAGATAAATCTTATTCTTACATCTACAGTCAGATAATTCAATGAAACTTTGACAGTTTATTCCCCAAAAAGCTTGCACTTCCCGAAGCATGCAAGGCTCTCTTGTGAGCTTCAGAAAACGTATTGAACCAGTATCCAACAAATCTTTTTTATGGTAGTAAATAAATCAATGCAGTTGAGTAATTAAATCCTCTCTTTATTTCATCATCTATAATACTTAACAGCCCCTCACCCTCTCTTATATTCATCCCAGGTGTCAAAAAGCTTAATAATATATTGGTACCTGCCCCGCCGCTTTATCTGCAACTGTCCCTTCTGATGCAAGAGCTCGCTCTGCACATATATGCGCATGTGCCACATTTTCAACATATGTGAAATCATAAATGTTGTTGCCATCACCAATGATGTACTGTTCAATTGAGATAAAGAGGAGAAAACAATGAACATCAGATATCGTGAAAGAAGGTGTTAACTGATAATGGTGTAAGGGAGATGCAAGACTAAAGTAACAAGACCACCACTTACTTACCTTGGATTTCCCTGCCCTGGCAGCAACTACCAAAGACGGAACGAGCAACCTATCACCAGGTCCAAAAATGCTGCTAGGGCGAATGCAACATGTAAGAAGCCCCTTAACACCATTTGCCTTGATCACCAATTCTTCTCCCTGAGCTTTCGTCGCCGAATAGAAATCATTGTGCTGAAACAAGTTACAAAACACAACCCGTACTCAAAATCGTAGTGAAACATTGTGTTTCTTACATCACTGGAAATTCATTAACAAATACTAGTACCTTAGGTGGATATGGCAACGACTCATCCCCGTCAACAATCCCATGAATCCCATCGAAAACAACACTCGGGGAGCTAGTATAGATTAGTCTCTTTACTTTCAGCTCAGTACAAGCATCAATCACGTTCTGTGTTCCTGAACAAGATCAAAGCATAGTTTGAATAAAACTAAAAATTTGCATAAAACCCCAAAAACACACTCCAAGTATCGATCAAATCAATTGACTAAACCCGAATTAGGAAAGTATTTATGGACCTAAACCACATTTGCTAACAACAAGAAGTAAAATTCACCATTGTGATTGTGTACCTTCTACATTGACCGAGTGGTGGAGCTTGTAATTGTTGATGGACGAATTGGGAGCCGCCATGTGAAACACAACCTCCGCACCTTGAAACGCTGCAGATTGAAAGAAAAACGCACAAAATCATATCACGCTAAAACAAATCAGCCGCCATTGATGCAATTTCAAGATTTGGACGAGAAAGAAAGCTGACCTTGAAGAACTTGGCTCTTGCTGCGAAGGTCGAGGGACACGTACTGGGCGCGGCCGGAGCTCAGAGCTTCGGCAAGAATGCCGTTCTCCTCGGAAGGTTCTAGATCGACGGTGGAGCCCAGGTCGGCGATTCGGACCCGGAACACGTCGTATCGGATCAGCATCTGGACCAAGTGGCGCGCCGCGAAGCCTCGGCCTCCGGTGACCACGCACCATTTTTCGTCACCGGGCATTGTAAGAAGACGACGGTGATCGGTGGAGGTGAAGGTAATGAGGATCGGAGTGAGAGAGAGAGAGAGAGAGAGAGAGAGAGAGAGAGAGAGGGAAGTGTAGTGTGTGAGAGAGTCAGCAAACAGACGAAGAAGGTGACAGAAATTTACGGAGGAAAACCAGAGGAATCTAGTTGACGGTTAGACCTGCCCTTCGGCCCAAAATAAACTTGCGCTTTATTTCGGCTTGGGCCATTGAATTGGGCTTTGGTATTAGGCCCAATTATAGCTTTTGACCCAAAAATGAAACACTGTTTTAGTTCGTGTAATTTTCTCCCGCTTTTATCCTTGTATTTGCATTGCATTGAATTTAGTCCCTTTAGTTTACAAATTATTTCAATTCGAGAATGTCAACTTTTGTTATTTTCTTGTAGAGAATGGTAATGTTTGTGACACTTGAAACGGTATTTTGATGCATTTCGTACGAGAAACTAACAGAAGTTGATGAATGTCTTCATATGTTGGCAAAATTGTATGAGTATCTTTGGTTCATGTCGTTTGGAAGCACTTTTAAATGATTCAAAGTACTTTTGATGAAAATAACTTTGAAGCTAATCTTTAGTAAAAATCCAAGTGGATTCTGAAAAAGCACTTGAAATACTTTCTGCAAGAAGCACATATCTAATACTTCTTCCAAAAAACACTTAAAAATATTTTTGGATTTCAAAACCAATTTCACCAAAAGTGTTTCATTTCTTTTTACACTTCTAAACAAGCATGTATTTTTTTTTTTTTTGTGAAGTTTTAATTTCATTTCCTTATTGTACTTATTCTCCTCTAAGAAATTGTGGCTAGTATGAGTGGCTGGATGAAGAGGGTTCTATCTATCGAAGTTATATTCTCTCTAATTAGTTTGAGTACTCTGATGACTTGACCCTGATGAGTAGTTGCTTTTCTAATTTTCTGATGCCTTTCCTTCTCTGCTACAGTATTACATTACCTTGGATGAAACTTTTGACCATATCAAACATTATAGGATAGTGATTTTCACGCTCCTGGTTTCTCTTTTGCACTCATTCCCTTGTCTATTATTTCACCCTTAACATCTAAAGGGTAAAACAAAAAGGGAGAAGTGTAAGCGGAAGTGCGGGGTGCGGAAGTCACTCCCGAACATCGTGTGGTAAAGTTATAAGCATTTTCCCAGTAGAATCATGGTGTGGTTTTAGTAACCCTACCGTAAGATTTTTTTGTTGCCAAAGACTCAAAACACATTGTAGGCTTGCAGCTATTGCATGTGAATTTAGCCTTTTCAAGTAAAACATGAATTGTTATCCAAAGAAAGGTAAAACATGAAATCCTCTTTGTAACTCACACTCTAAAGCCCATGAATCTACCAATCTGAACCGTTCAAGAAAGATATCTGGATGTTTGAGAGAGAGATTGTGTCAAGTGGCCGGCTAGTGAAATAGGTTAATGAAGACCGTAAAACTTAAATTGACCGGTTTAGATTGCTAGTTTGCGGGCTCTGTAGTGTGAGATCCGGAGGGGATCTGAATCTCTATTTTTCTAATGTGGTGATGACTTACTTATACGTTACAATCACGTGACTATCTAGCAAAAGTACGTGACTAATTAGTGGATGTGTTGCCTTGCACTGCATGTATGAGGTGTCGTACAGCGAGCATGGAACAGTGCAATTGGATGGCAATGGTTCGGTTTGGGGATGAAAATGCTATATTCATCCCTGTAACCACAAAAATTAACTATATCCATAACTGCAAATTAACCGTCCAGGATTATCCATAACCATATACACCGGGTAACAAATTTTCAATTGGTTATCGGTTATATCCATCTTCGTCAAAAAACAAAAGAAAAATTATATTATCCAATTGACGCATTATAAATTTTAGTAGATACTATTTCCGTAATTAAATAGCAACATCCAATTACAAAAAACTAACAATATATTTGAAGTTGTTAATGATAACATGCACCAATTTCTTGACAATGAGACTCTTGAAGAGAGATGAATCTGATAAACTTGTAATATTTGATAATTGATATATAAAATGATTCAATAAATTAATTTGGTTGAGTATAACGATAAGAGTATTGAATTGATGAGGTTGTTGGTATGCCCTATGCATGATGTTTGGTGCATAATAAAGATAATATAGGGTTTGATGCATGCATAATGAATTAGTACAAGAGGGTTCTGTAAATTGAATAAAATTATATTATAATATATATATATGGGTCGGATTCGGGGACGGATACGGATTGGAGACCTCTATAACTATATCCAAAACCATAACCGAATAAAGTTCACGGTTTTTCCCCATATCCATACCATACCTAAATTTTCATATTCAAATCCAATCCATTTGGAAGGTTATCCACAATTATTGAATTTAACGGTTAAAATTGTCATCCCCAGTATTAAGGTAATAATGGAACTTCTGGCAGTGCAAAAATCCCATGCGTAATAAAGAAAGGCTGACAATTGGGGAGCTTGCAAGGGGGTTGGTGTTAGTTCTAGTATTCAAGACAAGTCATAATAATTATTAACCAAAAAAAGACACGCCATAATTAAGTCTTCGTTGTTACTGTCACACAACTATATGATCGTGATGTTACAGTCAAGTGTTTTATTTTTGAAGCTGGATTGTTTGCCTTCTTATTTTCATACTCTCTTTATGCCCTACTGTTTGTGTGGTCACGGTTAAATAAGAATATAAAGACAAAAATACCTTCAAAATTTCTCATCATTTTTGCCCATTGTTTATTAAATTAAGAGTATTTTCATCATTTGATTCTATTTAACAGAGATTTTCCATAGAATAACCAAAATGATTGATGGTAAATAAACTCAGGAACCAATTCTATCGCTTTCAAATCCCAGAGATCAAATTAAGGAGTTATGTCAGTCTCATGAATCATTTTGGCTAAAAAAACCTTAGTAAATAAACCACCTTTTTGTGTTTTGAAAAAGAAAAACCCACCTTTTTATAAGTTTATAACATGAATGGATTTGTAATATCACATTAAAAAAATTTCTCGTAAATATAAATTTGTCGCAAGTCTATATTGTAACATACAAATTAGTAAACATCAAGTGTTAATATGACGATAACGATCAAGTATTTTTAAGATAGAACTTTGTTAATGTATGAAATGTCCAGCTGACTTTCCTCACCGATGACCAAATATTAAAGAGAGAACGAGACGTAGCACCAAAGAATTTTGATCCACACCATACTGTCATTGTTGCCCCATTTGAAGGAAGAACAATTAAAGTGAGTTATCCAAACGAATGAGCATCTTCAACAAACTTTATCCATATTCCTCTTCTTTTTTATTCGAGTCTTGTAATTAAATTCTTCACGAATAAGCCTCTTAAACCTGCATTTCGAAGATTCAATTCTCAAGACTCAACTGTTATTAGAGTTATTACATTTACCCTCAACATTAACCGGTGACAAATAAATGGTCGCCTTCTACAATTTTTTTACTGATATTAACAGTTATAAAGGGACTCCACTAATAAAGCATTCCATTTACTTCTTGTACGATGATTTAACCTAGGTAAATATAATTAAATGGTGAAGATGGTAGGTGGAGAGATTTTTTAATATGTTTTGAATACAGAGTGGTACATTTCATGTTATTGTACAAGTGATGGAAGACTTGAAAAATAAAACTTCCTCCACATATATAATAACTTGTAAAGTACCACCTTATGTTTTAGGCGCACTGAAAAATTTCTTTATCATAGATGAAAAAAATTGTAAGCCTCTCCTTTGGTGAAGCCAGCTAATGGCCTTGAAGGGCAAATGCCCCCTTTCCCTCCAACTACCTCCTTTAAATTTTCTTTGCTTTTGACTCATATTTAATATTCACAAGAAACCCAACAAAGTGTGTGACACTCCCACTCACATCATCCATAACCAGAACCAATTAATTTTCCTAGAAGAATTATTTTTTAAAAAAGTAAAGAAAACCAAGAAGGAAAAGACTTGGAATTGAACACCCCACAAATTCCATTCCATTACTGTAAACATAAAAAGGAATTTATAGCTCTTAAAAGCCCCCCCAACTAATCGTTGTTTAAGTTGGTTCTGGTTGGTGTTTGCATTAACTCTTTTCCACCCACCGCCTTTCATGCTCATATATATATATATCAACACCCCTTTCATCTCTCTCACTATCCATTCCAATTCAGTCCATGCCAATCCCATCCACCATGGCCAGCGAGCAAGATCTTCTGTCCACGGAGATTGTCAACCGTGGGGTTGAGTCATCCGGCCCCAATGCCGGCTCCCCCACATTCTCAGTGAGGGTGCAAAGGCGGCTGCCGGACTTTTTACAGTCCGTAAACCTTAAGTATGTGAAGTTGGGGTACCACCACCTCATCAACCATGCCATATATTTAGCAACAATCCCTGTGTTTGTGCTGGTGTTCAGTGCTGAGGTGGGAAGTTTGAGCAGGGAGGAGCTGTGGAAGAAGCTTTGGGATGATGCACGTTATGACCTAGCTACTGTGCTAGGGTTCTTTGGTGTATTTGTTTTCACTTTGTCAGTTCACATCATGTCACGCCCTCGATCCATCTACCTCGTTGATTTCGCTTGTTTTCGGCCTAATGACGATCTTAAGGTAGTTTTAACTTTAATTAATGGATTAATTTTGTGACTTTTTCAATGAATTATTTACAATCGTTATACATATATGTGTGTTAATATACGACTTTGACAACTTAATTTCAACATCTAATTAATCTTTCATGCCCTTGTGATTATGGTGAAAAGTTATAATCATTAATTACAACACTCTTATACTTGTTTTTTTCTTGTCGATCTTATATTTGTTGGTTTCTCTTGTTTAATTTGTGATATGGGAAAACATTTTGGATTCGATTTTTCTTCATTCAACATGTTTTTTACGAGATTTGAACTTTAAACTTCTAATTACCAAAGTAAAGACTAAATTTTGCTAGACCGAATGACTTTCAGAAATATTTGACTCGCCTCCATAATTAGCTTAGTTTTTCCTTCATGGATTGGGAAAAAAAATTCATGTTGTATATGGCGTTTTTTTTTATGTCCTTATCATTTGTAATTTGGAAATTAATCTCAAATTAAAATAATTAATTGCAATTAAGGGGAACGTAATTGATTTATTACTGGAAATGAAAGTAATTTATGAGTACATGTTACTTTGTGATGTTAATTAGGTCTCTAAGGAGCAATTCATAGAGGTAGCAAGAAAATCAGGCAAATTCGACGAGGCGAGCCTAGAATTCCAGAAGAGAATTCTAAACTCATCAGGCTTAGGAGACGAGACCTACATCCCAAAATCGATCATCATGTCGACTGAAAACACGGCAACCATGAAAGATGGCCGAGCTGAGGCCTCAATGGTCATGTTTGGGGCACTTGACGAGCTCTTTGAAAAGACTAGGGTCCGTCCGAAGGACGTAGGAGTCCTAGTCGTAAATTGTAGCATCTTCAACCCCACACCCTCTTTGTCTGCAATGATCATAAATCACTACAAATTGAGAGGCAACATTTTGAGCTACAATTTGGGTGGAATGGGGTGCAGTGCAGGGATCATAGCCGTTGATCTGGCTAGAGACATACTTCAAGCCAACCCTAATAACTATGCTGTTGTGGTGAGTACCGAGTGTGTGGGGTATAATTGGTACCCTGGTAGTGACAGGTCCATGCTCGTTGCGAATTGCTTTTTCCGCATGGGATGCTCCGCTGTGTTGCTCTCCAATCGCCGCCGCGATTATCACAGTGCTAAGTACCGGCTTGAACACGTTGTCCGGACACATAAAGGCGCTGATGATCGGAGTTTCAGGTTTGTCAAATTTCCTTCTCTTGCTTGCTGATTATTATGCTTTTACGTTGAAAATATGTTTACTTGCAAGTCATAATACATTTTAATTGTACAGGATTTTCCCTTTGTTGTTTGAGAAATGGAAGCTTTTAATTAAATTTGGGGCCCAAGTCCCATAAACTAATTGATCATCATCCTAAAATATAGATGATTAGAGATTTGGAGCTGCATGTCACAAAGTTAGCATTAATTGGTTTGCTTGACTTGGCCTATGACAAATAATATTTTGGTTTAATCCAGTAATTATTTTTGGGTACGAAGGAGACAAAACAAAAAGAGTTAGGTTCAGACTCTGCTTTCGGACGTACTAGGAAAGATTACATGGTATCGGGTACAAATTTACAATACTCGACTTATCTTAGGAATTTGGTCGACATATGGTAAATATTGTATTGGTTGATTTCGACTCTGTTAAAAAACATCAGCAAATTATTATTCCGCACTAAAAGTTACGTATATTCACCTTAAGTTATTTGATTAGATCGGTGAACTACTAATTAACTTTTTTTAGGTTTTGACCTAATTACAACATGTGATGCAACAGGTGTGTGTACCAAGAGGAAGACGAAAAAAGATTGAAGGGGCTGAAGATCAGCAAAGACCTAATTGAAATTGGTGGTGAAGCCTTGAAAACCAACATCACGACATTGGGACCTTTAGTGCTGCCGTTCTCAGAGCAGCTTCTCTTCTTTGCCACATTGGTTTCGAGGTACTTGTTTTCCGGCGAAGGCAGTTCAATGTTATCTTTAGAGTCAAGCAAGAGACCCTACATTCCGGACTTCAAGCTGGCTTTCGAGTGCTTTTGCGTACATGCAGCGAGCAAGACTGTGCTCGATGAGCTGCAGAGGAACCTCGAGTTGAATGAGGAAAACATGGAGGCTTCTAGGATGACGCTTCACCGCTTTGGAAACACATCGAGCAGCAGCATATGGTATGAGTTGGCTTATTTGGAAGCGAAAGAGAAGGTGAAGAGAGGAGATAAGGTTTGGCAGTTGTCATTTGGTTCGGGATTCAAATGCAACAGCATTGTTTGGAGGTCGATGCGCCGCGTTAGGAAGCCCTCGAGGAACCCATGGCTTGACTGCATTGAACGATACCCAGTGAATCTCTAAGCTAAGCTTGGAGATGAAGGCTGGAGAGGAGGCCATGTATTATTGTATTTATCTGGTGAAAAAGATGGAGTGAATCTTATAAATCTCCCTCTTCGTTTAATTTGCTTTTGTTTTTCAAGTTACCTTTTTTTTATATTTTTTTTTATTACCGAAATTAATTAGGATATTGGCAAGCGGGGGTTCTTAAATGTAAAGTACTTAATTTGAAAGTATTTGAATGTTTATAGGCTTGCACTAGTAATTCTGCATTTCTTTATGGATATGGGAGAATGAAGGAATTGAAGAACATAGAAATAGATGAAGAAAAGAGAATCGGATTAACTAGCTTTTCAGTTGATATGATTTCTCATCTTAAGATATCTGATTACAAGTAAGTTATCCCAATTCCTATTCCAGGTAAGTAAAGATACCCAAATAATAAAATTATGGCTAACGATTCTAATACGGCCCTCTTCACAATTAACTACCAAACACTGGATTGGATTAAACTAATCCGATCCTACTACTTATCCTAGCCACCAAACAAGGCCTCAACGATAAACTGTAATGGACTTTGTTTTTGGCACGAAATCATATTATGAGCCTCTAACTTTTTGTTAGCATAAATTTAGGCCGCGCACTTGTTGCAAAACTTGTAACTAGCTATGTTATCAGTTCCCATACTCAACAAGCTTAGGCCATGCCAAAAGGACCTATTCAACCTAAGACCTCCCAGATACAGATACGTATAAAATGAAAGTTTTAAGGCCTGACCTATTCCAACACTCCCATCAGAAACCCTAATCCACCACTTAAAACGGTACCATGGCAACTAAAACTTGGCTCATCACCTTGATTCTAAGCACCATTTTTGTAGTTGGTGTAGTAAATTCAAACTATAAGGACCCCGAGAGCGAGAGACTGAGGCTGGAAGATCGACACACCATAAATTAACTGCCAACAAAGTTACCAACACCCGGAAATGCGTCAAACCATCCCCCAGCTCAAGACTACAAGCCATTGACACTGATACCCCGGTGCTAGTTGGTTGTGTCATGGGCTTGATCAACGACTTAAGCAACATGCGAAGCGTGCATAAGAGGCTGCGACATCTTAATAAACACATCCATTACAACAGATATGCTAATTCATTGAAGAATATGGTGAATCACTTTGGAAGGTTCGATAATATGTGCCAAGCTGCGCTGAGAGATGTTGATCGGACCATTGTGATGATGCTGAACCGGAAACTGGACGACATCAATCTGCTTAGTGACGATGTGATTCATAAGGTTTCTCAGCTTAATAATTGCTGCAGCTACGTAATACAAAAAATGATGTCCTAAATGTGATCATAATACTGGTTGAGAGCTCACTTTACAGAGCAGACTCACGGTTTACAGGTCTGTTGGGCTATAATTTAACACCATCCAGACCGGTCCAAGCTTGATCCTACATTAGATTGCATGTCCACCACTATAAGAAACAAATCATGCACTAATGCCTCCCGTAGTGGCAGATGAAAGTGGGCAATTTGGATTTGATTTGCAATGGAATCAACTAGGGAAATTTTTTTGAAATGTCATATGAACTTGTACTTTTTTTTTAATTTGTCATTTAAATTAAAATTTTTAGCAGTTTGTCATATTAAGTTTCAAAAATTATTAATTTGTCATCTCACATCTCTTAAGTTTTCCATTCAAAATAAACCATGTACAAGGCACATCGACTTATTTTTCAAGGTTATTTCGGACATTCCAATTCCCCATTCCGATTCCTCAAGATTATTTTGGACATTTTATGGTTATTTCAGACGTTTCAACTCCCATTTTTTTAATGAATATGATTGGCGACGTTGATTCTCAAAGCTTGTCATTAGTTAAATTCCGTGTTAATGAGCTTAATGTACCTTTTTAGTTGTTCAGATAAGTTTATCAAAGGAACGTTTTTTTTGTACTAAAAGATAAGTAGAGAACTTGTAAAGATGAAGTCAAAAGTTGAAAAGCACTGACCAAATTCAAGGCTAATCATATATTAAAATGTTATAATAATTGTTAAAAGAAAGACGTAAAAAAATGGGGTTTTAACTTTTAATAGCTGTGAAGATGCGAAGAATTGTGTCGCATTAGAAGTTACAAGAAACATTGCAAGAATTTACAAGGATGTAAGTCACTCCTTCCCAAACCGATTGGTTCTAGAGTTGGGACGCTTTTTAGCTAAAAAATCCCTATTAATTAGTTCTAAGTCCTTAGCTTGTTGGGTTGGTGGGGCGGGGGGTTTTGGTTTAGTAGTAAGACATCAATTTTTTAGATGGTCAGTTCTCAATTAAACCCCCAACTTATCATTGATACCCAAATAGGGCCTACTGTTTGGATCTGATTTTGCACACATTTGGATCATATATTATAAGATGTTAAATGAAAGAAATATTAATTAAGGATCAAGATTGATTTTTGAATACATGTTGAATCAATCTAGGTTTAGAGTTATAGTTGAGGATGACAAGACTTGGCGGTGATAGAGTTTCGACTGAGAATAATTCTGAATTTATTTAGAGAATATGTCAAGGAATTGAAATATTAAATAACTTTACAACTCATCATACTTGGCCATCACACAATTTACGCCTATAAATTTAAGGTTTTGAACGTAGAGGGCCCCTTCAACTCAAAAGGCTATACATGAAACATTCTCACAACCCTAAGAAAAACAATTTCTTTAGTTCGTTGGAACACATTCAGTTCGTTGGAACATTACTAGAGTCATCGATCTAGGAGTATCTTTAGTTTGGTTACACAACATTACTAATTCAGTTGGTTATCTATCCAAATCTCAGCGCTGCGAGAGGTGTTCCTTCCTCAGGTATAGTCGCTCAAGTGTAGAAGTCAACAACACATTTGACATCACACCACCACATCTATTCTACTTATCCAACCGACTCGTCCGGCCGAGCTCAGTCGTGAGTTGCACGCGGCATGGACAGGATGACATTAATAAACAATTTCACCCTTCTTCTTTTTCTAACAAACTGGTAAATAATATCTTTTGAATATTGTAGTTGACCCAAGACATCCTCTGGTGACTACTCGTTCTTGGACTTGAATATTTGAAAATTGTTAACAAAGACCAAAGGTCCCTTGTTTTGAAATTTAAACTGAGGAAGGGATCCTGGAAGTTTAATTAGCAAGTGGTTTAAGGTCTCTATTATAAAATATAAAAAAAAACACGTTATTTTCTCTGACTTTAGTATTAATTAAAATTAAAATTTCATGATCAACTGAGTCACGTAACCCATAGGGCCATCAAACCAGAATATGTGATGAGAATTACCAAATTCTACATATAGTACATCTTTTATGCAAATTATACATATTCTAAAGTCAAATACTTGATTAATAGCGGGTTATATTTTATCTCAAGAAAAAAATAAAAGAAGAAAATGTATTTTCAAGTTCTTGAATCTTGACCGCACAGTCGCATTGGTATTGGACATGACCATATATGTAACGCCCCGCTCTCGAAATATTTATTTTTGGGAAATAGTTCCGATGATAGGCCCAAATCAAACTCTTGTTTAATTTGCTACCATTACATATTATTCTTTAATTAAAATTCCTTAATTACTCACAAAAATCTACCACTAAATTTACTTATCGAAAACATACGTTTATTATTTTTAGTTTAACTCTCCTCTTTACTCTAATTCCCAACAAGAGGTCAAAACTCGATTAATTAACCTCGTTTAATTTATGGTTGTATCTATCATTCTGGTTAGACTGCCTACGTACCTTCGAAGGAGATCAAGCCGTTCGTAGTTCGTCCACCACTTTCTAAATCATTCAAATGACTAACATTTCTGACACTAAGTTCAAACATTTGAATCACACCACAAGCATATCAAATATGGATTCAAAATAACAAAATTAGCTTAAAAGACAAAGTCGCACCACTGCCGGCGGCGGCGGCGGTTTCCGGTGAACGGAACCTAGTTTTCCAACAAACTCCAAAATTTACCAAATTTTATACGTAGGTAGATCTCAATGAGAGGAACCACTTTTATACCTGGGACGAATTCCAATTCAGTCGGGAAACACCCGAAATTAGCATCGATCCGTGAAAAATCCTAGAATTGGGTGGTTTCGATTCAACACCAAAATGAACTCTAACGCCCCATCCAATGCATCTGATTTGTTCCTAAGGTTGAGGGAAGTGTATTGGTGGTAGTGGTTGCCTGAGTTAGCTTCAGATTTGGTGAATCTCCACCCAAACCCGCTGCACCCATCGTAAAGTTCCTCGTAAAATCGAACCTCATTTCATCTGTTTTAGGGTGAAAATGAGAGATGTATCGATTGGCCTCAAATGAAGGATCATTTTGACACCGTCCCCGTCATCAAAGGTGGCTGGAGTAGAGAGGTGGAACCGGGTTAAGTCGGCAGGTCCATTGGATTCGGTTAGGCCGGTCCCTCCGTTCTTTCTTTTTTTTTTTTCTTTTTTTTTTTTTTCCTTCTTCCTTCCTTCCTTCCTTTCTGATTGGTCCGAGTCTCTCCTCTCTTTTTTTTCTTTCTCCTTCCCTTTCCATCACAGCTACACACATGGCACTCTCTTTTCTCCAGATTTTCTGGAACCTTCCAACTTAATGTCAAAATAACTAGTTTGCCTTCAACTTTTATTGTTAATAACTTCTTCGTTGTAACTTCATTTCACAAACGGTTTTCGCCTACTCGCTCGTAGGATCATCCTCTATCCAAATATGTCAAGAAATTCGATAAAATATATGAGAATAAAATACGTCCTCATATAATTACATTAAGTCAGCTAGGTGTGTGACAGCCCGTTCCGAAAATTTTAAAACGTACGTGTGAAAAGATGATTTTGCCCCTAGTGTGATTTTTCGTTGTGTGGTTGTTTTTGGGGCTTTGTTGGCAGGTTTTGGGCCACAGACACACTCTCCCACACCCCACACCCTTTTCCCCTGCCCTGCACCCTGTCCCGAGCTCCCTCTCCCTCTCATTTCCATCCAATACGTACGGACACACTCCAAAACCACCCAAATCTTCACAGATCGAAGAAACAAAGTACATATCCATGCTCGTGAGGTTCATTGGAGTCCAACCATACCCATTTCAGGTAAGGATACCTTCGTTTTCACGTCGAACTCGGGATACCTGATTTTTGGTACTGTTCATGCACACGTAAATTCTTATGTTTTTGGGAATTTCAAGCTTGTAGGAAGCTTGGTGAGGTCCTTGGGAGGCTCGGGGTAGTTTGTTTGAAGGTTTTGGACGTCGGGATCACGAGTTTCGAGGTTGGCCAGAGTTGGGGGTATTTTCCCGGCGAGATTTCTTGGATTTTAGCACTTGAAAGTGGTATGATTTTGTTCCTCTCGTTGTAAGCTTCAATTTGGTACCAATTTTGTGAAATTTGGTTGAAAAACGAAGAAGATAGGACGATTTGAAGTTTTTCCCGATTTTCCGGCGCCGGCGACGGCGCTGGAGCCTCGCCGGAGAAGACGACGGAATATTCCTAACGCCGTTGACGGAATCCGTTAAAGTTAACGGAATATTCCTGACGGCGTTAACTGACGCCGTCAGCGTGCTAGGCACGTGCCTGCGCGTGGCCGGCGCGTGGGGGCGCATGCAGCGGTGAAATTTTTTTCTAAAATTATGGGGATGTTCCTGAGGTTGAGTAGATCACGTTGGTGTATTCATACACCCCATTTGAGTATTGTATGAGAAGTTATTTCTTAAGGTTGGTTATGTGCTTTAAAATTAACGTTTTTATAGTTATTTCGCATATAGGTGATACCTATCCCGAGGACGAGCGTGGTCACTCGAGGTAAGAGGGTTACGACCCTTCCATATACCAGTGAGTGGGCTTTTGGTTTTCCGTATATACCTATATACTTATACTTTTCCCAGAAATTGATTTAGAACGTTATTCGTTTATTTGCCATGCCTATAGTTGTCGTTTGTTTATGCATTGTTAGTTGCATATATATGTATGTATGTTTGGTGCTGCGGACGCACAGGTAAGTGCCAGGTGAGTATGATTTATGTTTACGTTCAGTAGTGATTTGAGATGCATAGAGAGCTCATAACCTGCACCCCCGGTGTTAGTGCTCCCGCTCAGAGTTGGGCACAATCCTTCACGTGATATTCACCTCCCGCACCACACGCTCAGCTTGGATCCAAGTTAGGTGCACAGTCCTGTTGTATAGACCACTTTAGGTGGTTCCGACTCGTAGGTGACCCGCGATTATTCGCCCAGCCTTCACGTGATCGTAGCACTTGAGCGTATATATATCTTACACCCAGGCTTGTCGTACATACCACTTTAGGTGGTTCCGACTCGTGTGCAGGTCTAGTTAGTGAGACAGAGATTTGAGCTCTAGATTCAGCCGTACAGGTCACGTTAGGTGACTCCGGCTGACAGATTATATAATATTGATGCGATATTACCTGAGCACTTGCATTTTACTTAATGGTCTTGGCATAGCATATTCTTGAGCATGACATATATATATATATATATATATTCTATTTTCTGGGAAGTATACAGGTTTTACGGTGAGGGGTTAGAACTTATTTATTAAATGGTTTTCGAAAAGCTTTGTTTTTGCCCACTTACGCTTTTGTTTTGCGCCCCTCCAGGTTCTAGTTGGCTAGCACATTTGGTGGCTTCCCTGAGGATTTTCCCCGGCATATCTGACAGACCACCAACAGTGTAGGACCACCTTCGGGTGTGCTTTTGTTGTGTCGCTTTCTTCCGGACTGCATTAGGCTTTTATGCTCTGAACTTAGGATTCACGCTTGCACTTGTTCGTTATTACTTTGTGTAAAGCTAGTTTTTATTTATTCGTACTATTTATATTATTATTTTATTAGCTTCCGCACTGTGCACATGGTTACGTCACTTCCACGTGACGGCCAGCATGCCCTGATTTAGATCGGGGTGTGTCAAGGTGCATTTCCGTCTTTTCCACTTAACGATAAATTTCACAACATAATTAATAATAATTTCCGAAAACAAAACTTTAACAGTTCTCAATTCAATTTTTCATATCCATTAATGGATTTATTTTCAATTTTTCTCCACATACTCATATATTTAAATTTTCAGGGTATTACATTCACCCCCTGTTAAAATAAATCTTGTCCCCGAGATTTCCACCACCTAGTTACGAAAATAAATTAGAACTATTTCCACCAATTTTTTTTGGTGAATAAAATCATAATCTCAGTCTACGATTTTATTCAAGCTCCGAAAATAAGTAAACCAACGAATAACAATCGTGATTCTTACCCACAATTTCAAATTCCCAGCCATATTCATTGGCAGAATAAATATCCCCATCAAGCCACAATTTTCATGACCAAAAATAAATTACTAGCATAATAATCACAATCACCAGTAATACTATACGTCATAAATTTTTTTTTCTTTTTCCATATACATCACCCTCAAAACAATGATCATAAACTTCAGTCATAACCATCATCGGCCAAAGAGATATAAAAAATGCAAGCCATAATCATCAGTGGCTAATTAAATATCAAAATTGCAAGCCAAAACATTATAATTGGCAAATTAAATATAAAAAATTACAACCAAAATCAGTGGAGTTCCAATCACACCCACTGGGTAGAGGAAAGAAATTTAAAACCAAATCCGCAACACCACTAACATAAAACCTCCTTCTATGATTTCCTTCATTTCCTCAATTAAACTAAATTACGCATGGTAAATTTAAAAACCTTTTTTTTTTTCCTTTCAATTGTTTCTCTTTTAAATTGCTTCAAAGTGCAGCCACAGATCGAATAAATGAGTGACTCGTACATCCAAAGTACTATTCACATTCCATCAGCCAAAGGAGAAAAATTTAAATATATTACAACTCTATTGGCCAACAAACTAAACCTTATTAATCACACAGCCACGAGAATATGTGCTTGTTATCAATTTTGTTCGCAATATCAAATCCAACAATAACCACCCATAACTATGGCAACCAAACCAATCAAATTTGTAATTATAACTTTCCCCAACAATTCTTTTCATCAACATAAAAACTCTACTGGCAAAACGTTTATATTAAATGAACTCGAAATCTCATTCCATATTTTCATTCATGTCCACCAATAATAAATGAAGAAATCTTTATGATTTTTTTTCATCATTTCAAATATAATGATCAACCATAACCACAGTTTATAATTTTATTCTCATTCGATAAATCATCATGACTTTAATAAATACTAAAATTTTCAACCATAATTATCATTGGCCAAAAGATTTAAAATTTCTACCCATACTTATCATTGTCAAAATAATAATTTCACCACCATTTTCTTTTTATCTCAATCAGTGACTAGTAGGCTGGAAAAGATTGTAATATACCTAGCCAATACACATCACACATTTTTATCACTTCAATAATTCATCCTCACAGCCCACACTTGGAACTTCTTCCTGTAAACATTGGGTCTTTGTGCCCATTCAACCATTCCTTCACTCTTCACGGGTCATTTCGCCAAATTCATCGTTCACAAGGCCACTTTACCCAATCATACATCCTCGAGCTCTTTTTGCCCACATCACACATCCTCGGGCTCTTTCTGCCCACATCACACATCCTCGGGCTCTTTTTACCCGTATAACACATCCTCGAGCTCTTTTTACCCGTATAACACATCCTCGGGCTCTTTCTACATTTATAAGATTAAGCTCAATTTCATTTGTTAACATAGTTGATTATTTGCGGTTTAATAAGTTCACATTTAGAGCATAAACTTTTAGTTCTAACTAAGTACACCAAAATTTGAGACATGATATTTAAAATTTGAAGGGTTAACCAATAAAACCCCAGAAAGCTCTAAATAGTAAATCTACACCCTCAACCATAAATGATGTAAATAAAAATGAGTATAAAGCTAAAGAAAATTGAGTAGAAGTGAGAGCTTGTCAAAGTTTAAAAGAAAAAAACATATCTTGTTTTGAGAAGAATTCGGGAAAAGCGTATTCAAAGTGAGTGTTCCTAACGGCTTTCTACGTATGCATGAGTGAGTGTTAATCGTTGATTAGTTTGAAACTCATGACTTTCTTAAACGTACTTTACCTAACTACAGTGTAGTGATAGGTGTCCATTATTTAAATGGATTGAGTGCATTGACAGTTTGTTTTAATCTGTGGGCAGGCAACGTGCTACACGCAGTGGCAGATATCGATAATTAGATATTGCCATGTGGTCTAAGCCGCGGCAAATTATCCTACTCGCTACCAAGACCGATGATGATTAGTGAACGCGGCCTTCTAATTAGTACTAATAAAAAATTAATCATTACATATGAACTCTTAATTTGTTATTAGCTTATCCGTGCATGTACTTGTAACATAAAATCACTGATACAGGAAGAGTTCATATAATTCCAATTAATTTAGTAGACTCAAATCTCAAATTAGCTATACGTGCATTGACCTAATTTGATCACAAACACCCACACATGCATCGTCAACTTGTATCCATGGGAACACAAGGAAGTCAAACCAGTGTTATGCTAACTAATCCCATATAAAATTAGCTATAGTCTCCTAGTTCCCATTAGTTATTTGTTTTTTTTTTTTTCCTAAAATAATTAGAAATGAAAAATAATGGCAACAGTACCCGAAGTCAAGTGGTTAAGAGTAGTATCTCCAGATTAAGATTATGTGTAGTAATTCTTCATTTCGTGGTTATAATTCCTCATTCTCCAATACTACTTGTATCATAAACAATACCGTAAATTAGCATACCAAATTATTATTTGCTTGTGAGCTAACACTAAGTGGTGGTTGCTAGAGAGAATTAACTTGGATAAGATTACTTGTTATATTAGAGATATATTTGAAAGAATAAATAAATGACAACTTCCATACTTTGTAAGTTGAAAGTTACTCATAAAGAAAAATTATTCCTGCTAGTCCTAGCAAAAATAGTAGAATTATATTAAGGGATAACTTTTCTTCTATTGAGTACCTTCAACTTGGACAAAATAAGCGCATTGTCATTAATTTTTTCCTTCAAAATATGTTTAAGATAGTATATTATCTTAGTCAAGTCAATCCTCCCTAACAAATGTCATCTAAATGTCTTGTAGCATCGTTACTATTCCAGCTTACACGAACAAAAAAGAAATGAAACCGAGCTTATAATCATTAACTCAAGTGGTAGAATTTAGTTGAATTCACAAATTAAAAAGTAGGTGTTTAACCATTGAGTACCTTTTTTGAAAAGAAAAAAAATCATATTTTAAATTATTTTAATTTATAAATAAGAAATTTAAACTCAAATACAGAGAACAGTTACACCGCTTTGACAACTAATCTAGCTCAGATATGCAACTAGGAACTTTTAATAGAGCAAAAATCATTTATTCATAATTGAGACAAAGCTAGAGATGAAACTTTACCCACTTGGATTTGATGATACAGATATAAAATAACATAGATATATTGAAATGGACTAAAAGTACTGAATCTACACCAACAACATTTTATAATTAATATTGATCCTAGCTAGTATACAAGGTTAGTTGAGGAAAAGGTCAGCGTTTATCTCTATAAATAGGCCTCATTTCTCAAGTCCATAACACATGCTTAATATCTATTACAAAGTTTTCATACATACCTTTCCTCTAGCCACCTTGTTGTTGTCCTACTTAGCTAGCTATACCAAATTTACGAAATGGCTGCTGCCAACACCCACCACCTTCATTCAGTATCAAAAGTAGGGATTATAGGGGCAGGTATTAGCGGAATCGCCGCCGCTAAACAGCTTTCAGGTCATAGTCCGGTGGTCTTTGAGGCCACTGATTCCATTGGGGGTGTTTGGAAACATTGTTCTTACAATTCTACCAAACTCCAAACCCCTCGTTGCGATTTCGAGTTTTCTGACTACCCGTGGGCTGAGAGAGACAATTCATCTTTCCCTTCTCATGTAGAGGTATTGGAGTACTTGCATGGCTATGCCACACACTTTGACCTATTGAAATATGTCAACTTTGAGTCCAAAGTGGTGGAACTACGTTATGTTGGTGGTATTGGTCATCAAACCACCACCCAATTTCCCGGGATTTCGAACTCTGGGGAGTATGGGAACCTTTTGAATGGTGATCCTGTTTGGGAGGTCGCTGTTCAGATGTCCAGCAATCCAAACAACGTTCAGGTTGTTTTTTCTAAAAATTGAGTTTTACATGTCTTTTAATGCATGCTTCTTGTTATTTCTGATAAATTTTGCATTCCTAATTCTAACTTTATTCATATAAACTTGTATATTAATAGTTACTGATAAATCCTGTACAACCATAAAGTATATTTATTGATCACATCTCTCACATATACAACAAGATATACATCTAAAGTTTTACATACAATCATCAATATAAACACATTTTGGAAAGATTCGTCTCTCAAATTTGACCAAAAAATTACGTAAAAATTTTAATTAAATTTTGGTAATATATGTGGGTTATTAACTAATTGTCCCTACCTTATTTTGGACCTAGCAGTGGTATGCATTCGAGTTCATAGTAGTTTGCATTGGAAAATATGGAGACATACCAAGAATGCCGAATTTCCCGCGCAACAAAGGTCAAGAAGAATTTCAAGGCAAAGTCTTGCACTCCATGGATTACTCTAAGCTTGACCAACAAGCAGCTCGCGAGCTCCTCAAAGGCAAGAAGGTTGCAGTTATTGGCTACAAGAAGTCAGCTATTGATATGGCAATTGAGTGCGCAGAGGCAAACCAAGGTATTTACAAAATATTAAAATCTGATCCTACATCCTAATCATATTATTAATTCTAAAGACATTACAAAATGGAATGTACTATTTACACACTCTTTTTTACTTCATACACATCGTGTTAATTTATGATCATTAGATCGACTGAATTAAAAAATATCATAACATAAATTAATAAAAAGTATGTAAGAAATAAACACAACCGTACAAAATTAATTATCAATATTGAAGCAAAAAAAAATCCAATATTTTGTTATCTCAGTAGCCACCTAATGAGACAGATATGGTCAACCTGGTGGGAACTGTTAGTCGGAAAAGTAGCATGAGCAACGTAGATTAGGCATTAAACTCAGTTCAGTTGACCACTTTACCAATTATAGCTTGCTTTGAGGCTTTAGCGCCTACTTTATTGGCCTTATCCATAATTGGCATCAATTTGTAGCACACCATGATCACTTTAGATAAAATAAAATGAACACTAATGAAAAAGATTTTAAAACTTTGAGTTTTAATGATAAGGACAAAATAAAGGGTAAAATAAATAATATCATGATTGACTTTTTAGTGTAAAAATATGGTTTTTCGTTAAAACTCCTTAAAACAAAATCATTTGTAACAAATGATCCCCGGGTTCTTTAATTTTGTTTTTCTATTAAAAAATACGATAGAAATTTGAGATATCTATTAACATTTAAAAGAGAAATATCCCTAAATTAAGAGTTAGTTATTTATTTTTTTTTCTTCCGATTGAATGCTCTAAATCATTCAAACATAAATTGACAGTTTTGGTGTGCTTTATTTTTTATTGTGGTGAATTCAAGGTCCCGATGGGCAGGCATGCACAATGGTGATAAGGACTCTACATTGGACAGTTCCATCTTATTGGATTTGGGGACTTCCATTTTTCCTGTTTTTTTCAACAAGGTCATCTCAGTTCCTCCATGAAAGGCCAAACCAGAACTTATTCCGAGCCTTGTTTTGCCTTCTTTCATCACCTATGGTAAAAATACATATTTCTTAACGCATTCATTTTACCCTAATCGTTAGTACTCTATATGCTTTGTTAGCTATTTTTTACTAACTATTATTTTGCTTTTTTTTTTTTTCTTTTTTTTTTTTTAACCAGAGGATGGCAATTTCCAAGTTCATAGAATCATACTTAAAGTGGAAGCTTCCCCTTGTGAAGTATGGACTAAAGCCAGATCATCCATTTTTGGAGGATTATGCTTCTTGCCAGATGGCTATTTTGCCGGAGAATTTCTTCGCTGAGGCGGACAAGGGCAAAATATTGTTCAAAAAGTCACCAAAGTGGTGGTTTTGGAGCGGAGGAATTGAATGTGAAGACAACACCAAATTGGAGGCCGATGTTGTGCTTCTTGCAACTGGCTATGAGGGAAAGCAGAAACTCCAGTCTATATTGCCCGAGCCTTTCCGCAGTCTCATGGTTGACTCCTCTGGAACTATGCCCTTGTATCGGTAAACCCTAATTACTGTCAAATATTTGACGTTTTATGTCTTCATACTGCCAATATGACACAAAACTCATTTACTAATAGTTTAAATTGTACTGTTATGTCGTCATATTACCAAACTGACATGAACACATTGAGAGTCTAATTATTGATTAATAACAAGTGGTAGCGTGTACATATATATATATATATATATATATATATATATCCTTAAATATATATAATTAACTTAAATATAATGATTGAACATGAATGTTATTTCAGGGGTACGATCCATCCACTGATTCCCAACATGGCATTCGTGGGATTCATAGAGAGTGTTTCTAACCTGCACACAGCAGAGTTGAGATGCAAATGGTTAGGAAGATTGGTTGACAACGAATTCAAGCTTCCGACTGTCCAAAAAATGCTTGAACAGATAGGCAGAGAGATGGAAGTGATGAAGAAGACGACCCGATTTTACAAGAGGCACTGCATTTCAACTTTCAGTATCAACCACAGCGACGACATTTGTGAAGAGATGGGATGGAAATCTTGGAGGAAAAGTAACTGGCTTTCAGAAGCTTTTAGCCCCTATAACAGCCGAGACTACAAAGAAGTTGACTATTGAACCCAAACATGTACTTTTGCGCTACAAAAAATGAGCGAATTCGAAGCTTCGAAGCTTGTTCTGGAGTGCCTATTAGCTCCCTATCAAGTCTTATTACGTAATTAACCTAGTTTTTAGGCTCTTAAGCGCCCCATATGTTGATTTAAGCATTTCTTTTTCATATTATTCATAAGCTGTGTTTAGCTGCTTGATCAATAAAATAACAAAATTATGCTTTTGTTATTATATTGTTATATACAAATCTCATATATCAGTGGCTCACATAGTGGAGAAAAACTTGTGTAGAGTTTTGCTTACCACTGGATTTTGTTGAGTGACACTACTATCCAATCAAAACTCGCCATATATAGAAAGTCTTGAATATAACTTTTATTTTTTTATATTTAAAACTCTCCTAACTATTGTTACTTCGTACTACGGTCTATTGGTAATCCTTTTCACTTGTAACTAATAGGTCTTAGATTCAATTCTTACCAAAAACGAATTTGAACAACATTATTGCTAACTCGAGGCTAAGCCCAACAAAAAAAAAAAAGCCTCATAACTATTTTTCCTAGAGTTCCAGACAAATTTTTCTCCACAGAGTGGGGCCCATGGAAACCAAATCTTCTAATTAATATATATATATATATATATATATTTATATTTTATTATTATTAAGGGTAGTTTCGAACTCGTAATGCATAGGTTGAAACCCACCACTCTATTCATTAAGACACAGAACCACATGCAAATCTTCTAAAATATATTATATGAAGCAATAGCCCTGAAACTTGCAAAGATTGAAGATTTAATTGAGGAAAGATGTGTAAAAGTTTCCAATATATCAAAAGCCCAGCAAAGGGATAAAAGGCACAGTCCTTTCTTCCTCCATTGTCTTCCTCTATGGCCTGCCTAATATATATATTTTTGGCAAGCCTTTATTATATACTCAAAGATGAAAAAAAAACTAAAAAGAGAAAGAAACTATTTAAAGAATTAATAAACAAAAAAGAGAGCCAAAGATTTGATTAACAAAAACACATCAATCCTTGTGCATGCTCAGGCTAGCCACTCCGCATCAATACCTTCAATTTCTCCAATGTCCATGCTGCAAGTAAATGAAATTAGTAAAACTTATCAAATTGTCTTGTTTAATAGTACGGCCATGCAATAATATGATCCTCCTTAAGTAACAACCAATATTTCAAAGAAGTGAATTGAATTCCTCTGGTTCAGTCAAACTAATGCAGTCATTAGTAGAAAAAGCTTGTGACTAGCTGACATAGGCATGTAGACTTAGAAACAAAAATTCCATTGGGCTAAGGCTCAAGTTTGATAATTTTGCGTCCTTAGGGTTTATCACTCGATTTTTTATATACAACAATATTTAAATTACGGATGAATAAATAAATTAATATCAAGCTTGTTGTTTATAAACTTTAGGCTAAACTCTTTTTCCTCATAACTAAGTAACAAAATTTAGACAATTTCTCACTCAAACTTAAGGAGGCAAAAGAAAAGAAGAAAACACAAACTTATTGATTGCATTTAAAATCCTCTGACGAAGAGTGTTGCTTTGTACTCGATTGTATAATCTTTATGATGAGGAGAAATACGGAATTGGGAGATTGAAATGTCCCGAAACTGGTTGTACACTGTTACAGTCAAATTGAACTCCCACAGCTCTCAACAAAGCTTTTGGCCAGAAAAAAACCTCTCAATTGATCAAGCTGACTAAAAAACGAAAAAAGAGACGCTGATGGGACAACAGAAACTGTGGCAACAGCACTTTCTCTTGGCCTCCCACGTATTTTAATGGCCAGCTCTACGAATGACAACAAATAATGTGGCAATTGGTTCGGTCCAAAAAAAATCCAATTACTAATTTTCAGAAAAATCCAAAACGAAACAGATTCTAATCAAGCAATCAATCACTCAAAATATTTTCAATTCGGCAGAAAAAATAAATTAAAAAATTGGAGATGAAAAGATAAAAAACAGTTTCTGAGTTTGCCAAGATAATTTGTTGGTTCTTACCAAGGCAGGGAAGGATCTTGAAAATAATCGTCTGAGTAGCAATCATTCAAATGATCATTCTGAAAACCGCTTTCATTTGCGTTCAACCAGGCTGGAAATTCCATGACTTCATCAAACGGATGGTGGTATCCATCGTCACCGTCCTCATCCTTCACTTGCGGGCCCCCACCGAGCTCCATGGCCTTCAAGAACTTAAACCACCATGCTGACGTGACCAAGTTCATGGTGTCGTTCCACTCCATCTGGTGCTGCTCTCCTATCGATCTGATCTGTGCCATCTCTTTGTCGTCCATTGCTGCATGCATGCCATCTCCGCCAGTGATTGTGATAACCCCGGCCGAGTCAACAGCATCTGCCACCGCAGGAGCATCTTCCGCTTCAATATGGGAAGAGAAAGAAGCTCCTGCAGCTGAGGTCAGAATTTCAGGATCGGAAGTGGTAGCAGAGAGAGTGGGGGAAGAAGATGACGAGGGAGATGAGGTGGAGGCGGAGTAAATTGACGGGCTGTTGGTGTGGTGGTAAAGGGTTGTGTTTATGTTGTTGAAATCTTGGAAGTTGAGGTTGAGGCCAAGGGTTTGGTTTGGAAGTGTGAAATCAAAATTTTCATAAGGTGGTGGAGGTGCAATTGTGGAAGGAGTCCAAGAATAAGGATTTGAATATTGATATGGATTTGGATATTGGTAAGAAAAATCAGAAGAGAAGGGCGGAGTTTCCTGGTAATTCGACGCGCTTGACGAGTAGATTCGAGGGTTCCTCCTCGATTTGATCCTCGCTTCTTGTTCTAAGCGAGGTCGAGGGGTTTGTGGCTCAAGTGGCTGTTGCTCCTGAGGTTGTTGGTCTTGTTGTTTCTGTTGTTCAGTGGCTTGTTTCATAGCTGCCCTATGAAACTTGAGGGCAGTGACAATCTCTCTCCTAGCCTCAGCCATGTTCAAAAGCCTCTCTTGGTAGGGCCTGCTGGTGTGGAGTCTCCTCCTCACTTGTTTTTTGTGTTGTTGAGGCTGGTGGGGTTGTTGGGTGTGTTGCCGGGTTTCGCTAAAATTATCATCTCCAAACTTGACAGTGGTTTGACTTGGGATACCGTCACAGTTCAGGACGATGTCCTTATTGGGGTTCATGGTGGATCTTGAAGAGGTGAGTTGTTTCACTAGGCTACGGATGTAAGCACCGGAGAGATGATGAGGCTCCTCTTTGAGCTTACTGAGTTTATCTAATTCCATTAATTGTCTGGTTTTCTGGTTTGAGGATCGACTCAGCTGCCTCATCCCTCTCACAAATTTTAGCTGTAAATAGTGGGAAATGTAGAAGGAGGTGGGTGGGTTGAGAGAATCATGGGGTTTTTCCTAAATTCTGAAGAACAAAGTACACACTGTGCAGATAAGCACAGGTTGATCCGGAGAAGTCCGAAGGAGCTATAAATAGCGGAGGACAGTCTAGGGTTTTTAAATTTTCTTGGATTTTTCTGTGATTTGGTAAACCTCTCATTTGTTACAGTTTCATTAAATTTGCTTTAAATGGGCAGTTAGAAAAGTTGGCCTTGATAAAAGTTTTCAATTTTTTTTTTTTTTCAATTGTAATTACCACCAAAGATTCATGTAAATTAGTTTGGTGATATTAGAGAGGTTATTTACTTGAATTGTATTATGTAATTATTTGAGGTGGCGATTCATGGTTATTTTCCTTTTTTAAAACTTTTAAAAGATTAATCATCAACCGTTACAAAATATGATGTATAAAATATGGTTCTCCACATTTTCTTAATTAGTCTCTCCTTTTTATTAGCTTAATTTTAGATTGATTAATCAACTTTTTAGACCAAATTTACAAATTATGTGTGTAACAAATAAGATATAAACATGTTAATCAATAATAATCAATCAACTATTACTGTTACATCCCAGTCCCGACTCCGCCGTAGCACGATATTGTCCGCTTTAGGCCCTAGCCACGCCCTCACGGTTTTGTTTCTGAGAACTCACGAGCAACTTCCCAGTGAGAGGCACATCACTCCTCTCTGTTGGTCGACGTGGGATGTTACAATCCACCCCCCTTAGGGGCCCAACGTCCTCGTCGGCACACTCACACCACGGCAGAGTGGCTCTGATACCATTATGACACATCCCAGTCCCGACTCCGCCGTAGCACAATATTGTCCGTTTTGGGCCCCAGCCACGCCCTCACGGTTTTGTTTTTAGGAACTCACGAGCAACTTCCCAATGGCTCACCCATCCTAGGATTGCTCTCGCCCGAACTCACTTAACTTGGGAGTTCCGATGGAACCCGAAGCCAGTAAATTCCCAAAAGGCCTCGTGCTATAGGGAGGTGGGCATGTACATATAAGGCACATCACCCCCCCTCTCTGTTGATCAATGTCAGATGTTACAATTACGTCATATAATTTATAAAATATAATTTAATAGATGATCTCCTTCAGATTATCCAATTAACTACTTTCTATTCCCTGCAGAACATTCTTTCAGAAAAAAAGTTCCTTTTACCACTAAAGATGGGAAAAATACTAAACTCGAAGTCCCCATGTTCGTCTTAATAATTAAGCTTTCTTTATTTCCAAAAATAATTGTTTATATAATGCAAGATGGATGTTTTGAAATCTTCAGTTGTATATTCTTTTATATATATTTCTCTCGTTAAGTAACGTAACATAAATAAAGATATGGACAATAAAGAATAAACAAAAAATTACAAGGCACACTGCTCTACCACTAAGTAATTTATGAATCTTAGCTCAAGTGACATGAAATGAAAAGACAAAGATACAAAACCTACATCCGAATCATCGCATAATTTAGGGAAATGAGAATAATAAGCATGCTGGATCTCATTAAATCAACATTAACATAGAATTAAACCTATTTCAAATTATGGTAAGTAGATGGAAGCCTAACAGAACAAATTCTAGTGCGAAAGCTAAGGCCATATATATAATTTCGACCATACCGTTCTGCAGCGATTTTTGCCGTGCACAACTTGGACATTATTCAACATATAGCCTCGATCACTCGAAAATATTTAATTTTCTCAAATTGATTCGTGGGAAGTTTGGAAGATTGTCCATGAAAATGATAACAGATGGAGCTGGCATGCATGCAACACCAGGACATAAATTCACACAATATATATGCAAGCCACAGCCCAGAGACACCTCCCTAACAATTGTTGTATAACGTGTGCAAATAAATAATCCATAGCAGGAAATCAGAAAAATGAAGGAAAACAAAAAAGAGAGAAAAGAGAACACAAATTCAATTGACATCAATATGTTTCGTTTATACTATGTTTGGACGAGAGATTTAAAGTTTTAAGAAACTTTAATCTCAAATGGTAAAAATGCACTACAAAAAGAATCTGAAAGAACTACTCAAACACTACAAACGTACTACTAAATCAACTAAAAATTTATTGTAAAGACACTAAACTAATGAGTTTCTGAATGACACTTCCCAGATAGTCATTTTTGGAATCTCCATATAATTTTTATAATGCATTCCTAACAAATTTAACCTAAATTTCATAGAATTTCAAAGTCCCTCGTCCAAACGCACCTTGTTTCTTTGATGATCATTGGTAATGTAATTTGCTAGTAATTAACTCAAGACATAGAGGACATTTCAGGCATAAAACAATTCAATGGTGTTCTAGTATCTTGTCTGCAAGTAAAACGGGACCGTGCTCTAAAAACGTCAGCAGAAGCCAACACAAAGACTGACAGAAGAATCTCCATTACTGTTGTAACCTTCATATATATTACAAAATTTCTGGTTTTTGGTGGAGAAAGGAAACCATCCAAATTTTCTGTTTTAAACAAGTTGTTCAACTTGATTTGAATCTGTTGATGAAACAAAGAACTTGGACCTTTTGGCATTTGCAAAGCCATGCCACATCATGTTCAAGACAGAAATGCTCCATACCTCCCTCTCTCTAAACCTTCTCTCAAATTATTCGTTTTTTTTTTTTTTTTCACTTTGTTACTGCACTTTCTAATCAACTTTCTCACTGTCATTCTTTACTTTAATTGGTGGTTACAGAGGCATGGCTTCTTTGTCTCATATAAGACTTTACCAGAAGCCGTTACAACGGGGAAAATAATTAATATTGCACATCTTTTTTCTTTACTCATTGGATTAAACAAAGTAAAGGATAACTAATGACCAAAATTAAGAAGGATATGTACAAAGCGTGCCAAAATCACTTCGAATGACAATGAAAACAAAGTATGAAAGAAACTTACTTACACCTAAGATGTCATGGCGACATTGATATTTCAGGATATCTCAATCGCATGAAAGTTATTCTCAACAAATCAACAATCTTAGATCTTTACAAAATCCTTACACTGACAATGTTTGCTTTTAACACTATGCTATAGACTGAATTATATATGTTAAATCAATCCATAAAGAGAGGGAAGACATCCTCATATCTGTTTGTTGGAGGACTTTTAGGTACATTTTTGGGCGTCAACACTGTTCAAACAGTCCCTTCAATTATTTCACTATGTCAGAACTGTCTAGCAGCCATAGACTATATGCATGAGAGCAACTCCACTATATTCAATAGCTCGATGGACAGGATGAATTTCTTACCCAATTGCCCTAGCTGCTTGCTCCAGCCCATGAGGGCGATTGGATTAAGGGGGGCCCGAGTGCCTGAGGCCGGATGATGCAAGGGTGACGTCAGCCACGTTATTAAAAAAAAATTGCGTCAGGCACGTGTCGCACACTTAAGCGTGGGGTTGCGTCACCAACAGCTTTTCAGTCGATGGGGCCCACGATCCAGAGGTATGAAATGCTACCGTTTATGGGGGCACATGGCACATTCTCGTCCGTTGGATTTCAACGGATAAATTTTTTGGACCGTTGGATTTCCAACGGCAAACAAAAATTCAAACCTCCCCCCAACGGCTAGATGATGTGGCACAATATCATTCGTTGGATTTCAGATCAACAGTCCACATTATTCGCCTTTAAAAATAAGAAAAAAAGGAAAAAGAATTAGATATATTACTGTTGTGCCACGTGGCACAATCTGGAGGGTTGAATTTAAAAAAAAAAAAATACTTTTCTATAAATACCTTCTCATTATCTTTTACCTTACACCACAATTTCATATTTTCTCAAATACTTTCAACCACATTCCAATCTTTCTCTCGAAGATTCAATCCAATTGGTTTCCAACAAAAGGACTAATGATGTAGGTATGAATTGGATGCTTATTAAAGCTGGGTTGAAGTTACTCATGATTCAATTACGGGTAATGAGATGCAGTTGTGAGAAATGAGGAGTCTTATTCATATTCTTTTTCTTGAGAAAATTGGTGGGAAAAGAACCAAAGAATCGATGTACAGTCATTGGAGAATAAATACTCAGCCAATCGTTTAGTCATTGGAGAGATGCCTTGGCACAAACTAGTAGTAATATTCGAAGTAGGGAAAATTTCACGAATCAGGTAACAATATATTATTTATTTGTTTGTACTATATCCAAATTTACATTAGCTACTTTGATTATAATTATTTCTTCTCCCACATTGTGTAGACACTTCAAGCACAAGCTTGGTATAATGCCAAAACCAAAACCAAAAACAAAAACAAATCATTCACCCGGTGAGAATGTTGGAATATTGTCAAAGATTGTCCTAAATTCAAAGTTGTGATTGTCGGTCCAGAAGTTGTCATGAATAGCACCCCTCTACACTCTACGCCCGATCATCACTCGCATGTTCATGAAAGCGACACAAAACAAGTGCCGGCAGCGACCCCTAAACAAAGGTCGGGGTCGACCCGTTATCTAATTAGGCCTTAAGGTAAGAAGGCATCAAAGAAAAAATGGAGTGCTTCCAAGAATGATTATGCAAAATATATGGAAGAACTTGCTCGCCAAGGTGAATTGACTTTGGCGCAGGAAATGGCTAAATTTAAGGCTGATAAGGTTAGAGATGAGTCAAAGCTACAGCTGCTAAGAGATTATTTCAAGCTAATGAGAGAGAAAGATAGCTACTTAGGCAAGAAAGGGAAGAGCTTAAAGAAGAAAGAAGGGCTTAACAAGATCGTGACATTATGAAGGAGCCTGTAGAGGTGATGTCTTTGAATTCTAAATATTTTTGGAATTCGGAGAAAGCAGACATTATGCGAAGGAGGTGTGCAAGAAAAGCGAGAGCAAGAAAAGATGGTCCTAGCATCACAAATTGGTTAGGTGATGATTTTCCATTCACGAGGGATTAGGGAATTTGTTTTTAATCAGAGCCCATAATTTTCCAATCACTTTGAGTTGTAATTTCTTATTTATTGAATAGAGTACTTTATGTTGTTTTCAATTTATTGAATTTAGTACTTTATTTAAACTAAGAGTATATTTATTGAATAGAGTACTTTATTTAAACTAACAGTGCATACAATCGATGCTTCCAATCATCCCAGGTAAACCTCGCATCTCGCCCTTCTTCAAAAGCATTTGCAAGTCCATCTTAGTAGGTCTCCAGAGGTACTTTGTGGTGTAGATGATTCAATTGCAAAGCAAAACCTCATAAGGAACTCAAGAATGGTTGATTTCCCCATCCTTGCTATCTCATCCACTTGGTCTGCAGATGCTCCATATGCAAACATCCGCAAAGTAGCAGTAATTTTTTGCTCATGAAGGAGACCCATAACACCAAAAGCATCATTTTTTTGCACAAAGTAAGAATCATGGTTGTAAACAACAATCATGATTTTGTTGAACAAATGTCGTTCCATTCTAAAATGATGTCTAAAGTACGTATCAAGGAATGCACTGCTACGGACAAAATAATCATCCAAGAGATCCGTATCTCGTTGTTGCCTACTTATATCAATGTTTGCAGAATGGCTAGGCCTGGAGATTTGAACCACAACTTGGATAACTCGACGGGAATGTGAGGCTCTTTGGCTTCTTGTTTCGTCATCTCTCCTTCTACGTTCCTCATCCTCTTCATCTTCCATTTCATTTTCACCCACCTGGAGATTGAACATTTCTTCCCCTTGCTTAAACAATTATTGCTCTTGCTCATCGATTTCCCACAACATCCTTGAAGAAGACATTGTAAAAAGGAAGCAGAAACTATGAATAATGATAGAGATTTTGATTTTGGTGTGTGATTTCTTAGGATGGATGGTGGGTTATATGGAGGAAAAAGAAAGGATTAGGTTATAGATAATAATGTCATGTGGCATGCCGTCATTTAAAAATCTGATCGAAATCTATCCTCAAAGATTGTAAACAAATTGTGACACGTGGCACGACATGATTAGTTAAAAATCTTATTGGAAATATATCATCAACGATTTTGAAAAGGTAACGACACGTGGCATGATGGCATTGGATAAAAATCTTACCAAAAATTGTCATTTCGGATAATAACATGTGACGCAACGAGAACGATTAAAAATCTTATCCGAAATTAAAAATAAAATTATTTTGTATTATTTTATAAAATAAAAAATACTAATATTTAATTGCCTATTGTCATGGCTATTCAGTTAGGAGTGGAGATGCAAAAGACAATTACTGTTCATTAAGGCAATTACTGTTCACCGGAGGGGATTCAATAGGAAGTTACCCTAGGGGACCTTTGATATGCTGGAGCTACTCTGAAGAGCAACAATGTAAACAGATGGGTGTGGCAGCATTTTTTCATCTACGTTAAGAGTGAAAACCAATTGAAAATCTGCATAATGTTTTAAAATCAGCTAAAATTTCTTCCTTCAATCAACTTATCTTAGTTACCGTACACAGCCACTAAAATTCTAATGTATACCATCACTAATCGAAGGGGTCCCTCATATATTAATTGGAAAAGCTATTTTTGAGTAGTACAAATGGTTCAGTTGATCAAACAGATTTGACAAGCTTCTGACTAGCTAGCAAAACTATACATCAAAGAAATCCCAGCAAAACTAGAATTATCCACCTAATTTAATTAAAGTCATCCCAAGTACAAATTATGCCGGAGGATAAAACTGATCTCCACACAAAGTGTTTTCATGATTGGAACATATCAAGTCTTGCCATGAAAATAAATCTAAAATGAGCTACGCAAGCACTCACGTCACTGAAAATAACCATTCCAACACCAAAAATTGTGCTAGTTTACCATTTTTCTGAACAAAGTAGAACATTTTGAATAAGTAAAACCCTATAACTTTTAACAAAATATAAATATAGCCCTTCAAACTAAATACAATCTTGGAGCAAATACTTCAGCAGATGATTAATTCACAAACATGAGAAGGATTAACAATATTTGTTTTGGTAAAAAAGATACGCATGATACAGATAGATCAGCAAACTATATCAGAAGGTAACTTGGAAGAACAACATAGATGATTTACAAGTGTAAAAGGACATGAAGGGCATAAAATATTCGGAATAATAATAATAAATGCATAATATATAAGAACGTAAGAAAGTGGGATATAGAGAGAAAGAGAAACAGACCTCTTCTTTTTCTGCGGTGTTCTGTGGATAACATCAAAGTTGAATGGATGGATGCATGTGGGCTTTTGATTACTTGATGAGTTTTCTTTTTCCTGATAAAATCAAAAAACAAGCAGCCAGCTTCCACCAATCCCCTCGCTTAGCAGCAGGTGCAGGTGTCTTCAAGATAAAATCACAAAACAGATGACTTTTGACGAATCACATTCACCCACCAAAACCCTAACCAACCGCCTCACCTCTCTCTCTCTCTCTCTCTCTCTCTGGGGATTCCATTCACATTTCACATTTCACATTTCACACCGCTGTGTTTGTGAGAGAAAATAAAACTTCTTATCTCTTGAGAGTCAAATAGTAACATCAGCTCGAGTTTTTATATAACTCTTTTACACCAAAAAGAGCTCGCACTTGTGCAATCCATTCTTACCCACTAGTAGCTCAGTCTTGTTGTCTGCCCTCACTGCAGTCACTGCATCAAAGGCTTTTGATTTGCAGGCCCTGCTGGTCGTGCCCTTTTTCTCTGCCCTCTCATTATCCCATAACAAAGATATATTTCCCCAAATCTGAATTAGGGTTGCAGGCTGCATGCTGGACTTCACTAAACTATAGTACTGCCTTGTAGTATTAAATAAGGACCTAACTCTTATTGGAAATGAACCCCAAATTATTATAATTTCTAAGAGAAATCTATTTGTACATGTAACTTGGTAAAAACACTGTAAGGAAAATGTCAGTGTCACAATCAACTTGCAGTGACGGAATTAGGTTTTTAATACGGGTTGGGCTGGGCTAGAAGATAGGAAAATTTTTGTAGTACCATATCACCATCCTGTAATTTTGTGATTGAAAATTTCGTACTCAGTACTTTGGCTTACTGTTTACTGACAGTTTTATTGATTTTTAAATAAAATTTTTAAGCTCAATTCTTATAAATAACAAGTAAGGTATCAAATTACTGTAACTGGCTCATTAATTGGTTTTGCCCAATCTTCTACAACATAATGCAACTGTATATTATGTTAAAAGAAATTAAGAATTAAACCAAACTTTACATAAGAAAATGTCAACCAAAATGTTAGGGAGAGTTACAATTGATCCAAGCCATAAACTAGTTCCGTCTTTGAACACCCATATGAGTATACACAAGCGACGCGTTACATAAGTAATCTTCAATCTTTGATCACTCACATGTGCATAACCGATGTACGAATTACAGAATGAGCAATTGGACTGCAATGGATCCAATTGACAAACAATACTAACATTGTTCGTATAATATACACAAATTTTTTTTAAAGTAACAAAGTCATTTCAAATTCTTGTTTAAGAAACAAGAATGTAGTAAATCGTAGCTAAAATCGTGAAGAATTCTTACTCTTTTCTTCCTTCAATATCAATTGCATCAAATTGAACAAAACAAATAAATCTCTTTTATTGCCAACTAGTATGTCTAAAATTTACAATGTTTTCAGTACTTATTTCCCCATTTCCACGAAGAACGGTTGGAACCGTGGAGGTGCACAACGCAATACGGAAATTGTTCTCAGCTTAAACAACTGTGGGACCGCCTGTGAACACTGACGGGTATGATGTGACGGGTCTTAATCAAACGGCCATGTGGGCTGGGGTCCAAGGCTCCAATCAGACAGAGGTTGCCACGTGGGAAACGACGAAGGGAACATGAAATCGGCAGCAAATGGGCCTGGCCCACCTGGCCGAAAAAGCCTGCGGCATCCATTAATAACCCTAATTGACCATTTTGGTATTTTCCAAAAAACATAAAAAAGAAGAGGATTTTCTTTGTGTCTAAACGGAAAACAACCTTTGTCATTTTGTATTACCATTTTATTTATAAATGAAAAGTTTTAAATTTAATTATTTTATAAGACGAATTTGAATAATATTATTATTAGTTTATTATGTGGTTAAATTTACTCCTATTCTTTTTTTTTAATATAGATTATATCATTTATTCATAAAAAATAAAAATAAAAAAGATTGTACCCCTTCAGAAAATAAAAGACCTGAATAAAATATGGCGGATTTGCTATAATATTTGCACGTTATTAATAATATAACTATAAATATAATTTACATGAATATATTTATTTAATACAATTACTATGTATGTCACACCAATAATCACATTGAATACATAAAAATATTATTGTCAAATTCTAAAATCTTTTTCATTATTTCTAGACAATTGAAAACAAAAAGAATAGTTCAAGGTTAGAGCGAGGATTTGCAAAAGTTCTATTACCATAAAACTTCTATATAGATCCTCAATATCGTCTTCGACTTGGATCAAATATGTATATGAATAAACTTTATACTGTACAATTTTTTTTAAGTTCAATATTAAGGAAATGTACCTTTGTATAATAATAAAATTGTCAATAAATACAAAAATATGCAATATTTGTTTCAGATGAGCTAAAAGACTTATCTTTCTCATATCTCCATGAAACGGACAATATTATGTGATTCCGGATGCTTATATTAGTTTTATTTACGTTGTTCATATAATTGTTTGGAACACTATTTTATTTTTAAGAGTTGATACCATGTTTTTCAATTTAAAAGTAAGTAATACCTCATCAATATGGACATCTTCTTAGTACAGCCATGATGTTTCTTTAAGATTCTCAAACATATTTATAGAGAAGAGTACTACATGCATACATCAACTGGATTCTAAAGCCTAGGCGTTTTTTTTTTTCCAATGTTTCATCTTGAAAATCGACGTGCTTTATTAGTAGTTTTGTACTCATATAATTTCTATTAATGATAACTAAGTCAAAAGATAATATTTTTTGCACATCTCTATTAAGTAATAACCTTTCAAAACTATAAAATTGGTTGGTCCCAAAATAATGACTATATAGATGTGTTACTATCTTGAGGAGTTTATTTATATTCGATATTTTATCGTATGAATTAACTTTTGCTTTATATTTAAATCGTGTGAAATAATGGCCGAATGGTATTTAATGTGGTAAATCAAATGAAAATTGTTCATATTTACTGGACTTGGATAGCTAGCTAGGGACCTCTCATGAGATAAGAGGGTGGGAGCTGCATGCAATTGCAAGTAGCTTCTGCTGCTGCTGGTAGCCTCTTGAGTGACACAGTTTGCTGCAGCTGATCTCCCATTTTCATTTAACCGCCAAATTGTATGGTCACTTTCCGCTATAAGTGGGGGGTGGCGGTGGACCATAACATTTTTAATCTGTCATCAACACCAACAACCTCTACCCTCTCTCTCTCTCTCTCTTTCTCTCTCTCTCTCTCTCTCTCTGTGTGATGAGACTGAGTCACTGAGTTACTGAGAGGCAAGGACATAAAGGCGAACGGTTAGCATAAGAAATGAAGAGAGAGAGAGAGAGAGAGAGAGAGTGTACCGTGTACGTGACAATGTGTTCTAGAAAGGAAAGAAAGAAGCTTGCTACTGTTATCACAAGAAAAAAAAAAAAGCATCTAAATTCAAAGGAGTTAATTTTAGCAGTCATGGTTTCAAACCACAAGTTGCAATCAATAAAAACCAAGTAAAGCCAATCCTTAATCCTCACGCTACCGACCATAACCAGCATACGTGTGAGTATAGCCATATGCATATACACACACGTATATATGTACATACAACTATATATGAATATCATGTTCAGGATTTAGGAACACGTCTTTTGACACATGTTTTTACGGAGTCTCTTCTTAATGCACTTCAACATTAATCTAACAATCTATTTTAATGCCTTACCTCAAAAATCAAATCTATCAAAAATCATCCAAATTGAAATCATATGACCGTTGTATTAAATTTAGTGTTTTTTAGATCTCTATTCGTTCATTTTTTCCCTATAAATGAATATCTTAATGAATTTGAATTTGTCTAATTTTTTTGTAAGGATGATCTATGAATAATGTACTGAAATATCGTTGAAATACATTACGAAGTGCACATAATGAGTTGATCTTGTATGAATTGTTTATTAAACGAATAATACTCTTTTTAAACACATGACAAATTTTATTGGAAAAAAAATGTTTTTATGACTAAATTTGGTTGCATGAGAGAATCTGTCCTATTTAACGGGGTTTGCTTCACTTGTATTGACTGTTTTGTGACCACATTATCGATCATAAAGCCTGTACACTTATATTGTGGAGCCAAAGAAAAGACAAATTTAAACTACTGAATTTCAAACCGCGAGCTAGTGGTCCAGTGGTAAACGACGGATTATGAGATTTCCTTAAAACTAAAAACCCAAGGTCTCAAGTTCGAAACCCGTCACTGGTGTGGAAGCCAGACTTGTGGTCAAGGGATGCTAAAATGCCTCTTTGAGTCTTCCTGGCCCCCGAAAAGGGTAGATAACCGTGATTTGTCACCAGTTGTCCTCCTTTAAAAAATAAAAAAAAAACACTACTGAATTCCAAATAGTCACTAAGTGATCATAAAACGGTCAATAGGAGAACATTATTCTATCTCATTTTTTGCTATGGTTGAGCGGATCTCCTTCAGAAACTGGTCCTGTTAATAGGAGAACATTATCCTATCTCGCTTTTGGTATAGTTGAGCAAAATCTCTTTAAGAAACTAGTCCTGTATATGATCATCTTTATCTAGTTATCCACCATCAATCTTCATCGTTATCATCGTCAAAATGTTTGACAAGTTGTTCCCAAACAACAACACTTTGCCGCTTTTCTTGCAAGAAGATTGAGATGAATTTTTATGATCTATCTAGCTGAACACAAATTTTCATTTTTGTTTTTCTGAGTCAACTAAATGTGGTCATACAACCATTACGGGTGGCTTAGTAGTTAATGATGAATCCAGGTCCGTATTCACATGATACGTTTTGGGTTTAATTTTTGGCATGGAAAAATCACACGATAGTGCTTATAGGAAGATTAAAACACATTTTTGAGTCTTCTCATTTTCCGAAAAAATAGACTACTGTGGAGAAGCCACCTGCCGATTCCTTCAAGAGTGAAAAAAGCTTAAATGTGGGCACATGAAAGGGGTTGTTGGTGACATGCATGCAAAAGGTTTCAGAAGTTGCGTGCATAATTAATTAAAATCAAACAATGGGCTTGCCTTGCCCTCAAGTTGGAAAGATGGTCACATTAATCTTGCAAGCCACTTCTGTATATCAGGCATGATTCTTGCTGAATACCACAAAAAGAAAGAGAAGATCGTAGTCTAAATCTTATAACCATCAATGTAGTTCGACATCCTGAACTCCTTAGTTCTTGTAATTTCAATATTTCAAAATACCATTTTAGTTCTGAAACATTTCGGACAGCCACCCAAACTTGTTTCACAGTCAATCTAAAGTCTTAGATTTCCATTTTCAGGAGAAACGTTATAAACCATTTAAAAGCAGTTTTACGATATAAGTATTTTTCGTTGAATTTTTAAGCTTGAAAAAAAAAAAAAAAAAAAAAACTAGTGGAGCTCTGAACTTAATTAGCCATAGTAGTGTTTTCGTCGACCTGCTTCATAATGTCGTCCTAAAATTTTAAGAAGCTTATGGTGGGACATTCCTCAAAAATAGGTTTTGTGATGGTTTTTGACAAAATCGATTAAAAATCGTCAGCAATAGCTCCACAATTATTGTCAAAAATGCGAACGTTGAGTTTTCTCCAAGAATATTTTATCGAGAAAATAGAGAAATGTTATAAGCCCTTTAAAGAGATCACCACTTAATTGAAAATGCATTTTTGGTTGAACTTTTAATTTTGAAAATGAAACATTAGGTTATAAATATTAGCGAAGCTTTGAAGCTGGCTAAAATAGTCGGTTGGCTAGAACATTTCTCGAGTGTCCAAGAAATTTACAAAGCTTTATATTGAGATAAAATGTTTCACAAAAATAGATTCGTGATGGTTTTCAGTTTTTGCCAAAATTGATTAAAAATTTAAAAAAATAAAAAAAAAATAAAAAAAAATAAAAAGCTACATTTATGACATTTTATATACCATGTTTGTACTGCCCTGTACTAAAGAAAAAGTACAAATGTAATAAAAAATACGATAAGTGTGACATTACTGTTGTAACAATATCAGGCCAACGCCAGTAAAAGATGAGACATTTCTCTCTTGGTGGCCCAACTAATGTATTCAAAAGTAGCATAAACTTTACATGAATTTTCTCTGAAGGACTCTAACTAACAACATGAATTCACTGAAGCCATGGCAGCTCAATCTTCAAAGCCTCTGAACCAGTCGCTTATAGTTCTCGAAAGGACTCTAACGTCATTTAGCGAAAGCGTCTTAAGACTCTGAGCAATAGCATCTGCTGGAGTGTAAACGTAACCTGCTTGCCACTTAGGTTCCTGATCAGGCCATAAAAATGAAAAGAGAAGAGATTACGACGCATGATGACCATAAACCGAAAGCTTCTAAGACAAACAAGCAGAAAGGAGATGCATAGTTCTCAACTTCTTATGATAATGCAAATTGTGTAATGCTGGAAACCTGAGATGACTGTTTCCTAATAGCTCACAGCGATATGGACATGAAGACTCCATAAGGGGTTCAAGTTAGGATATGAATGAAGATAAAAGTCAAATGTGATTTCTTGATCCGTTTCCCGGGCTCTTTGGCATGTTTTGGTGTGACTAGCAATTCGATTATCACAATTGATTCCCCTTTAACATGACATAGATTTGGGGAAGAAAAGGTCTAGTTTCGATTGGTATCATACTAGCACAAACAAGGTAAAGAACTTTAGTTAAAAGCATAAGAAGTTGCATATTTAGTGCGGAAATCTAAACCAACTTGAGTAATTAATCAACTTGACAGTTCTTACTAAAGATTATTTAATTGATCTCGACCAATTTATGTCACAAAACTAAAATATGTTCAAAAGAGTGCACCAGCATAAGCGATTTGTTGAAAGGTCAGAAGGGTTGTTTAAATTAGCTTTCAACTTTGTAAATGAATGACCTCTAAACTTCCAGCCTCATGCAAAATTGTGGATTCCATCAAATATGGAAACAATTTTTTATGGAATCCACAATTTACAGAAGCAAAAGCATTAAAACTTTAAAACGAAATAAAGCTTAGAATTAAGTTCACCTGTACGCATGGAGTAATATGGTTACCACTTATTTCGACCTTTTCTAGTGTTCCGCCAATAGATTCCACGCGAGGCTTTAACGTCTCTTCAAGAGTATCTGTCTCATCAATTGCGTCAAAATTGAACTTCACCTAAAAATGCAAATAATAGTTACACCAGAGAACAGATCATTTTCATTCATTGCATGACGATTCAGAATAGTGGGACATCATGCGTACCAGTAGCGTGTGTTTGACATTGTACGAGCTCTTACAAAAATCACGGTTTTCAGAGGGTGTTGGCTTAAACTCTGATATCCCTTGTGCTACCTGACAGAAAGATTATGATTTTTTTTTTTTCTTCTAATTAATGAGACTAATACGCAGAAATAGTTTCCAATATTAACTGTTGCAGAATAAAGGGAACGATTTCTGCCAAGCCAACAAGATACCTCATTTAGCACTGAGGGCAACTGATCAACAAATTTAGTCACCGAACTTAGAGTTTCCTGATTGTCTGGTAGCATAGCTCCAGCTGCACCAATCAGCGCCTTCCATGCATCTCCTATATATAGGAAGTGGTGAAAAGTGGGAACGCTGTAAAGTTTCAGTACACCACCCTTGATATGGTATACCACTCAAATTGAGTAGTTCAGTTCAAAGGCATTCAAAGGATGCAATGCGGAGGCAGTTAGGAAAACATGATGATCTATGGCTTGCCACCGGGTAGCCATACATCGCAGAATAATTACGAGTTTGAATTTACAAGAAAGAACCAATACATATTGACCAAAAGAAAATGAACCAATACAGAAAAACATAAAGTATCAACACTCTCTTTCTCTCTGACTTGCATTGAAAGTATGTTAAATGTTCTGAAAGTATATCATCATTCAGGCTTTTGTAGGGTACTATGACTAGCTAACAAAGGGAAAGGAAAGCGTAATCCGATAAGTAAGCAATAATGCAATCCATACAGAAAACTAGAGAAAAGAATAAACAGAATCATAAAAAATAAATACAATGAAAGCAAGTCAGAACGCTACCTGAGGCAGTCCTTGCCACGGAAGAAACTGGAGATGCTTCTATAATAGGCACCATTTGATTAACTAAAGGACCTAACTGCACAATCAAATCATACACGTTTACAACAATATATCCTAAACGTAAATGTACTATATGAAGCAGGGCATACAGATCGATTACCTGCTCAAAGTAAGGCACGGCCTCTGTTGCTGGTCTATTATTGTATGCTATTATCGCATTGGCCTTAGCAAAGGACACAAATATTGCTTGTCAAACCGAATGAATTTCTCAAATCACCTAAAACGAAGGAGGACTTTCCAAAACAAACCACACCTTAGGGATTTTATCAGAGAAATAGCTCCCAGCAAGTACTTGAAGAAGGGCACCATTGCTAGAAAAAATATTCAAAACACAAATTCCAGTCACAATGCTGCCAGGATACATTGATAATTAACTTAGAAACCACTCAACTTACGATCCGTTTGACATACCTTCAGTAGAAAACAATTATTCAATAAGTGCTTTCGCTTGTTAGAAACATGTTAAAATCTTTATCAAAAATCCAAGTTCTACATAGAAAGACTTGGAAGTGCTGCGTAAAGAAGCACCTAGCAAGTGCTTTTTAGAAAGCGCTTTTATCCCTTGTGAAAAGGCTCTAAATTTTACCTATGGCCAACCGAAAACACGGGCAGTTGAGCAAGTTGGGCAGCTGATAGATTGGAATTGGGCAGTCCAGAAGCTAAGATGTTGTCCAAGCAGCCATTGAACCTGTCATACACTTGCCGGGAAGCTTGGACATGATCAAACGTCACATTGTACGGCACTGATATCACCAGAAACCCATCCTTTGCCAATAGCTCAGTTAAGTAGCTGCGACATATAATCCACATGAACTTGAAGGACTCAAATTTAAATAAAGAAAATTACAAAACCCAAAACAGCAAAGAATGAAAAACTTCGGGAACCTGTAAGTAAGTTCTGGAACAGCTCCGATGAAGGCGCCACCCAAGAACTTGATGATGGCGCGTGGCTTCTTGCCGGCGGGCGGAGGAATCACCAGACAGGAATCGGTCCAAGTGTAGGTTAACCTGCTAGTGGTGGAACTGGGACCGGCGTATCCGTTGACGGCCAGCTTCTTGGCGGAGGCCGAGGCTGAGCCGCCTGCGACCACTGCTCTGCTGCCTCTGCTACTCCCGCGAAATCCCAAGAAGGAACCATAGCCGTTGATATGGGTATGGGCGTGAAGTGGGATGTGATCGTACAGGCATCCAAATTTGGCGGCAAAGCCGGCGGAGGAGGAGAAACAGGCGGCGATTTCCATTGTCTAAAGCCCACATACAAATACACAGTTACAATATATATTTTGTGAAGTAAATCTTCATTTCTCTGTTCAAAGGTTGCGCCACGATTACAGAAAAAGCTTTGGGCTTTTGCCTCTAATTGGCTTTTTCCTCCGTCCACAATATTTAATTTAAATTATTTATATTGCAATGCAATCACGTTGTTTAGTGTCTACGGTACTTTAATAACAAAAGTAAGACTCGGAATTATTTAATTTGAACGTTAATTTGTATGAAATTGCGTATTATGTTGAAGTACAAAAATCTTTTTTGACAATGCACTAGGACAATAGCAATGTAACCGCGAATCTTGTTATAGTAATATTCACGCTATTCCTTGTCATTGCTTAAACTTTATCATGATTGTATAATCCTAAATATAATTTTGAATAAATGTAATATATCTTAAATATTACTGTTACCATATAGTGTAATAAAGTACCGTAGATTTTCCTTTTACAGAAATTTATTACTTTTAATTGAAACGTTCAAATTAAGGTACATTAATATTTTATGTATTTATTCCCTTATGTAATAATAATTGAATTAATAGTGACATTTGGTTGATGGCATCAAATGACCAAGTGCCGAGCCAAGAAAAAAAAAAAAAGGGTTAAAATAAATACAAATTACCAAATAATAAACAAACGCTTGTTTTTTTTATTTTATAAATGGTGGGGTTAATGAAGGCATCGAAGTTGGAGTTGGCCTCGACAGAATATAGCAGCAAACGGCAGACTACCATTCACTTTACTTGAACTTATGGACTCGGAATAATACTCCCATTCACTTTACTTGAACTTATGGACTTGGAATAATCATATAAGTTGGATGGAAGAGAGCCAACGCCACAAACCATTCTGCATTTCTTCTTCTTCATTTCTTTTTCCACTGTCAACAGATTGTGGAGGCTGAAAAAATGGCTGACGCGATCATCTCCATGCTACTGGATCGACTGTCTTCAACAATTTACGAGTACATTGATGGAGAGGTGAAACTTGTTTTGGACGCCAAAAAAGATGTTGAAGAATTTGCTGGCAATCTCAGAGCTATTCAAGCCGTTCTCGAAGATGCAGAGCAAAGGCAGGTCAAGGACGGTAGCGTGAGGATCTGGTTAGATCAGCTCAAAGACATATCCTTGCAGATGGTGGACGTGCTGGACGAGTGGAACACTGACATGCTGAGACAACAGGTTGAGAAGCAAGAACGAAAAGGTGAAAATGCTCATGTTCCTGAGAAGAAGAAGAAGAAGAAGGTAACTTTCTCTGTTTTCTCTAGCTGCTTTTGTTTTCGCAAAACCAAAGAGGTGACTTTTCGCCGTGACATTGCGAGTAAGATAAAAGATCTGAATGGTAAACTAAGTAGGATCAATGAGCAAAGACAAAGGTATGGGTTTCAACACACAGAAAGAGGCATTCAAGAATTACCTGAACGACAGAAGACTTCGTCTTTTGTCGTCGTGTCAGAGGTATTTGGTCGAGAAAAGGAAAAAGACATTCTGATAACAAAGTTGTTGAGTAATGGTAGAGAAGATCGAAGGGGGCTCCTTATCATCCCTATTCTAGGGATGGGAGGAATGGGAAAAACAACTCTAGCCCAACTTGTTTATAATGATGACAAGGTTAAAGCCTATTTTGAAAAGAGAGTGTGGGTTTGTGTCTCAGATCCTTTTGATGAGATTAAGATTGCCAAAGCTATATGCGGTGATAATGCCCCAAACTCAAATGAGTTAGATGATGCCTTGCAACATATGTCAACATCCCTCGAGGGCAAAAGGTTTCTCCTTGTCCTAGATGATGTGTGGACCCACGATCGTAAAAAGTGGGAAAATTTAAGGGCACCACTAATTCAGCATGGTGCTCATGGCAGTAGAATATTGGTGACCACACGAAAGCATGAGGTCGTTGATATGATGAGAGCAGAAAATGAAATGATCAATTTGGGAGAGTTGCGTGAAGAATATTGTTTATCAATCTTCAATCACATGGCATTTGCTAATACAGAAGTAGATGAGTCCAAGGCGTTTGAAGATATTAGTAAGGATATTGTGAAGAAATGCAAGGGCTTACCTCTTGCTGCAAAAGCTTTAGGTGGTCTCATGTACAATAAGAAAACACGGAGGGAATGGCTAGATGTCTTGAATAGTAAGATATGGGATCGAGAAGAGGTGGAGCAAGAAGTTTTTCAACCACTTTTTCTAAGTTATTATGATTTGGCCCCAGCAGTCAAATGTTGCCTTTTGTATTGTGCTTGTTTTCCTAAAGATCATGAGTTTGAGAGGGATGAGTTGATTAATCTTTGGATGGCACAAGATTATCTTAATTCAAAGGGGAATAAAGATGAGGGAGAAGTTGGTCAAAGAATTTTTGATAACTTAGTAGCACGGTCTTTTTTTCAAGATTTGGAGAAAGACAGTGTTAGTGGTAAAATTACAGGTTGCAAAATGCATGATATTGTTCATGACTTTGTGCAATCTCTCACCAAGGATGAATGTTTGATCACTGATGCGGATGTTGACAGTGAAATAGAGGGTTTGGGTGAAAAGGTTCGTCATTTGACCTTAACCTTTCGGTTGAAACATGGTGAGTCACTGCCACTTCGACCTTCTAATGCATGTTACAATTGCAAAAACCTACGTTCACTCTCATATCTTGGTTCATCCTTTGCTAAGATAGACTCAAACTTTATTCTACAATTGAAATGTCTTAGGACATTAAATTTGAGTGACTGTGGCATAAGTGAAGTCCCAAAGGAAATTGGTGAATTGATACATTTGAGGCATATTGATTTGTCATGGAATGGTAAATTGAAGATATTGCCGGACAGTATCTGTGAGTTGTAAAATTGAAGATATTGCCGGACAGTAACTTGCCAAAAGGAATTCTCAGATTAAAAAAATTGAAAAGAATTGATGAGTGTGTTGTGGTTTGTGGTGAGGATGAAGACAGAGCAGCATTACAAGTGGGAGATCTGAGAGTCTTGAACCTTGAGGGCAGTCTCACCATAAAATTGAAGGGGAATGTGAACGACGAGAGGGAGCTTGAGAAGGCACAGTTGTGGGACCTGAAGCAATTATTTCATCTTGAAATTAATTCTGAGCATGTCTTTTACAAGCAGACAAAGAGCACAATAGAAATACTAAATGCCTTACGACCGCACAAGAATCTGGAATCCTTAGATATTTCTTATCATTCAGGCACCACCTGCCCCAATTGGATGATGTCTTTGCACAACTTAAGAATCATCTTTCTATATCAATGGAGTGACTGCAAGTTTTTGCCTCCTCTTGGGAAATTGCCCTACCTTGAAAAGCTGACTCTGTGGTTTATGCAGAAGGTGGAAAAGATTGGTGGTGAATTTTTGGGAATAGTTGACCCAGATGAAACGTCATTGACATCATTATCATCCACCTCATTTTTTCCAAAGTTGAAAGAATTCGAAATTGGGTTCATGTCAGGGTTGGAGGAGTGGGAAGTAGGCGTGGAAGGGTGGAACAAAGAGGATTCTGAAATTTCAATCATGCCATGCCTTTCCTCTTTACAAATTAAATACTGTAAATGCATAAAAACACTGCCAGACTTCCTCTGCAAAACCCCACTGCAGGATCTTACCATTGAGGATTGTCCCGTGCTTTCAGAGCGCTGTAAACATGGCAGTGGAGAGGAGTGGCCCAAGATTTCTCACATCCCAAACATCAAAATCTCATAATACAGGTAATTGAGCTCTATCTATCTTATTTACACGTGTATGTATGCTATCATCATATTTGTTTAATTTGTTTAATTTTCTTATTTTTCTTCTTCAAAAGATACGAGTAATGTGGATCAACTGGTGATTTGCGAGCTAGGCATACATATTAATCATCTTTTAAAAGGTAATTGTCTTCCTTTATATATTTCAAGGATTATTTAACTTCAGCTACTCATTTCTAATTTCTTTGCGGAATGACTGAGTGAAAGTAGTGATATCAATAAACCATCTAGGAAACATATCATGCGATCATCTTACTGATTTATGAAGCACATTTTAGTAGCTGTTCATACGTACGTACCAAATTCGATATCAAATTTGCACGGCGCATAATTTTCTTATCTTAGTTGCTCAAGTTTTCGCAAAAAATAGTAAGACTTGAGCAAAGGTGAGCCAAATTAAAGAGCGTTAGTTGAGGTCACCTTGAGGTTTCTCATGAGGTTTGTTGTTTGGCTTTAATATACATTATTTGGTTGTTTCTTAGGAAAATTTAATTTAGGACAATATCATAGAGATGTTGCTGAATAGGTAATTTACCTATCGTTTCAGGGATTCGGAAGAACCTAAAAGCGTGATGTCGACCATCAACATACCATTACTGAATATTCCCCACAAATTTTGATCATCTTCACCTAAGCCATGAGAACTTGCAGGCACTGGAAAGTGATTCCTCAAAGCATTCCTCTGCTGACTCCTCATTGCTCGGACCTGCGCTTAATGATCCTTCATGGCCATATTTCAACAGGTCAAACACAATCATGTGAACAGGGAAGCTAACTGCATTTCACATGGACGTAGTTTGGTTTGAGGAGCTTACATGATTGTAGATCTCCTTGTAAAGGATAGTCATACTATGTACCTTGATTCGGAGAAGACGACGGCTGCGGGGGGTCCTTTTCCTGATGAACGACCTGTCGTGCCTCATCGATGCAAGCGAGCAAATGGGCCACCTCGGAAGGGTCGGAAACGAGGGAATGGGAGAGCTGAAAGCGGGCGAGTCCGGCGGCCCAGAAACCAGGGGAGGTGTACCGGGCCTTCAACACGGTGGCGACCCGGCAAACGACGCCGTAGTACAGTTTCTGCAGCGACGGAGAAGCGGAGGAGTAGTGGTCCCGGAGCAGGGAATTAAGAGCGGCGACGGCGTCCTCGAACTTCTGCTTCTTGGAAACGTCCTTGGGGAGCTCCTCCAATCAATCGCTGCTCTAATTTCTTTTCGTCTTTGAATTTGACTTCCATTTTCAGATTCGGGTTAAATCGGTTTGTATCGTATCAGATTTTTTATTTTTCTGCGTTTTTGGTTTCGGATTTTTCTTATATTTCTGGAGTTTGGCTTGGCGAGGAGAGGAGGTCACCGTTGGGAGACGAAGGTGGGAATCGGATCGCCTGCGCGCCGTCTCACATTCCAACCGTCATTCCACGTCACTGCGTTACCAGTTCCCACGCCTCCTCATTACTCCATTAACGACACCTTTATCAACGTCGTTTGTTTTACACGTGGTCACTTGCGTGGGTTGCCTGGTGGGTAGGATAAGTGGTAGGGTTGGGTTCATCTAATTCAATGTTTTTTTTTTTTTTTTTTTTTTAAAAGTACATCGATATTTTTTACATTAAAAAAAAAGAGAGTTTGGTTAAGCCACATAATGAACAACCTAATTTAATATCGAATTCACCAACCACGAGATTCGAACCTAAGTAAGACTTCACACTTCTAAGTGAAGAGGAATACGATCAGACCATAATACTGAATAACTAATTCAATGTTTGACACTCAAAAAGTTATCACATGTAGCAAGTTGTTTATGGTTTTTTTTTTTTTCTCTCTCTCTTTCTTTTCACGTTATTTTATTTGAATTCGTTTGGTTTTCATTCCTGTTAACACAAGATCCTTGTAAACCCATTAGAATATGTAGTTGTTTTTGTGCCCAATAGATGGGTTAGAGAGAGCCCACGAAAAGATGAGAGGACCAAGTTATTAGGCTTGCAAGCTAATCCAAGGAATCTATATGATAGAACACCACCACAAGAACGAAGACGACCGCTCATAGCCCTAAATTTTCTATCGATAAGGAGAGACGAGCGTAAAACTTAAATTATTTTCTGACCGCTCAAGTCGGTTGGCAGACTTGACAACTTTCTGGCATAGAGCTTTAAAGATAGGTCTAGCTAAACGTCAACTTGCAAACATACGTATCCATGAAGAGACATAAATGCGATCAAGTCTAGCACTTGAGTAAAATGCTTTTCAACCAGTATCTAATGAGCATTGTGTTCATGATGCTTTTCCGATTTATTTTTTATTTTTTGTGCTTTTATGTTTTGGGTTTTGGGTTTTTTTTATGTTTTGAGTTTTTCTTTTGTCCTTCATTAGCTACCTTATTTGAGTTCGTTTCGGTATGCACCATGATGCAGATTCAATCCCACCAATTCCTCTTCTCCCTAACAATTAACAATTAAATCCACTAACATATCGATCTACTAAAATAAATAAGCAAAAAGGGTGAGGAGAAACATTTCCCTTATTTAACAAGAGAGAATCAACTAGAACATGAGTTACAAAGCCAATAAATGGAAGTCTATTACATTGATCTACCTCATCAATCTAAAATCAATTTTCGATTGTACAATAAAATCAGAGCCAATTTTCCACTTGGCTTTAAAACAATGCAATACAGAACAATACAATGTAAGACACAAATGCTAAAAGAATAAGAAGCAAAAAATAAAATAAAATAAAATCCCAAAACACAATGTTCAAATCACATAGAAGCCTCAATCCTTGGCTCAAATGAGAAGGCAGACAAGAACTTGATGGCTTCACCATCCACAAAACATTTGGGCAATTCAATCCAATCATTGGCAGTCAAGTCACACAGAACACAGCTCGAAATCTCGGTAGAGCTTAAGCAGATCAGTATCTGGTCACCAGCCCCTACGCAGTTTATGTCCACATTCTTGCCATACCACTCGTGTGACATCGCCGGAGGCATTGCTGCGATTTGTTGCCACGATCGAGCTTCCTCATTGTAGCACCACACCCTGAGGCTCGCGCTTTCGAAGAATTCTGAGAGAAGAACCACCAGCATTCTGCCTCCGCATTCTACCAAGTCAATGGAGTACTCGAAGAAGACCGGGAGTAACCTGGGGTACTCCGAGAAGCACTTGGTGGTCAGGTTGCAGGCTACAACGGAGCCTGATGAGCTGAGGAAATGGAGTGTCTCCTCGCCATTTTTGGTAGTGATGACGGATGAGTATTGCTTGGATGGGCTTCTTTGCATGTTGGTTGCCACTACATTTCCAGCTTTGCTAAGGAAGTAAACGGCACTGTCATCGTTTGAGTCTGATTCTGTAGAATCATCATCGTCAAAGTTTTTACGCAAGGCGGTCTCTTCTTCCCAGCAGGCAGTGCTTGAGTTATACACTCGAAAGGACAGTTTTGGAAACTCGCCGAAGACTACAACAAGCTTGTAAGAGCGCTGATCATACTTGGGATATGAGCTCATCACAATGGCATGGAATGTGAGATTTCGTAGGGATGGATCCAGCGGAGGGTGTTCGTTGCAAACTCCTGTCACGGGGTTGGATACAATGAAGTTGCCCTGTGAATTGCGGAAACAGATCAAGCCACCAGAGGCTGAAACAGGCATGGAATTGCGGTTGGAGTTCATCTGGAGGAGAGGTGGATGATTGAGTTTCTTCCAGCTTCTTTCAGAGGAGTCAAAGACAATTGATCGATTGAGAAGGGGATCGACCATGAAAAACCATGGATCCCGAGAGGGTATCTGAGAGCAGGCAAGCTTAAAACTGGGAGAAGATGCAACTGATTTCCATCTTTTGCACACCGAAGTAAGGCGGAAGAAGGCAGATGTTGGTAGTCTCGACAGCACCCTTTCGAGAAGGTCTTCATTAAGCTCATCCATACCAAAGGTGCTTGAAATGCAATCATCTTGCTCTAGGGATTTTCTCTTCCGATTCATCGTAAAAGCTGGGCAAATGTTGTGCTCCATGCACTAGAAATTAGTAAGAACACAACTGCAGTAACAAAAAGGTATCGAAGTGTTACTTGTGAATTTATATAAATGCCCATCAGATAGAAACCAAAGAAACAAAATGCTCAAATCAAGCATACAAAGAATGTAATGGGAATCTGGCTCAAACATTCATTAAAAGACTCCGGTACTTCAAAAATCTACGGAATGTTTTTCTAAACTACTTCATGGCTCGTTTGGGACTGCTTCTATAAAGGGCACTTATGCTCATAAGCACTTCTGGTAGAAGTGCTTCAACGACCCAGATGCGTTTTTAAGTGTTTTCTGCCAAATGTAGTCAGAAGCGCAATTTAGCCATCTCAGCCCCTATCCTTCCGTTTCTAATTCCTATCTGCCGGTTATCTTATTAATCAAACAATTCGTATGGCAGCGAAGAAGTTGAAAACCAATCTAATCTATCGAAGAAAGAATCCGACTCTCTTTCGAGAGTGAGACTGAAGAAAAATCCGAGGATGGCAAATCACAGGACAGTCAAAAGCACTAAGAAACAGGTATGAACTGAGATTGTTGAAGCAAAAAAGGCTTAAAATTTGAAACCATCCATGAGAAAAAGCATGTTTAGAGGCTCAAAAGTTCCAGAATTGGAAGATATGAGTTAAATTTTCATAGCCAAAAGATGAAATTGGACCGTTGGTATGTCCAGAAGTAACAGATCTCGAGACAAAGTCATATTATCCGCCAAATCACAGTAGAAGAATCCTAGGACTTGGAGTTACTAGAAACAACGTTGTACCCATCAATCAAAATGTCACATTTAGACAGATTAACAGCTAAAATTCAAGAAAAACGAGGCAGACTTTGAACAACAAGATGACAAAAGGAGAAGATTAACAGAGAGAGAAAATGTACCTTTTCCTGCTGCGGCTGCTTCAGCGGCGATGCTGCTGCTTCAACGGTGGCACTGCCGTGAGGTATGAGTGGAGGAGGACAGTGAGAGTGATGAAGTGAGGCTGGTGGGTTTTGTCTCTGTCTTTAAATTGGGCAGCGTTTGGGAGAAAAGATTAAAGGAAAGAAAGGAAGGGAGAAAAAGAGCTATGAAGGAAGGTGTGAAGCTTCCTGGGAAGCTCTTTTTGTAGGGGTTGACAACCAAGAACATACACAAACACACGAGGGGTTGGTTGGTGGTTGGTTTTTCTTTCTTTTCAGCCCAATATTTATAAAACAAGAGAGAGAGAGAGAGTAGTTGACTCCCTGCTCTCACAGCTCTTGGCTTTGGATTCCCAAGCCCCAAACAAAAATTGTTGCACTTAGCAGTGTTTAATTAGTCGGATAACTTGAGATACAAGCACAGTGATATTGTAGTTATAGGTAATATATAACAATGTATGTTTGACTTAAAATAGAAGTAAATTATGACGAGAATGCATGTATTAGTGTGTAATTAACTTACATACAGTTAAATTTCATTGTGATAATGTCTATGTCAGTCAAGCGTTAGTACACACTAAGGTGGAGCTAAGAATTTATATAGGAGTCAGCTAAATTTTTTTATCTTGTATGGAGTGAAATTTAGTCGTTAAGAATAGGCTAAATTTATATTTTGTGCGATATTAAACTGAATTACCGTAACATGCTTTTTTAACACCAAATTTTTTCATCTTTAAAAACTTGGAGAGGATTAAAACGCAAAATAATCATTAGCTGGCTCCGCTCTTGATATACACAAAACAATAAGTAATTAGCTTAAAGTATTGTTACAATAAATATAAATAATACATAATAATGTCTCTAATTTGAAATACCAAAACAGCATCGTCGTTCGAATATAAAGAACTCTCCCTCGTGAGGAGAATACACTTTAAATTGGTCGTCTATCCTTATAATATTTTTAAACACAAAAGAAGGAGAGAGAGCATCGGAGCATGGTTGCAAAGAAGGACAAAACGACATGGTTGGGAATACAATATATGCCAATAATATTATCATGACATTGTCAAAGGCTCAAAGTGCTTAAAGGGTTTGTCTTTGTCATATTTTCAGATGCGTGGGTTGAGTTTTAGGGTTTCTGCTGCTGCCGGAAGCTGACTTTTGCAGTTTGCAAAAGCAAAAGCAGAAACCTGGTGGTGCTTTTGGCTTCTGCATTTGCCTCGTTAAGGAATCTGGGAGCTCGTGAGCCTTCAAAGTCAATGGCCAGACCAGATTCTTCGAGTCCCAGAAGCAAAGCATTTTTTTTTGGAACTAGAATACAGGAATAAAAGACAAAGCAAGAGAGAGAAAGCCGCCGATTACGTTCTATTTTCTACTTTTTTTATCCCCTCTCTCTCTAACACTCCTCCAAAGTCCAAGGCCTTGGAGGTCGGCTGCCAATGGCAGTTGGCAGAGATCTCGATGCGTACATTTCATCAAGCTCGAGTCATCCAAGTTGCCTTCTTTTCTGTTTTACCGTTTTGGTAAATTACAAGTTGGCATCTTTTCCCCCGTTTGCTAAATTGGATTATCAAATCTTAATGAACTTATTTAATATTATAAAGAAACCAAATTTTAGCACGTTCAAGACTACTACTAAATAGTACTAAACATCTTTTCGCAAAACCCATTAACTTGACACGAAACAATACAAAAATAACAAATTTCAAATCAATCCAATTGCTCATTAAAAACCCTTTAACAAATCGTGTCACTGGTTAGAAACTCTATTAGATATCGTTTGCCAACCTAAACATTAAAATTGATAATTTCTTGCATGACCAATTAACCTAAACACGAAACGACTGGACCAGTCAACCCGGCACGAAATTACATGATCTGTTAATGAATGCGGTTGTTATCAAGCCACCTGTTAAAGTAACAAATTTAACGTGACAACCTGTTAAAATAACGAATATGACACAAACACAATAAACACGAACTATTTGATAGCCTACTTCTAAATTTCCAACAACTAAAAACGCTTCTAATTACATTTGTCAACAATAATTAAAAATGTTTCTAGGTCAATCACTTATCAGTGCTTCTTCATGATACAAATAACGCTTAACTGTGTCATGAGAATTTAAACTTGTTAAATTACTAATGACTCTCCCAACTAAAATGTTAATCGGAGGTCTCTGCAATTAATGAAACCCCGGACAAAAATTTCCAAGCCTCCATCTTTTTCCTTATGGCAACGATGAGGGGACCTAAAGAATTATGAACAAAATAATAATCGTTAAGAAATCCACCTTCGATTATTTATCCGTCTACTTTTTCTGTTCTGTGGATTCCGTTCCAGTTCAGAAAACCAGAATTCACAACCGGAGAAGCGTTCCCATTTGCTTGAGTCGTTGGCCCATTGCTCCGGCAAATTTCAATGTCCTCTGCAGGCGATGAACTTGACTCACAATAATCAATATCCATATCTTGGGAAATGCCTTTTTCAGCTTCGCGGCCTGAAGAAAAGAGATCCTTCTTGCAGCGTGCTGATACATCGTCCAGAATAGCCTGATATGAGTCACCATTAGACATATCCATACCATCTGCAGCTGGAGTTGAATCACCTCTTATGGTATCCAAATCCAACTCACTAGCAGGGTCCTCGCCTATAGAAATCTCCCTTGAAACAGATGGGCAAGACGGGGAATTAACCGCACCATTTTCAAATATGCAAACCTCTTTTGAAACAGTTGGCGGTGATTTAAGCCTGAGATCCACATTATCAGAGTGTTCTAGGACAACCTCAGCATCAATTACAGCAGCCGAGTTTGTTACAGAGCTTGGAATCTGTGGCAGCAATGTAGTATCGGATGGCACAGACCCAGAATTGTGGGTAGGATCTGCAGACTCAGTAGTGGAACATTCAAGTTGTTCCTTTTGGCAAGGCTCTCCTTCAACATTCATCATTTCCTCCTTTTTCTTTGGAGGTTCGAGAGTCCTTAGACATGATGCTCGTGGCTGAACCCTGCACAGCAACAGCCAACCAAAATCATTTTAGATCGTCAAAACATAATGCTTCTCATAAAAAAAAAAATGACGCACAATATCAGTTCAGTTTGAACTATGGTCCACAATCACACATGTTGCATTCGTCTAAGCCAACTATATAGAACTTAATCAGAGTAACATGTAAAGTTCACACATATACACACCTGCTATATAGTAGCATATATGCTCCCTGGGAAAGTACCTCTTCCAAATTTACAGTCGTAACCTGTGAAAATAGCAAATAAGTCAGCAAAGAAATAAGCTGCTTGGGTACATAGTTCATGTTAGATAAAAGTTTCGAGTGCATCTGAATATTCTGTAATAGGGAAGGCTATAGGATGTGTGTGTGTGTGAGAGAGAGAGAGAGAGAGAGGGGGGAGGAGGAGGAGGAGGAGGAGGAGGAGGAGGAGGAGGAGGAGGGGGGGGAGAGGGGCAGGCGGGCGGGGGGAGGGAGGGAAAAGAGAGATCACCTTACAGTCGTCGATTCCGTACCAGTTTCCACTGAAATCCTTGGTATAACAGATATAGTGTCCGAAAAATGAAGCATTCAGCATATCAATATGGACAACAACGGCATAAAGCTTGTAAATATTGGTACCATCTCCCGCTTCACTCATGTAGGGGTTAAGATCTAATGTTTCCGGAAATGTTACTCTCTTGTTAATTTTCCCAAACCGTCCACTCTGAAATATTTGCCAACACAAAAATTTCAGGATTCACCATAGCATCAATTAAGAAAGCAACATGTATAAAATGAGTATAGCTGAACCTGAAATCTTTTCAAGGCAATTGTGAGAATATTTGGAGCGCGTTTAACAGTAAGACGCTTCCAAGCCTTGACATAGTCATTGCACCTGTTAACAGAAACAATATATCTTCATGAAGCAACTGTAATTGTGACAACAAATATAACGAATGGAATTGACAAAAAACTGAAAAAGGCAACAAATATAACGAATGGAATTGACAAAGAAAAAGTAGAGATCATACCCATCGCATTTATACATATTTTCTCCATGAAGCCACTCCTTGATGGTGAATTGATCTAGACATTCCTTTAATGATGAAGCATCCCCGTGAATTTCAACAGTTAAATCCATCATATTTTCATATTGATTTGATATATTCTCGCAATTTGTACAAATCACCTTCAAATTATTCCAAAAAGAGAAAGTACGTTAGAAGGGATGTAAAATTACAAAACACAAGGAAAATGCCACAGCCAAAGTTCGAATGTTAGGCACACTGAAAATATTCCAAGTAATGATACCAGAACCAAAAAGGTAAAGCACTACAACCTATCTAGATATAGAATATAAAACTGCTGTGACATATTCTCCATTTAACATACGTGAGTCGATACATGATTGTAAGCGTCAATCAAGCAATGCTCAACAGTAAAATCAAGAAATAATTCAGCTTATAACTGAATTTACACTTAGCCATAAGATGATAACCTGAGATTGTAGCTGGCCACCAAATATATGTTGAATTAACGTTGTCTCTTGAGAGCTTGGACACACAGCCTTCTCTCCACCAAACTCATCAAGACACAATGACTGCATTGTATCAATGGCAAATCTACAAAACAATACAAGAACTTCAATACAATTTGTTGATGCATAAAATCAAGTGCAAGTAGAGTGTTGACAATGTATTCAATATAACAGCCATCAGGCAATATAGAAACTAAATCAAGTGCACATAAAGAAACCTCATGAGTTCATGAGCATCCTCCTGCCTCCCATAGCCAAGATTACCACCAATATTTGATAATCTAGAGATAATGTTGGTTGGTGAAAAGGACTGCAAACTTTGGCTAGCTCTTTGGAGATGGATTTCGAATTCACACAGGAAGCACCAGTCTTCACGTATGCCTGAAAAGCAAAACAAGAGTAATTGTTTGATGAGTCAAGACTTGCTTAAGCACCTTCATCCTAAAAAAGTAACACTGAATGGTTTTAAGACTCTACATTCTCTCCGGTGGCCCTTCTCTAACAAGTAGGCAACAAGCGGTCGAGTGGATGAAAGACACTGTAGAACCACATTGGCAAAGCAACTGCAAATAAAAGGGAAATTAGAAGCATAAACAAAATTGTAGGTAGTACAAGTATGAAAGGAATGTCAGTGCAAGTGTGTGAGTGCTTGCATGCTAGCGTGCTTGCGGGCAACAGGCATGTATAGAGTGAAGACATCTGTGGTCAAGTTTGCCGCTTGATCAAATGGAAGTACCCAATTAGTGGTATTACAATGTACTGTAAAAAGGGTAAAGAAAAACCTGTTCCCACAATTTAACAGTCCGCAAGGAGGAAACCCTGGCTTGTCCCAATTGAAAAGTTCAACAAATTCTTCATAGGGAAAAAGAATCTGAAAAGTATTAAGCATTTGTTAATACGTATATGTGCCAGATAAGAATTACGAAAAATCTGTAAGCAGCATTTCTTATGAAAAACTATATGGAAGTTCACCTCTTTAGGCTTCTTGATAGGCTTAGAAATTCCACGAGCGGGAACAAGTGCAAGTCCAGGGGAAGTTTTGCCCCCAGCACCAGAAGTTTTAAATCTCCGATTACTCAATGTGTTCTGAGCTGAATTCACTCTGCCAGATAGTTGAAAGTCCTTGCATTCTGTCTTATGCCCTGACTTCCAATGTTTTTCTTGGCATTTCGGTGAGCTACAAAATTATAAAGGGTTATAACCAAAATTTTTAAGGAAGAATACACGCTTATAGGAATCTCTACCATTGTCTTAAAAACAATCACCATCATACAAATATTGAATTGACATATCAAATCACCACTTTTATAAGATTAGACTGATACCACCACATCACCCATTCAACAAGGTTCCAACATGCTATTGCTACTTCACACGTCTCCTATAAACAACCCCATATATCATTGCAAGTATCAATACCGAAAACAAAGTTATCCATGTTATTGATCAATCCCGAGCCTAAACGTAGGATGCTTGCAACACATTGACTGACAGCATAACATGAACCAGAATTTTCAAATTGAACATCCTAGTTGGAATCAAAGCCTGACTAGAAGGAGTTTCCATATAAAGTGCAATAATTGGACAAATAAATTTTACATGTAAATAAAATGGAGACAACTGACCATCCGTGCGAAGGACCCTAAGAAATTCAGACAGATAAATAACCTTCCACTCAATAAAACAATAACTCTTCCCTCCTTATCTTTCCTATGAAACAGAACACTTAATACTCGACAGTTGTGAGACAACATGATCAACAGAAATATCTAACTGCCTCAGATATATATCTTCGACAACTTATAAATTTCACCACAGATTAAAACTTTTCCATAATCCATTAAACCAGCGTCAATTAAGAAACTAAATCACCATAATTAAGTGCCAAGAAGCAATCTTTAGATACAATGATTAAAGCAGCACATAAATTCATAAAAAAATTTAACGAATTAAATTGAAGAACAATACCAGTATCTAACAGCCTTGCAGCGAGAGCACCTCCTGGAACCCGAATTCCCACAGACAGCACAAACAGGATCCTCCATGAGCGCGCCAGGCATTGCGGTCCGATCACCCCCGTCACCTCCTTCCTCGAAGCTGGCGTCGACCTCAAAGTACTTCGAGGCCGTGTTCTTCACCAGGTGCAGCAAACAGAAGGCGATTATAAAAACTGTAAATATGAAGTGCAGGAACCAATTCAGATCCAAGCTCACTCCCGCGACATGCATCTACGCCTCCCCAGCTTCGATCTTCGATTCCTCCGCAACCCAGATTCTTCTCATCGATAATTTATACAGTGATCGACGCAACTCGCAGCTCGATTTGTGGATTTTCTCGCAATTTCGTCCTTTCGCCAATGGAAATTATGGGTTTTTTTTTTTATTTTTATCTGGAGCAGCGGAGAGAGAGAAATGGGTGGAAATTAGGGTTTTACAAATTATAATTTGAGTGTGTTAGAGGAGATAAGGGGAGCTACTTTATTTTCTGGAGAGTTCTTTCCCATTCTCTGTGTTTCTAGTTCTTCTAGCTTTTGGGTTACGTTAACAATGATTTGGAGAAAATTATAAAAAGGTGAAAAGTTTATTTATTTATTCAAGCCAATAAAAAAAATCATTTATTGGATTTTATGTTGGATAATACTTTCATTCCGATTTACGAATGATTATATTTTCTCATTTGCAAATAATGTATTTTTATTGAATAAAATCGACCAAAGCTGTTTAATCTAAAATCAATTCTACAAAAATTCATTCGAACTGGATATCGTTTAATCGTCTAACGTATCAAATAAATAAACAGTTCATCATGAATATGTATTCATTTGGATGTGCTTTTAAAATCACAGAAAGCGTCTTTGATGAAAATATTTTTAGTACCAATCTTTAATAAATATGCAAGTAAATCCTGGAAAAATACTTAAAGTTCTTCATGAAAGAATCACATAGCGGATGCTTCTTTCATAAAGCACTTAAGGTGTTTTTGGAACCCAAATTTTTTTTTCTTTATAAAAGCTCTTTCAATCATTTTAAAAACACATTCAAACAAGCCATATATTACTTGATACCTGCACTATTAGTTTGTTATATGCATTTGAATGAATAAATAATCTCCAATTATCAAAATTTTACAGTTAAAATAAGTTATTCTCAAATAGGCAATGAGCTCGTCCATAAAACAAGAGATTCGCAAGCTAAGATACATGAGGGAATAGTTGCTCATGGAGTTTGTCAAAAAGGGAAAAAAACCTTTGAGTTAGTCTTTCTAATCATATCATTTGTTGATCATCTAATATGATCAAACTATTCGATTAGATAGCATATTCGACTATTTAATATTAGTGATCAAATCAACACTCAACGACTACTAACATGTTAATCAATTTCATCTAAGTTTTCTAAAATAGACATGTCTAAAGTATAGATTGAGTGAATTCTTAATAAATTATTAACCCATTAAGAATTCATTGGTCATGAATTTCGATCAATGATAGATAAAACTCTTAACTTCATTACTTGATTACTTGTCGTGGACTTTTAGGTTTGAACATTGGTGTAGGGTCCAGTTGAGTATCTTATTTGTTTACAAGTTTTAATTTGGAAACGTTGGGGACTTGCAGTTTGAAGGCAGACCAAAGAAAAAGACATGGATGATGGATTTATTGTTTGTCATTTTACAGTTTAATGTTAATTTTCGTGCCAACATTATAATATTTTACGTCAAAAGCATGAGATGATAAAGAATCTATAAAAAGTCCTACTTTTGAAAGAGCATTCCTAGCATTTCTCTTTTTACAAATATGACAAATAAGGCCGGCTCTGTGATTTCGTGGGTTGTCTGAAAATTTATCTTAGACAAGCTTGTAAATTTCCTTTTGTGAAGGAGAAGTTTTATGGAGTAATTATAAAACTAATAGGAATAAAAGAGAGTATTGATATAAGGTAGGTTGGAAACACAACTATAAGTAGTAGGTGGAAAGTATGATTAACTTATGTGCCAAAAAATAAAATTTGAGGTGTCACAAATAGCAAATCATTGTTAAATCAAATTGTTGTTCCAAATTGATTAATCAGAGTTAAGATTCTATATTCTAGCTATATTGGTGTCACAAATAGCCTACCTTTAAAAGAGCATTCCTAGCATTTCTCTTTTTACAAATATGACAAATAAGGCCGGCTTTGTGATTTTGTGGGTTGTCTGAAAATTTATCTTAGACGAGCTTGTAAATTTCTTTTTGTGAAGCAGAAGTTTTATGGAGTAATTATAAAAATAATAGGAATAAAAGAGAGTATTGATATAAGGTAGGTTGGAAACACAACTATAAAGTAGGTGGAAAGTATGATTAATTTATGTGCCAAAAAAAAAAAAATAATTTGAGGTGTCACAAATAGCAAATCATTGTTAAATCAAATTGTTGTCCCAAATTGATTAATTAGAGTTAAGATTCTATTATTATTCTAACCATATTGGAGTTGCAAGATTACTCGAATATCAAGTCACTTAAATAATGAATTACTTGAGTATCAAGTGATTGATTTACAAGTTATTGATACTCACAATAATTTTTACATGCGATATTTAAAGTATCTCATATTATGAAGTACGGTAAAAAAAATTTATATTATTATTTTAGTATGCGATTAAAACCAAATAATTCAAGTTTTGTATTGTAAATTGATATCGATTTGTGTGGTTGCTGTTAGTCTCAGGTTTTGCAGAAGAGGAACTCTGAATGCAACCCCAGAAAACAAAACAGACAGAGAAAATGATACCAGAAAATAATAAGGAATTAAAAAATTCACTCACATTGTTAGTATTTTATTTACGGGCCCAAATGCATTGCTTCTTCGATCAGGTTGAAACTTTACGCGGTAGTAAATACATATGTAGAGTGTGTAGGCGATGAAAAATGTTATGATCAATATCGAAAGTTGAATGCATGCAGTTCAAACAGTATCAGTTAGCGGTATGTTTTCCTTGTTATATAAGGAATTTCCTTTAACAATTGGTAATTTAAATGTTTATGTAGTTTTTCTTCGCCCCTTTTTAGTACTAGAATCCGTTGTAGCACAACTCACAAAAGGAAGCTTTAATCTAGGTTCGACTCCTGGCAACGGAACAATTTTTCCTTAAAACTTTTCTGGTTTCATCAACCATATTAAGCAAGTTTGGCACTGGAATGTTGGCCTATTGGGTTTGGGTAAGAGCTTCGTTTGAGGGCCTTATGATTCAATCTTGGACACCAAGTCAGGCCCAATATCAAAATAAGAAAATCCTAAGAAAAAAAAATGTGGAAACATAGCAAATTCATTTTGAAGACCTGCGAAGATCAAATGTATATTAGTCACAATATTATATTAGTTTAGATCCAAAGACTTAAAATTTTGGATAACTTAATAAAGCAGAATAAGAAAACGAGTTTTCTAACTTGTCACACATTAAGAAATATTCATGCTAGTTCAAATAAGAACGCGTCCCACATGCTTCTCTTAATAAGAGCGCAAGTCGATGCTGCACATAAGTTTTGTAATTTTTAGAATCAACACATGCAAAAACACTTTCCCATGAAAACGATATACATTGTATCTTCTTATTCCCCACAGATTTGCCCTGTTTTTCCATTTCCAAGGTTAAAGGTAGATTAGTAGGGTTTGGATGTGGGGAGCTAAGTAAGAAAACCCGGAGTGGTGTTGTCCACTTCATTTTATATTCTTCCTCATATGTAACCAAAAAAAAAAAAAAAAATCAATAATTTTGATTTGATAATTATTATTATTTATTTAATCGTGTTAATTTGGGAAACTTATCAACTTTTTAAGTTCATGAACTTGGTTGTCCATTTTTTCAGGAGTTGTCTGTGATCCAATTATGTAATGACAAATTGACAAATCCAAGGTTGTTAATTATTACAGGGTTAGCTAGCTCCGCACTTTGTGGATTGTGTTTGTTCTTGGTGCTTTCTACACTTCCTCCTAATTAAGTTCCCAAATCCGGGAATTGGAGATCATAAATCATAATTCGTCATTGGCTCGATCTTTTTAATTTTTGATGTGCTAATTAAATCTCTAATGTGCAGTCGGATCATGAAAATGCGACCGCTTATGTATAGTTTGATCTACATAAGAGCGTTGAGAAAATAGTTGCATTTAAAAACGAGGCTTTTTAGCCAAAGTGGTCTCTAAGATTGTCATAACTCTTCACTTTGGTCCGTGAAATTTAAAATCGATAGAAGTGGTCCCTGAGAATCTGAGATTGTCAACCACCAATCATTTTGGTCCTTATGTGAAAAATCTCCGTTAAATTGAAGAGACCACCATTTCAAGGAAATGGGTTGATTAGAGAAAAATACCCTCAATCTAACGAAAATTTCTTATAGAAATACAAAAATGATTAATGGTAGATAATCTCATAGACAATCTCAGAAGCCACTTCTATCGATTTTATTAAAATGAGGAGTTACATCAATCTCAGAAATCATTTTGGATAAAAACAATTGATATGAATGATACTCGATCTTTTTCTTTTCATAAGTTTCACTTTAACTCTCTGGTATGATGTCGAACCATTAAAATGTGACACTTAAACTCGATCTACATAACATGGTTGAAGAATATAATTGAATTTAAAAAACAGTTGATATACATGGTATTATTTATTCGCTCATCTTAATATTTCACATATATCAACTCAAATAAGCCTCGCTCGTCTACCATCTTTCCTTTTTGGGTTGGAACATGCTTGGCATTGTTTCTTTTCATTCTTTGGTGGCACATGCGACTTCACACATCCAACTCCACAATCGTTGACCTCCATTGAATTCGAATCCTAACAACTCTCTAAACCTCTAACTACAATATCTAATTATTGTGGTCTTATATATATATAAAAAAATTTTCATGGGCAATTCAAAAAGAAAGCAACTTCCAATTTGCATCAGCATCAGCAATGCATTAGCTTTTAATTTTATGTTGGAAAATTTGTAGTAGCAAAGATCCTCTTCTGTAGTGGAGGATCCCATATGGATTCACTCTGTGGGGATTTTAAGAATTTTCACATCTCAGTCATTTATCATGTATCGTGAGGTCATAAATTATTTGATTTTTTTATTTAAAATTAAACACAAATAATATCTGACGAAAACTGACTACATAATATACAATGAACAACTAGAATATAAGGATTTCTAAAATTCCCACGATGTGAATCCGAAGAAGATCCTCATCCGTAGCAAAGCTGGTTTTTACAGGTAGCTGTCTCGAAAAAATGCGCACGAAACGGGTAAGCATGCGGGTCCCGCACTCAACGTGGCTAGTTTGCTGGCTGGAGTGGCATGAAAGTGTGGAGCCCTCGCCTACCAGGCACCTAATTGCTGATGGAGTCTGGCAGATTGTATGCCCTTCTGTTTGGATGTCTTTCTCATATCCTCTTATTTTGTGCGATCACAGTTAAGCCATGTCAACATTTTATATTGATTTTTTATAGAGATAATAAAACAAAAAGCAATAGGCAAGGAATATAAAATGTTGACGTGACTTAATCATGACAGCACAAATAGAAGGGGATGGGAAGGGCACCCAAATAGGAGGGCAGACAATCTGCCTCCTTGTTTATTTGCATGGATACCAAGATCAAATGTGCGTTATTCCAAATCCGGTATTGCCTCAATGTGCATGGCTTTACAATTAAGAATGGGATGTGCTATCTACACACTTATTTTTACTTCTCACACACCACTTGTTAATTTATGTCCGTTGATCTTCTTCAATTCATCCGATCCGACAGCTGAAAACTAAAAAAGTGTGAAAGAAATAAAAAGAAGTGTGTGGATATCACACCTCTTAAGAATAATTGTTAACGACAATTGCTTATGCGATGGGGGTGAACGATATCTAATGGTTAAGAAGATTTGACTAAGAATGTTTGTTAATTAGTCGCATATGTAATGTATATGAGTGTGACTCTTAATCGTAAACAAAATATTTGATCATGCGATGTGGATGAATGATATTTAATGGTTAAGAGGATTCGACTAAAGATGTTTGTTAACTAGTCTCATATGCAATGCATGTGAGCGATTTTTAATCGTTAACAAGATCCATTTTTAAATCCCCACGTAAATTAACATTTGCATATCGCTTACATACGCAAATTACCAAATTGAGTACAATAACAACGAATGGCGGATCCAGGATTTCAAGATTGGGGGGTCTCAAGATAAAAGTTCAAAAAAAAGAAAAATATTAGACTAGTTTGGTTCCATAGCACTATTTTTTATTGAATTTGGTTCATTGAATAATCAAAGGGAAAATTAGGTTCGCATCCTTCTTTTTGTTACTCCATTAATTAAAATCCTATTTATTTTCAATTTTTGATCAAGGTCCTTGGGTATTAATAACATCATTAATTATTTGAATAATAAAATATTTTTATCTTTAAATATATTCCTTTAGTGTTAAAAATGTTACAATTAGTATATTTATATTTATAGCTAAATTTTTTTATCATATATTTTTATTTTTAGTTTGTACCTATTTTTAATTTGTACCAATTTTCTTTTCATTTTTAATTTGTACCCATATATTAGTTTCTTTTTGGGCCCATATTTTTTAAAGTTTTTTTTGTGTTTGTACCCATGGTATATTTATGTTTTATGCCTAAACTTTGTGTCATATATTTATATTTTTAGTTTGTACCCACTTTTAATTTGCAACATTTTTTTTTTAAATTTGTAGTATTTTATTTTTAGTTTTATTTTGTACCCATGTATTAATTTCTTTTAGCGCCTATATTTTTTAAAAATTCATTTGTACTCATAATTTTCTAATCTTTTATTTGTACCCTAATTTATTTATAATGTACCTATTCTTCTTTATTAATGTACCACTTTGTTATATGTGAAATGTACCATTTTTTTTTTGTAATATGTACCAATTTTTTAACACTACGAATGTCACATCCCGGCTTAGGGTGGATCACTTCCCGGGCCCGCTCCACCACCGTAGCACGATATTGTTCGCTTTGGGCTTAACATTCCCTCACAGTTTTGTTTTGGGGAACTCACAAGCAACTTCCCAGTGGGTCACCCATCATGGGATTGCTTTAGCCCCCTTCTCGCTTAACTTCGGAGTTCCTACGGAACCCGAAGCCAGTGAGCTCCCAAAAGGCCTCGTGCTAGGTAGGGATGAGAATATACATTTAAATATCACTCCCCTGGGCAATGTGGGATGTCACAACGGATACATTCTTTTGCCATTTATTATTTCTTATTTTTATATATTTTTTTATCCATTTATTCAATTAAAATGTTTGAATTTTTTTATTGTAACCGTTTCTAATAGTATTATAATGATGGATTTTAAATTTATAGGATTATAAATCTCATAAAATATCAAACAATTAATGTCAAAATTATAAAAATATAAATATTAATAGTAATATAATGAGGTATACAAAGTCAAGGGACTTTGATCAAACTTTGAATACTATTAAGGTTTTAATCAAGGAATATTAAGGATTAGGGACCGTATCCAAAGTATCCCATAATCAAAATTAATCAACCACATCAAGTGGCCTAGTGGTAAGGGCGCGGATTTCAGCTCTCAAAATACAAAAAATAGGGAGGTCCCAAGTTCGAGGCTCCAAGCTGGTGTGTCTGCTTGACCGTGGTTAGGAGAAAGCTAAAATGCCTATGTGAGTCTTCTAGGCCCCTAGAAGGGGTGGATAATTGTGGCTTGCTACTAGTTGTCCCGCTTTAAAAATAAAATAAAATAATAATCATCAAGATTAATCTCAAAGGTAATAAAACCAACAAATTCTCCTCAACAACATAATGCATCAATTAATGACTTTACAAAGATGAAATTTGTTAACGTAACATATATATTACAATTGGGAGTTGAGACTAGAGTTTAGGATTAAAAAACTTAAATGAATTTGGAAGAAATCAATTTAGGCAGCTAGAGGTGGTGGAACGGCAAATGGTGCTAGGGGATGGGGTAACTTGAGTTTAAAGTTGGTAGGCTGCGACAATTTGGAAGATTAAAACAAAAATTAGAAACCTCTTCTTCTTCGTTATAAGCATTGCTGCATGCACGTCCATGGAGGCAACAAGCCTATCCCCTGCACCTATCCAAATTGTTGGAGGGTCCCGAAAATCGATCACAAATATTTCTTCAGACTTCCGAAGGGTCCCGAGACCTTCCGAGTCCCTATATGTATCCGTTCATAATTAAGTTCATTGCATGGGACCTCACGTCTTGCTTGTAGTAGAGGGAAGTAAGAAAATGATGAAACTAAGGGTTGGTAACCAAACATTTTATAAGTCTTATGTGCATGTGGGTGTATGAATTTGACATGAACATGTTAATTAACTTTTGACCGACGTAACCCGACCAAAACAGGTGGCGCAGAACTGCTGGTTAAAGCTACCTAATTTCTAATTCCACCAAAATTTATGGTGGATTGCATGTTGGGGTTAGAGCAAAGTCTCAGCCGTGCAGTCACCGAGGTTCAGCTGCGCTGGTAAGGATTAACTTTTGGAGGCAGATTCTTTGCCCTTCCACTTTTTGTGCCTTTTCGTGTCATTGTATTTTGTGTGATCACGGTTAAGTCATTTTAATATTTTATATTATTTTTTTATAAAGATAATAAGACAAAAAGAAATAGTAATATAAAATGTTGACGTGACTTAACTGTGACCACACAAAACAGAAGGACACGAAAAATAGGAGGGCAGAGAATCTACCTTCTTAATTTTTTTGCAAAAATCTGAGTTCGAATCTTGCCGTCAATAATTTCTTTTGTGAATGATTTGTTAAAAAAAAAAGAGAAGACTTTTTTAATAAATCTGCAAAGAGGCTTGTCGTATACTTTAACTCTATAATAAATACTGCGTATTTTAACCAAGTCAGATGTTTTGGTCTGTCTTTGTGTACATATCAATATCATATGAGCACCGATCCCCTTCCCCAAATTAGATAATATATATAATTGCTGCGGAGAGAACAGAGCCCAAGTCACTTGCCTTAGAAAAATAATGTACGAAAACCCTAACAAAATAATAATGCAGGTTAATTAGAATATAAGAGTTTGTTTAATAAGTTTCTAATAATCTACTTAAAACCAAAAACCCTAAAACGTTCTAATCATATAAACCCAGTAGAAAAGGGGACTGTACGTATCACATTGACCTGTATTTATTTATTCAACTTAATCCTTGTTTAAGGGTGTAAGGAAGTTGCCTCGAGCACTAATCACTTCGAAATGTCGATATCTCTCCTAAATTCAATTTCCGTGCCATAATTAATATGTATCTTATGTGTTTTTTTTACACGTAAAGTAGGGCTTCCTTTAAGGCGCGATTAGCTATGAAAACTCGGAATATATGCATAAGTTGTCAGTTGGTTTTGTCAGGTCCGTTAATCTATTTTTTTTTAACATAATGCTAAAGAGACTGAATTTGTAAATAAAATTTACAAATTAAATGACATAAAAGTTGCTGATTAAATTATTACTTAAGCGTTGATAAACATGCTCATTTTCTCTTGATGACACATCATTTGGTTTAGAGTAATTGTGGCAATGATCTCTTAATTTTAACTGAATTGGTCATTCAACTAAAAATTCATTACCATTGGTTCCTCAACTCATCAAAATTTGCAACTATGGTCCCTCAACTAAAAATCAATTACCATTGGTCCAGCAACTTTAATCCAAATGGAGAACTAATCCTTCAACTTTAACCCAATTGGAGCAGTAGTCCATCAAACTTTAACCGAATTGTAGCAATGATCCTACCAACGTAACTCATTTTGACAAAATTCTGACGAAGTTGATGGAAATGACCATAGCTACACGTTTTGATGAGTTAAGGGACCCCAATTGTAGCTATGATCCTTCCAATATAACTTACTTTGACAAAATTTTCGACGAAGTTGATGAAAATGACCATTGCTCCAATTTGATTAAAATTGAGGGACCATTACTACAATTTACTCTAGAAAAGTTTGTCTACAAATTTAGTCTCCCTAGCATTATCCTTTTTTTTTAAGGGTAATGCCATGAAAACTAAAGGACATGGAAGTTTATAATTGGTTTATTACTTAAGCGTTGAAAAACATGCTCATTCTCATTGGTGATACATCATTTAGTTTGCAAATTTAGTCTCCCTATCATTATTCTTTTTATTTATTTATTTATTATTTATTTTAATTCTAATTGAAGTGTTAAGTCTATGATAAGTATGTAATGCATCAACTCTCACTCAAACGAGAAATTTTTGATTATGACGAGAATACGAATGGTACATCACGTGTTTTATGTAAATGGTGGAAAATTTTACTTTTTAAGTTATTAACCTTTTAACACATAAATCCCACTATTTATATAGTGACATATGGTATACCATATCGTGTGACATACTGAAAAATCTCTCCACTCAAACCCCCTCTGCAGTCGCGTCGTTTACACGCGCCGTCCTCCACACGTCACCCACCTAGGAAATGGCGGGGAATAACATGATCTCCCACCCCATTTAAAAACTCCAAACTCCCAAAATCCCCCTTCTCTCTCTCCCCTCCAGCTCACGCATTTTCTAGAGAGAGAAAGAAGACCGGGGAGAGAAAATTCCAAGCTTTCTGTATGCAAGATCAAATCTTTTTGGTGGGTAGCAGAAGAGGATGTAAAACCTCCAACAAAACAGAGAAAGATAAACAAAGATTTAAATAAAAAATTGGCCATCTTATAAGGAACCAATAATTCTCTAAGATTTTGGACCTCCAAATGCACATGGCTTCTTGGTTTTCTCTCTTCTCTCCCAAATATTTTTCTTGTGGTTTTCTCTTCCCTCACATGCTCTCCTCTCTCTCTCTAGTTGATTCAACTTCGGTGAAAGCCTATTGACTAAACCAGTTGATAAGATCCCTCCTCAGATTGACAGTGAAAGCTTTTCGCCATTCTCGGACTCTGTTCTTCTTCTTCTTTCTCTGTTTCGTTGCGAAAAGGTTAGTTCTTCGTCAATGGCAGTCGTTAATTCACTGTTTTGGCCTTAATTTCTCACTTGGGTATGTTTTATTTTTCAAATTATGCAGCTTGATCAACCCCATTGATTCATTTGACTTTCTAATCACGTTTGACTTGTTTTTGTTGATGGATCATGGCTCTCGGCTTCATTGTGCCGAAATTCAGGTTCTTGTCTTGTCTTCCCTTCTATTGAAAAAAATGAGAAGTGATTTAACTTACAAGTGAAAAAAATTAACAACATAGTTTGTTGATTTTGACACTTTAGTTCTTAATTTAATTGTTTCTCACGATTAATTTTGAGACTTCCAGTTAAGTTTTTCTCTTGAATTTGATTTACTTTCATTTTTTCGGCATCTCGGTTTTGACCAGAATTGGGATTCTTCTTCAGGGTCCCGGGAAAGTTGTCATTTTTATATGTTGCAGAAAGTTAAAAATTGTGATTTACTGAAATGCAAAGAGCGAGAAAGTGGTAAAATTTTGAAGTTATGGTTTGGGATATGGAGACCGACAACATCGACGAAATGGACATGGAAGGTCTCCCTTCCATGTGGCCTGACGACATCGGAGCTGATGCCGGAAAGCAATTCAACATAGACAAGCCGGGGCAAGATCAGGACATGTTGGAGGAGGTGACATTCATAGAGGAACCAACAATCGTTGATTTCCAGCGCCTTGTCGAGCTGACAAACTACACCGATAAGGGCTCTTCGCAACTTGCATTCCTCGTAAAACACTGGGAGTATAAGCAGGCAAATGCCGTGCGCCTTCTCAGAGAAGAACTCGACATCTTAAGCAAGCAAAGGCAGGAGGTTGAGCTCAAGAAGTTGGAGATACTGGAAGAACATCGCTTTGAGGCAGAGAGTTATGGAGGCGACAAGCGCCCCATTTCGATTTTGGATGAAGTTTATGACATATGGCCGGAAATTGCCCCGAAGAAACATGATGTTGTTGTGCTGACCAAGAGGGTTGAGGTAGAAGCCGAGTATGATACTGTTGCGTACTGGAAGCAGAGGGCAATGCAATTGGAGAAACTGTTGGAGGCGAGTGCCGAGAGAGAGCAGATTCTTGTGGAAAAATTGCAGGAAAGCATTCAGAGTCTCGAAAGGCAGTCATCGCCAGTTGAAGAACTTTCTCAAATTTTGAAAAGAGCAGATAATTTCTTGCATTTTGTTCTTCAGAATGCACCTGTTGTTATTGGCCACCAGGTACATTTATAATACCATGTGAATCCTCTGTTTAAATTTTTCTTAACGATAAAGCGAGAGTAACGAAGGATTAGGCGAGCATAACTACAAGGCTTGGTCATCGGATCACTACAGCTTATGTTTGTGTTCGAAACGGTCTCACTCATCACTGATTTCCATTTTCTTTTGCTTTCTGTTTTAGGATAAAGAATTGCGGTATCGATTTATCTATAACCACTTCCCAAGTTTGCAAGAGGAGGTAATTTAATTGCCACTGATGTTCTTAATCCTCACCTCTTCTTTATAAACTGTTTTTCGCTTCTTGTTTCGCAGCATTGCTTAAGTGAAAGGGTGATACTGAACCACTTAAAGTTCATCGCTTTCGTTGTTTTTCTGCAGGACATTATAGGAAGAACAGATGTAGAAATTTTTTCTGGAGCCGGTGTTAAAGAATCTCAAGATTTCAAGAAAGAGGTCCTAGAGAAAGGCATACCTTCAAAAAGGGAGATTACATTTGAAACGCCCTTGTTCGGGTTGAAAACGTTTTTGATATATGTGGAACCTGTCTTCAGCAAGGCAGGGGAGACAATTGGTATAAACTATATGGGGATGGATGTAACTGATCAGGTATTTGCACATTTTTAGTGTTGAATTTCAAGTCTTTTCTTCTGATCACTTATCAATCGAGGTTTTCGTACACCTTCATGCATGATTTAGGTGAGGAAAAGAGAGAAGATGGCAAAGCTTCGTGAGGAAATCGCGGTCCAGAAAGCCAAAGAAACAGAACTGAACAAAACAATTCACATCACAGAGGAGACAATGCGAGCGAAACAGATGCTTGCAACAATGTCTCATGAGATAAGATCGCCTCTTTCTGGGGTTGTTAGCATGGCTGAGATTCTCACCACCACGAAACTAGATCACGAGCAACGCCAACTTTTGGACGTCATGTTATCTTCGGGAGATTTGGTCCTTCAACTGATAAACGACATCCTCGACCTTTCCAAGGTGGAGTCAGGTCTGAAAGTTCCATCCTTTTCCTCGTCTATCATTCACGGAAACAATCAGTCTCTGAACCTCGCGTTATCTGATATTCCTCAACTCTGCTGGTGCAGGAGTAATGAAGTTGGAAGCTACGAAATTCCGGCCACGAGAGGTAGTAAGGCATGTACTACAGACTGCGGCGGCATCATTGCAGAAGATTTTGAACCTGGAAGGGCATGTATCTGAGGATGTTCCCGTGGAAGTGAGGGCTTTACATTGCAGCGCCTGAATCCTCTGCATTTCTAATTTTCTAAGGACATCTAAATATTTTTGTGTTTTCATTTTCTTGTTTCGATTTCAGGTCATCGGCGATGTTTTAAGGATTCGCCAAATTCTAACCAATTTGGTAAGTAATGCGATCAAGTTCACTCATGAAGGGAAAGTTGGGATAAAACTCTACGTGGTATCGGATCCGTCATTGGAAGAGGGTGAAAGATGTCCCCAAAATTCGGAAACAGTTCAATCGACGGTTTCAGAGAATGGACCGAAAGCGGAGAAACCAGCATCTCAAACTTCTTGTGATCAAGAGGGTTTCGATGTAGACCGACCATACCGAAATCGCTCGCTTACCTACGAACCTAGAACCCCGGCCAAGAGTGAGGTTTCGATGGATGCAGCAGATCAAGAGGACGAACCTCATTTGCCAGAAACGAAAACGGTTTGGTTACGATGCGATGTATACGACACCGGAATCGGAATACCAGGTATGCTTTTTAAGTGGTCACTTCTTCAAATGGATCGAAGAGACTGAAATTTCTAAATATGTTCTTTTGAATTTTTCATGTATCAGAAAATGCTTTACCTTCTCTGTTTAAAAGATACATGCAAGTCAGTGCCGATCATGCTCGGAAATATGGAGGGACAGGATTAGGTCTGGCAATATGCAAACAATTGGTAAATACTTTTTGCCATAAATTATTTACTGTTTTTACCCAATTTTATTTTAACTGTTTTCTTAGAGCATTTGGATGTGTTTTGGTGCAGGTCGAGCTAATGGGGGGTCAACTCACAGTATCTAGCAAAGAAAAACGTGGGTCAACATTTACATTTGTACTCCCGTACAAGGTCTCGACATCGTCGGAACAACAATCCGATGACCCCAATGATTCTGACGAAGCTTCGGATATGGCTAGCCAAGAGGGCGCAACTGATGAAGTAGCTGAGAGCTATTTCCAGTTCCAACCGAGGACTTTGGGTTCTCTGTTCTCCTCTAATGGATCCGCCAGGACACCAAAATTGTTACCGCATAAGATGGGGTTTACTGGTTCGCATAAACTCAATGGGCTTGCACAAAATTCATACTCGTTTCCGAACGGTAACATGAGATCGGAGGAGATAGCTTCGGTTGAAAACTCTTGCTCGGAAGGTGATTTTGCGGAGACGTTATCAGAACCAGAGAGTTCCTCAGCGAGTCGCAACCGAGACCCTAGTAGTGAAAATCCAGTTAGTACAAACAAACAGGGTCGAGATGATATGGATAACCGATTCCAAGACTCTATAAGTACAGATTCAAGTCATCCTTCAGCGGAAGGAAGAGAAATAGCTGTAGAAGCACCCACAAGAGAACCCCAAGGTACATGTAAGAGGCAGGAGAAACCCGACGCAGACTCGGACAGTACTTGTAGCAGCAGTTCAAAAATACCAAAACCAACATCAAAACCTAAAATTCTTCTTGTTGAAGATAACAAGATTAACGTTATGGTGGCACAGAACATGATGAAGCGGCTAGGCCATAGCATGGATGTTGTGAACAACGGAATGGAAGCTGTGCGTGCAGTTCAATGCTGTAGATACGATCTCATCCTCATGGTACATAATTCTACAAAACTCCAAAGGCTGTGTTCATCTATAGAAACAAAAGAATCACACACATCTTGGTACTTATGGCTGTTGTAAAATTTGCAGGATGTTCACATGCCAGTTATGGATGGCCTTCAAACTACAAGACTTATACGTTCTTATGAAGAAACTGGCAACTGGGATGCAGCTGAGAAAGCTGGAATTGAGCTTCCTCTGCCTTCATCAGAAACAACACAGAACGGTCATGGCTACACGCCTTGTGGAAAGCAAATCCCAATCATAGCGGTGCGCCTATATTTACAGTCTTATTGCTCTAACCTAAGTTTTCTCATAAGCTACTAACAGCATTATATACTAATGCCATCACATTATGATGCAGATGACAGCAAATGCATTTTCAGAGAGTGCAGAAGAATGTTTCAAAAGTGGAATGGACTCATTCGTGCCGAAGCCTGTAACATTTCAAAAATTGAAAGACCGTCTCGAACAATACATACCCGATTGATACAAGCATCTATTGTAAAACCTACGTTTGTGTACAAAGAAAATGAAGGTTTGCTTGTGCTAGGAAAGTTTTGTAATCAATGTATCATATTCCTCTCTTCAAAACATTAGTAGCACCTAAATACAAATTGTATATACGCAACAACTCCGAAAAAGATCAATTGTTCAAAATTAAAACCAACTGTTTTCACAATTCCAAGCCACGATAACATACAAACGCATCCAAAAACTATATCCCAAATGGCATATTACATAATCCGGACCGATAACAGTCATAACAGATATCCAGTAACATTCCAAAATTTATAGTATGCTTCGAATACTACCTATCCGATTGACATAAACACCTATGATAGTTTGCTTGTGCTATGAAAGTTCCGCAATCGATGTATCAGATTCATATTTCACTCAAAATATTATCAGCATTATCGGGTTATAAAATTGTACATATACAACAACTCCAAAAGATCAAACTGTTCAAAATTAAAATCATTGGTTTTCACTATTCGAAGCTGAGGATAACCAAGCAACAAACACCTCTAAAATCTAGAATCCCAAATAGCATATTACATAATTCAGAATAAAGATAACCTGGAATGGGATAATCAGATAATCCCAGCATCCAAACAGCACAACATTAACCACAAGAGCGGCGGAGGAATCACTTATCTTTGGTGGAGACGCCGTACTTCTCCTGCATCCTGGCGATCTCTTCCTCCTTCTTCTTCGTGTCGAACTTCTTGCCCATCTTGGCCTGCTGGTAGTACAGCACGATGAGGTACCGGTTCGCTACATTGAAGCCGGAGAGGTGATCCACCGCCGTTTTGGCGTCGTAGATATCCTCGTAAACAACGAAGGCGGTGCCTCTGGTGTCCTTGTTCGTCCCGATGCGAATCTGCCGTATGGCGCCGTACTTGCCGAAGATGTCGTACATTTCCTCGCTCGAGATGTTGAATGGGAGGTTGCGGACGTAGAGCACGCGGTTGACCTCCGGCGGGAGGCGGGTGTTGACCTTGCGGAGGCTGATTGTGCTCATGGTGGCGGTTCTGGGGGTGTTTGGATGGTGCGAAAGTGAGAAAAAGACGGGGAAAGTTTGGGGCTTTGGGGACGGAGAGAGGTGCTTGATTTGGTACTCTCTGATTAAATTAGGGTTTCGGACTGTCAAAAGAGGGGTAAAGAAGAAGGTGAAGCCGACTTAAAATACGTGGGCCTTAAATTGGCCAAATGGGCCGAGTTAAAATCTGTGGGCCTTAAATTAGTGAAATGGGCTGAAATAGAAAACCCAATTTTCCTGTGAACCTTATTTATGTTGATGATTTTTGGTGATTATTAGCTCATTTAGATATGCTTTTAAAATTACTAAAAGCGTTTTTAGTGAAAAAAGTTTTTAAAACCAATCCTTGGTAAAAATGCAAGTAAATTATGAAAAAACACTTAAAGTGCTTCTTGAAAGAAGCACATAATTGGTGCTTCTTGCAAAAAGCACTTTAAGTGCTTTTGGAACCTCAAAGTATTTTCTCTAAAAGCGTTTTCAATCATTTTAAAAGCACATCCAAACGAGCCATATGTTTTGAATGGCTTCTCAAGTGTCTTATTTGCACATTTCTTTATCAGCCGTTAGATTAATCTCAATATCTAGAGTTATAACACAACCTTAAGCTATAACCGGGTCAAAGTAACCCCTTGATCTCTCTTTGCGACCCAGGATCTCACTTCCACTCTCTCTACGCCTTTTCGCCTTTAAAGTTCATTAAAATAATTGCCGGCACTGCATAAGAACTTATATAATCATCGTTTTGTCTTTCAATATTAATAGTATCTCTTTGCTTTACTGTTTCTTTTACTCCAAGTATCCACAGCCTCCGTTGATACTACTTAAGTATCATGTTGTGCCGTTGAAGATGGACAAAGATTCCATGGAGGCGTCTTTCGGTCATGGTTCCAAGGTTGACACTCTTCTGCCCGGTCATCCTCTCGTTCTTACTTCTCTGCCCACCGGCACTGCTTCTCTCAACCTTGTCAAAGTCACCGAGTGGGATGTGTACAACGACGGACGACTGATTGTTCATGGGGTTGAGAACTTCTTCGATCCGGCTTTCCAAACTCTCAGGTATCCGCAGTACGACGTGATGAAGGTGAAAGAGGATTCTTCTCAAGGATTTTTCTGGTGGCCAAAGGCAGTGGAGATTATTAGTTGGTTTCTCTTACTAGCAGTGCTGGCTGCTTTCACCTATCTGCTAATTCCTGCATTTATTTTTTGTAATAAGCCGACTGAAGATGGAGAGTATGCACTTCTGCATTAGGTTCTTGGCGTTTTATGGTACTTAGTTAAGGTTGTAACTCTTTACATTATTCCAATTTTTTTAATTAACTGTATTTCCTTACTTTCTTTGACACAATTTTTCTTACTGTTAAGTGCGTGAAGAAATTGATCAAATCTACGTAATAGACTCATCAAAAATCATATTTGTTTCTTCTGAGATAATTAATATTTCTCTGTTTCTTTGTTTGGATATTAATTTGTTTCTTATTGTTAAAAAAAACTTAATTGTTTTTTCGGCTAATACATAAATATATATATTATAGCACAAATCAAATTTGGTCTAGCTATTGGAGGATGAAAATACGTACTCCAATAGATCAACAGAGCCACGAATGTCCCCAAATCGATGTCTCTTTCGTGTATCCTCTATTACTTTCCGACATGTGCATGCCACTTAACTCTAAAATGTAAATACCAAAAAAAAGGGGCAGCCACCGACGCCATCAGCGTCCACCCCAGCTCTCACTTGTAGTCGTCGAAGGGCCCTGTCATCCTCTCGTTGTTACTTCCCTGCCCACCGGCATTGACGGATACACTTCTCTTAACCAAGTCAAAGTCACTGAGTGGGATGTCTACAACGACGGAAGATTGATTGTTCATGGGGTTGAGGACTTTGATCCGGCTTTCCAAACTTTAAGGCTATCTCCAACCAAAGGTTGACCAGAGGGTTCGTTTTAGCCCTCTGGTCCTCCAAGAAATTAATATTTTAATGAACAGTGCATATTCATATTTCTTACCATCTCTAATTGAGGGCCAAAGGACCATAGTGCTCGTTTTAGCCATGTCACAAACAAAACATCTCCAACCGAGGGCCAAAGGGCCAAACATATTATTTAAATTTAAAAACTACAACAACTTAAATTAAATACACGTTTACCATGTATAAATGCACATTTACCATTTCTAATAGGAAGCATATATTTGGGGCACCCATTATATTTGTCCCACGTCGGGAGAAAATTGAGCAAGCAAAAACTTGCATGTGTGACACCCATTATATTTGTCCCACAACGGCTATGGGAGAGGTTTGAGCAATCAAACATGCTTACCATTCACCTTTTTGGGCCTTAACTAAATTTTCTTTTTAAATTTTTGGCCCAAAAAAAAATTAAAAAATAACGGTTAGTTGACGTTAGCTAGCTATTGAGATTCAAATTTCTTAGCCTGGCCCGGGGCTAGTTGGCTATCTCATTTGGGCCGCCCGGTTGGCCCTTTGACCCTTTTTTGTCCAGTGGGGCCCACGAGCACTTTGGCATAGCCCTCGGTTGAAGACGGTTTTAGGGCTATTTTCAGTCTTCTGGCCCTCTGAACCCTTCGGTTGGAGATGACCTAAGATATCCATAGTATGATGTGATGAATGTGAAAGAGGGATCTTCACAAGGATTTCATGGGCTGAAAGGTGCATTAGAGATTATTAGTTGGTTTCTCTTAGGCTGTGGTGGCTTCCTTCACCTATATGCTAATTCGTTCATTTATTTTTTTCTAAGAAGCCATATAAGGGCGCTTTATATGCACCTCTGCATAATTAGGTTCTTGGCGTTCGAGAGGTATACTAAAGTTGTAACAAAGTTATGTATTTATTAAAGAGAATAATTAGTATTTGCTTTCTGTAAAATCCGTGGTGTTCATGTGTTATATATATTATCATTTTATTTCTAACCCAATTTACAATATTTTGTACCCATATAAGATTAAGTATAATTATAGGTGCTACATCTACAATGAGTACATGACTATGTGAAACTATGAAACTGTATCAATTGCTTTCTTGGGCAATGATGAGTCGATATTATACTATATATTTTATTTTTTTCTTATTTATAATTTATTGGTGATTTTGCTTGAATTTTAATACTTTGATTTATGTTCTTAATGTAGATACGCAGCTCCTTCTTGAGCAAAAAATAATCAAACGGATAATTTTACAGTGATTCCAATTGGAAGATGTTCACGAGTCTTTCAACTTGTTCGTGTCAAAGTTTCACATTTTTCTACCAAGCAGTTAATTTATGGTGATGAAATAAAGGACCAACACGCGAAGCTATCAAAGTGACGTTTTTGGCTTTTTGGCATCCAAGATGGTGTCTTTTGCTATTAGGTTCATGTTGGAACTTGGAGAGGATGTTCTAAGCTTTAATTCAAGTAGTTTTGGATTTGATTTGGAGCCCTGAAGACCCAGAAACGTGGCTGGGTAGATTTCCCATTATTGATTAGGATTATGTTTCCTAGTTTCTCTTAATTTATTATGTTTCCTAGTTTTAAGAATACATTTTATAGGAAGGATTTTATTTTGTAGTAGCATAAATAAGACCTATTAGCCATTAGCGTTCTCCACGCACTACTTTGGAGAATTCGGCTTAGAGAGCTTTTGACGATTTAAGTTTATTTACAAGGTGTTTTCTATCCATGTTCTTAATAGTATTTTTCTTTATGATTGTGTGTAACTAATCTCTTTTGCTAGGATGAGGCCATGAGTCTTATCAAGAATATGTAGTTTCTTTTCAATTTACTTGTGATATTATGCAAGCAAGTTTTGAATTATTAATCACCATGTTGAAATTATCTAATTGTCTTGATGTTTGATCACCATTAGAATATTTAGAAAAGTAATTTGATGCAATTTTGGTTAGAGGATTGTCCTTGAAATTGACGAAGGCTTCTTGTGGTTAATAATTGTAATTTTATTTAGGATGAATATCACGTCTTACGGGTTGCATGATTTTTCAAGAGGTTTTCAAAAAGATTAATGAGTCTTATATGTTTAGATTTGACCTGAGTAGAGCATACTTTAGGAAAACCTAACCTTCAAAATATGCATGTATAAGTTAGCTTGGGGTCCAGGTAGAGCATACTTTAGGAAAACTTAACCTTCAAAATATGCATGTATAAGCCATAAGTAATTGAGAGAATTACGTAGGATTGTTAAGATGACGGTAAACCATATGCTTTTACAACTTGATTTTTGAAAATTGTTTTCCTTTTGCTGATTTATTTAATTATTTTTATTCATATTCGTTTTTATTATTTTAAATTCCAAAATCAATTTTTTCTAAAACTTTGTTTTAAATAATTAATTAAGATTTGATTTTAATATAAATTATTTTAAATAATCTTCGTGGAAATTAACAACCTTGCATGAGCATTCTTATTACAACTACTTTATTGTCTTGCAAGTATTTTAAAATGTTTTTATTTATACTTTTACAAATGGTAAAAATCCTATCAGGCAATCTCGTAAGGTCTTGGCCTCTCAGTAATTTCAATGGCTGATTCCATCTCTCTTCTAGTTGGCGAACAATCACTGTGACTGAAACCACCATGCTCAGTAGACGGTGTTCCTATCTGTTCCTCGAAAACATTGCGCGATTCAGTGTCGTTTGAGTAGACAGATGGACTTGGCGGGAAGATGGTGTTACCTTTCAGTTCACCCTTCTTAAAAGTAAACGAATTTAAGTCCTTTTTGTCGTAAATTCTTAGCATGACACAAAATTTTCTCCACAATGAGGCTTCTGGATCGAGTTGCGAGAAGATGCCCTTGTGTTCGTACAAGAACATGGCAGCAAATATGAGCAGAGCTAATGTTGAAGCAACACCGGCTATGAGAAAGAGGCCCCAAAAGCTCTCGAGGCTGAGACTGTTGGGAGAGACAACGCTATTAGGGTCTGCACAACTTGACTGATTGTTGAACAACATCTTCTCAATCTCTTTCATTTTGTATCCCTCGGTCACGTTTAGGATTGCCCTTGAAACGTCACGAGCAAGAGGGGAACCAATCGGGAAGACCTACACAAGTCACAAAGTGAAAGTGTCAAAAGACGGTATTAGGAAAATATTTATAGTAATTCTTCTCGAGGAGTTAATTATAAGCGAAGGATAATTAAACTTATGCAACGCTTTAATCCTCCGACTCGAAACTCACACTCTCAATTGAAAGGACACAAAATAATCCCACATGACATGAGAAAACAGACATTTGAACATGATAGAGACAAAGGAGCGAAAGCAGGTGAACTTACAAAGGCAAAACCATCAGCTTTAAATGTCGGCTCAACCAAGGTGTATTTTGAGCAATACTTTGCAAGAAATAGTTTCATATAGGGTGTCTCGTCGAAAGCTGCCGAGATGCCATGTTTATTACTCCCGTTTTGAAAAAGTTTATGCAACTCTTCAGGGGTATCATAGGTCACAAGTCTGTCATCTGGAAAGCCTAGTTGTTTCAGAATCCCAAAAACGAAAGAACCTGATAGGTAGGCAACAGAGTCCCTATTCTTGAGGAGCAAGTTAACATCAGTAACAGTTGGTTGGAGCTGTTGAACTGTTAACAGAGATGTCAAACTTGCAGTATAACTTTGGGTCAGGATGAGGACCACAAAGCACCAGATTATCACCACGAATCGAGCCGAGTTGCTCACTACTCGCTCCCCTGTAACGAAAATTTCAGAAGACACAGAAATAAGAAACAACGAGTCATGGATGTTATAAGTTTGAGGGATACCTTACAATGGAAAGCATTAAATTTGCATAGTTTCTATGGAGAGTAAATTAAGACGAGCAAACTTACTGTGTGCGAAAACCATGGTTGAGAACGAGAACCAAAAACTTGTACCGATTTGGTGATGTGGAGGCCCCCGAAAGTCTTCGTTGATCCGATGTTCAAGAACCCAAACAACGAAACCAATGAATATGAAAAAACAACCGCTCGTTACCCAAAGGTCCCATGTCAAAGGCTTCAAGAACACCCAAGCATTCTTGCTTTTGTTGTCTTTGATAGGCACAATCATGGACACACCAGATTCTGTGTACGGCAACGTGAAGTCTACATATAAGGATCTGTTTGCTCTAATGGTGATATCCCCCACTGCCGCGTCATAGTTCTATCAAGAAAAAATGTTACCATTTCAGTTACGAAATCAGATAAGTTTGTTAGATTAGGGAGAAAAGACTCTTACCTTGAGATACACTTCATTGACCAAGTCATTGTAATTGCCAGCAGCCGAACCATTAGGCCTTGCATAGGGAATAAGCTCATAAGGAACAGCGTAGGGTAGCAATTTTATTACAGATTCGAAGATGCTTATGCAATATCCACCATTGACCGTGGTTGTGTTGGTTCTAGGATCATGTGTGACATTTACAAATTCCGAAAACCCTTGCTTGACCGGGACTAGAATTCGCAGCTTAGTGTCAGGTGTAGGAATCTGCCAACCCTTTGGAGCAGATGTGGTGTCTCCAGGCCATATAATAGATCCAAGACTAGCATTGGAAGTAGAATATTTGCTTGTTTTTTTCAAATTTAAGTTTCTTTGAAGACCATCTCGGGGTGTCCAAAATCCAATCAGTTTTTCCCCACTTCCAATCACATTAACGATCTCAAAAGTTGATGATTGTAATTGGCCATTGAAAAGATTGAAATCTCCTGAAAGGCCTTTAAAATTTGTACCTGATAGTTCTTTGACAAGCTGAGGACCATTTTGTGAGACCCCAAATCTTTCTAGATCAGTATTACTAGAGTTTCCAGAAGTATTCTTCTTTCCGAAGCTGAAGTTTTTAGCCCCAACTTTCTCAGCAGCCATGGCCAGTGCCCAAGCAGCATCATACGCCCACAATCCAAACACATCCAGTTTAACATCCTGGACAGTTGGATTGTCTTGTTGAAATTTCCCCTTCCATCTAACTCGAAAACTCTCAAGCCCTTTTGAATTCGGGTAATAAGTTTTTATACCCAAAACCCCTTGCATATTTTCTACGCCAGAGGAATTTATGGAACTAAACCTGTTGGTCATCCCATCAGTCATTATCCAAGCATACCCTGCCTTCATCATGCCGATCTCTTTTGCCTTGTTGAAAATTCGCAAACCGAGAGATGGTAACATGTGCACGATGAAGACCTGAGTTTGCATTCCCTTTAACTTGTAAAGCTCAGTAGCAATTTGGTCATCAGTAGCATTTGGAGAAATGACAGTCCGGTAGGGGATTCGAGCATCAACTTCTTGCAAGGCATCAGAGAGGTAAGGTATGACTCCTTCCCCATACTCGTTTTGGACGTAGATAGGCACAACTTCTCTCCAGCCAAATGCTTGGATGATAGCACTAATGGCTTTCACTTGGGATGAATCATTTTGTGCGGCTCTTATGAAATATGTACTTCTGATTGAAGTGAGAGATGGGCTTGTTGCTGAGTAAGAGATTACGGGGACTTGGGCCTTCTGTCCAAGGTTGATTAGGAAGTTGGCCTGCATTGACGATGCAGGCCCTATGATTGCTTGCACTTGAACATTCTTTATCAGGTCTAGAGCTGTTCATTCAAACAAGAAAATGTTAAATCAATCTCCCCGACGTGGGATTCACGCTCCGATTGAGTATTCAAAACTTCACGGGTACTTTTTAGAATGTGACCGTCCAACTCAAAACTCATTGACAATGAACATGAGATGCCCAAGATTTCTTAAACTATTATGCAAGGCTATTATTCCCCTGACATGAGATTTATACTTTCAAAACTAATTGAGTACATAAATGGGTTAATGCTAGAATGTGAGTGTCTAAATCAAAATCAATGAACAATAAACTAGATAAGCACCAAAATCATTTAAAACTATTATGAAAGGCTCTCAACAGAGGGGGATTAATTGGAAGGAGCAAAAACAAAACATGAACACAGATAAAAGAGATAGAATTACCTGCAGAAGCTGTGACAACAACATCTAAAGGGGAGTTCCTTTTGTGCAGAACAAGCCTGGTTTTGTAGTTAGAGTTAGAGGCATAGAAATCGGATAGGGCGATTTCGATGCAGCTCAGCTGCATCTTCCCATGCCAGGCATCAAAGTCAAGAACCAGACCCACATGAAATGGGGTAGTCTTATTGTTTTGTGACATGGCCAGGAAAGTAGTCTTAGAAAATAAGAACAAGAAGAACGGAGCAAAAAGGTAGCTTCTGCAGCTAGCTTTCTTGGCCATGTTGCAAATTTTTTTTGGGAAACTTTTCAAGCTTTGCAATTCATGACTTCAAGAAAATGGAGTCTACATTTATATAGACTTAGAAACTGTAGATTTGAAGCTCTAAACTGGGTTAATTAATTGTTGATTACATAAATTAATACAAGTACAAGGAGCATCCAACACTCCATAATCCATTGGCTGTGATAGCATGTAATTTCATGCTATGAGCATCTCCCAAAAAATGCATTTAAGTTTGCTGTCCTCATTCAGTGAGTCAATGTCAGATTGTCAATAGTGGTGGATGTCTCTAAAAGTTGAAAATTCAAAGGTATCATTTGTCTCATTACATTGTCCAAGCCTAGCTTTGACAAATCAAAGACGCGTTTATATTTGCATGTGGAAAAAAAAAAAATTAGTGCAGATATTTGCTCACCTAGTGTGTGGTGGAATGGTCACTTTCGAATTCGGTGCAGTGACTTAAAATTGATGACATGAATTAGTAATATTGCATAATACTATAATAGTGAGTGTACTGACAAATGAAATAAAAGATAATATCTTGACAAAATGATATGCCCAATCTTTGGCAAATGAGAATGCAATAAAACAAAAAATGAGCAACAACTAACAAGCGAGGGGAGTCTTACAAGAACCACAAAAAGGGAAGAGATCCCAACTCCAAGGCGCCAAAGCCATCACCCAAAAAAGAGTAAGTAAAACATAACAACAAATTAAACACTCCACATAACTAACAACATAAGCACTAAATTATGTAAATTAATTATGAATGCGTGTATATCTGATGCTATCATAATTCAACGAATAATTATACAATTTTTTTTATTTTTTATTTTTACAGTAGTACAAGATATATTCTATTGTTAGGTTTACAAAAAGTTTATGTCAATTAAATTGAGGGTTTTGGATAATTAACTATTCAAGTGGTGGACAACCTTGGTGATTTGGGTCTTCCTTGTGAAACCATTGCGTTTCGGTTTCAAATCTTTCTCCTGCTCCCCTTAGTGTAGATTATTGTAGAATATTGTTTGTACTAAAAAAAAAAAAAAAAAAAAACTTGCACATATTTTCTATAGCATCTATGTGCTCTCTTTGTTATGAAGGTATGGAAACTGCTTCACATATTTTCTTTGAGTGCTCTTTTGCATGTAAAATTTGGTCTTCTGTTTTGGAATTATTCTGCGTTCAATATTTATTTCAAAATATTTTTAGCTTTTTCCATTATCCTTTACAACAAGGTTTTGGTACCCAAGTGCAATTGCTTTGGTGGGGTATGATTGAAGTTGGTTTTTATTCTATTTGGCATGCTCGCAACACTGTTCGTTTTCATGTGGAGGTTGTTTCCATCAATTATGTTGTAAGGTCTATTAAATGTCAATTCCTTGAAATTGATTCTTTCAATTCCGGCTGTATGAAGAATTCTGTGGAAGAGCTTTGCATTCTTCATTCTATTGGTGTATGTGGATGTCCTGCTAAGGCTCCAAAAATTATTGAGGTGTTGTGGTGCTCGCCTTCTCAGTCTTGGATCAAAGTGAATACTGATGGTGCTGCAAGAGGTTCCCTTGGTGTGGCTGCATTTGGTGGTATCTTTTGAGATTTTATGGGTAATTCTCTTGGTTGTTTTGTGGGTTCAATAGGTTTGGCCTTTTCTTTGGATGCCGAACTACATGCTGTTATTCATGCTGTATCTTTAGCTTAGGATAAAGGTTGGCATTCCTTATGGATTGAATGTGACTCCTCACTGGTTGTTCATCTTCTTTCTTCATCCTCACCTTCCTTGACATCTATCCCATGGAGGCTTTTGGTCAGTTGGCATAACTGTCAAGTTTTACCATTCTCCATGCAAGTTTAGATTTCTCATATTTTTAGAAAGGGTAATCAAGTTGCTGATTGTTTGGCCAATTATGGTGTTGATCACCCCAGTGTCCATTGGTGGGATTCATGCCCTCCTTTTGTTGCAGCTGCTTATTCTCAAAACCTTTCTAAGCTTCCTTGTTATAGGTTTTGCTAAAAGAGGTTTTCAATTGTTGTTATGAATTCTTTAATAGTCTCGGCTTGGCCTCATGTCCCCCTTGACATATTGTATTTTTCTTGTTCATCAATAAATTCTCCTCAAAGTCTCTTCCCATGATAGCAAGGAGTGGGACGGACTTTGTGGCCAAATTTGACATTACGCTATCTGACGCAAGTTTGAAAAAAAAAAAAAAAAAAAAAAACAAAAGGCAAGTTATGTCGGTTATAAGCAATAGTACTGCCAAGTTTGAAAATATTTAAAAACGAAAAGCAAGTCCTGGTGGTTATAAGCTACAGTAATGCCGACATTAAGCTATGCGACGCAAGTTTGAAAATATTAAAAAAACAAAAAGCAAATCCTGTCAGTTATAAGCGATAATACTACTTTGTTATCCGACATTTAAACAGGTTGTCGAAAATGTCTTATTTGACAGTATATTATATAAAACCGCCACAAGTCTCTTACACATTAAGCCACTTTTGTAGTAGTACGGTCTAGTAGTATTTATCTTCATTTGTAAGTGAGAGGTCTTATGTTCGATTTTCGTCAAAGATGAATTTGAACATATTATTGCTAGCCAATTGTGAGGTTTAGCCCACTCCTCTCCCCTTAGTGTAGATGATACCGTTTGTTAAAAAAAATAAAACAGGTATAAGCAAAAGTTAAGGTATACAAATAAAAATGAAGAAGGAAGAAACAAATCTAAGAACGTGTGGGAATATGGGTGGGTTCGGTACGGATAACATACCAAAACCCTCGTACCAATTACTATACCAAACTTTCGGTTTGACAAAATCTATTACCATTACCGTACCAAACTTTTGGTATACCGAAGTTCAATTGGCATGGTATGGCAATGATAATTGCCACTTTGTTTTGACAAAATTTGTTTTTATTTTTTAACCCAATTCAAGGGCAAATTTTTTTTTTTTTGTACCTTTATCTCATACATTGTAGCCTAAATTCATCTATTATTCATCATTCACAATTCACACACCCAATAATTCAAATGATGCATCAAGATTCATGATGAAAATTAAGCTTACAATCCAAATAGAACTTAGGAACCAAAACAAATAGAAGTTATCAATCCAAATAGAAGTTAAAGTTTCAAACCAAATGAAAATTGGAACTAAACTTCAAAAAGTAAAATTCATTGATTAGTTCTTCAAGCTTGAAGAGGCATTGAACTTGCAGAAGATTGAGCTTGTGTCAAGCCTACATTACAAACAAAGAAAACATATTAGTACCAGGAAGAATTAAAGTTAAAAACCATTTAATAACAAATTTACTAAAAAAATTAAAGCACATCTTACTTGTTTCCACTTTTTCCATTTCCTTATAAAATTGAAGCATATATTTTGTTGGTTCTTTATAGAAGTTTACTTCATCCGCCATAAGCTAATCACTATTACACACCAGTGTCTTTATAATTTTAGGAGTCAAGGATGCCCTAAAAGGGTCCACAACCCTCTTCCCTAGGCTAAATGCATTTTCACTAGCTACGGTAGAAGTGAGGATTGCAAAGATATCTTGGCTATTTGTGAAAGAATTGGAAATTCTTTTGTGTTTGATTTCCACCAACTCAAGAGATCAAAGTCGCCAATAACAATACTAATATAAGTAGAGTTTTCTTTTCAAATTATTTGAATATTATAAATATATAAATATATATTATAAATATGTGTTATATAATTATATATTATAAATTATATAATTATATTTTTGGTACGGTACGGTAATACCGTGGTAATAGTATTTATTACCAATACTGTACCATTACTGATTGGCACAAAGTCGGTATGTTATGGTTGACAATTCGGTTGTCACGGAAATTTGGCAAAAAAATCCACCCCTATGTGGGAATGAAGTGAATAATTTTCCTAAAGTTGTTTATGTAGATATGACTATGTCAAGCATTCAGAAATATAGTAAGAAATGATGACTTCATCTAAAATGAGATTCCAGAAGATATATTGTAGCTCAAGGCAAAACCTAGTTTCCGAGAAATTGTTGGGTAGGAGATCAAGGCTGCCAATGACATCAATTCATAACTAAATATGTTGAATATTGTTGAAATAGTGATGTGCTCAACATGTATTTGATATATAGATCAACTTGAAGCGTCGCTGGTAAATCGCTAAGGTGTTATTACGTACGAATCATCCAATTCTATACCTGAAGGCTCTTTCTCCTTTTTGGAGTATACACAATTAGCTTTGATTCATAAAGTTCACGTCTAAGATATTTGCGGCAGCCTAACCCCTCATGCCTGGTGGCGGATGGTGGCGGCGGTTCTTAGATGGGGCTGTTGGGGCTAGGATTTTTATTTTTTCATAAACATGGAGTTGACATGATTATGCAAGAGAGAAAGAAATATACAAGGTAAGATGTTCTATCTGTTATTAAAAACTTGGGTTAAAAACCTATTTGATGCCAATATGCCAATAAGCACGATGTCTTATTTTCTTTTCCAATACAAGCGATATTTCTACTCTAAATTACTCAAAGTGACTCGGAACGCAACGAGTTGAAGAGTAAGATCCTAAATATCAGGGCAATCAACCACTTGCATATCTCTGTTTTTCTTAGGAACATAAATTTGTACACCTGATACACCTTGCATAGAAATTTTGACCGATGAGCTCATCAACTTTAAACGATTAGCGATCCCATAAGTAGTGATCCAAACATAGCCTTGGAGCACATCATAATTTAAATTTGATTAGATCAAGTTGACATTGATTGATTACTGGACGTTCCAGTCCATTATTACGAAAAGTAAACGACTTAGAGTCCCATTCGTCGTATAATTCTAATATGACTCGAATTCTACTCCACAATGAGGCTTCTGGACCAAGCTGGTTTAGTTGCATCGAGGTATCCTCGAGTTCTCCGGACAAAACCATGGCAGCAAATATGAGCAGAGCCACTATTGAAACACCGACAGAAATGAGAAAGAGGCCCCAAAAGCTTTCAAGGCTGAGACTATTGGAAGATATCAGACTGTTGGGGTCTGCACAGCTTGCTTGTTTCTTCAACCACTGGCTCTCAATCGCTTTCATCTGGTCTCCCTCGGTGACATTTAAGATTGCCCTCGAAACATCACGACTAAGAGGTGAACCTTTTGGGAACACCTGAAAATTACAAAATCAAAGGAAAAAAATGTTTGAATATATATATAATTACAAACACCTGAAAATTACAAAATCAGAGACGGCCATGCTAATGCAGCTCAGTAGCATCTTCCCAGATTTGGTATCAGAGTTAACGACCATACCCACATTAACTGGGCTAGTCTTAGTCCGTTTTGCTGAGGCCAGGAAAGTAGTCGTAAGCAATAAGAACAATAAGAGAGAGAAAATGGGGTTGCAGCTAGCATTGATGGTCAAGTTTGACATTCTCCGAGCTTAATATGCAATTGATGGAATCAAGTAACAACCGAATCTTGTTTATATAGAACTTGATGGAAGTTAAAGATTATTAATTATGAATAACAAATAGAAGTAAAAGAAGAATCCACAAATTTTATGTTATATATGTATTTAGTTTTGCTGCTGTCAATTCAATGATTCAAATGCCAAGTCATTTTCAGTACAAGTGGTATCAAAAGAGAGATTAATTTGAACACATGATTTCAAGTGCATGGGTGAATTTTTTTAACGAGATAAACTACAAGTCCCTTGTTAGATATAAAATTTGAATTTCCCAATTGATGGGGGTGGGATACGGTGTCTAAAATTTGAAGTGTGGAACACTTTTGGCTCCTTTGACGATTAGAATTGGATTTGATTGGCTAAATAATAAAATTTAAGTAATAAAGAATTGATGGTAGAGGTGCAAGATTTTTCATTTGTGGATTAGACGAGAAAAGTTATAAGGTGTTGACTTCTTACCGTTTTGGAGGGTTTAAAAGGAATAAATTTCCTCTATTAGTAATTCATTTTTTACCTTCCACTTGGACAGTCCAACCAAATTTTAGACACCAAGAACTCTATGATTTATCATTTGTCTTATTTCTATCGTCGGTCTAACTTTGAATAATTCAAGCGACAATTGTATGGTCTGATATGATATATATGTTTAATTCTTTGTAACTTTCCATACAATTAATGAGTAATAGTACAAGCATTCTTCTTTACAATAGCATTACTTGAGAAACAAAGATATGAATAACTTGGAAGTAAAGGGGGAAAAAAAAGCACATGTGAAATTGCTAGGTCTACAGAATGTTTTTGTTAATACAAAATTGAGAGGGGCTTGGGAGTCAGCTACCTAGAGAAACAAAGACGAATGATCAACCTGAATTGTAATTTTATCTAACTTCTGCGCAACTACATAACAGTGGACTTTATATATAGAATTTGGATTGATCGACTCCAAGAAACATTAATGGAATTCTTCAATTAACTAAGAATTTTACTGTGAAAAGAATGCATTTCATCAGTGGCTGGAAACAGCGCATAAAAACAGATTATATAGAAATTGTGATGATGCTATGCCCGAATGATGTATTTAAGTTTCTGTCACTCTTTCAGTGAGTCAACTGCAAGTTGTCAATGTTTTTCATTAGAGGAGGGGGACTCTTACACGGTACCTTAGCTACAAGCCCCTATATATCGCTCAAAGTTGTCCATGTTTGACAGCTAAGCATATTATTAGGTTCTTCAAGGAAAATATTGGCAGGGATAAAAGTTGACTTTCCCAGTCAATGGGAGTCGGATTAGGTGACTGAAATCAGTTTGAAACATTACGGGCTAGTTTGGTATTACTGTGCTTTGAAAAAAAGCTGCTTCTGCTGTGTTGTGAGAATAAGCAGCTGTAAAGCAGCAGAGTGTTTGGTAAACTTTTTTGTAAAAGTGCTTTTGAAAAAAAAAAAGTAGTATTATAGTGTTTGGTAAACTTTTATGTAAAACAGATGTGAAAAAAGCCGATTTTTCAAAGCTGGGTTTTGCAGCTTCTTGTTTTTGGCTTTTTTTCACCCAAAACTGTGAAAAAAGCTAAAGCTGAATGTTTACCAAACACAAAAACAGCTCCCAGCTTTTTTTTATACCAACTTTTTTCAGAATCAGCTCAGTACCAAATTAGGCCTACATGTTGTCATTTTTCATATATTCTATAACCAAGTCTAGCTTTGACTAAATCAAACGATCGTTTCCGTTCATTGTATGGTTTGGTATGAATGATATATATTTTTTTATTATTGGTACCCTTCCGTGCAAGTTATGAATAATGGTACAAGCATACTTCTTTACCAAACCGTGCAAGTTATGAATAATGGTACCTTTCCGTGCAAGTTCTGAAAACCTAGCAATTACTTGAGAAATAAGGATATGAACAACTTGAAATTGTTAGGTTTTCAGCAAGTTTATGTGAACCGATTCAATAATGAGGGGTTTGGATGTACGCACCTAGAGAAACAAGAATGTTGATCAACTTGAAATTTAATTTGTATTTTTCCCAGTTAGCTAGCTAGTGTGTGCAACTACATACCAGTGGACTTTATATTTAGTATTTGAATCGATCAACTCAGAGGCATTAATGGAATTCTTCAACTAAGAATTTTGTTGCAAAAGGAATGCATTCGATCAGTGGCTGAACAAAGCAAATAAAAACAGATTTTATAGAAACTGTGATCACGATATTGTCATGCTTGTTGATAAACCACATTTGAATTCTGCATCTCCCGCCACAGCCAAGATGCCACAGCAGCCACAAGACTGATGGAATATCCTCGATTAAGCCTTTTCCGCTGACTTCTCAACAGACTAATCTTTTGGGCTGGTGAATTCGTTCAAAGTTTGTTGAATTTCGAATGTAAATTTTGTTTTGTATTATCTGTTTGGTTTTGAAGAGTTTGTTCTTCATCCGAACTCTCATTTTAAATTCCTAGATATACTTGAATACAAGACTACTCAAACCATCGAGCAATATTCTTTCATGTTATCATCCTCACCTAGCATCACGACAAATTATCCCCTCACCATGGCAAATTCTGCTGCACCTTCTCTTTGCAGTGTCTCTCACTTTTTGCCTCTTAAACTCGACCGCCACAATTACCCCGTTTGGAAAATTTTGCTGCACCCTCTGTTTGCAGTGTCTCTCACATTTTGCCTCTTAAACTTGACCACCACAATTACCCCGTTTGGAGGGCCCAGTTAATGTTGATTGTTGGCTCAAACAAAGTAGAAAGTAGTCTAAAACCAACAAATGATGTTGGCTACTTTTGTGGTCAAAATTGATGGTTGACATGCTACATGTGGGAAATAAAATGGATGCTCTTATGCCTAATTTGTGGTCAAAGAATGGATGCACTTATGCCTAATTCTTTTGACTTGATGAGAGGCCTTTGGCCTATAAAAGGAGGTGTAGGCATAACTCAAAAACATCAAGGAAACAAGGAAGAAAGAAAAATAGCAAGAAGCCATTTGGCATAGAGAAGAATTTTCTCAAATTGTCTTGCTTTGTATTTTTGGTTTTCTCTTCCTATTGTAAGTGTGTGAGCTTGGGTTATTCGGGTCTTTGGGAAATTGAGTGATAAACACTATTGTATGTTCTCATTGATTATAGTGGAATACTCCGTAGTCTCCAAACTGGATGTAGGCATTGCCGAACCAGTATAAATCTTGGTGTTCTTGTTGGTATTGTTCCATTTATCTTTTGTCAGTTATTGTGGTTTATTTTTCACTCACACTTGGTTGACGCTTCCGCACAACAAGTGGTATCAGAGCCTAGTGTTTCGACTAGGCGTTCTCGTGGGAGTGAAAAATTTGCTGGCGCTACAATCCTGTGAATAGTGCCGAGTAGATGGCTGGAGATAAAGATGAATCTGTGAAGGAGAAGGAGTCGGCATCGTCTTCGTCGGCATCTACATCCAATAGACATCAAATTGCTACTACAAGGTTAGAGGTTGATAAATTCAATGGCTCTAATAATTTTGGTATGTGGCAATGTGAAGTTATGGATGTGTTGTATCAACAAGAGTTGGATATGGTTCTGGAAGATAAACCAGAAGATATTGATGACAAGCAGTGGACACGAATTAATCTTCATGCTTGTGCTGCTATTCGATCGTTCCTTGATAAGGAGTTGAAATACCCGTATATGAAGGAAACTTCTGCTAAGGAGTTATGGACAAAATTGGAGGAGAAGTATATGACCAAGAGTGCAGAAAATCGGCTCTTCTTGAAGAAGCGACTCTTCCGATTTCAGTATAGTCCAGGTATTTCTATGCATGAACACCTCAATGATTATAATAAAATACTTGCTGATTTAGCAAACCTTGATGTGAAAATTCCTGACGAGGACAAGGCACTATATTTGTTAAATTCATTGCCTGATGATTATGATCATTTGACAACTACTTTGTTGTATGGAAAATCCGAGGTGAAACTTGATGAGGTGTCTGCGGCATTGGTGAATCATGAGTGTCGTAAGAAGGAACTGAAGACTCACAATTCACAAACCGAGGCACTTATTGCAAGGGGTCGAACAGTGGAAAGAAAATATGTGAAGCGGGGAAAATCTCGTTCAAAGTCACGAGGGAAGTTTCCTGCTAAAGATGAATGTGCCTTTTGCCGCCAAAAGGGTCATTGGAAGAGAGACTGCCCCAAATTGAAGAACAAAGAGAAGGAGAAAGCGGGTTCTGAAGCAAATATTGCAAAATCTGGAGATGATGATTTCGAGTTTGCTTTGACTAGTTCATCTGCTGATGGTCACTCCAAGGAGTGAATTTTGGATTCAGGTTGCACCTATCATATATGTCCCATTCGAGAATGGTTTTCTAGCTTCGAGGAGCTGGATGGTGGAGTTGTTTTGATGGGTAATGATAACGCCTGCAAAACACAAGGGATAGGCAAAATCTGTTTGAAGATGCATGATGGAACAGTCAGAGAATTAAGTGATGTTCGGTATGTACCGGATATGAAGAAAAATCTTATCTCACTAGGTGCATTGGAATCCAAGGGTCTCAAGATCACCATGAAGGGTGGAGTTCTTAAAGCTGTTTACGGGGCACTGGTGGTGATGAAAGGTACAAGACGAAATAACTTGTATTTCTTGAAGGGGAGTACAGTTATTGGTGAAGCAGCTGTCACCGAAGCTGCTGACGCAGATAGCACAGACACCACAAGGTTATGGCATATGCGTCTTGGGCATGCTGGTGAAAAAGCGTTGCAAGGATTGGTGAAGCAAGGCTTATTGAAAGGTGCAAAGGCATGCAAATTGGAATTCTGTGAGCATTGTGTGTTGGGTAAGCAAACTAGAGTAAAATTTGGCACTGCTATTCACCACACTAAAGGCATTCTTGATTATGTTCACACTGATGTTTGGGGACCTTCCAAGAATGCATCTTGGGGAGGTAGCCATTATTTTGTCTCCTTTGTTGATGACTTCTCTAGAAGAATATGGGTGTACACCATGAAGCGTAAAGATGAAGTCTTGAAGATATTCTTGAAGTGGAAAAAGATGATTGAAACGCAAAGCGGTCGAAAGATCAAGACTCTCAGATCAGACAATGGGGGTGAATATAAGTCTGATCCTTTCTTGAAAGTTTGTCAAGATGAGGGTATTGTGAGGCACTTCACGGTTAGGGAGACACCGCAACAGAATGGGGTGGCGGAGCGCATGAACCGTACTTTGCTTGAGAAAGTTCGGTGTATGTTGTCTAATGCTGGATTAGGCAAAGCGTTTTGGGCTGAGGCAATTACTTATGCAAGTCATCTCATTAATCGATTGCCAGCTGTTGCGAATGAGGGCAAAACGCCCATGGAGGTATGGTCTGGTAAACCTTGTACTGATTACAAGTTCTTACACATATTTGGTTGTCCTGCTTACTATCATGTCAGAGAAAGCAAGTTGGATCCAAGAGCAAAGAAAGCTCTATTTATGGGCTTTAGCACTGGCGTGAAGGGATACCGACTCTGGTGTCCAGATGAGAAGAAATTTGTTGTAAGCAGAGATGTGACCTTTGATGAGGCTGCTATGGTTAATCAGAACAAGCATGAAGGTGAAACTGAAACGACCGAGACCATGAGTAGCTCAAAGCAGGTGGAGTTACTGAAGACTCCAGTTGTTCCAGTAAGGTCTGATGTTACAGACACTAGTCCTACAGTTAATCATGATGATGAGGACGAGGATGATGAAGAGGAGGCACCTACCCAAGAGCCTCCACAGCAACAAGACTATATTGCAACCAGAAGATCGAGAAGGGAAATTCGAAAGCCTGCTCGATTTACTGATATTGTGGCATATGCACTTCCCGTTATTGAAGATGATATTCCATCCACCTACAAAGAAGCTGTCATGAGTTCAGAGTACGAGTTGTGGAAGAAATCTATGGATGAGGAGATGAAATCTCTTCATAAAAATAAGACTTGGAAGCTGGTTCAGTTACCAAAGGGGAAGAAAGAAATTGGTTGTAAATGGGTGTATGCCAAAAAAGATGGAATCTTTGGGAAAAGACAATGTAAGATTCAAAGCCAGATTGGTAGCTAAAGGCTATGCTCAGAAAGAAGACATTGACTACAATGAGGTATTTTCTCCTGTAGTAAAACATTCTTCTATTCGTATTCTGTTGGCTTTGGTTGTGCAGTTTGATCTTGAGTTGGCCCAACTTGATGTCAAGACTGCGTTCTTACATGGTGATTTGGAGGAAGAGATTTATATGTCTCAGCCAGAAGGTTTTAAGGTTGCTGGAAAGGAAAATTGGGTTTGCAAATTGGAAAAATCATTGTATGGCTTGAAGCAGTCTCCAAGACAATGGTACAAGCGATTTGATCGATTTACGATCGGGCTTAAGTTGCTCAAGTTTAAGCACTGCTTAGACTTGATTGACATTTGTAAAATTTGTTGATTGCCCCATGGGGGAGTGGGAGACGACTATTGGAAGTTCTACTTAGAGGGTTTGCGCCAAGGTGGAGATTGTTGATTGTTGGCTCAAACAAAGTAGAAAGTAGTCTAAAACCAACAAATGATGTTGGCTACTTTTGTGGTCAAAATTGATGGTTGGCATGCTACATGTGGGAAATAAAATGGATGCTCTTATGCCTAATTTGTGGTCAAAGAATGGATGCACTTATGCCTAATTCTTTTGACTTGATGAGAGGCCTTTGGCCTATAAAAGGAGGTGTAGGCATAACTCAAAAACATCAAGGAAACAAGGAAGAAAGAAAAATAGCAAGAAGCCATTTGGCATAGAGAAGAATTTTCTCAAATTGTCTTGCTTTGTATTTTTGGTTTTCTCTTCCTATTGTAAGTGTGTGAGCTTGGGTTATTCGGGTCTTTGGGAAATTGAGTGATAAACACTATTGTATGTTCTCATTGATTATAGTGGAATACTCCGTAGTCTCCAAACTGGATGTAGGCATTGCCGAACCAGTATAAATCTTGGTGTTCTTGTTGGTATTGTTCCATTTATCTTTTGTCAGTTATTGTGGTTTATTTTTCACTCACACTTGGTTGACGCTTCCGCACAACAGTTAATCCCCTAATCCCCTTGCTACACAGTCGTAACCTTCTTCCATTTGTTGATGGAATCAGTGTCCTCCTGCATTTCTGTATTTCTTCTCAATGCTGAACGACAACTCACTGATGAGATAAATCCCGTCTTCGAACCCTGGATTCAGGATCAAATGGTCCTCTAGTGGCTGATGAATTCACTACCACCACTTGTGATGCATGTGATTGTTAAATGCATCAGTGCTGCTGAAGCCTTGAAGAGCCTTCCTCTTACAACCGTGTCATTCATCAAGGTCAACTTCTCAATCTCCGTCAAGGTGATCTCTATATTGCTGATTTTTAGGAGTCTCGCGGGCTTGAATGGAAGCCCTTGTGTTTTCATACAGAGAACAAATATTGTTCATAATGGTGGCAATTAAATCATCATCGGTCATGGGAGAGCCAGAAAGAGCTAGTTGGTCAGTCAGTATTTATCCTGTCCAAAAAATCAGCGATACAGAGATCCCCTCGAGGGAGATTGAGAAGTTCAGTTGAATAACACAGTTGCGTGAGGAATGAGCGTATCAGTCTTGAAAAGCCTTCATGCTTTAGAAGCACTGATGCATTTTACAATCACATGCAAAGCCTTCATGCTTTAGAAGCACTGTTGCATTATACAGTCACATGCATCACAGATGGAGACAGTGAACTCGTCAGCCACTAGAGGACCATCTGATCCTGTTGGATTCAGGGTTCGATCATCTGTCAGTTGTCCTTCAGCGTCGAGAAGAAATGTAGGAGGACAATGAGATGTTCCATCGACAAAGGGAAGAAGACTATGACTGCGTGTCAAGGGGATGAACTGAGCCCTCCAGCGGGAGTAAATGTGGCGGTCAAGTTTTAGAGGCAAAAAGTGACAGCTCGGTAAGAGAGGGTGTATCAGAATTTGCCATGGTGAGGGAATAATTTGTCGTGAGACTATGAGAGGATGATACCATGAAAGAATATTGCTCAATGGTTTGAGCAGTCTTGTATTCAAGTATATATAGGACTTTACAATGAGAGTTTGGATGAAGAACATGTTGGTATTTTACAGTTTACTAACTCAATACCAAAATATGTGGGTGATAAGTTTACAAACTCTATCACACCTCTTTCACTTTGCACTCTCAAATAAAATTGGACAAAGAAAGAAATAGAGAAAGGAGGGAAGCAACAAGCTTTGGCAAAACACTTGAACTTTGATATATGAAAAAGGTTTACAAACTGTTGGAATAAGAAAGCTTACAAGCTTCTTCTCAATTGGAAGTGAGATTCGGATGAGATGATTTACAATGCTTGAGAACTTGGGTATTTATAGCAAACCAAATGATTAAACTAAGATTATTTATTACCACACAAAACACATTAAATGCACCTAATAATTTTTATTCAACCATACCTAACATTGCCTAACTTTCCATGTCTAACTTTGACATTGATTTTCAACAATAACTAGTAGCACCCTTTTTTTGATTTGAATTTCCAACACACCTCCTCAAATCAAAACGCCTTCATTCCTAGCATTTCACGCAGTAGCCGGAATGTTTCAATTGGCAATGGCTTTGTGAAGATGTCTGCCACTTGTTCCTTGGTGTGACAGTAGACAAGTTCAATTGTCTTTTGCTTCACATGGTCCCTTAGAAAATGGAACCTGGTATCAATGTGCTTGCTCCTTCCATGTTGAACAGGATTCTTTGCAAGTTTGATTGCAGACACGTTATCTACATGAATCACAGTCGATTCCACTTGTGGATGACACACTGACTTCAACAGATTTCTTAACCAAATTGCCTCACACACGGTTGAGGCTACATCAACATACTCGGCTTCACTTGATGACAAAGCAACAATTGATTGCTTCTTTGAAGTCCATGAGAAAGCTGTTGATCCTAGAAAAAACACATAGCCAGTTGTGCTTTTCCTTTCATCTTGGTCACCTCCCCAATCACTATCTGAATAACCAAATAATTTTGCATCTTCACCAAAATTATAAAATAGACCATAGTTTAGAGTACCTCTTATGTACCTCAAAATTCTCTTGGCGGCCAGCCAATGAGACTCCCTTGGTGTTTCCATGTATCGACTCACGAGTCCAACACCATAAACTATATCAGGTCTTGTGATTGCAAGGTACCTTAGGCTTCCAACGAGGCTTTTGTACACTGTTGAGTTTACAAACTCACCCTCTCCTCCTTTGGACAGCTTCAATCCAGTTGCGACTGGGGTATTGACAGTGTTGCACTTGTCCATATTGAACTTCTTCAATATGTCTCTCATGTACCTTTGTTGAGAGATGTAGATACCATCACTTTCTTGCTTCACTTCTATGCCAAGAAAGTATGACATTAATCCATTGTCAGTCATCTCAAATTCACTGAACATGGATTGCTTGAACTCATGGAACATTGCCTCATTGTTTCCTGTAAACAATAAATCATCTACATAGAGACAAATAATTAAGAACTCCCCTTTTTCACCATTCTTCATGTAAACTGAATGCTCGTATGGACATTTCTGAAATCCATTTTGGTGAAGGTAGTTGTCGATCCTTGAGTTCCAAGCTCGTGGTGCTTGCTTGAGGCCGTACAAAGCCTTCTTCAAACGATACACCTTATCTTCTTCTCCTTGTACTTGGAAGCCTTCCGGTTGTTCCACGTACACTTCTTCCTCAAGTACTCCATTAAGGAAGGCTGACTTGACATCTAGTTGATAAATTTTCCATTTATGATGTGCGGCAAGAGAGATTAGCAATCTTACCGTGTCAAGTCTCGCAACTGGAGCATAGACTTCATCATAGTCCACTCCATACTTCTGTTTGTAGCCCTTTGCTACAAGCCTTGATTTGTATCGATCCACACTCCCATCTGCAGTGCGTTTGATCTTGTAAACCCACTTGACACCAATAGCCTTCTGATTTGGTGGGAGCTTTGTCAGCTCCCAAGTGTCATTCTTCTCGATGGCATGGATCTCTTCTTCCATGGCTTTCTTCCAACAATCTTCTTCCACAGCTTCATTGAATGAGAAAGGCTCGTGGTCTGCATACAAGCAGAAAAGGTTGGTTTCTTCTTCTTCTTCTTGTCCATAAATCTCTGTGAGACTCCTTAACCTCACTGTAGTTGAGGAGCTGCTTTCCTCACTAGATGTAGGACCACTCCTTGCAATTCTGTGCACTGGAGTTGTTGTGATTGTTTGAGCAGGCTGTTGCTCAATCGGTGGTACAACTTCTGGTTCTTCAAAATCAGTGGAGACGATCTTCTCTTTACTGACTTCTTTGTTGTTCCACGTCCATGTCTCTTCCTCACTGAAGATGACATCTCTACTAACCACTAGTTTGCCAGTTAGTGGGTTGTAGAGCTTGTATGCCTTGGACTCTTCACTATAGCCCACAAACACACACTTCTCACCTCTATCATCAAGTTTCCTCCTCTTGGCTTCTGGAACTTGAGCATATGCAACACACCCAAAAATTCTTAGGTGTGTAACATTCGGCTTGTATCCACTCCAAGCCTCTTGTGGTGTCATCTTCTTGACACTCTTTGTTGGACATCGATTCAACAAATAAATCGAACAAGCTACAGCTTCTGCCCATAACTCTTTTGGCAAATTCTTCTCCTTAAGCATGGACCTTGTCATGTCAAGGATGGTTCGATTCTTTCTTTCGGCTATCCCATTTTGCTGTGGGGTATAGGCAGCAGTAAGTTGATGCCTAATTCCTTGCTCCTTGCAGTATGCTTGGAAAGCATTGGAGGTGTACTCTCCACCTCTATCTGATCTCACAGCCACAAGCTTGTGGTTACTTTCTGCCTCTGTGAGTGCCTTGAACTCCTTGAAAATTTTTAGGGCAGCTGACTTCTCCTTGAGAAAATAGACCCAAGTCTTTCTACTGAAATCATCAATGAAGGTAATAAAATACCTATTACCTCCATAAGACATGGGATCCAATGGACCACATATATCTGTGTGCACCAACTGCAGTGGTGCCTTTGCTCTCCATGTATCACCAACAGGGAACGATAGTCGTGCTTGCTTGCCAAGCACACAACCTTCACATACTTGGCGTGTGGCTTCAATCTGGGGTAGACCACGAACCATTCCTCCACTTGACAGCAACTTTAGGCCATTGAAATTAAGATGGCCAAATCGAAGATGCCATTTCCATGACTCATCTTCCATTACACCGATGTTGCAGCTTCCAATCTTTGTGTTCAAATTCAACGGAAACATCCGGTTCTTTGACATTCGAACACGTGCAATAAGCTTTCTCCTTGCATTCCTGAGAGTGAGAAGCATGTTCTCCATATGTATAATGTACCCTTTCTGGAGCAGTTGACCAATGCTCATAATGTTGCTCTTCATACCTGGTATGTAGTAGGTATCGGAGATGTATTCTTCTCTTCCATCCTTCTGGATGATCTTGATCTTCCCTTTGCCTTCAACTGGCAACTTTGAGGAGTCACCAAGACTTACAGATCCATAGGCCCCTTTTTTGAGTTCGGCAAAAAACTCCTTCTTTCCACACATGTGATTGCTTGCACCAAAGTCCAAATACCAAACATCTTGTTGGCTACTGGAATCATGGTGTGCTAGTAAGACTGTAAGTTCTTCATCAGTATTTCCACTTGATTCTGCCATGTTGACATGCTCACCATTTTTATGTGAACATTCATTGGCATAATGTCCATATTGCTTACAGTTGTGACACTGGATATGCGCCTTTCCTCGAGTAGATCTCCACTCCTGAGACTGACCTTGATTTTGTGCATAGCCTCGACCTCTTCCTCGGGCTCGTCCTCGGCTACGGTTGGATGAGCTCCCACGACGTGAGTTCCACTGCCCACGACCTTTATTTGGTTTGTCAATATTCAACTTTGACTCCAAAGCTTGCTCTAGCGTTGTGGGGCTTGCATTCTTCTGAATGCGTTGCTCGTGAACTAGGAGGGATCCTAGTAGCTCTTCTGCGATCATCACCTCCAAATCCTTGGATTCCTCAATGGCAGTCACCACATGCTCAAACTTAGATGTGAGTGACCGGAGTATCTTCTCCACAACTCGTACTTCATCGAGTCTCTCGCCATTTCTCCTCATCTGATTTACTATCACAATGAGCCTTGAGTGATAGTCGGAGATGCTCTCCCTTTCATTCATATGAGCAGTTTCAAAATCTGCTCGAAGTGATTGTAACCTCACTTTCTTGACTCGATCTACTCCTTTGTAGATTGTACTGAGTGTATCCCATACTTGCTTGCTCGTTGTTGCTTCTGCAACCTTCTCGAACGTTGAATCTTCCAAACCCTGGTATAGAAGATACAGCGCCTTTTGGTCCTTCTTTCGTAAGTCCTTGAGAGTGTTCCTTTGATCCGCAGTATATACGGCTTCTTGCTCGGCAGTGGGTACAACATACCCACTACTGACAACTTCCCATAGCTCCTGTGATCCAAACAATGCTTTGAATTGGATGCACCATCTTTCATAATTTTCTTTCTTCAATGTGGGAACTTGGAGTTGCACTAAGTTGGACGCCATAACTGTTGCACCTGCCAGAATGGTATTCTGGCTCTGATACCAATTGTTGGTATTTTACAGTTTACTAACTCAATACCAAAATATGTGGGTGATAAGTTTACAAACTCTATCACACCTCTTTCACTTTGCACTCTCAAATAAAATTGGACAAAGAAAGAAATAGAGAAAGGAGGGAAGCAACAAGCTTTGGCAAAACACTTGAACTTTGATATATGAAAAAGGTTTACAAACTGTTGGAATAAGAAAGCTTACAAGCTTCTTCTCAATTGGAAGTGAGATTCGGATGGGATGATTTACAATGCTTGAGAACTTGGGTATTTATAGCAAACCAAATGATTAAACTAAGATTATTTATTACCACACAAAACACATTAAATGCACCTAATAATTTTTATTCAACCATACCTAACATTGCCTAACTTTCCATGCCTAACTTTGACATTGATTTTCAACAATAACTAGTAGCACCCTTTTTTTGATTTGAATTTCCAACAGAACAAACTCTTCAAAACCAAACAGCAATTAACAGATAATACGAAAAAAAATTTACATTTGAAATTCAACAAACTTTGAACGAATTCAACAACCCAAAAGATTGGTCTGTTGAGAAGTCTGCGGCAAAGGCATGACTCAGGATATTCCATCTGTTGTGGCCTCTGTGGCATCTTCGCGGTGGCGGGAGATGCAGAATTCAAATATGGTTCATCAAAACTTTAATTCTTACCAGGGTCATGCATATACAGCATAGTCTCTTTCATTACATATATATTCAGCAAAACTTTTTTGGGGTAGGCCAGATCCAAACCTTGAACACAAAAGATTTTTTTTGTCTCGTCTCCTTCATTGCAGAGAATAAGAAGGCGACAGCTGCTGTCCTCTCCCAGCTTGTAGGTTTCTCTCTCACGGCCTCTACAAATTGATATCTCGAATGATCGTATGATTTATTTTACTCCCCGCTTGATCGTTCGTAATCTCAATCTGAAGGATGTTTTTTTTCTAATATGAAAACAAACAAACGATAAAATTGACGTCACCAGCAAAAACTGAGTTCGAGAGAGAGAACAAATTTACTCTCCTTTTAATCACTTCCTTCTGTGCTCATATTTGATACCTTCTAAGTGTACATTTGACCAAATCGTTGATTAGTTTTAACTTATATATAATTTGTACTACCTTCAAATCGAGATAAAACACCGTTTTCCTAACCCTTCTAGGCTTAGGAAAAAATGGATTGGCAAGTGTGTAGCTGGGCTATACAATTTTGGTTTTAATATGTACTTGATCTCCACCCTGTTTTTTGGTTATTTGCAGACATTGGTCGATCTTCAACCATGCCTACTCAGAGGCGCTATTTTGTTACTGAGGTGTTGTTGTATTAGTGGCCAAGTGGAATGATGATGTTTGTGGAAAAGAAAAAAAAAAGGTGGACAACATCATTGTGTCTTCCTTGGTTTGGGGAGGAAAACATGGAATTGTTTTTTGTCTTGACCCATGGGAAAAGCCACGGATGGCTTTGGGGTTTTAATTAAAGGATAGCAATTATCCTCATTGTGTGAGGGAGAGAGTGAGAGCTGAAAACAGAGGGCAGAGAAGAAGAAGAAATCTGGAGCAGCAACCCCATTTCGAAGAGAAGAAGATGCTCTTCTCTTTGGTTAGTAATCATCCATCAAAGTAATTGTAATAGCTTTGAGCTTTGTATAGAGAAGAAATTAATCACTATATTTTCTTCTCTATTTGTTTCTTTGGTGTGTGAGAGCTTTTGGGTGTATTGGGGTTAAGGGTTGTGAGATTGCCAACACTTTGTAAACTCCCATTTGGTTGATAGTGGATTATTGGGTGAGCTCCTACTGCTCCGAGGACGTACTCCAGTTACACTGACTGTGGAGGAACCTCGTTAAAATCTTTGTGTCATTTTATATTTTGTTCTTGCATTTCCATTTGATAAATTTCTTGTGGGTTAGCTTGAGTTGGTTCCAAAATTGTTTTGGTGCAATCCTAGCACAACAATTGGTATCAGAGCACTGGTTGCTCTTGGGTACTGTCTAGTTGCCAAAGATGTCAGACGGGCAAGATGAGAATCCTTTTGGAAGCAGCTCCGGGTTTGCAAGAACTACGGTGCAAAATGCAAAGTTCGAAGTGGAAAAGTTTGATGGCACAAACAACTTCGGGATGTGGCAATGTGAGGTTAAAGATGTGTTGGCTCAACAAGATCTTCTTGCCGCCTTGGGAGAGAAGCCTGAAGCTATGTCGAAACTGGAATGGGAGAAATTAAATTTGTGGGCTTGCTCTTCAATTCGGTTGTGCCTTGCAAAAACTCAGAAGTATTTTGTGATGCGGGAGACTTTGGCAAGTGTGTTGTGGCAAAAACTGGAAGACAAGTATATGACAAAGAGTGCAGAGAACCGGCTACAATTGAAGAAAAAGCTCTACCGCTTCAAATACAAAGAAGGTACAAAAATGATTAGACACCTTGATGCTTTTAATAAGTTGATTGCCGACTTGTTAAATTTAGATGAGGATATTAAGGATGAAGATAAGGCCTTAATATTGTTGAATTCCTTGCCGGACTCTTATGAGCATTTTGTTACCACTATTATGCATGGTAAAGAAACTGTGAAATTTGAAGATGTGTCAAATGCCTTGATGAATTATGAAATGAGGCATAGAGATAAAAATCATGATAGTACCTCTGAAGCTTTATTTGTTAGAGGTAGATCATCGGAGAGGAGATCCTCTTCTAACAGGAAAAAATCACAGTCTCGACCTAGAGGAAACTCTAAAGGTAGAAAACCTTTGGAAAGGGATGAATGTGCCTTTTGTCGTAATAAGGGTCATTGGAAGAAAGATTGTCCTAGATTGAAGATCAAAGGCAAAGAAAGTTCTGAAGCTAATGTTGCTGAGGTTGAAACAGATTTTTCTGATTTTGCTTTAACCACTTCCTCATCATTTGATTGTGCTACTAAGTGGGTGTTGGATACGGGTTGTACTCATCATATGACTCCTCACAAGGATTGGTTTTCAAGCTTGAAAGAGTTTGATGGCGGTGTTGTGTTCATGGGAGATGACAATCCTTGCACAACAAAAGGAATTGGTACAGTCCGTTTGAAGTTGCATGATGGCATGGTTAAAGAGTTGACAGGTGTTCGGTATGTACCGAATTTGAAGAAAAATCTTATTTCTTTGGGAACTTTGGAAGCCAAGGGCTTCAGGTTTCATTCAGATGGGCAGACATTGAAGGTGACTTATGGTGCACTTGTTGTGATGAAAGCTCCTCGATGTGGCCATTTGTATTTATTGCAAGGTAGCACTGTGACAGGTGAAGCGTCTGTATTCTCAGAAAATATGGGCACATCCGATTCTGATACTACTAGACTGTGGCATATGAGGTTAGGCCATGCTGGTGAGAGAGCTCTACAAGGGCTTGTGAAACAAGGTCTTCTAAAAGGTGCCACGACTTGTAAGCTTGATTTCTGCGAGCATTGTGTCTTGGGGAAGCAAACTAGAGTGAAGTTTGGTACTGCCGTACATCAGACGAAGGGCATTCTTGATTATGTGCATTCAGATGTTTGGGGTCCTACAAAGACTCCCTCTTTGAGTGGTAGACATTGGTTCGTGACCTTTGTTGATGATTATTCAAGAAGGTCTTGGGTCTACACTATGAAGCACAAGAGTGAGGTGTTGAGCATTTTCTTGGGTTGGAAGAAAATGGTTGAGAACCAGACTGGGAGAAAGATTAAGATTTTGAGATCGGATAATGGTGGTGAATACACATCCGACCCTTTCTTTAAAGTTTGCAAAGAAGAAGGGATTGTAAGACATTTCAGTGTCAAGGGAACTCCACAACAAAATGGAGTTGCAGAAAGATTGAATCGAACCTTGCTTGAGAAGGTTAGATGCATGTTATCTCAGTCGGGTTTGAGCAAGTCATTTTGGGCAGAGGCAGTTACTTATGCATGTCACATCATCAACCGGTTACCCTCAGCTGCTGTTCAGGGTAAGACACCAATGGAGGTATGGTTTGGAAAACCCTCTTCTGATTATGACTATATTCGTATTTTTGGTTCACCTGCTTATTTTCATGTAACTGAAAATAAACTTGATCCTAGAGCCAAAAAGGCTATCTTTCTGGGTTTTAGTAGTGGTGTCAAAGGTTACAGGTTGTGGTGCCCAGAGATGAAAAAACTTGTAATCAGCAGAGATGTGACATTTGATGAAGAAAGTATGTTCAGAGGCTCTGAGAAGAATGTGAAAGATGTCCAACAGGTGGAGCTTGAGAAAGTTGCCTCTGGTACTTCAAATCCTATTTCCGCTGATGTCGAAGCCACTACAAGTGAAGAAGTGGGAGACCATGAGGATGTTGAAGAAGTTGAACTTGAAGATTCTATTCAAGTTGAAGAGCAAGTTTCACCTCAAGAGTCTATTGCTAAGAACAGAGGAAAGAGAAATATTACCAAGCCAGCTCGGTATAGTGACTATGTTGCTTTTGCTCTTCCTATTATCACTGATGAGATTCCATCCAATTTTGAGGAAGCCATTGAGAGTGAGGAAAAGGAGAAGTGGTGCAATGCCATGGGTGATGAGATGAATTCTCTCTTGAAGAACAAGACTTGGGAGTTAGCTAAATTGCCTAAGGGTAAGAAAGCTATTGGTTGCAAATGGGTGTATGCCAAGAAGGAAGATGCTGATGAGAAAAGCAATGTGAGATTCAAAGCAAGATTAGTTGCTAAAGGGTATGCACAAAAGGAGGGCATTGACTACAACGAAATATTTTCTCCAGTTGTGAAGCACTCCTCAATTCGTATTATGTTAGCTCTTGTTGCACAATATGATCTTGAGCTTGTGCAACTCGATGTGAAAACGGCTTTCCTACATGGTGATTTGAATGAAGAGATCTATATGTGTCAACCGGATGGGTATATGGTGAAAGGGAAAGAAAATTTGTTTTGCAAGTTGAAGAAATCACTTTATGGCTTGAAGCAATCTCCAAGACAATGGTATTTGAGGTTTGATAAATTTATGAAAGACCAAAATTATTCTAGAAGTCAATATGATCATTGTGTGTACTTCAAGAAGTTGCAAGATGGGTCTTTCATTTATTTGTTGATATATGTTGATGATATGTTGATTGCCTCAAAGAATGTTGAAGAGATTGAGAAATTGAAGAAGCAAATGAAAAATGAGTTCAAGATGAAGGATCTTGGTGAAGCAAAGAAGATCCTTGGCATGGAGATCACTAGAGACAGAGAGAAAGGTTTGGTATGCTTGAATCAAAGACAATACCTTGAGAAGTTGATTTGGAAGTTTGGAGTTCATGATTCAACCAAACCGGTTAGTACCCCTTTGGCTCCTCATTTTAAATTAAGTTCTCTACAGTGTCCTAAAACTGATAAAGAGAAGCTGCAAATGAAAGATATACCATATGCAAATTTGGTTGGTAGTTTGATGTATGCAATGGTATGCTCTAGACTGGATATTGCTCATGCAGTTGGCATGGTGAGTCGATATATGCATAATCCAGGTAAAGAGCATTGGCAAGCAGCTAAATGGATATTGAGATATCTTCATGGTACTCGAGACGTTGGTTTATGCTTTGAGAGAGATGACTCTGGTATTGGTCATTTTGCAGTTGGTTATGTTGATTCAGATTATGCAGGTGATCTAGATGGAAGGAAGTCTACTACAGGCTATGTGTTTACTATGGCTAAAGGGCCAGTTTGTTGGAGGTCCATTTTGCAGTCGTCTGTTGCTTTGTCTACTACAGAGGCTGAATATATGGCAGTTGCTGAAGCTATAAAGGAGGCCATTTGGATACATGGGCTGGTTAGAGATTTGGGGGTTGATCAGAAGCAGGTGGAAGTGCATTGTGATAGTCAGAGTGCCATTTATTTGGCTAAGTATCAGGTTCATCATGCGAGGACCAAGCACATAGATGTGCGTTATCACTTTGTTCGTGAAGTTGTTGGTGAAGGAGAAATCATTCTCCAGAAGATTCCAACTAAAGACAACCCCGCTGATATGTTGACTAAGGTTGTTGGTGTAGCCAAGTTTGTTCATTGCTTGAACTTGGCTCACATTTTGCCTATATAAAGAAGGCGTTGAGCAGTAGGAGTTTTGGAGAATTGGCTCGGCATGAGTTGTTCTCTTGCTAGTGTTTGGGAGTGATTTTTTGTGTCAATTGTGTTGGTTGGCTTATCATGGTGTTTTCGGAACTTGGCCAAGGTGGAGATTGTTGTATTAGTGGCCAAGTGGAATGATGATGTTTGTGGAAAAGAAAAAAAAAAGGTGGACAACATCATTGTGTCTTCCTTGGTTTGGGGAGGAAAACATGGAATTGTTTTTTGTCTTGACCCATGGGAAAAGCCGCGGATGGCTTTGGGGTTTTAATTAAAGGATAGCAATTATCCTCATTGTGTGAGGGAGAGAGTGAGAGCTGAAAACAGAGGGCAGAGAAGAAGAAGAAATCTGGAGCAGCAACCCCATTTCGAAGAGAAGAAGGTGCTCTTCTCTTTGGTTAGTAATCATCCATCAAAGTAATTGTAATAGCTTTGAGCTTTGTATAGAGAAGAAATTAATCACTATATTTTCTTCTCTATTTGTTTCTTTGGTGTGTGAGAGCTTTTGGGTGTATTGGGGTTAAGGGTTGTGAGATTGCCAACACTTTGTAAACTCCCATTTGGTTGATAGTGGATTATTGGGTGAGCTCCTACTGCTCCGAGGACGTACTCCAGTTACACTGACTGTGGAGGAACCTCGTTAAAATCTTTGTGTCATTTTATATTTTGTTCTTGCATTTCCATTTGATAAATTTCTTGTGGGTTAGCTTGAGTTGGTTCCAAAATTGTTTTGGTGCAATCCTAGCACAACAGGTGTTTCAACTTTCAAAGGGAAGCAAGTACTCAGTCCGTCCCTGACTATGAACCTCGCATGGATGACATACATTGTAGTTTCAGACCTCGGCTTCTGTTCAAATTTCAGCTATCCAAGGTAACCGGTTGGATTGATAATGATGCGGAAGACAATGATGATATTGCTCCAATCTTAAGATTTTACAGTCTAGCGAGGGGTATGGACAGTATGGTAGAAGGGGTCGCTTTGAACGGTTTCTGCGTATATGGTGGAAGGGGTCGCTTTGAACGGTTTCTGCGTATATGGTGGAAGGGGTCGCTTTGAACGGTTTCTGCGTGTATGCGTATCCCAGAAAATGAGCATATTATCGCATACATATTTCAAGCGCTTGAGCGAGAGGACCTTCCCTTTGCCCCCGTTGTTGTGGTCATACGGGAAGTGGCCATGCAGTTGCGTTCTAGTACGGTTAGTGATCATCTTGATACTGATCAAGTGATCTTTGAGCGTGTTACGATGGTATTGGTGTAAAGACACGTACTGAAGCTTATTCCTGCTTCTAAATCATTCATTCAGGGTGTTGAGATAGTGGAATTAATGGTTTGGAAGCTTCGCAAAAGATACCCCCCAATACATGCGTTATTTGTATGGAGGGTGTTTGGAAGGGATATCCGCACATAACTCTCTCCTGTGTGAGTGATGGACTCGTGTTAAATTGACGTAGCCTTAGCAAAGCCTTGACTAGGCTCTTAGGCTTTCTTACAAGATTGATTGTTTTAGGCATATCACTGCTGGCCATGACCAACATATTGTTTGGTTTTTAAGTGTTGTATAGGACATTTTCTTGCGCCACAAGTAAATTGGCCTTCTTATCAAAAGATTATTCTTATGGAGGGGTAAAGTCCATATTTAAGTTATTTTATATGCCTTGAAGACAAGTAATTTGTATTTCTCTTGCATTCAATGCCAAAACAATGACCACAAACTGATCAGAGATGATTCAAACCAGTTTGCAATCCTTGAAAGAAAATAAGGAAGACATAAAGCAAAGTAGAATGAATTAAAGCGAGAACGGAAAGTGTTTGCAGATGCTTATAGAATGATAACTTGAGAGTGAATTACAAAGACAAACAATCATACAAAGTTTAAACCTATTTAGGCAAGTTACAATGCTTGTTGGGCAAGTTCTTGAAGTTACTGGCGTTGTTAGGGTAAGACTTTAATACAAGAAATAGATAGTACAAAGGGAGTAGCAGAGCTATAAATATAAAGGAATGTTTGAACTACGAAGGAATAAGTGAAAAGTAGGTTGAAGAGCTTTTAAAAGTCTTTTGCATGTTGAGTTGAGTGTCTTTTTCAAAATGGTCCATGAGATTTGCATAACAAATCACTTTGGTCCCTGAGATTTCAAATCAATAGAAGTGGTCCTTGAGATTATCTACCATCAATCATTTTGGTCATTCCGTTAAAAACTCCGTTAAGTGTCCCGGAGCTCTTGGCCGGAAGTTTGGGCAATTTTCAAAGCTTCATAACTCAATCGTTTCTTAACCAAATTCGACCCATAATATATCAAAATGAAGATAGGAAAGTGTAGATTATACCTATTTGGAAGCCTAGTGGTTGCTGGAGATGGCAGGAAAATAGCCTCAAAGTTGACTGGTTCGAGGGAAAACTGGAAAACTCACTGGAAACTGGGTAAACTTTAAACGTTCATAACTTCTTCAATACTCAACGAAATCAAGTGATTCAAGAACGAAAATCATACTACTTGATGATACTAAGAGTATGGTACCTTTTTTGATGGCTAACTTGCCGTGGTTTGGCCAAAAAACGGCTCAAAAGTGGCTGTCTTGGTCTCAAGTTAGCCACTTTCGAGCCTTTTCCCGGCCAAACCAAGGCGATTTAGCCATAAAAAAGGTATCATTCTCTTAGTATCGTCGAGAAGTATGATTTTTGTTCTTGAATCACTTGATTTCGTTGAGTATTGAAAAAGTTATGAACGTTTAAAGTTTATACAGTTTCCAGCGAGTTTTCCAGTTTTCCTTCGGATCAGTCAACTTTGAGGCTATTTTTTGGCCATCTCCGGCAACCATTGGGCTTCAAAATGATAGAATCTTATTCTACACTTTCCTATCTTCATTTTGGTATATTATGAGTTGGATTTGGTTAAGAAACGATTAAGTTACGAAGTTTTGAAAATTGCCCAAACTTCCTGCCAAGAGCTCTGGGACACTTAACGGAGTTTTTAACGGAATGACCAAACTGATGGATGGTGGACAATCTCAGGGACCAAAGTAATGTGTTATGCAAATCTCAGGGATCATTTTGACTATTTAGCCGTCTTTTTCTCTAATCCTTTTGCATCCTTTTATAGAATCCTTTCTTCCTTTAGAGAAAGTCCACTCCTCCATTGGAGGCTAGCCCAAAGTTTTAAAAAATAGGCTAGCACCCCAAATACCCACTCCATCCCACAAAATAAATTGGCCCAAAGTCCACCCCAGTCTTTGGCCGACCCAGAATGGGCTGAGTAAGGAACTGGCCTATCTTACATCATACTGATGTCAGCATGACATCAGCCATGTTTGATTCTTTTTTTTAGGCTAGCGCGTGGGCCTGCGTTCCAGACTTAAAAAAGATGTCAGAATCTTACCGTGGGCCATGTGTCCACTTTTGGGCTATTGGATTTCATCCTTTTTGAAATCCAACGGTCTAAATTAATTAACTTAATAAAAATTATAAAAAATTGTTTAAAAATACAGAAAAAAATTAAACGATTTTTTTTTATATATTTAAATATCCAACCATCTTCTACAAAAATTGTACTTACAGAAAATGACATGTGGCGTTATAAGATTAGTTAAAAATTCTATCTGAAATTAAAAATAAAATTATTTTTTTATTATTTTATAAAAAAATTATAACATTTTAATACGAATTGACTAGATTTCGGGCCAACTCATTTTTAAGGATGAAGATGCATTTTCAATGTTGCCCTAATTAACTTTCAAAATTTCAATACATCCAGGGTCTAAGCATAAAATTGCAATTTCCGGAATTCTTTCTGTGTGCTAGGTGCAGTGAGCGTATCAAAGGGAGCATATTGAATTATGAAAAACGAAAGAAAGATGTTATTGGCACTTTCAAAAGTCATTCTTCTATACTTCTTCCTAGTGTTACTTTCTCTTACAATTTTTTACGAGAGAAATGGAGGTTGAATATTTGGAATGCCAATAATAGCACCCATATGATTATTTTAGTATTATTTAAATTTTTTCGAATTATAGATTTACAAATTTAAGGTGCTCTATCGAATAAGTGAGATGTCTTCTTCAGATAAAAAGTTTACTGTTAAACCTTAGTTACATGATTATTTATACCGCCAAACTATCCCTTCTTTTATTTCACTGAATCTGTTAATTGTTTTCTACGTGAGCTGTTACATGAGCTCCATGCATTTCTTGAACAGTGACAGTAAGCTCCGGCGACCCATGACCAGTAGTAGATGGCGTTTGTTGCCCTTCATAGAATCCGAAATCCTTATCGGTGTCGTTTGCATAGCTGAATGGACTTTCAGGCCAGTTCCTATTAGGTGATCCCTGAACTTCTTCTACAACCCCACCAATTCCATTTTCTTGTTGACTGCTTTTGAAAGTATGGGAGGTTAGGTCTTTTTCTTTGAAAATTTCGATCATGGCTCGAACCCTTCTCCATCTCGAAGAAGCTTTGGAATCAGGGTGCTCCAAGACATGCCTATGCTTGTAAAAGAAGGAAGCTACAAATATAATGAGAGCTAGAATTGAAGCCGCCCCGGCAATTAGGAATAGGCCCCAAAAGCTTTCAAGGCCAAGAATGTTACTTGAGAGCCTTGGAGTCATGGAGTTATCTTCACAATTGCTTTCTTGACTGAACCATTTTCTCTCAATTTTCATCATCTTCTCTCCTTCCATCACGCTTTGGACTGCTTGTGAAATATCGGGTACAAGAGGAGAACGCTTTGGAAACACCTGCCAATTAAGTGATCACCTCAAAGAAGTCACGTTTTTATAAATGTGTGTAAATGTCTACTCATATGTATATGGAAAATCATTTCCGTACACATTTTCTCCTCATGCATCATGTTTAATTATGACATTTGAGTTGAATAAACAACAGCCGGCCGCACTTAGTGAGATAAGGCTTTGTTATTGTTGTTGAGTTGAATAAATCAATGAGCAAAAATAAACATTGGTGCATAAGGAGCAAAAAAGGTGTGTATAAAGGCAAGAAATCTTACAAAACCGTAGCCATCAGTTTGGTAGATTGGACCAATTATGGTATATTTGGAACAATATTTCGCAACGAAAAGCTTCATAATTGGGGTTCCAGCGACAACAGCTGCAATACCACCCTTTCCGCTCCCTTTCGAAAGAGCTTCATCACATTCTTCCAGGGTTTTCACAGCCTTAACCTTGGACTCATGGAAACCGATTTGTTTCATCAAGAGTTCGCAAACAAAGCTATTCTCTAAGCATCCAACATTGTCCCCATTTCTTAGTATATCCTTTATATTCGTGACAGTTGGTTGGAGTTGTTCAACTGTTAATAGCGATGCTAGATTAGCTGTGTAGGTTTGTGTCAAAACTAGCACAACAAACACCCATATAATCATCAAGAATCTGGCCAAGTTGCTGACCACTCTCCCCCCTATAAAAGTGGTTTAAAAAAATGTACCAAAAATGAGTGAATGCCATTAAGATTTCTTATTTTGAAATCAGCTAGTGAAGGGGACGGATAATTACCATGTGAAAATGCCATGGTGGAGAAGGAGAACCAAAAACTTGTGCCAACTTGATATGAAAGAGGGCCGCGAAAGTCTTCATTAATTTGATGTTCAAGTACCCAAATGACGAAACCAATGAAGATGAAGAAACAAAAAGTTGTAAGCCATAAATCCCATGTCAAAGGCTTCAAGAAAACCCATGCATTTTTTATTCTAGTGTCTCTGATTGGCACAACCATTATTACACCCGATTCTGCGTATGGCATCGTAAAGTCCACGTACAAAGACCTGTTTGACCTAATCGTTGTATCTCCCACCACAGCATCAAATTTCTGTCAACAGAATATGTTAGAACCAAAGAAAAATATATAATGCGGGTCTAAAATGAAATCAGTTCACGATATTTTTATTGTGACATAAGTTTACCCCAAGATATACTTGATAGACCAAATCATTGTAAGTGCCAGCCATTGTTCCATCAGAATTCTCAAAGGGAATGAACTCGAAAGGAAGAGCGTATGGTAGTATTTCAACAGCAGCCTCAAAGACATCAATACTGAACCCAGTGACTTCCGTTGTGTTAGTGCTAGGGTTCTTGGTTACCTTAACAAACTCATTAAAACCACCCATTACAGGAACTCCAATTCTCAGCTTCTTGTCATTTGTTGGGATCTCCCATCCCTTTGGAACAGAGAAAGAATCTCCAGGCCATATAATCGGTGAAAGATCGCACTTGGAAGTTGAAACTATGCTTGTAAGATTGCACTTGGAAGTTGAAGTTGAAAGTGTGCTTGTGTTTGCTGAATTCAGTGTCTTTAACATACCATTTTCCGGTGTCCAAAATGCAATAGTTCTTACTCCATTACCATTTACATTAACTATCTTAAAATTCGATGCCTGAAGTTGCCCATCGTCAAGCCTGAAGTCACCAGCTATACCTTTGAATGAAGTATTAGATATGGCTTGTGAAAGTTTTAGACCATATTGAGACACCTCAAACGTATCAAGATCTGTTGAGTTGACGGAATCATTCCTCTTTTGAAAATCAGAGTTTGTATTAAACCCAACTTCTTCTACTGCAAAGGCTAGTGCAAAAGCTGCATCATAAGCCCGAAATCCAAATGCATCGACATCAACATTGATGATGGCTGGATTGTCTTGTTGGAATCGTCTTTTCCACCGCATTTTGAAAATTTTAAGCTTCTCTGTTCTTGGAACGTCAGTTTCCACACCTAATACCCCTTGCATTGAATTCAGATCTAGCGGAGGGATTGACCATAAACGATTTCCTACCCCGTTGGTCATGATCCAAACATATCCTTTTCTCATCATTCCTACCTCTTTTGCCTTGGCAAATAGCTTAGTGCAAAGATTGGGCAACATGTGCACAATGAAGACTCTAGTTTGCATTGTCATTAACTTGTGAAGCTCTTTTTCAATTTGTACATCTGTAGCTGATGCGGGAATGACACTCCGATAAGGGACATGAGCATCAACCTCTTGCAATGCATCAATTAAAAAGGGTATGACTCCCTCGCCGTACGTATTGTCTACATAAATTGGCACAACTTGTCTCCATCCGAAATTTTTAACAATGGCACTTATGGCTTTCACTTGGTGAGAGTCGGTTTGTGTGATTCGGAAGAAGTAAGAGCTTTGGAGTGAAGTAAGAGAGGGGCTTGTTGCAGAAAATGATAAAATGGGCACATGAGCTTGGTCTCCAAGATTAACAACAAAGCTAGCCTGCATTGATGTCACTGGCCCCAGGATTGCTTGCACTTCTACATTCTTTATCAGGTCTAGAGCTGTGTCCCAATAATAATAAAAAATTTGATTAGTGTGATTGACTAATTTAATGATATTGGGGTTCCATCATAAAATCAATTGGCAATATGGGGATTAGCCTAAGATCGTATAAGCCCCCTTAACTGGCAATATGGGGATTAGCCTAAGATCGTATAAGCCCCCTTAACTAGACTTGTCTCTCACCAATGTGGGACAAACTCTCCACACACTATCAACTCCCAACACGCTCCTGCACGTGTAACCGATTTTCAAGCCTACACATGAACAACATGTGGGTGACGTGTGATGAAATTAGGTTTCATCATAAAACCAATTGGCTATATGAGTAATAGTCTAAGATCGTATAAGCGCTTAGCTAGATTTGTCCGTCACCAATGTGGGACAAACTCTCCACACACCATCAACTCTCAACAGATATTAGACATTCTTTTTTCCAGTTAAAATGGTTAAATCTTTATGAATTGCATAGTTATGTATGATCAGATTATACAAAACGATGTCAATATTCGCTAATACCCCGAATCCACAAAGAGAACATTTTGGTTGGTCATTGAAGAATTTATAAAGCTTGACGGGACTAGGTGCCTAACACGGTTTGAAGAATATAATTAAAAGAAAAAACTGAAAATCATACCGTTTTCCCCTCTTGCTCACATCCCCTTGTAATAAACATGTGAGGTCGAAAATTGTAGGGTTTTGCACTTTGCACTTACAGACACACCTTTGATATAATTTGTTACGGTTCATTTGAAAATGTTTTTAAAATGACTGAAAGCACTTTTGGTGAAATTGATTTGGGTTCCAAATTTTTCGAAAGAAACATCAGCAATGTGCTTCTTGCAGAAAACATTTAAAGTGTTTTTCCAAGATCTACTTAGATTTTTATTAAACATTGGTTTCAAAACTATTTTCATCAAAATGGTTTCAGCCATTTTAAAAGTACTTCCAAACGAATCTTTAATTTTTACACTGATTATTTAAGGAAAAACTTGATATGAGTCCAATTTTTTGAGTCAACAGTTGTAAAACCCCTCCCCAAAAAGTAGTATGTAATTTTACAATTTCCCTAAAGTTAATTGAAGTTTACAATTTGGTTCCCTATCCTAATCTAATCCTGACCCTCCATCTAGATTTTCCTTTTCCCTTACGTTGACACGTGGCAGCCCCTAACCCTCACCCTATCCCTTTCTCCTTTCCTGAGTCCCTCTCGGATCTCTCAGTCTCTCAACTCAAGTCTCACTGTCTCACAAACCTCTCCTTCTCACTTTCTCCCGATCGAACACATATCACCCTCGCACACCCGAGATCCCCACACTCACCGGCGACGGTACCACCCCCATCACAGTTGTCTACTCTCTCTCCCTCCATCTTTGTGGAACTCCAGAGTACCCAAAGGGCAACCAAAACCCAGACTCCGGCGAGCCCAGTGAGTGTCGAGCAAAACCCGGCCACCTCCGGCAGTTCCACGTCGAGTCTCAGATAACACTCACTTCCTCTCACTCCTACCTTTGTTTTAGCACCTAGATTGAACCCTAGGGAAGCAGATCGCCGTTGACCGGACCACGGGAGGCTCCGGCCTCCTTCCCCGGCGAGAAAACTAACCCAGGCCTTTTAGGTAGTGTATAGTACTTGGGTAAACCCGTTAGCAGTTAGACCCAAAAGCCCAACCCGTTTCGATTTTAGTTTTAATTATTTTCTTTAAAAACCAAAAACATTGTTGTTTGGGCCACGCCTTCGGGCCGTTACTCTCGAACCCAAAACAAAAAAAATAAATAAAAGGGGGGGGGGGGTGTGTGGGGGGGAGAGGGGGGGCAACCCGTTAACTCCCCAAACCCTTTTAATCCTAAACCCTGGGCTGGGCTTCCAAGCCCAAGCCCGTGTGTTAGAACCCAAAGGAACTGGGGCCTCCAGCCCGTTCATCTTAAACCCTAAAACCCATTGGACCAAAACCCTTTAGGCCAACCCGATTCCAACCCAAGCCCAGACTCGCCCAGGCTAACCTGACCCGTTGATCGATCAAGATTCGTTGACTGACCAGAACCTGTTGACTTTGACCCAGTCTAACCGTTGACCCGGTCAACAGTCAGCGTTAACTTTGACTTTGACCCGTCAATGGTCACTTTTGACTTTTTGACTTTTTCAGGTTTTCGTCCACGACCCCTCCTAGGCTAATTTCGACGTCCTGGACCCGTTTATGATGTCCGTTTTTCGAAATTCAATCATTTAAGTATAGTTTTGTTAATTGTATGCTTTATGTGCTTAGGTGCAATTATTAACAGCGATTCCGTCATTCTTATTTCATACGGCCCTACGATGACGGAGTATCTGTGAGTGGACCCCTTCTAAAATGCATGTTTTAATAGTAGAAATGCATACATGAAAAACATGATTTGATGAGCACGTTTTACGAAATGCTTGATGAATAAATTGGTTTTACCTTATATGATTATCATGCTTACCTAGAATATTTTGAAATACCATCTATCGGACCCATGTTCTTTGTAGAATATCTGATGGATGACGATATACTATTTAGAACATGTTTTTACACACTTCTTTATAGTATAGATAATGAATGACTTTATACTATGAAGATGATTTTGAGATATATGTACCTATGTTTGGAAAGTCTATGTACAATGTTTTTGTGTGTATCTAGTGGTCACTGTTCTACCTACAGGCGATGTTACTTATATTGCTTTTGGGCGGGTGTGTGTAAGGCACTGTTCTGTGCATATGGGAGATATCGATATTGATACCACTAGTTAGCACACTATATACGAGATATGTTTTAAGAAAGGTTTAATGGCATGCTAGGGTTTTCGGAAAAACCTATTACATATTATACTATTGAGTTTTCATAAAACTTTGGGGGTTAGTATGTTAATAATTGTTTTATTTTATATATATATATATATATATATATATATATCAACTTGGTCCACTCATGTTTGTTTTGCGCCCCCTCAGGACATAGGAACAAGGACTACCACCCGACGTACGAGGCATTCCCCTACCAGTGATATCGTGATATTCTCTCTCTACTTTGACATCTATTGTAATAGCACTCCCCTATCTTACCTTCCGCTTTTACTTTGTATTAGGTGCATGCTCTGAACATGTCATGCATTATAATTGTATTCATTGTTGGCAGTTGAATATTATATTGTGATAGTACTCTACTACTGCACGAATAGTCACATCCTATTATCTTGTTGAAATTTACGTGCATGTTTCACATGTTCTCAACATTTACATTCATAAATGGTTTGTGTCACCTTCGGGTGTCAGCTAGCACATGACCATTACATCGGGATCGGGGCATGTCAACAGTAGGAATAGTCCAAATTATTAAAATAAGTCCAATTTCTTAAATTTAATTATTTAATTATCAATAATTATCTCTTCAATGATAAGAATTATTATAAAAATCAAATTTCTTCGTAATTAACTCTTTGATTATTTCTTTTTATTTATTTATTTGTTATTTCTTTGTTCTTCCTCTTGCTTTAAACCCCATTTGTAGATTTTATTTTTAATTTTTATAATCAACCTATATCATAGGTTAATTGTATTTTATCTACCTATATGACATATTCTTTTTTTATAAACATCCTGTCATAGATTAATGTGTCTTGTTTGTAGTTATATTATTATTTTTCTACCTTTTAGTTAGGTTTCATATCTCAATTATAGGTATAATATACATTCATATATTTGTTAATTGACTTAGGGTAGAATGTTTGGCAGATAGATTTATGTTAGTATATTAGTTTTTTTTGTTATAAGATATTTATTAGATTTTTTGGAGTTGGAAAATGCGTAATATTAGAATATTTTAATTGATTTTTAATATTTTTAGAAAATATAAAATGAGTATGAGTATAAAAGAAATAAAAACATATAATTAGATAATTGGACTCATCTCTAAAAACACTATATGTTTTTGGACCTGGATCTTAAAGCCTCTTATTTCAACAAATTCATATAAAGCACACTCTAGGCATGTATCATCCATTATAATAGGACATGATCATATGAGAGAGAGAGAGAGAGAGAACCTGCAGCAGCTGCACCAACAACAGATTGCTTGGAGTCCCTAGTGTTTAAAACAAGCCTGGTCTTGAAGTGAGCATGAGATGCATAGAAGTCCTCGATGGCCATTTTGATGCAACTCAAATACATCTTCCCGCTCTGACTGGGTTGATCGAAGTCAACAACTACACCCACATTCACTTGGATAGTTGTGTTTTCCACCGCCGCCACATTGAAAATCCATGACAAGAGGAAGAGAAAGCATAAAAAGACCATACAAAGTTTCTTGACGGTACCCATGTTTATTTGAACAAGTGCTTCCTTAAGTTGCAAGACACTTCTATTTGTGAAGCTGAAGCATATATAAATATATGAATATGCAGAGTAGGTACACATGAAAAGTACCTGGAAAATCACATGAAAAGTCCCTGGAAAATCCTCAAAGAATCAGCCGGTCGTCGTCGCCATGACCCAATCTATACGGCCAGAACAAATATGTAGTCATATACTATGAAAATTAAGATATGTACATTGAATTAACAATATTTTATGGGAAATTGAACTAGTTATTATTGACTTTGCTGTACTCTCTCTGTGGACAAACCGTGTAGCATGAGTCTCGACTATTATGTGGAGTGTGTGCATTCATCCAATAAATTTTTTCGTACTCATTTCTGTTCTACTTCTTTTACTCATTCCTATTGTTGTCGTCTTTTTGTAATTCAGCAGACAAATCATAGTTTGAATTATTTTTTTGTATGTGTTAAACTGTACTTTGTAAATAGATTAAGATGAATAACTTCTTACGTGTAAAAGCATAAACATTAATTGTAGTTTAATATGCCTAAATGGGAAATAGTCTTAGATTCCACCAATTACTTAATTCAAAGTTGAAGCATACGACTCTTGAGTCTTGACTACACTACATTAATTGAAAGCAGCCAACTAGAATTTAAAATTACGGATGACCTGTATATAATCTAATGAAGAACTTGACTTCGTATAAAAAGGAATAGCCCTTGAATTGTTTTTATCTTTAAATTAAGGGAACTTTAACGAAAAACTCATGGTACCATTCATTTTAACGAAAAACCATATTTTTACTTTAAAAAGTCAATCCTGGTACTATTCACTTTATCATTTATTTTGTCATTTTCGTTAAAACTTAAAGTTTTCAAGTTCTTTTCATTAATTTTCCATTAAATTAATCTAAATCGTGAAAGAAAATTCAAAATTGAGAGTATAGGGGAGCATCCGCTCTACTGAATATGGCTACGTTTATATCTACATATTTGAATTGTTTTAATAATAAACAATTAAATGAATTTAAAGGTGGACGGGGAGGTTCAAAAATTTTGATTCTACGTGATATGTGGTTCAGATTAGAATTGAATAATCAAGTTATATAAACAAGTTATTCTAGGCCACTCTTTTCTATTTCTTTTTCTTTACCACTTAATATTATTTGTTTTCTTGGTTAATTAGGGATAGCAAGCTGAGATATGGGAACCATATCTCCGCAGACGAATGACAAGTAGTAGATGGAGTTTGTTGCCCTTCATACAATCCGAAATCCTTGTCTGTGTGGTTCAAATAACTGAATGGACTATCTTAATCAGACAAGTGTATGGTTGAGAGTATGGAAGATGTTAAACTTCCCCTCGTACCGCCGAGGTATAGAAAAAAGGAAGATGCATTGCAAATGACGCCAAAAAGAAAGTCATCTACAAGGAATGGAGTATTCATTTGAAGTTTTCAAAGATTATAAATGAGGTACAAACTTACTTTTTTCTTAAGTCTAATTAATCCGCCACTTGATTCAAAGTTCAAGGATGTAGCATACGTTCTTGACCCAAAAGGCTCAAGCATATGCCTTACGACTTTGTCTTAGAACGTCACATATGACTTCCTGATAGTGTCAAATTAATAATTTAAGCTTCTACTAGGAAGACTCAAGTCCACGAAATGCAAAACTGTGTATGGTTGAATGAGATTTTTTTTTTCTTTCTTTTGGATCATTGAGGAGGGGGATTTAAACTCAAGAACTCTCCCAGCATTGTGGGGGCGGATACTAAACAAATGCTGTGCAAAGTCAAGTTTATGCAAGCCACAATTTAAGTCAGAATTTTTGTTTGTTTTCGTAGTTCATGTAGTTTCATAGGAAGTTAAGACTAAAATTTTCAACGGAAGAGGTCTCAATTCCACACAGGCTATGGATTAATTAAGCAGCAAAGCTCAACGTCATAACCTGTTGCAATCATTTACTAATCTCTACGATCACCATATAGGGAGGAGCATAAGCCGAATAGTACTAACATGAATTAATCAATAACTTGTTTTTTCCATTGAACCTATGGCATCCCCATCCCCTCGAACATTTAGAGACGGACACTTCTAAAAAGTGGTTTAAGAATTTTTTCATTGCGATTAGCAATTGAGAAATATGTGTAGTATTAATTTTTACGCTCATATTTTTTAGGATCCTCGTACCGTCATATATGTCACACGTGTGTGAATTTTTCATATATATAGAAGAAAAAAATTAAATTTTCACAAATGTTTAATAAAAATTATGGTGGAGGAGGTACTAATTTTGTTTCCTTCAAGAGCCAGCCCAGCCATGATGGCAATGGGAGCGTCATTTGCCTCTAAAACAACAATGGACCTATTCAATCAGATCCATGGTGGTTTCAAAGATGAATTTCAGCTCTCCAAATTTCTTATGTGGCATTTGCGATGGCGGGGGCAAATAAGTTGTTTTATGTGTCAACCCTGTTAGCCGAAAGGAAAGGAGGATAGCTCAGCTGCCAAGTCAGAACAAATAAGTTAAAAGAAGTTAAAGAGATGAGGGTATTTTTGTTCACCACCATTTAGTGTGGTATATGCTCACCATCTTATTTATTATCGTTATATGTGTTTGAATTTCAAGATTCATATTGTAGATATGCACACTAAATAAGATGGTCAGCATACACCACATGAAGTTAGTAAGGGTGGTTAGTAGTGTAATGAGTAAGAAACAATAGCCTATAAATACAAGGCTAGCAGATTGTAATTGTATCGAATTCATTCCTTCTGAACACAATCTACTTTCTCTCTCATTGCTTCTCTCTCTTCGATACTTTCGTTCTTTACATTTCTGTGCTTCTGCATTTCTTGTAAACCTTCATTTCTTCTGCTTTCTTGGTGCTGTTAATATGGTATCATCGCCGAGGAACGATGTGATGATTCTTCCGCTGTAATTTTCTGCAAGTGCTGGGATTTCTATGGTGTTTTCTGAATTGCTGGCGCAGACGACTATCAGGTTCTGTGTGTTCATATTTGTTCCTGTTTTCGCATATAAGGTGTTTGCGATATTGTCCGAGTAGAATTTTGATCTGATTTTCGTGAGTAATTGATTGAAGGCTGAAGCCATGTCTTGCTGTGATACGATATGTTTGATGTATGAGATGAAGAATGTTTGATAAGGCCGATGCCAAGTGTGTACATTCAGTGAAATTGATTGAAGTATTTTTTTGAGTTTCTTGCTACGAAGGGCCGATGCCAGTAGTAAAGAATTGTTGAAAATAGTTGTTGATTGAAAGATTGAGTGGGGTATCTTTGTTGATTAATTGGTTGATCGTTTTGGAGATTTCATTTCTTGATTCTTGAAAGTATTCTGTTCTTAGAAAGGCATTGTATTAATCTTGCGTGATTTGTGAAGCAATTATATCAGAAAACACTGAAAATTGAAGGGCTTCTGGGAATGTTGACTGTGTAGCTTCAGGATGATAATTTTGTAAAATGGTCCTATCAATTCCAATCTGTTTTGCGTGGATATGATCTGTTGATTTCTTTACTAGTGAGAATCCCTGTCCACCAAAATTTGTTATGCATACTGAAACGGGTGTTACGAAGGAGATCACTGATGCATATAAAAGCTGGGTTAAAAAGGATATGACATTGCTTAGTCTGTTAATGGCAACTTTATCTGATGATGCAATGGAACACATTATTGGTTGTAAAACTCCTCAAGAAGCATGGACATACTTGCAAGATAGATTTGTTTCGGTGTTTGTTGCAAGCATTAATCAGTTAAAGACTGAGTTCTACACTGCACTGAAGAGAGTAGATTCAGTTGATAAGTTCTTAATGCGATTGAAGTCTATTCGAGATCAACTTGTTTCTGCAGGGGAAAAAGTTTCAGATAATGATCTGATTATAGCTGCGTTGACAGGATTACCACAAGAGTTTGATATGATAAGAACTGTGATCTTGGCAAGAGAGACATCGATTTCTATGAAGGATTTTGGAGCACAGTTGTTAAGTGCAGAATTGGCTAATGAATCCAGAATTTCTTCTTTAACTAATTCTATGTCTGCAATGTATGTACGTGGTGAAAGCTCTAATTCAAGGAGTAATGGAGGTCATGGAAGATATCAAGGGGACAGCTCAAACATGGGATTTGGCAGTTATCAAGGAAGTTCAAATCAAAGGCCCTACTCTTCTCAGAACAGAGGGTCCTATAATTCTAACAGATATGCCTCTGGAAACAATTTCACAAGGCCATATTTTGGGAATTGATACAAAGGCAATAATAGTTTCAATCAATCTGGGTTTAATAGTTCTACTGGGTCTACTTCTACTAATGGTCCTAAACAGGATCTTGATTGATTACCGGACGTTCCAGAAGTAAACGACTTAGAGTCCCATTCGTCGTATTTTCCTAAAATGACACGAGTTCTACTCCACAATGAGGCTTCTGGACCAAGCTGGTTTAGTTGCACCGAGATATCCTCAAGTTCTCCAGACAAAAACATGGCAGCAAATATGAGCAGAACTACTATTGAAAAACCGATAGAAATGAGAAAGAGGCCCCAAAAGCTTCCAAGGCTGAGACTATTGGAAGAGATCAAACTGTTGGAGTCTGCACAACATGAGTTGATTTTTATGGAGCCAATCAAGCAAGCCCAAATTGACAAGAAATTTAGTGGATATCCTCAGTCACCTGAGATGCTGAATGCTATGAAATGGGTGCAATTGGTACATCTTACTCTATCTCTTGCCATCTTTAATTCAATCTATCTACTATAGAAGTTGGTGGTTGGTGATGCACAAGGCCAATAGTTCACTTACTCAACGCTGTCAAGATCAGTGTGCTCCAACTATTTTATGAATCATTTTGGCAGGATATCTGTTACTGATATTTGTCTTTTGGGAGACCACAATGGAGATGTTTTGGAAGAACATGGTTCGGGATTAAAGACCATACAGAAGTTAATACTGGAGATGTGTATGGTACACGGTTTGAAAATTTGGCTGCTTTCTTTCCCAGACTGCTTCATGCTTCTTTCTCGGTTTGAGTCTTGAGAGGCTTGAGGACAAGCCTCGTGTTAAAAGGTAAGATTGATGCGACTCTAAGCTACTGGGCTTCTGTTAGGACCAATTGGATCACCTATTGTTATTGTTATCAATTAGACCCATTATATACGTAATACCATTAGGCTTATCTACATATCAACTCTACTATCCTTAGATGTTCTAATGTACAGATGACTACGAATGAAACGATATGAATTTATTTTAATTTCTTCTACTTTTCTTGTATTTTCCTTTCCTGTAATTTCCTTTCCGGTTAGGTCGACCTCTGATCCTATCATGCCAGTAGTGCTTGAGCCACAGAACCTTCAAACTCAGTGCAAATAATGGAAGTGGGCCAGATGTTAGATCCCTCGAACTGGCATTGGCCCAAGCTGCTCATGATGTCCGTGTGTGTAACAGGTGCACTTCTTTGCAGATTATTGAGCTAGGGTGGTTGTCTCAAGATAAATTGAGGGACGAATATGATCACTAAATTAGTACTGTGCGTGTAGCTAGAAGATTCAAATTATGTGCAGAAAATTAGCATTCGGCTGTTTGGTTTCCTGTGAGTTTTTCGATCCACAAATAAAAGTAGGTGAAGACTGATTGCATATGTTCAATTAATTGTCCAAAGAAAATTATTTATACAGAGATTAATTGCGATGGTCTAGAATTTGAAAGTCCTAACTAGCGAGAGATTTTTTAATGTAGGAGTGGAGGGAATTTTTTTATTAAGTGTTCTCTCCACTTATATCATTGGCGTATATACCTGTATTCCAGACATATTGAAAAATCTCTCCTAGCTAGCTATAAAATACATCATATATGCGGCATATAATCATTAATGCAATCATATTTATGAAGATAGTTTTCTCAATTATGCAAGCGTTAGCACAGGTTCAACTGTCATTTTTTTTTCTAGTATTATTTTCTCTTACAATTCTTTACAAGAGGAGTGTATGTTTACTATTTTGGACTGTCAATAATAGCACTCATATTATTATTTTAGTATTTTTTTCAAATTATGTGTAGGCCAAACTATCCCTTCTTTTATTTCACTGAATCTGTTAATTGTTTTCTACCTGTTACATAGTAAGCTCAATGCACCATCTCCGGCGACGCATGACTAGTAGTAGATGGCGTTTGTTGCCCTTCGTAGAATCCGAAAACGTTATCAGTGTCGTTTGCATAGCTGAATGGACTTTCAGGCCAGTTCCTATTAGGTGAGGCCTTAACTTCTTCTCCAACCCCCGCAATTCCTTCTTCTTGTTGACGGCTTTTAAAAGTATGGGAGTTGAGGTCTTTTTCGTTGAAAATTTCAATCATGGCTCGAACCCTTCTCCATCTCGAAGAAGTTCTGGAATCAGGCTGCTCCAAGACATGCCTATGCTTGTAAAAGAAGCAAGCTACGAATATGATGAGAGCTAGAATTGAAGCCGCCCCGGCAATTAGGAATAGGCCCCAAAAGCTTTCAAGACCAAGACTGTTGCTTGAGATCCTTGGAGTCCTGGTGTTATCTTCACAATTGCTTTCTTGACCGAACCATTTGCTCCTAATTTTCATGATCTTCTCTCCTTCCGTTATGCTTAGGACTGCTTGTGAAATATCGGGTACAAGAGGAGAACGCTTTGGGAACACCTGCCAATTAAAATGATCGCCTCAATCATCATGTTTAATTATGACCTTTGAGTTGAATAAATCAAGGTGCAAAAATAAACAGTGCTATGCATGCGTAAGGAGAAAAAAAGGAGAGAAATCTTACAAAGCCATAGCCATCAGTTCTGAAGATTGGACCAATCATGGTATATTTGGAACAGTATTTCGCAATGAATAGCTTCATATTTGGGGTTTCATCAACGACAGCTGCAATACCACCCTTTCCACTCCCTTTTGAAAGAGCTTCATCGCATTCTTCCACGGAATTCATACCCTTAAGCTTGGACTCATGGAAACCGATTTGTTTCATCAAGACTTCGCAAACAAAGCTATTCTTTAAGCATCCAACATTGTCCCCATTTCTTAGTATATCCTCTATATTCGTGACTGTTGGTTGGAGTTGTTCAACTGTTAATAGCGATGCTAGATTAGCTGTGTAGCTTTGTGTCAAAACTAGCACAACAAACACCCATATGGTCATCAAGAATCTGGCCAAGTTGCTAACCACTCTCTCCCCTGTAAAAGTGGTTTAAAGAAAAAATGTACCAAAAATAAGTGAATGCCATTAAGATTTCTTATTTTGAAATTAGCTAGTAAAGAGATCGATAATTACTTTGTGAAAACACCATGGTGGAGAAGGAGAACCAAAAGCTTGTGCCAACTTGATGTGAGGGAGGGCCGCGAAAGTCTTCATTAATTTGATGTTCAAGTACCCAGACGACGAAACCAATGAAGATGAAGAAACAAAAAGTCGTAAGCCACAAGTCCCATGTCAAAGGCTTCAAGAAAACCCATGCATTTTTGCTCCTGGTGTCTCTGATTGGCACAACCATTACTACCCCCGATTCTGTGTAGGGCATCGTAAAGTCCACGTACAAAGACCTGTTTGCCCGAATCGTGGTATCTCCCACCACAGCATCAAATTTCTGTCAACAGAAGATGTAAACAGAGAAAAATATAAAATGCGGGTCCAAAATGAAATCAGTTCTCGATATTTTTATTTTGACATATAAGTTTACCTCGAGATATACTTGATAGACCAAATCATTGTATGTACCAGCCATTGTTCCATCAGAATTCTCAAAGGGAATGAACTCGAAAGGAAGAGCGTATGGTAGTACTTCAACTGCAGCCTCAAAGACATCAATACTGAACCCAGTGACTTCCGTTGTGTTAGTGCTAGGGTTCTTGGTTACCTTAACAAACTCACTAAAACCAATTTTTACAGGAACTCCAATTCTCAGCTTCTTGTCATTTGTTGGGATCTCCCATCCCTTGGGAACAGAGAGAGAATCTCCAGGCCATATAATTGGTGAAAGATTGCACTTGGAAGTTGAAAGTTTGCTTGTGTTTGCTGAATTCAGTGTCTTTACCATACCATTTTCTGGTGTCCAAAATGCAATAGTTCTTACTCCATCACCATTTACATTAACTATCTTAAAATTCGATGCCTGAAGTTGCCCATCGTCAAGCCTGAAGTCACCAGCTATACCTTTGAATGAAGTATTAGATATGGCTTGTGAAAGTTTTAGACCATATTGAGACACCTCAAACGTATCAAGATCTGTTGAGTTGACGGAATCATTCCTCTTTTGAAAATCAGAGTTTGTATTAAACCCAACTTCTTCTACTGCAAAGGCTAGTGCAAAAGCTGCATCATAAGCCCGAAATCCAAATGCATCGACATCAACATCGATGATGGCTGGATTGTCTTGTTGGAATTGTCTTTTCCACCGCATTTTGAAATTTTTAAGCTTCTCTGTTCTTGGAACGTCAGTTTCCACACCTAATACCCCTTGCATTGAATTCAGATCTAGCGGAGGGATTGACCATAAACGATTTCCTACCCCGTTGGTCATGATCCAAACATATCCTTTTCTCATCATTCCTACCTCTTTTGCCTTGGCAAATAGCTTAGTACAAAGATTGGGCAACATGTGCACAATGAAGACTCTAGTTTGCATTGTCATTAACTTGTGAAGCTCTTTTTCAATTTGTACATCTGTAGCTGATGCGGGAATGACACTCCGATAAGGGACATGAGCATCAACCTCTTGCAATGCATCAATTAAAAAGGGTATGACTCCCTCGCCGTACGTACTGTCTACATAAATTGGCACAACTTGTCTCCATCCGAAATTTTTAACAATGGCACTTATGGCTTTCACTTGGTGAGAGTCGGTTTGTGTGATTCGGAAGAAGTAAGAACTTTGGAGTGAAGTAAGAGAGGGGCTTGTTGCAGAAAATGATAAAATGGGCACATGAGCTTGGTCTCCAAGATTAACAACAAAGCTAGCCTGCATTGATGTCACTGGCCCCAGGATTGCTTGCACTTCTACTTTCTTTATCAGGTCTAGAGCTGTGTCCCAATAAAAACAAAAAAAAAAAAAATTGATTAGTGTGATTGACTAATTTAATGATATTGATGAAATTAGAGTTCCACCATAAAATCAATTGGCAGTGTGGAGAATAACCCAAAATCATATAAGCCCCCTTAGCTAGACTTGTACACCATCAACTCTCAACACCCCCTTGCACGTGTAACTGATTTTCAAGTCTACACATGAACAACATGTGTGTGATGCGTGAACACGTGTGGCCCTTTGGGCTTTCAGGGACAACTTGCTCTGAATATCATGATGAAATTAGGGTTCCCTCATAAAATCAATTGACTATATAAGAAATAGCCTAAGATCATATAAGCGCTTAGTTAGACTTGTTCGTCACCAATGTGGGACAAACTCTCCACACACCATCAACTCTCAACAGATATTAGACATTATTTTTCTAGTTAAAATGGTTAAATCTTTATGAATTGCATAGTTAAGTATGATCAGATTATACAAAACGATGTCAATATTCTCTAATACCCCGATCCACAAAGAGACAACATTTTGGTTGGTCATTGAAGAATTTATAAAGCTTGACGGGACCAGCTGCCTAACACGGTTTGATGAATATAATTAAATGAACTTTAACTAAAAATTCATGGTACTGTTTTCTTTAACAAAAAACCACATTTTATACTAAAAAATCAACCTTGATATTATTTACTTTACCCTTTATTTTGTCTTTATCGTTAAAACTCAAAATTATTAAGCTTTTTTCATTAGTTTTCCTTATAATTAAAAGACAAAACTGAAAATCGTACCGTTTTCCCCTCTTGCTCACATCCCCTTGTATTAAACATGTGCGGTTGAAAATTGTAGGGTTTTGCACGTTGCACTTACAGACACACCTTTGACATAATTTGTTAGAATTCATTTAAAAATGTTTTTAAAATGACTGAAAACATTTTTGGTGAGATTGATTTTGGGTTCCAAATTTTTCAAAAGAAATATCAGATATGTGCTTCTTGCAAAAAACACTTAAAGTGTTTTTCCAAGATCCACTCATATTTTTATTAAACATTGGTTTCAAAAATATTTTCACCAAAATGGTTTCAGCCATTTTAAAAGTATTTCCAAACGAACCTTTAATTGTTACATTGATTATTTAAGGGGGAAACTTGATATAAGTCCAATTTTTTTAGTCAACAGTAAGAATAGTCCAATTTATTAAAATAAGTCCAATTTCTTAAATTTAATTATTTAATTATCAATAATTATCTCTTCAATGATAAGAATTATTATAAAAATCAAATTTCTTCGTAATTATCTCTTTAATTATTTCTTTTTATTTATTTTTTTTGTTATTTCTTTGTTCTTCCTCCTGCTTTAAACTCCATTTGTAGATTTTATTTTTAATTTTTATAATCAACCTATATTGCAGGTTAATTGTATTTTATCTACCTATATGACATATTCTTTTTTATAAACATCCTGTCATAGATTAATTGTCTTATTTGTAAGTATTTTTTTTTTCTACCTTTTAGTTAGGTTTCATATCTTAGTTATAGGTATAATATACATTCATATATTTGTTACTTGAGTTAGGGTATAATGTTTTGTAGATAGATTTATGTTAGTATATGTAACATCCCACATCGACCAATGGAGAGGGGGCGATGTGCCTTATATGTACATGCCCACCTCCATATAACACGAGACATTTTGGGGACTCACTGGCTTCGGATTTCATCGGAACTCCGAAGTTAAGCGAGTTCAGGCGAGAGCAATCCTAGGATGGGTGACCCACTAGGAAGTTCTCGTCTGAATTCCCAGAAACAAAACCGTGAGGGCGTGGTCGGGGCCCAAAGCGGACAATATCGTGCTACGGCCAAAAACGTGAGGGCGTGGTCGGGGCCCAAAGCGAACAATATCTTGCTACGGCAGAACCGGTTTAGATGTGACAGAATGGTATTAGAGCCATTCTGTCGTTTGGTGCGAGTGTGCCGACGAAGACGTCGGGCCCCTAAAGGGGTGGATTGTAACATCCCACATCGACCAATAGAGAGGGGGTGATGTGCTTTATATGTACATGCTCACCTCCATATAGCACGAGGCTTTTTGGGGACTCACTGGCTTAAGATTCCATCGGAACTCCGAAGTTAAGTGAGTTCGGGCGACCAATAAAGAGGGGGTGATGTGCTTTATATGTACATGTCCACCTCCATATAGCACGAGGCTTTTTGGGGACTCACTGGCTTCAGATTCCATCGGAACTCCGAAGTTAAGCGAGTTCGGACGAGAGCAATCCTAGGATGGGTGACCCACTGGGAAGATCTCGTCTGAGTTCCCAGAAACAAAACTGTGAGACCGTGATCGGGGCCAAAAGCGGACAATATTGTGCTACAACGGAACCGGTCTGGGATGTGACAGTATATTAGTTTTTTTGTTATAAGATATTGATTAGATATTTTGGAGTTGGAAAATACATAATATTAGAAGATTTTAATTGATTTTTAATATTTTTAGAAAATATAAAATGAGTATAAGTATAAAAGAAATAAAAACATATAATTAGATAATTGGATTCACCCCTAAAAACACTCTATGTTTTTAGACTTGAATCTAAAAGTCTCTTATTTAAACAAATTCATATATAGCACACTCTAGGCATGTATCATCCATTATAATAGGACATCATCATATGAGAGAGAGACAGAGAGAGAGAACCTGCAGCAGCTGCACCAACAACAGATTGCTTGGAGTCCCTAGTGTTCAAAACAAGCCTGGTCTTGAAGTGAGCATGAGATGTATAGAAGTCCTCGATGGCCATTTTTATGCAACTCAAATACATCTTCCCGCTCTGATTGGGTTGATCGAGGTCAACAACAACACCCACATTCACTTGGATAGTTGTGTTTTCCACCGCCGCAACCGCCGCCACATTGAAAATCCATGACAAGAGGAAGAGAAAGCATAAAACGACCATACAAAGTTTCTTGACGGTACCCATGCTTATTTGAACAAGTGCTTTCTTAAGTTGCAAGACACTTCTATTTGTGAAGCTGAAGCATTTATAAATATATGAATATGCAGAGTAGGTACACATGAAAAGTACCTGGAAAATCACAAATGAAATGTCCCTGGAAAATCCTCAAAGAATCAGCCGGTCGTCGTCGCCATGACCCAATCTATACGGGCAGAACAAATACGTAACCATATAATATGAAAATTAAGATATGTACATTGAATTAACAATATTATATGGGAAATTAAACTAATTATTATTGACTTTGTGGTACTCTCTCTGTGGACAGACCGTGTAGCATGAGTCTCGACTATTACGTGGAGTGTGTGCATTCATCCAATAAATTTTTTCGTACTCATTTCTGTTCTCCTTCTTATACTCATTCCTATTGTTGTTGTCTTTTGGTAATTCAGCAAACAAATTATAGTTTGAATTATTTTTTATTATGTGTTAAACTGTAATTTGCAAATAAACTAAGATGAATAACTTCTTACATGTAAAGACATAAGCATTATTTGTAGTTTAATATGCCTAAATGGGAAATAGTCGTAGATTCCACCACTTAATTCAAAGTTGAAGCATACTCCTCTTAAGTCTTGACTACGCTACATTGAAAGCAGCCAACTAGAATTTAAAATTACGGATATAGAAATTTAATTGACGGGAACTACCTATATATAATCTAATGCAAAACTGACTTCGTATAATACAGTAGACTTTGAATTGTTTTTATCTTTAAACTAATGTAAATTGTGAAAGAAAATTTGAAATTGAGTGCATAGGGGAACAATCACTCTACTGAATGTGGCTATGCTCATATCTACGTATTTGAATTGTTTTAATAATAAAGAATTAAATGAATGTAAAGCTGGACAGAGAGCTCAGAAATTTTGATTCTACGTGATATGTGGTTCAAATTAGAATTGAATAATCAACTTATATAAACAGGTTATTCTAGGCCACTCTTTTCTGTTTCTTTTTCTTTACCACTTAATATTGTTTTCTTGATTAATTAGGGATAGCAAGCTGAGATATTGGAACTATGTCCGGAGACGAATGACAAGTAGTAGATGGAGTTTGTTGCCCTTCATACAATCCGAAATCCTTGTCTGTGTGGTTCAAATAGCTGAATGGACTTTCTTAATCAGACGAGTGTATGGTTGAGAGTATGGAAGATGTTAAACTTCCCCTCATACCGCCGAGGTTTAGAAAAAAGGAAGATATGCATTGCAAATGACGCCAAAAAGAAAGTCATCTACAAGGAATGGAGTATTCATTTGAAATTTTCAAAGATTATAAATGAGGTACAAACTTATTTTTTCTTAAGTCTAATTAATCCACCACTTGATTCAAAATTCAAGGATGTAGCATACGTTCTTGACCCAAAAGGCTCAAGCATTTGCCTTACCGACTTTGTCTTAGAACGTCACATATGACTTCCTGATAGTGTCAAATTAATAATTTAAGATTCTACTAAGAAGACTCAAGTCCACAAAATGCAAAACTGTGTATGGTTAAATGAGATTTTCTTTTCTTTTCTTTTGGATCATTGGGGAGGGGGATTTAAACTCAAGAACTCTCCCAGCATTGTGGGGGCGGATACTAAACAAATGCTGTGCAATGTCAAGTTTATGCAAGCCACAATTTAAGTCAGAATTTTTTTTGTTTTGGTAGTTCATGTAGTTTCATAGGAAGTTAAGACTAAAATTTTCATCGGAAGAGATCCCAATTCCACACAGGCTATGGATTAATTAAGAACCAAGGCTCATCGTCACAACCTGTTGCAATCATTTACTACCGTGAATTAATCAATAACTTGTTTTTTCCATTGAACCTATGGCATCCCCATCCCCTCAAACATTTAGAGATGGACACCTCTAAAAAGTGGTTGAAGAATATTTTCATTGCAATTAGCAATTGAGAAATATGTGCAGTATTAATTTTTACGCTCATATTTTTTAAGATCCTCGTACCGTCATATATGTCACACGTGTGTGGATTTTCTATATATATAGAAAAAAATTAAAATGTCACAAATGTTTTGTTGAAAAATATGGTGGGGGAGATACTAATTTTGTTTCCTTCAAGAATTTGGAAGTTTAAAGAAGAGAAGCCAGCCCAGCCATGATGGCAATGGGGGCGTCATTTGCCTCTAAAAAAAACAATGACCTATTCAGTCAGATCCATGGTGGTTTCAAAGATGAATTTCAGCTCTCCAAATTTCTCATGTGGCATTTGCGGTGGCGGGGGCCGGTTCAATGCAGAATCAAAATTTCTGAATCTGACTCCAGCTTTACATGTATCTATTGTACTATATAAATGTTTTGAACCTAATGGTTTGATTAACGAATAATATTTATCTGCCTAACTAGGTCCTAGTTTGTGTGACCAACGCTTCCCAATCCCTTCTCGGTCTAGGTTTTTCCTGTTTTCCATTTTGTCTCTCCTCTCACCTGTCTTCCTCTTCTTCTCCTTCTTTACCCGGCCCCAACACCAAACTTACCAAATCCAATTACGTTGTCTGGCCATGACCTATGGAAATTTGTTGATGGTTTTCATCCCATTCCCCCTGCTACGATCCCCGACCCCAAACAAACAAAAAATAAAGATGGCAACCATGCTCAACCATGCTCCCCTTATTCCTATTGAGTAACCGAATCTTTCTCATTACCTCAGATGAAGCCTTTTCTTATTATATTAGTCAGTTTTTTCAGAAACGGTGACACTATTTTTAGAAATAGGGGTAGAGATGCACTTTGGTAATTACTGTTCAGTAAAGGTAATTAATGTTCACTTGGGGGCTATTAGGATGGAAGTGCTCTAAACGATTTCCTACCCCGTTGGTCATGATCCAATCATAGCCTTTTCTCATCATTCACAACTCTTTTGCCTTGGCAAATAGCTCAGTGCAAAGTTTTAAGTTTGGGCAACGTATGCACAATGAAGACGTTGGTGAGAGTCGGTTTGAGTATTCGGAGGAAGCAAGAGCTTTGGAGTGAAGTAAGAGAGGGGCTTGTTGCAGAAAATGATTAAATGGAGACAAGAGCTTGGTCTCCAAGATTAACAACAAAGCTAGCCTGCATTGATGTCACTGGACCTAGCCTAGGATTTCTTGCACTTCTACAATCTTTATCAGGTCTAGAGCTATGTCCCAATAGAAAAAAGTGATTAGTGTGATTGATGAATTTGATGATATTAGACATTCTTTTTCGGGTTAAAATAGTTAAATCTTTATGAATTGCATAGTTAATTATGATCAAATGACATACAAAACGATTGTTGGGTAATAATCAACAATCAATGACAAATTTATATATATAGAAATAAATTCGAATATGCTAATAAGTGATAAATGCAACTCAATAAATTGAAAGATTATGAATAGACGAAATCAATATCAAACAAATAAAACAATGACCAAGGCTAGCGTACCGCAATCTCTTTGATACAAAATTTCATCTCTACTCAATGCTTGTAGTTCGATGAACATCTGCTTCACCAGAATTCAATGATCAAACCAAGATTCTAGCACCAAAAAACTTGGTTTATGATGAATGACTTGTAAGAAGGATGATTTTTCTACACTCCAAATGCAATGCAGATGGATCCACCATCTATATATGCATGTTTGCAACATGTAATGCATCTGCTCTGAGGGTTGCATTGCTCTTTGGCGTTCTATCGTCGTCTCAGATTCAGATGAAGTCTTTGATTAATTATTTATTTTATTAATCATAAGTTATTTAACAAATTATTAATTTTAATTATATTTTATTTATTAATTATTACACTACAAAGCCATACCCAAGGTTTGAGCCTAATTTTGATTTCTATGGCCCATCTCTCAAATCATTTTGTAAGAGGGCAAAGTGTTATAAAGTGTGAAAATTTTTTAATGATGACCAATGTGGGACAGTGAGCCATAATGAGATTTATATTTAAAAACTCCAACAACGATGTCAATATTCACTAATGCCCGGAATCTACAAAGAGACAACATTTTGGTCGGTCATTGAAGAATATACAAGCCTTGACTGGACCAGCTGCCTAACATGATTTGAAGAATATCATTAAAAGACAAAACTGAAAAAATACCATTTTTCTAATAAAATCAATGGTTTGACAAACAAAAAAAAAAAAAAGAAGAAGAAGAAGGTACCGTTTTCCTCTTTCTCACATTCCCTTGTCCTATATTAAACATGTGAGGTCGAAAATTACAGGGTTTTGCACAATTCCACTTACGGACACCTTTAACATAATCTGTTAATTATTACACTAATTATATAAACAAATTCATATAAATAAATAAAATCACAATATTGAATACAGCTTGAAAAAAAAAAAAAAAAACAAATTCATATAAATATAGCACACTCTAGGCATGTATCATTCATTATAATTGGAGATCATCATATGAGAGAGAGAGAGAGAGAGAACCTGCAGTTGCGCAGCAGCTGCACCAGCAACAGTTTGTTTGGAGTCCCTAATGGTCAAAACAAGCCTGGTCTTGAAGTGAGCACATGATGCGTTTTGGTTTCAAAATGAGAAAGAAGCCGACAACCCCATTGATTTGATGAGATCATGTTATACCATATATTTTATCATATTCTTAGTTATAGTTTATTGGTTATTTTGATAAAATTTTGATACTTATTTTCAATGTATAACATTCGACTTCCTCCAGCAAAACATGATCAAACAGATGAATTTTGGATTGATTCCAATTGGAAGATGTTTGTGAGTCTTTCAAGATTAAAGTCAATTCAAGAGAAACACAAACATCGATGGAGGGGACCCTATTTGATCACATAGAAAGGCAATTATGAAGGCTTCAACTACTGATAAACATCAAGTCACACCGTACCTACTGTTAGCCTTTGATGCTGTCAAAGAGTGGTTAATTCTAAAAGAACAAATCACGTGATCATCAATTTCTTTTGTCTAGCTATGAACGTTAACTATAGCGCTAAGTAGGAGACAACCCAATTTTTTTTAAACTCTATTCTTCTTATGTCGTTCATTTTTTTGTTCTTTTCTTCCTTTTATTCTTTATCACAAAAAATAAAAAATCAGAAAATTGAAAAACACAAAAATAGAATTTTTTTTTTAATTAATCAGTATTTTATTTCTAATTAGATTTTTATTGCGTGATCTTTGCAGGTTGCATTTGGAAGCAATTCGGCCCCAAATATCTACTGAACGCGCAAATTCAACTGAATCATGCATTCAGCAGCATTCATCATCAACAAAAAGTGCAGAAATTAATCGATGCAGAAACATGCACAGGCAGAGTTCGAGAAATACTCACATTGGGGTTGGTGATGAAGCCCTTTTTGCATTGCTTGGCACCCAATCTCACTCAACCACTCGGTTGCATTTTATTTAAAATATTATTACATACAAGTTTGGGGATGGGATCCAACTTCCAAGCAACACAGAAGGGAGCACAGGATCCCTTTGGTGCAACGTTTAGCTCAATATTCATCACATTTATTCAGGGCAGCATGCATACAAAAGAGAAAAAATACACAAGTATAATGGAAACTGCCAGGTCTATGGATGTAGGACAGAGACCACACTGGATGCAGAGAAACTGATTCAACTCCTAGCACAAATCCGGAATGCATGCACCAAAAAAACTTAATCACAAATTCAAGGACTATTTTCAACAGATGTATATCGAAAAATAAGTTTTCGGGGGGTTGAGACTTATACCTGTAATTCTGACCGTGAGGATTTTGAGATGTCCGCTACTTGGTTTCCCTTTGGATTTGTGCACCCGTGCCAATTCTAACTCTGCGCCTCTTCTTCTAACCACGAATGGGATCTGCATCAAACCCAACTCACATGCATGAGGAGTCCAGAGTCTTTTTCAGAATAAATAAAGCGCTGAGAACATATTGTGAACCAAAGGAAGATCGTGTACCCCTTTTTTTTTTTTTTTTTTTTTTTTTTTTTTTTTTTTTTAAGAATCGGTGGGCTGGGGCTGCGGAAATGGCGAAGTTCTGGGTTTCATTTCTCAAATCCGAAGTTTAGGGGTTGCAGGTTGTAGCGTGATCAAATGCGCTCCCCTTGGTCCTAGCAATGGTTGCAGGTCGTGGCACGAATAGAAAGTAGAGATGGGATGAAGCTTAGAGATAAGGAGTTTTCACGGCTCTGGGCACGAGTGAAATGCCGGAGAGAGAGGAGTAATGTTATTCATACATCATTTTATACCATATTTCTATGTCATCTTAGATTGTATCTAATGTGGATAGCCACATCAAATTTGCAAAACCCAAAGAAAGGAATAAGAAAGACTCCTCAGATACTACAATCATCATTTAATTAATTAATTTTTCTTAATTATTAGTTTATTAAATAATGAACTAAATTTAAAAATCTGATTAATCCAAATGATATAGCTGTTTACATCAAAAATACCACATAATGTGGTATGAAAATGTTGTACAAAAATATGGTTTGAATAACATTACTGGGGGAGAGAGAGATCTCAACGGCTAGGGTGTGAAAAATGAGGAAATGAGTAATGGAAAGCTGAAAAGCTTAAATATGGTTTCTATCAGCCCGTGTGGCTTCATCAGTGTTGTCCGTGCGTGTTCCATGTGTGCCAGCGTGGCAGGTTGCGGGTTCGACTCTCCAATGCACTGAGATGGTCATTTCTTTTTCATTATTTTTCTAGTGCATATTCTCCCCGCACCAGGTCACTATTTCGAATCCAGGTGCCTCTGTTTTCTTTTCTTTCTTTATTTTTCTGTTTTATAATTTCTTATTTGCTTGTTTTTCTTTCTTTTTGTTTGTTTATTTATTTTTAGTTTTTATTAGTTTTCTTTGGTAATCTTATTCATTTGAGTTCTTTTTATAGTCTTATTTTGTCATGTTTATTTTATTTTTCACACCTTGAGGATAATGTGTGATTTATCCCTCTTTTTGTTTGTTTATTTATTTTTAGTTTTTATTAGTTTTCTTTGGTAATCTTATTCATTTGAGTTCTTTTTATAGTCTTATTTTATTTTTGTCATGTTTATTTTATTTTTCACACCTTGAGGATAATGTGTGATTTATCCCTCTTTTTGTTTGTTTATTTATTTTTAGTTTTTATTAGTTTTCTTTGGTAATCTTATTCATTTGAGTTCTTTTTATAGTCTTATTTTATTTTTGTCATGTTTATTTTATTTTTCACACCTTCAGGATAATGTGTGATTTAAGTTTGGGATAGGAAATAAGAATTTTTAGATTTTTTTTTTTTTTTTTAAGTCAAAGTTTAAAAAATTTCATTCTTTTTAAGTTAATATCCATAGATTATTTTAAACATTTGAATAAACGGACAGGGTAAAGGTTAATCCCACAGTAGAGGTTTTTTTTTATTTATCATTGCATAGACACTAATTCATGAGTTATACTTTGAAAATTTGCACATTCAATTCAACATGGTTTGTGGGCGATGAGATTGAAATACTTGCTTTTTGTCTAAGTAATTTTTAATTTTTGTTCTAAATAAAGTAAATTTAATTGATGTTATCAATAAAGTAATAATTGTTGCACCCGAGATTTTGCTTAGTAACCGGGCCAGTTGTCACATCCCGGCCCGGGCGGGACCACTTTCCAGGCCCGACTCCACCGTAGCACGATATTGTCCGCTTTGGGCCCTCAGCACACCCTCACGGTTTTGTTTCTGAGAACTCACACGAGAACTTCCCAGTGGGTCACCTATCATGGGAATGCTCTCGTGCACTACTTGCTTAATTTCGGAGTTCCGATGGAACCCGAAGCCAGTGAGCTCCCAAAAGACCTTGTGCTAGGTAGAGATGGGAATATACATATAAGGCTTACAGGATCCACTTCCCTAGGCAATGTGGGATGTTACACCAATCCTACCTGATCAACAGTGATTCTCGCGTCAAATGGTAGAGTCTTGACATGGAGCAGGGTAGTTAATTGGTTTCGTAGCCTTTTCAACTCGAGTTAATAAGTTCTTAGGGGTGTTCTACGCCTAATGCCCTAAAGCCTTTGTGGTTTGGGAGTTATTGACCTAAAGCTTGTTACATGCGTAGGATCGAAAGCTTAAGGGAACTAACATTGCACAACCACTATTGTTACCAAAAAACAAAAAGAAAAAAAGCAAAAAAAAAAAAATATATATATATATATAAATATATATCAAATTATTATGTGTGAAGTGTTAAATAAAGAGAACGAAAGGTAGGGATTTTAGTCGAGTCTTCTTAACTATGTTGGTTCACTTTACAGCAAATGAAGTTCATGAATTCTTTTCTAATTGATTCTAAATGAGACTTTGTGGTGGGATTGGTTGGAATTTTTGGAAAGTTGTTTTGATTTTTAATGTTTTCTATGGATTGCAACTTGAGGATGAAAATTTTGTCTTAGTTAAGTTTTAATAAAAAAATTTAAGTTTGTTAGTTTTTGTTTTTGTTTTTGAGTTTTGTTTTGCTTGAGGACAAGCGAAAAGCTAAGTTTGGGGGTATTTGATGAGTCCATGTTATACCATATATTTTACCCTATTCTTAGTTATAGTTTATTGGTAATTTTGGTAGAATTTTGATGCTTTGTTATATATTTTCAATGTAGGACATTCGACTTCATTTAGAGCAAAAGATGATCAAACGGATGAATTTTGGAGTGATTCCAATTGGAGGAATTGTGTCAAAATTTCAGATTTTTCTACCAAGCCGTTTGACCGTGACAAAGAAAACATGACACAACGCGCAGCTTTCAAAGATTGACATTTCTGGACATTTTGGATATTTTGAAGGTCAAGATGGCATATATTGAGGAAGCTCCTTATGAGGATTTGTTAGGTACGTCTCAAGCTTTAAAAAGAGACATTTTGGGATCAAATCGGAGTTGATTTGGTCGGTCAAAAGTCTAATTTCTTGAGAAGTCTGAATTTTAGTTCAAATAAGAAAGTTTTTATTTCCTAATTATCTTATTATATTATGTTTCCTAGTTTTAGAAGACCTTTTCTAGGTAGGATTTTATTTTGTAATAGTATAAATAAGGCTATTTAGCCATTAGAGAAAGGGAACGCATCAATTTGGAGAACTTAGCTAGGCTTTGACAATTTGTATTTCAAGGGGTTTTTATCCTTTTTTCTATTTCGATAAAATTACTTTTGTTTTATGGTTGTCTGTAACTAATTGCCGTTTGATAAGGCGATGCCTTGAGCCTTAGTATGAATATGTAATTTTTATTTAATTGCTTATAATATTATGCATGCATGTTTTGAATTATTAATCACTATGTTTAAACTGTCTCTATATCTTAATGCTTAGCTACCATTAGGATGTTTAGATAAGTAATCAGATGCAATTCGGTCGGAATGCCATCAGAGGATTGAGTATTGCTTCTTGTGATTGATAGTTGTAAGTTCATCTAGGGCGAATGCCATGTCTTAGGGGTTGCATGGTTTTTCAAAGGGTTTTCACCAAGCGTAATGATTCATGCATGTTTATATTTTATCCGAATGCTATAGACAGATTGCATGTTTGATATACGTTCTAACTTGAATGACGCAAGTAGAATATGCATAAGGAAAACCTAACCTTCAAAGTTGCATGTGTAATTTATAAGTAATTGGTAAAACTACATAAGATTGTTAAGGAGACGGCGGAACCCTAGTATCCTTTTATCATTATTTTCTAAGATTGTTCCCTTTCAAATTGGTTTCTTTAATTGTTTTAATTTAAAATTCGTTTTTAATATTCTAGGTCATAAAATTAACATTTTCGAAACTTTGTTTTAAATAGTTAATTAAGAATTAGTGTTAATACAAATTATTCAATCAATTCCTGTGGAAACGACCTTGCTTGAGCTGCTATACTACGATAACTTTGTACTCTTGCAAGTATTTGTAAGTGTTTTTATCCCTACTTTTGCAAATGGTAAAATTCCTATAAGTTTCAATGGAAGAGAAAAAGAAAAAGAAAACAAAAGAAGAGAACTCTAGGGTCTTTCTACGATTTTCAATTGAATTATGTATACATTTGTCCTTTTGTGGTGATTAATCAAACAATGGTTATGTAAATGGAATTTGAAAGATTAATCAACTAATCAAACAACTTAATTATATGTTTATGGAAAGGACACCTAGAATACACCCACCATTATCTTGTCATGTGTGTATGGTCGGTAGTATGGAAGATGCTTTGCAAATGATGCCAAAAAGACAGCCATCTACAAGGAATGGAGTATTCGTTTGAAACTTTCATAGATTTCAAATGAGGTATAAACTTGCTTTTTTCTTAAATCTAATTAATCTGCCACTTGATACAAAGTTCAAGGATGTACCATCATATATGTCACACGTGTGTGAATTTTCTATATAAAAAAAACTAAAAAGTCACAACTGTTTAATTGAAAAATATGGTGGAGGGAAGAAATACTAATATTTTCGTTCAAAATAATTTGGAACTTTAAAGAAGAAGAAGAAAAGGCAGCCCAGCCATGGTGGGTTTAATGGGGCATCATTTTCCTCTAAAACAACGAATCTATATATTTGTAGAGTAAAAAATAATCTAAAAAAGCATGGAGCTAATACATGGATTATTTCTCAAGAAAGACAAGACTACCCCTATTAAATGCGCAGGGAGCAGCCTCATTCACCTCGTGCAACTGAGGTAGAGAAAACAAATATCAACGACTGCACAAGGCACCTCTGATCGTAGGAAAAGTCAAATGTATTTATGATAGAATAATCCTTTATTTTTATAATAAATACATTCCTAATCAAAGAAGACATCTTTCAAATAAATTATCCTAATTCCATTTATTTAGGATATTTACCTAATTATTATAAGATATTTATTTACACAAATATCTTATAATATTCCACCCAAAATACCACCTAGGGCCGGCTACCCCTAAACCCTAGAGGACCGGCCCATCTCCTCCTTTTCTCCTATAAATACTCCATTTATCTCCAAAATGCAAAAAGCTTTAGTTACCCCTAAAGAGGCTTTTTGCTTTCCACAAACACTCAAACACATTCTTTACAGAATTCTAGCTTTAGCATAAGAGATTCTTTGCCCAAAGCCCCCCCCCCCACCCCTAAATTCATCGACTTTAGCATCAGAGATTCTTTGCCCAAAGCCCCCCCGCCCATTCATCTTGAGTACGTGAGGCTTTTGACCTTAATATTAGGTGTTATTATTTTGTAGATGCAGATTCGTCAATCAAGGAAAGACAAAAATTTGCATCCACAATATTCAATCCGATCCATGGTGGTTTGAGAGATCAATTTAAGCTCTCCAAATTTCTCATGTGCCATTTGCGGTGGTGCGCTCACTTCATTGCAGAATCCAAATTTCTAAATCTGACTCCAGCTTTACGAAGGTTTAAAGTCCTTTGATTGTTTTCAGGTATTTCATATTCTTCTAGTAATTTATCAATAATTCTTGTGAGAGTTCAGCATTTTTATTTGTGAGCTTATTTAGTTAATCAAATCTATAGCAGGATAGTTGCAATATACGGAAGATTTTAGAGTACTTCTAGTATTTGTATCATTCTAACCAAGTGTAATGTTAGGGAGGCCAAAATTTTAAACCAAAATTGCAAACCAAATGATGTGTCACCAATAGAAGATAAGCACGTTAATCAACGCTTAAGTAATAATCCAATCATCAATAATCACATCATTTGGTTTGCATATTTAGTTAAAAATTTTGATCTCCCTAACATAATCCTTCTAACCAATCATGTATGTGCAATCAATTTGTTCGAGAATTGATAAACATGTGAGGCTCGTAGTCTCTATTAGAGGTCAAAAGTCAATAGTGTGTATATATATATATATATGTGTGTGTGTGTGTGTGTGTGTGTATGTGGGTGTGTGTGTGTTTGTGTGTGTAGCGAGGCTATGTAAGGGACGCCCCAATGTTAATAATGAATTTCACATTGATGGGAAGAGGGACTTTGTAAGGACTTATAAGAAATTGGGTTATCCCCCATATTATCAATTAGTTTATGGTGGAACCCCAACTCTCTTCATGATATCAGAGCAAGTTATCCCATATGTGTGAAACTCAATGACCACACGTGATCCATGTCATCCGATTTGCATTACCCACGTGTTAGACTTGAAAATTCGCCACACGTGAAGAAGAGTGTTGAGAATGAATCTCACGTTGATATGAACATGGATTTTGCAAGGGCTTATAAGAAATTGGGCCACTCTCCATGTTGTCAATCAATTTTATAATGAAACCCCAACTTTTTTCTGCTAATTCTTTATTAGTCGAGATGTATTATAAATCGTTATCATTGTACCTGTTATTTAATAAAGAATATATAATTACCATTTTTGCATTTAATTACATGAAAAGAAAAAAGACAATAGTAGTGAGTAGGAGGGACAATATACACGGTTGTCAACTATGTAATATACATTAATGGCACACCAGGTCAATAACTAGGTTGTTATACATTGTTAATTCATCGTAAGATTTTTTTTTTTTTTAGTAATCCTTAATAGTTACATTAAGCGAAGAAATGCCGAATTAATTCATTTTGTTTTGTGTCTTTGGAGTTTTGAATTCTCCCGCAGGGGCTTTCATTTCACATCTACCTACTGCATATAAAAATTAGATATCAACATCTCGACATGATAAACAATAATTCAGTACGTACCCAACCATCCTTAATTTTCTTCTTGTTATTCTTTTAAGTATTATATTATATATATATATATATATATATATATGTGTGTGTGTGTGTGTGTGTGTGTGTGTGTGTGTGTGTGTTTCATCTTCAAGATAGAGTAGCTTGCAACTAGAAATGCTTGCATTCGAGTTAACATGAGTGCCATCAGCTGGAGACTTTTTTTCTCTTTCTGCTTTCTCTTGTCATGGATTTTCGGTGTGGCTGTGACTGCAGCCGGAATCACAAGGATCCCGGTGAATGTGGGAGTTGTTGTCGACCTTGATCGACTAGTAAGAAAAACACTTTGCGCGACGTACGTACCTTCGTCGCGTAAAGTAAAAAATCATTGCCTAAGGGATTGTGCAACGCAATCTTCGTCGAGCGCTAACCGTCGCGCCAAGGCAGTGACGGTAAGGTTTGCGCGACGAACAAGTAACGTGCGTCGCACAAAAAAGGGGTTTACGCGACGCACGTCCTACATCGTGCAAAGTATCTTTGCGCGACGTAGGATGTGCGTTGTGCAAAGAGGTTTTGCACGACGCAGGATGTGCGTCGTGCAACACAACGTAGGTGTGTGTCGCGCAAACCCCTTTTTTTTTATAAAAATTATTTTGTATTGGTCAAAAATATTTTTTTTTTTTTTTTACTTTTTGATGAATATTATAATTAAATTCTAAAGAATAATTAATTAACCAAGCAAAAGTATTTAATTATAAAATATATGAAAATGTACATACAAAATGTTCGAACAAAAAAAGAAAAAACTACAAGTGAACTAGATTTAATACATCAGGCTACTGGGTATCGACAGGGCAAGGTGGCTCTGAGGTCGAAGGTGGAGCAAGATGAGATGATGGTAGTGGGATTTGCAGGCTGGACATCTATATGGCTTGCACAAGGTCTCTCACTGTCCTGGCATAGTTCCTCATCTGCTTGCCCTGGGCCCTCAGCTGCGCCCCATCTGTTCACTCTGGGCCATCATCTGCGCCCTCATCTGCTCGCCCTGGGCCCTCATCTGCTCTTCCTGGAAGCTGACCCTTTAAGGTTGTCACTTCCTCCTTCAATGCATTAACCTCTGTTGTGTTCGATCTGGAAGAAGAAGCACCTGTCTCACAAATTCGCGCTTTGCCCATACACCGAACAATGACGACCTAAGTTCTGATCCAAGACATCAGTCATGATCTGAAAACCTACATCCTCGGGTACCATGACATCCTCGATCAGGGTCTCCAGGGGAAGCTGCGATGTTGCTTCTTGGAGAACAGCAATACTCTTTTCCACCATAGTAGCATGTATTAATAAAGAAAAGGCATATAATGTTTAATAACAAAATATAAATAATATTTAAACGACTCATACATATAAGAATATTAATAATTACATATACTTACAAGAAGTTGCTTAGTGTTCTCATTATTAGGTCGTTTATAACGTAAACGTCCTTGAACATGTCGATCTCTGGGAACTTAGAACCCTCCTGAAGAAAAAACCATTAAGAAAATTCTATTAATCAATAATAATAAATAAATTGTATAAAATTTCAAAGTTAATATACTTTTACCTGACATCGTGCCTCAAGCCTATACAAAAAGGGCTTCGAACCGGAATGGTGGAGAAGTGTCTTTAACGCCCGAACTTTCTAGCCAACAACAGATTTCTTCTGTTAAACACACAATATACATGTTAGTACGACTATTTGAAATAAATTAATAAAAAAAATCTTAAAAAATAACTAAAACAATAATAAATTGTTATTAAAATATTATGTACATACCACAAATTTTGGGTCCGTAAAATGTTTGCAGAGCCATTCCCAATCCTTTAGCCGATCCTGGAACTCTGTTGGAACATGTAGGCGAGCAATCTTTGGATTATCCCATCGCTTAAAATACATGTGAAAATTGTTCTTCCATTGTTTGTACTGAATTACTAAGGTCTTCTCTAAATAGGCCATGGTCTCAGGGGATATGTCCTCAAGATCATAAATGACCTACGAATATGAAAAACAATAAAATAATAGTAAGAAATTTAATAATATTAAGATAATATATTTTGGTTTTTAATATTTGTAAACAAAATTACAAAAATGATAAAGGCTAAAAATTAATATACTAATCGACAACTTGTCTCGCACCAGCTCCCTCGTCTCCTCAGGAATGTCTGCCCAAGACTCCGACTGGAAAGGATAATTTTGTTGAACAACAACACCACAGCTACTAGCAACGCTGCTATGCTGTTGTGAGGTAGCCGCTCCACGATGTCGCGAGTTATACGCAATCTTGATCTTGGAGGCGCCCTGACGTGCGCTCTGTGCCTGCTTCAGCATTCGACTAGGCCCCCTGGTGTTTTTTTTAGCTGGCCAAAAATACTTAAATGGTGAAAACCCTAAGCTTAAATTTGAAAAAAAATAAAATTCAACACAACCTCCTCTAATAATATAGCATTTCCCAAAACCTTAAAACAGTAAAATAACAGTAATTCACAACCCGCAACACATTTTCACAATCCAGGAAATTTTCACCATCATAAAAATAATAGTTTTAAAATGAAAAAAAAAATACAACATAGTGAGAATTAGAAAAAACTACCTGGCTGGGAGGCCTCACCCTTGACTTTGGATGCCGAGGAATTGTGATCAAAAGGCTCTGGCTCGCGGTGGCACCGATGAGGCCACCGTGCACTAAGCTGCTGAACGGACACTGATGACGTCGATGAGACGGGCACCTGGGACGCCGTAGAAGTAGCCTCAGCAGGGGTGTAGGCTCCCTAATCAATGGAGCACTCACGGCTGGAGCAGTAGATGCTGCTAATGCGGGAGGCGCATTGGTCACACTTCGACGACGAGTGATCAACTTCGACATCTATACATTTTTTGAACCATAAAAATATAACATTAGAAACTATGGGTCTTTTGATATGGGTCCAAAGCCACTAAAAACTGGACCTATTTCAAAAGTCAAAAGTCAAAAGTCACTAAAAATTGGACCTATTTCAAAAGTTGGGCTGTAAGATTGGACCTATTTCAAAATTTCCCTAGAAACTAATCCTTTCTTGCATTTGAAACTAGAAGAAAAAAGCAAAGAAAACTGATCAAATAAACCGTGTGTGAAAAAAGCATTGATATGACATCTTCCTAGTAAAAACACACTTCAACCCTGATTTAAGAAAAATACATTTAAAAAATCAATACACTACCAAAATCAGCAACAAAAGTGAAGCACACAACAACAAATAAAAGGACCATGGTAATACATAAACAATGCAGCTACCAAATGCCAATATGGAAGTAATCCATGTCTAAAAGGTCAGTCAAACACTGCTTCTATTTAACAAAGCTAACATAAATAACAGTAACTGAAAACAAATATTTTATAAACTCAATAGAACCAGAAAACATGTCCTGTACATCTCAGAAAACTCTGCCTACCATATGTTGTTCTTGTTTAATAACTATGCATATTCTTTTACAATTGAGCCATTAAGAAGAAAAAAAATGAAAATTCTCCATAAAAAAAAAAAAAAAACATTTGATAATTTTATCAAAAAGAATGACAAAAGATAATATAAGGTGGTTTCTCAAAGATCAGACTATTCTAGTTTTTCCTTTAGAAATCTACGTTCCAATAATAACTGCAGCGATATAGAAATCTACATTCCAATAATAACTGCAGCGATATCCGTCTACACTTAATAGTTTTTTTTTTCCTCAGCAAAGGGACATTTAAAAACGTAAAAGGACTTCCATTCAGAGGTCAACCAGATAACAAGCACACATAACTCAAAATTATTCATCCCTGTAACTATGACTTTCTAATAACAGATCCATACAAACATTTGGAAACGCAAAAGACTTCCTGCCTCATCAACAACTATTATGTATTGCTCACCTGAACATAGCAAGCCAATGTAACAAACAAACCAAAAAACCTATGTCCGAAAATAAACGGCTCATGGTGGAAATGAACTTTTGTGAAATCAAAGTGCATTTTTTCCTGTCATAGTATTACCTGCCTTACCTCTGGATGAGGTTCTTCAACTTTAGATTGCTCACTTGACAATTCAATGAAAAAAGTTCAGTAATTATGAATTAAGTGCACAAACTCAGAACAACTAACTTGATTTACTTTTCATTAATTACAGAAGCACCAACAACAAAAGATTGTTAAGACGGAGAACATGATCAGACGGGGAAGTATTTCTTGATGCAAACAACGAAAAAGAACATAAAAGCAAACATTTTCACTGAGCAAAAGATCTTGCCCTATAACCCAATGACTCCAATTAAAAGGGATTATCAGGACTTGCAACTTGTCACAGCCAGCAAGCACATTGGCACTTGCAACAGCATGCAACATGTTTGCTCTAGCACCCTTAAACAGTGACTTAGCACCCTCGTTTTTTATATTTTTCTTAAATGCATCCGAAGAGCTACTATATTTAACTGTTGCTTCTTAGGTCATCATCATTCGTGGCACACTGTGTCAATGGGGCTAAGAAGCTAATCTAGCACCAATCGTAATTCCCCATCCCAACAAGAAAACAAGAAGCTAGCAAAGAAGCTATCATGCAGGCCACCAAATAAAACCACATGTTTTAGAGAATCGTACATTCCAAAGTAAAGTCCACAACACATGATAATTCCAACACAACTAAACCATTAAACTGCCTTTCAACCACCCTTCTTGGCAGCCTTGGCATCACTTGCCAAGCACTGACCTCGTATTCAATGGGATGATGCTATTGAAGATGGATGCCCAGAAATAATATGCCCAGAAATTGTTAGCATTTTCCTCCATGTTCATACACAAAACATAAATAACAAAAATCGCAATTTGACCCTAAACCAGAACCAACATCCAATTTTATCTGGAGATTTCAACAAAGTACTCAAAAACCAACATGCAATTTGCGCCTAAACCCTAAATAACAAAAACCCATCGCCCTTACCTTGATTTTGGGACTTGATTCGTCGGGTTCGAGAGCGTGCGGCCCATCGTTTAGAATGAGGGGGAGAGATTCGCGTGGTGGTCTACGGGAAAGAGAGAGGGAGAGATTCGCGTGGTGGTTCAAGATTTGGGGTTCACGGGAAAAAGAGAGGGAGAAATAAGCGAGAGGGAAGAAAGAAAGAGTTAGAGGTCTACAGGAAGAAAGAGTTGGGGTTCAACATTTGGGGAAAGAATTGGAAAATTGAAAAAAAAACCGCCTATTTTTCACTATGGTACCTCCAAAATTATCACAACTAGCGCGACGAACGTATACAATTTGACGTCACGCAAAATGGTTTTGTTTTTTTACATAAACCCCACAATAATATATTTGTGACATCCCACATCGTCCAGGGGAGTGATCCTTATATGTATATTCTCATCCCTACCTAGCACGAGGCCTTTTGGGAGCTCACTGGCTTCAGGTTCCATGGGAACTCCGAAGTTAAGCGAGTAGCGCTCAAGAGCACTCCCAGGATGGGTGACCCACTGGGAAGTTCTCGTGTGAGTTCCCAAAAAACAAAACTGTGAGGGCGTGGTCGGAGCCCAAAGCGGACAATATCGTGCTATGGTGGTGGAGCGAGCCCGGGAAGTGGTCCCCCCCGGGTAGGGATGTGACAATTTGGTATCAAAGCCTAACCCTAGTCGCGAGTGTGCCGACGAGGATGTCGGGCCCCTAAGAAGGGTGGATTGTGACATCCCACATCGCCCAGGGGAGTGATCCTTATATGTATATTCCCATCCCTACCTATCACGAGGTCTTTTGGGAGCTCACTGGCTTCGGGTTCCATGGGAACTCCGAAGTTAAGTGAGTAGCGCTCAAGAGCACTCCCAGGATGGGTGACCCACTGGGAAGTTCTCGTGTGAGTTCCCAAAAAACAAAACTGTGAGGGCGTGGTTGGGGCCCAAAGCGGACAATATCGTGCTACGGTGGTGAGCGGGCCCGAGAAGTGGTCCCCCCCGGGCGGGGATGTGACAATATTTTTCTAACAAAAACACACAATAATTTTTTTTACATATATATCATTCAATTTCTTAAGTGTTATAAGTACAAAATAAATAAATTAAAATATACTTAGTATATACCATTGAACTTCATGGGAAATGCATTGTACGAAACTAGTTTCAAAGATCCAACCGTCAAACTTGTTTGTACATGTTTAAAATTAATCAGAGTCCATTAATTTTAATTTTTGAATTAAGTTTTCAATTAAATTAATTTAAAAAGTTTTGATTAATAAACACAACTGTTTGAAAAGAGTTGTACGGTTTCAGATACATCCAAAAGGTATTTGAAGATGTATGAAAGAGCTTATATAACTGAAGTCTCAGTTCCATCGTATATCATCTTTTCCATTTTCCCATCTCTCCCATACAAAACCTTACAGAGAGCAAACACACAAAGCAATTCGTCAGAATTCTATAATCCAGTACGGGTTGTAGAATTAAATAGTTGTATCCTAGTCGAGTAGACGTCATAGAACCACAAGCACAAAAGTGGGACGAAAATATTGTTTGAAGAACATAGTTTTTGCGCTAGCCTCTATCTGTGATTCAATCAAGTTAGTATCAATTTAATTCTTGTATTTATTTTTGTTATTTCATTCTGTATTGCAAGTATATTTCGTAAATAAAGAATTAGTATTTCAATTTCTGTTATTTTATTTATTTTTTGAATTGTTCTCCAACACTTAGTTATGGTTTATTGGTTATTTTGGTAGAATTTTGATACTTTGTTATATATTTTCAATGTAGGACATTCGACTTCCTCCAAAGCAAAACGTGATCAAATGGATGAATTTTATAGTGATTCTAATTGGAGGATGTTTTTGAGTCCTTCAAAATGATTGTATCAAAATTTCATATTTTTCTACCAAGTCCTTTGACCGTGGTAAATAAAAGAAGTCTTAGCGCGCAGCTTTCCATGATTGACGTTTATGGACGTTTTGGGTATTTTGAACATCAAGATGGCACATTTTGAGGAAGATTCCTTCTGAGATTTGTTAGGAACATCTCAAGCTTTAAAAAGAGACTTTTTAGGACCAAATCGGAGTTGATTTGGTCAGTCAAAAGTCTGATTTGCTGAGATGTCCGAATTTTAGTTCAAATAGGAAAGCTTTTATTTCCTAATTATCTTAGGGAAGTGTTATTGGCACTCCAAAATTCTCATTCTACACTCCTCACAAGTGTATTTTTCAATCCTAATATAGAAAGTTCGGAATGTAGAATAAGATTTTTAGAGTGCTAATAACAATTCCCTTATCTTATTATATTATGTTTCCTAGTTTTTAAAAGACATTTTCTAGGTAGGATTTTATTTTGTAGTAGTATAAATAAGGCTATTTAGCCATTAGAGAAAGGGAACGCATCAATTTGGAGAACTTAGCTAGGCTTTGACGATTTGTATTTCAAGGTGTTTTTTTATCATTTTTCTATTTCAATAAAATTCCTTTTGTTTTATGGTTGTTCGTAACTAATTGTTGTTTGCTAAGGCGATGCCTTGAGCCTTAGCATGAATATGTAATTTTTATTTAATTGTTTATGATATTATGCATGCATGCTTTGAATTATTAATTATTGTGTTTAAACTATCTCTATATGTTAATGCTTAGCTACCATTAGGATGTTTAGATAAATAATCGGATGCAATTAGGTTGGAATGCCACCGGAGGATTGAGTATTGCTTCTTATGATTGATAGTTGTAAGTTCATCTAGGGCGAATGACAGGGGTTGCATGGTTTTTCAAAGGGTTTTCACAAAGCGTAATGAGTCATGCATGTTTATATTTGATCTGAATGCCACAAACGGATTGCATGTTTGATATATGTTCTAGCTTGAATGCCACAAGTAGAATATGCATAAGGAAAACCTAACCTTCAAAGTTGCATGTGTAATTTATAAGTAATTGGTAAAACCACATAAGATTTTGTTGACCCTAGAAATTACAAAGCCTACGTGGCGCGCAGGCCGAGTAACTAATAAGATAACTACGTCATTCGGTTGAATGCAGGGTGTGCCAACTCGTCGGCCAAGGAGTAAAATTTGTTGATGTAGTGTTGAGCGCGTTGCTGACTTCTTTATATTGCGACTGCGGCCGAGGAAGGAACAAATCTCGGCCTTCGGATTCTCGAGCCTGAAGACAAGGCTGCTAGTTCTGCGAAGTTCACAAATCGTTGGTGCCGAATTCGGTCACAGTGATTATATTCGTGAGAGTATAAGTATGTCGAATTGACACCAGACTGTACGGACATAAATATTCAAAGGTGATGTATGTCTTGATGGTGAATGTGGTTCGACCGTCAGAATGCCGAACTATGAAACTCACTTGTGAGTATCCAATCATAAAATCACTCAGCGTTCAATGCGCCGAATGTCGTAACTCGTAACACCTTACTTCGCCGAAAAGGCTAATAAGATGACCTCTGCCAATAAGGATTCGGAAACCCTTCTTGACCGAGACTTGGATAGGTAACCAGTCGGCCTCGATGTAGTGTTGTTTATCCAAACTGAAGGTGTTTGCCGGTTGCCTTCACATTGCTGTTTATCTAAACTGAAGATGTGTCGGCGAAGAAAAGAAAATGAAAAATCTCAAGATGTTGAGAGGTTTTGCGCAGGGCAATTGTGTGTTGAATTGGCGGTCCTCCAATTGTTGCATAATGTTTTGTATTTATAGTACCGAATTCTTCTTAAGATCGAGTCAAAATCATATCTGGATTGAAACTTCTTGTTCTGTTCCAACTCTGCTTCGACCAATCCTACCCCCATTAGGACTTTGTACGCACCCCTTTTTGAGGTTTTATTCATTGTTGATCAAGAATCCTAATTGCCCTAGGACTTCCTCATCCCCTTTGCTTATCCAAACTACTCCTTCTTGTGATAGGACTCGACCATCCTTGCTGAATGGCCTGAGATTACCAGACAGCCCATAGTATTTTTGAAACGGCTTTGGGCCAAGCATAAACCTACACTCGGCCCAACAATATCATTTTGAGCCCAAATAGATTGTTAAGGGGACGACGGAACCCTAGTGTCATTTTATCATTATTTTCTAAGATTGTTCTCTTTCAAATTGGTTTCTTTAATTGTTTTAATTTAAAATTCGTTTTTAATATTCTAGGTCATAAAATCAACATTTTCGAAACTTTGTTTTAAATAGTTAATTAAGAATTAGTGTTAATACAAATTATTCAGTCAATCTATATGGAAACAACCTTACTTGAGCTACTATACTATGATAATCTAGTACTCTTGCAACTATTTTTAAGTGTTTTTATCCCTACTTTTGCAGGTGATAAAAATCCTATCAGTTTCAATTGAACAGAAAAATAAAAAGAAAACAAAAGAAGAGAACTCTCGGGTCATTCTACGATTTTCAATTGAATTCGGCATACATATTGTCCTTTGTGGTGATTAATCAAATAATGGTTATGTAAATGGAATTTGAAAGATTAATCAACTAATCAAACAACTTAATTATATGTTTATAGAAAGGACACCTAGAACACACCCACCATTATCTTGTCATGTGTGTATGGTCGGTAGTATGGAAGATGCTTTGCAAATGATGCCAAAAAGACAGTCATGTACAAGGAATGGAGTATTCGTTTGAAACTTTCATAGATTTCAAATGAGGTATAAACTTACTTTTTTCTTAAATCTAATTAATCCGCCACTTGATTCAAAGTTCAAGGATGTACCGTCATAGATGTCACACGTGTGTGAATTTTCTATATAGAAAAACTAAAATGTCACAACTGTTTAATTGAAAAATATGGTGGAGGGAGGAAATACTAATATTTTCCTTCAAAATAATTTGGAACTTTAAAGAAGAAAAAAAGGCAGTCCAGCCATGGTGGGTTTAATAGGGCGTCATTTTCCTCTAAAACAACGAACCTATATATTTGTAGAGCCAAAAATAATTCAAAAAAGTATGGAACTGACACGTGAATTATTTCTCAAGAAACACAAGACTGTCCCTATTAAATGAACAAGGAGCAGCCACATTCACCTCGCGCAGCTGAGGTAGAGCAGACAGATATCAACACCTCCTCAAGGCACCTCTGCCTGTAGGAAATGTCAAAGGTATTTATGATAGAATAATCTTTTATTTTTATCATAAATACATTTCTAATCAGAGAATACCTCTTTTAAGTAAGTTATCCTAATTCCATTTATTTAGGATATTTACCTAATTATTCTAATATATTTATTTACACAAATATATTAGAATATTCTACCCAAAATACCACTTAGGGCCGGCCACCCCTAAACCCTATAGGGTCAGCCCATCTCCTCATTTTCTCCTATAAAATACTTCATTTATCTCCAAAATTCAAGAAGTTTTAGCTACCCCTAAAAAGGCTTTTTGCTTCCCACAAACACTCAAACACATTCTTTACAGAATTCTAACTTTGGCATCGGAGATTCTTTGGTCAAAGTCCTCATTCATCGTGGGCGTGTGAGGCTTTTGGCTTTAATCTTAGGTGTTATTATTTTGCAAATACAGATTCATCAATCAAGAAAAGGTGGAAAATTGCATCCACAATATTCAATCCAATCCATGGTGGTTTGAGAGATCAATTTCAGCTCTCCAAATTTCTCATGTGCCATTTGCGGTGGCGGGCTCACTTCATTGTAGAATCCAAATTTCTGAATCTGACTCCAGCTTTACGAAGGTTTAAAGTCTTTTGATTGTTTTCAGGTGTTTCATATTCTTCTAGTAATTTATCAATAATTCTTGTGAGAGTTCAACATTTTGATTTGTGAGCTTATTTAATTAATCAAATCTATAGCAGGATAGTTGCAATGTACGGAAGACTTTAGAGTACTTCTAGTATTTGTATCATTCTAACCAAGTGTAATGTTAGGGAGACCAAAATTTTAAATCAAATTTGCAAACCAAATGATATGTCACCAATAAAAGATAAGCATGTTAATCAATGCTTAAGTAATAATCCAATCATCAATAACCACATCATTTGGTTTGCACACAGGATCGTCTCTCAGATTTTGGGAGCTCTGTGCGAAATTTACAAAATGGCTCATTTTTAAGATAGTTTTTATTTTACAAAAAGTCGGACAATATCTTGGTACTAGAAAATAATAACTTAAATCAAAACAACATTTAGGACTCACTGATTCTGATTGTAAGTTTACAAATGTCATTAAATAAGTAAAAAGAGTTACAGACATAACATTCACTAAATAATCAAAAATAGTTCAATCTTAAGCAACCAAATAAAGAAGAAAAAAAAGCTTAAAAAACTCTAACTTTAAAGTTTCACTTGAATATATAGTATTATTATATAATAAAATTGAAAAGAAAAATGTTTTTTAAGGTGGTGTTATTGGCACTCCTACTATCTCATTGTGTACTTCAAATTTTTACATTTAGAAAGAAAAAAATTACACTTACAAAAAGTACACTATAAGATTTTAAAGTGCTAATAAAAGTATATTTTTAATAAATAACATTATTACATATAAATATAAGATATCAAAAAATTTTGGGGGCCCTTCAAATTTTGAAGCCTTGTGCGATTGCACCTTTCGCTCCCCTTCAATGCTGCCTCTGTTTGCACATTTAGTTAAAAAAAATTGGTCTCCCTAACATAATCCTTCTAACCAATCATGTATGTGCAGTCAATTTGTTCTAGAATTGATAAACATGTGAGTCTCGTTGTATCTATTAGAGGTCATATAACAACCCGTCCCGGGATTTACGGAAGAAAATGAGTATTTTTGTATTTTCACTAAATTTGGGGGATACTTTCTTTTTTTAAATTGTTTTTGAGCCTTAATTGGTGAGCCCAAGGGGCCCTCCCCCTGTTTTGTTTCCCGGTTCCCTTTCCCGTTCCCTTTCTTTTGTTTCTTCTAAAAGTCTCTCTTCTCTCTTTCTTTCTCTTTATCTTCCTCTCCCTCCCTCCGAGCAGAACACACACACACACACCCATGCCCACACCTATAGCTCTTTTCTAACCCCGTGGTTGTGTTTTGGACGTCAAATCACGAAGAAACCACCCCGGAGACATTTCCCAGTTTTCCAGCGAGCACCGCCCCTTTCGAGGCAATTTCCGGCCAAACCACGGCGAGTTGGCCGGCGTACTAGGTATCAATCTCTTCGTCTCGCTGAGTACTACAACTTTCCTTTTTGTTTCACCCAATTTCATTGAGTATTGAAGAAGTTATACTCATTTGAATCTTACCTAGTTTTCCGGCGGACACCCGTGGCTTCCAGGCTGTTTTCCGGCCAACTCCGAGCACGATGACGGGAACCAAGGGTATATTTCGATTCCTTACCTTCGGGGCTTCAATTTGGTATATTGAATGACATGTTTTGGTTGAGTTTTGAGCTCCAACGGAGCTTGGGAATTCTCCGACCGAAATCCGGCCTTCTCCTTCCTTGGAATCCGGCGAACACCCAAGGCCTTTGGGCCTTTCCTGCCAAGCCCAAAACCCTGGGCAGCCCAACCCAACATTTTTATTTTTTATTTTTATTTTTTGTTTTAAAGGCCTTGGGCCGTTTCTTTTAGGGCCTCCGGCCCGTTAACCCTAAAACCCTTTAGGCCCAAATCCAAGTCCAAACCCTTTAACCCAATCCGGATCCAAGCCCAGACCCGTTTGACCTGCTGACCCAGACTCGGTCAACGGTCAGCGTTGACTTTGACCGTTGACTTTTTGGGTTTTCGTGCGGGACCCCTCCTAGGCTAATTTCGACGTCCTGAACCCGTTTCCGATGTCTGTTTTCTCAAATTCAATCGTTTGAGTAGAGTTTGACTAAATGTACCCTTTATGTGCTTAGGGGCGATTATTTGTGGCGTTTCCTTCTTCGCTAGATGGCGTGGCTTTTTGACGGCGAAGTACTGTGAGTGGACCTCTTCTAAAAATGCATGTTTTGATAGTATAAATGCATACATGAAAAGCATGATTTGATGATTATGTTTTATGAAACGTTTTACGAGATAACATGCTTACTGAGGCTAGTTTGAATTATTACTATTTTTCCTATAACCCATGTTCTTATAGAATGTCTGATGGATGACGATATGATATTTAGAACATGTTTAGAACACCTCTTTATAGTATAGATGATGCATGACTTTATACTATGAAGTTGATTTTCAATATATGTATATTCACTGGTTTTGTACTTACCTAGTAGTCCTTTCCGCTACGGGACGTAGGGATAGATTCGGTCCGTCCCGGGCGACGGTTTGGTGTTGGCATAGGGCCTGGAGTGTGTTTTCCTCTGACTGTCTGCTCAGAGACAGGGAGCCGGCATGGGGCCTGAAGTGTATTTTCCTCTGACTGTCGACTCAGAGACGAGAAGCCGGCATGGGGCCTGAAGAGTTATCAGACATTCACTAGTGTTTATTATTTATGCGAATTATGATTTGAGATATTACACGACATGCTAGGCTTCGGAAAACCTATGTTTATCATTATATCTGTGTTTTCATAAAACCTGGGGGTTAGTACGTTGATAACTGTTTTATTATATATATATATATATATATCAACTTGGTCCACTCATGTTTGTTTTGCGCCCCCTTCAGGACTTAGAATTGAGGCATACAATCCCGACGTCCAGGCACTTCCGCATCAGCATCTTCGAGTCCTCTTGGTGTAGGACCCACTCCTTGTTTTCATTCAATTTTATATTATTTTCTTTTAGTGTTCTAGATTAGTGGTGTGCTCTGAACACGGTCCTTATTTGCATATTAATTATTCTTTTATATTTATAAGCCTTATTTATCCTTTGTTTTCAGTATTTACACTCAATAAATGGCTTTCGTCACCCTCGGGTGTCGGCCAGCACATGCCTATCCTGGTATTCAGGGAATATCGGGGTCGAGGCGTGTCAGGTCAAAAGTCAATATGTGTGTGTGTGTGTGTGTGTGTGTGTGTGTACAGGCCATTTAAGGGAAAGGATCCCCATTTTTCAAAAAAAATGGGGACACCCTCTTGACCAATAGATTTGACTTTAATGAAATTTTGTGGCTGAGATTAAATCACAGGCCACAGAATCTCAACCACAGAATTTCATTAAAGCCAAATTTAATGGTTAAGAGGATGTCCCCATTTTTATTGAAAAATGGGGATCCCTTCCCTTAAAAGCTTCCTATATATGTGTGTGTGTGTGTGTGTGTGTGTGTGTGTGTGTAGCGTGGCTATGTAAGGGATGCCCCGATGTTGATAATGAATTTCGCATTGATGGGAAAATGGACCTTGTAAGAACTTTTAAGAAATTGGGCCATCCCCCATATTGTCAATTGGGTTATGGTAGATCCCTAACTTTCTTCATGGTATCAAAGCAAGTTGTCTCATATGTGTGAAACTCAATGGTCACACGTGATCCACGTCACCCGATTTGCATTGCCCACGTGTTAGACTTGAAAATTCGCCACACGTGAAGAAGAGTGTTGAGAATGAATCTCACGTTGATATGAACAAGGATCTTGCAAGGGCTTATAAGAAATTGGGTCACTCTCCATATTTTCAATCAATTTTAGGGTGAAACCCCAACTTTCTTCCGCTAATTCTTTATTGGCCGAGATGTATTATAAATCGATAACATTGTATCTGTTATTTAATAAAGAATATATAATTGCCATTTTTGCATTTAATTACATGAAGAAAAAAAAACAATAGTAGTGAGTAGGAGGGACAATATTCACTGTTGTCAACTATATAATATACATTAATGGCACACCAGGTCAATAGCTAGGTTGTTATACATTGTTAATTCATCGTATGATTTTTTTTTCGTAATCCTTAATAGTTACATTAAGCGAAGAAATTCCGAATTAATTCATTTAGTTGTCTTTGGAGTTTTGAATTCTCCCGCAGGGGCTTTCATTTCACATCTACCTACCGCATATATATATATATATATATATATGTATGTATGTATGTATGTGTGTATGTATGTATATGTTTCATCTTCAAGATAGAGTTGCTTGCAACTAGAAAAGCTCGCATTCGAGTTAACATGAGTGCCATCAGCTGGAGACTTTTTTTCTCTATCTGCTTTCTCTTGTCATGGATTTTCGATGTGGCCGTGACTGCAGCCGGAAACACAAGGATCCCGGTGAATGTGGGAGTTGTTGTCGACCTTGATACGCCGAGTGGGAAGGTTTATTTGAGTTGCATCAAAATGGCTCTGGACGACTTCTATGCATCTCATGCTCACTACAGGACCAGGCTCTTCTTGAAAACTAGGAACTCCAAGGAAAATATTGTTGGTGCAGCTGCTGCAGGTTCTCTCTCTCTCTCTCTCTCTCTCTCTCTCTCTCTCTCTCTCTCTCTCTCTCTCTCTCTCTCTCTCTCTCTCTCTCTCTCTCTCTAACATGAGATTTTGAACTAGCTAGTTAGCAAGTATTACTAGTTACGGAATGCTTTACCTTTACATACATATATATATAGGATTGGACAGAGATCAACTCCGGATCTCACTGTCCAGAGCCTAAGGAGCAGACAATTCGGACTACTCAAATTGAATTCGGCAGTTCCCATTAACTCATTTTGCTGGTCTACCTCACACAAACCAAACACTTCAATTTCTCTTTTACACAAACCAAAGGCCTAGATTTTTTGGTCCTTAGGCTCACATGATTGTGATGCACATTTTGACACCCACATTGTAGGGCCCACTTCATAATGTATTTCAACAATTTGAACTGTCTATATTTTAAAACATCATTCATAAATCATATTAAACAAATCCAAAACTATTAAGACATTCATTTGTAGTGAAGAAAATAAACAAATATGGTTTTACAAAGAACCTCTAAATTTAATGCAACAGTCTTATAGTTTTGGATTTGGGTGATTTTTGGTAGACGTGATCACCTTTTAGAGAAGACCTAAAATATAGACGACTCAGATCGTTGAAATACATTACGGAGTATACTCCATAAAAAAGTGTGTCAAAATGTGTGTAAAAAATGTGTGTCCTCATATCCTAACCATATATATATGACCATGTCATATAACTCAGTCAAGGAAAATGATTTGTGCACAATACTTTTTCTTCTTCTACACACTCTTATTTATTATGTCCCTAGATTCTCCTCTTATTTATCTAATTTAAAAGTCATAAACAAATCTTTCTCAAAAAAAAAAAGTCATAAACAAATAGGGGTGTACAAAGAAGTAAAGACATGTAGAAATCGTTTCCTTTTAGTCAAAAACCTGTATAGGACGAGGTTCTCTCTCTGACATGAGAGTTTGTACTTGTTAGCAAGTATTACTAGTTGCAAGGAATGCTTTAGATCATCTCCAACTCATGGGATAAAACTTAAAATATAAGCTTTAAAACTCCCTCCCCATCTCCAAAACTAAAATAAGCCCTGGGAGAATATATATCTTTGGGCTAAATTTCCTCCAGAAATTAAGTCTGGCTTAAATTATTCTAGACCCACCAAACTATCATATTTCAAACATTTTTTGGGGTTTTTACTTATAATCAACAACTGTGATCAAATTAGATCAAATATAACAGTTAAAAATAAAAAAATTGACGGTCCAAAATTAAATCTAAAAAAATTGACGGTCCAAAATTAAATCTAACATCTAAAAAAATTTTAAAAAAAAATATTTAAATCAAATTTCATTTAAAAATTTATAAATACATATGTATTTGTATGATTTTTAATTACTTATCGGAATTTAAATATTTTGAGATAAAAATGTTCATAAAAATAAATTAGGATAATCTACATAAATTTTATTTTCAAAAAAGTTGGCAAAAAAAAAAAAAACCATTATTTAATAATCTTGGTCTAAAATTTTAAGCCATAACTGTGACATCCCACATCGTCCAGGGAGTGATCCTTAAATGTATATTCCCATCCTTACCTAGCACGAGGCCTTTTGGGAGCTCACTGGCTTCGGGTTCCGTAGGAACTCCAAAGTTAAGCGAGTAGCGCGCGAGAGCATTCCCAGGATGGGTGACCCATCGGGAAGTTCTCCTGTGAGTTCCCAAAAACAAAACCGTGAGGGAATGGTAAGCCCAAAGCGGACAATATCGTGCTACGGTGGTGGAGCGGGCCCGGGAAGTGATCCGCCCCGGGCCAGGATGTGACAATTGGTATCAGAGCCTAACCCTGGCCGCGTGTGTGCCGACGAGGACGTCGGGCCCCTAAAGGGGGGTGGATTGTGACATCCCACATCGCCCAGGGAGTGATCCTTAAATGTATATTCCCATCCTTACCTAGCACGAGGCCTTTTGGGAGCTCACTGGCTTCGGGTTCCGTAGGAACTCCGAAGTTAAGCGAGAAGGGGGCTAGAGCAATCCCATGATGGGTGACCCACTGGGAAGTTGCTCGTGAGTTCCCAAAAACAAAACCGTGAGGGAATGGTAAGCCCAAAGCGGACAATATCGTGCTACGGTGGTGGAGCGGGCCCGGGAAGTGATCCGCCCCGGGCCGGGATGTGACAATAACCATTGGGGGAGAAAAACAGTTTTTGGGTTATGACTTAAAATTTTTTGGCTTAAATTTTCAAGTTTTATCCCTAAGGGTTAGAGATTGTCTTAGCTTTATATATATACACATATCGGGTCATACAATTCATTCAAGCAAAATGATTTTTGCATGATAGCTTTTCTCCTTTTCCGCACTCATATTTATTGTATTCCTTAGTTTTTCTCTCATTTATTTAATTTAAAGGCCATAAACAAACAATGGTGTGCAAAGAAGAAAGGCATGTAGAAATCATTTCTCTTTAATTTATAAACAGAAATAATTTCCCTTTAGTCTAAAAATCTGTTTTAAGTCAAATCTTGAGTTTTGTTCCAAAAAAAAAAAAAAAAAAAAAAGACCATGTATTAATCAAAATCTTGAAGCTCGTACATGAGTGTGCGGTTGATTTTTTTGGATTACCTGTTGTTATGTAAAATTTAAGAAAGCTTGCACTAGAACCTAGAGATTCAAATGACAAGAAAACTAAATGTTTGAATAGTAGTAACAACTTATGAAAAATAATCCTACTCAAAATTATTCATTGGCGATTCATAGAACTTCATCGTTGTGATCATAAGCATTCATAGTAAAAATAGCTCTATAAAGATAGCATATGCAAAAAAAAAATCAATTAAAACTAAGGTCTTTTAATCTTATCAAATTAATCAATCACAATTTTGAACTTTTTTTTTTCCAATGGAACACAGCTCTGGATCTGATTAAAAATGTAGAAGTGCAAGCAATCCTAGGGCCAGAAACATCAATGCAGGCAAGCTTCGTTGTTAATCTTGCAAACCAAGCTCATGTCCCAATTTTATCATTTTCTGCAACAAGCCTCTCTCTTACTTCTCTCCAAAGCCCTTACTTCTTCCGAATTACACAAAGCGACTTTCACCAAGTGAAAGCCATAAGAGACCTTGTCAAATATTATCGATGGAGACAAGTTGTGCCAATTTATGTGGACGATATGTATGGGGAGGGAATTATACCCTCTTTACTTGATGCACTACAAGAGGTGGATGCTCAGGTTCCCTATCGTACTGCGATTCCCCCATCAGCCAATGATGATCAAATTGGTAACGAGCTTCACATGTTAATGACTAAGCAAACGAGAGTCTTCATTGTGCACATGATGCCTAATCTCTCCTCTAGACTATTTTCCAAGGCAAAAGAGATTGGAATGATGAGTGAAGGCTATGTTTGGATCATAACGAATGGCGTAGGAAATCGTTTATGGTCAATCAGTCCTATCCTCCAAAATGCAATGGAGCTTAACAAAAACAGTGGAAACAGATGTTCCAAAAACAGTGGAGCTTAACAAATTCAAAATACGGTGGAGAAGGCAATTCCAGCAAAACAATCCGACCATGAATGTGATTGGTGTTGATTGTGATGCTTTTGCACTTCGGGCTTATGATGCAGCATTTGCACTAGCCTTGGCTATTGAAGAGGTTGGGATGAATACAAGTTTTGGTTTCCGAAAGATGAATGATTCCTTCAACTCAACAGATCTTGAAGCTTTCAAGGTCTCTCAACATGGTCTTAAACTTGCCCGAGCATTATCAACTACTAGATTCAAGGGCATAGCTGGAGACTTTAGTCTTGTCGATGGGCGACTTCAATCATCAACTTTTAAAATAGTCAACGTAAATGTTGATAGGGTAAGAACAATTGCATTTTGGACACCGGAAAGTGGAATGGTGAAAACATTGAATTCAACAAACACAAGTACACTTTCAATTTCGAAGAAGTGCAATTTTGGACCGATTATATGGCCAGGAGTTTCTCGATCTGTTCCAAGGGGATGGGAGATCCCAATAAAAGGCAAGAAGTTGAGAATTGGTGTTCCTGTGAAGGTTGGTTATACAGAATTTGTTAACGTAAGTAAGAATCCTGGCACTAACACAACGGAAGTCATCGGGTTCAGTGTTGATGTCTTTAAGGCTGTACTGGGTGTACTGCCATATGATCTTCCTTATGAATTCATTCCCTATGAAAACCCTGATGGGACCAGCGCTGGCAGTTACAACGATTTGGTCTATGAAGTAAATCTCGAGGTAAAATTTAATCGGCATTATAAATGCTGGTATAACTGATTGCAGTCAAGATTTCATCCATTATATACTGTTCCTTGATTTAAAATTCTGTCTTTAACTCAAGTATAACTGATTGGCATTGCTCTCATATTTGTTATCTGATTTGATCATTTATCGTTTGCTGGACAGAAATTTGATGTTGTGGTGGGAGATATAACAATTCGAGCGAATAGATCCTTGTTTGCGGACTTCACAATGCCATACACAGAATCTGGTGTAGTGATGGTTGTGCTAATCAGAGATACGAGGAGCAAAAACGCATGGGTTTTCTTGAAGCCTTTGACATGGGACCTATGGCTTACAACTCTTTGTTTCTTCATCTTCATTGGTTTTGTCATTTGGGTGCTTGAACATCGAATTAATGAAGATTTCCGTGGCCCTCCCTCGCATCAAATTGGCACAAGCTTCTGGTTCTCCTTCTCCACCATGGTTTTTTCACATAGTAATACTGTTGGAAAATCAAATAAAAACAGGTTGTTAATGGTTAAAACAAGCTGTCAGTTTCTTTCCAGGGTGTTTTTCAGCAACTACAAAGATCATTGCTTCCTCCATGTGTTAGCCGAAAGGAGATTGAAAGACAGCAGAGATGTGAGCTGCTGTGTGCAAGCCGAAAGGTGGTTATTACAACCTGCCATGATGCAATGCATGTGTATGCCAACTGTCAAAGTTGCTGCATGTGTTTGAAAGGGTGTAAAGATGTGGAACACCATCATTCATTATATGTATTGTTGGATTGTTTATTTTTTCAGTTTTGTATAAATAGGCCATCTTGCTAAGCCTTAGTGTATATCATCCGAATCCCATTTCCCATTCTCATTTTCAGCTTGTAAGCTATTGATTTTTGTAAACTCTCTTTTCATATATCAAAGTCCAAGCGTTTTTTTTCAAAGCTTGTTGCTTCCCTCCTTTCTCTATTTCTTTGTCCAATTTTATTGAGAGTGAAAGTGAGAGGTGTGATAGAGTTTGTAAACTTATCACCCACATATTTTGGTATTGAGTTAGTAAATTTTTCAATACCAACAATTGGTATCAGAGCCAGAATACCATTCTGGCAGGTGCAGCAGTTATGGCATCCAACTTAGTGCAGCTCCAAGTTCCCACATTGAAGAAAGAAAATTATGAAAGATGGTGCATCCAATTCAAAGCATTGTTTGGATCACAAGAGCTATGGGAAGTTGTCAGTAATGGGTATGTTGTACCCACTACCAAGCAAGAAGCCACATATACTGCAGATCAAAGGAACACTCTCAAGGATTTACGAAAGAAGGACCAGAAGGCGTTGTATCTTCTTTATCAAGGATTAGAAGATTCAACGTTCGAGAAGGTTGCAGAAGCAACAACGAGCAAGCAAGTATGGGACACACTCAGTACAATCTACAAAGGAGTAGATCGGGTCAAGAAAGTGAGATTACAGTCACTTCGAGCAGATTTTGAAACTGCTCACATGAATGAAGGAGAGAGCATCTCCGACTATCACTCAAGGCTCATTGTGATAGTAAATCAGATGAGGAGAAATGGCGAGAGACTCGATGAAGTACGAGTTGTGGAGAAGATACTCCGGTCACTCACATCTAAGTTTGAGCATGTGGTGACTGCCATTGAGGAATCCAAGGATTTGGAGGCGATGAGCGCAGAGGAGCTACTAGGATCCCTCATAATTCACGAGCAACGCATTCAGAAGAATGCAAGCCCCACAACGCTAGAGCAAGCTTTGGAGTCAAAGTTGAATATTGACAAACCAAATAAAGGTCGTGGGCAGTGGAACTCATGTCGTGGGAGTTCATCCAACCGTAGCCGAGGACGAGCCCGAGGAAGAGGTCGAGGCTATGCACAAAATCTAGGTCAGTCTCAGGAGTGGAGATCTACTCGAGGAAAGGCGCATATCCAGTGTCACAGTTGCAAGCAGTATGGACATTATGCAAATGAATGTTCATATAAAAATGGTGAGCATGTCAACATGGCAGAATCAAGTGGAAATGCTGGTGAAGAACTTACAGTCTTACTAGCACACCATGATATCAGTAGCCAACAAGATGTCTGGTATTTAGACTCTGGTGCAAGCAACCACATGTGTGGAAAGAAAGAGTTTTTTGCCGAACTCAAAGATGGGCCTTATGGATCTGTAAGTCTTGATGACTCCTCAAAGTTGCCAGTTGAAGGCAAAGGGAAGATCAAGATCATCCAGAAGGATGGTAGAGAAGAATACATCTCCGATACCTACTACATACCAGGTATGAAGAGCAACATTCTGAGCATTGGTCAACTGCTCCAGAAAGGGTACATTATACATATGGAGAACATGCTTCTCACTCTCAGGAATGCAAGGAGAAAGCTTATTGCACGTGTTCGAATGTCAAAGAACCGGATGTTTCTGTTGAATTTGAACACAAAGATTGGAAGCTGCAACATCGGTGTAATGGAAGATGGGTCATGGAAATGGCATCTTCAGTATGGCCATCTTCATTTCAATGGCCTAAAGTTGCTGTCAAATGAAGGAATGGTTCGTGGTCTACCCCAGATTGAAGCCACACGCCAAGTATGTGAAGGTTGTGTGCTTGGCAAGCAAGCACGACTATCATTCCCTGTTGGTGATACATGGAGAGCAAGGGCACCACTGCAGTTGGTGCACACAGATATATGTGGTCCATTGGATCCTATGTCTTATGGAGGTAATAGGTATTTTATTACCTTCATTGATGATTTCAGTAGAAAGACTTGGGTCTATTTTCTCAAGGAGAAGTCAGCTGCCCTAAAAATTTTCAAGGAGTTCAAGGCACTCACAGAGGCTGAAAGTAACCACAAGCTTGTGGCTGTGAGATCAGATAGAGGTGGAGAGTACACCTCCAATGCTTTCCAAGCCTACTGCAAAGAGCAAGGAATTAGGTATCAACTGACTGCTGCCTATACACCACAGCAAAATGGGATAGCCGAAAGAAAGAATCGAACCATCCTTGACATGACAAGGTCCATGCTTAAGGAAAAGAATTTGCCAAAAGAGTTATGGGCAGAAGCTGTAGCTTGTTCGATTTATTTGTTGAATCGATGTCCAACAAAGAGTTTCAAGAGGATGACACCACAAGAGGCTTGGAGTGGATACAAGCCGAATGTTACACACCTAAGAATTTTTGGGTGTGTTGCATATGCTCAAGTTCCAGAAGCCAAGAGGAGGAAACTTGATGACAGAGGTGAGAAGTGTGTGTTTGTGGGCTATAGTGAAGAGTCCAAGGCATACAAGCTCTACAACCCACTAACTGGCAAATTAGTGGTTAGTAGAGATGTCATCTTCAGTGAGGAAGAGGCATGGAAGTGGAACAACAAAGAAGTCAGTAAAGAGAAGATCGTTTCCACTGATTTTGAAGAACCAGAAGTTGTACCACCTGTTGAGCAACAACCTGCTTAAACAACCACAACAACTCCATTGCACAGAACTGCAAGGAGTGGTCCGACATCTAGTGAAGAAAGCAGCTCCTCAACTCCAGTAAGGCTAAGAAGTCTCACCGAGATATATGGACAAGAAGAAGAAGAAGAAACCAACCTTTTCTTCTTGTATGCAGACCACAAGCCTCTCTCATTCAATGAAGCTGTGGAAGAAGATCGTTGGAGAATAGCCATGGAGGAAGAAATCCATGCTATCGAGAAAAATGACACTTGGAAGTTGACAAAGCTTCCACCAAATCAGAAGGCTATTGGTGTTAAGTGGGTGTACAAGATCAAACGCACTGCAGATGGGAGTGTAGATCGGTACAAATCAAGGCTTGTAGCAAAGGGCTACAAACAAAAGTATGGAGTGGACTATGATGAAGTCTATGCTCCAGTTGCAAGACTTGACACGGTAAGATTGCTAATCTCTCTTGCCGCTCATCATAAATGGAAAATTTATCAATTAGATGTCAAGTCAGCCTTCCTTAATGGAGTTCTTGAGGAAGAAGTGTACGTGGAACAACCGGAAGGCTTCCAAGTACAAGGAGAAGAAGAAAAGGTGTATCGTTTGAAGAAGGCTTTGTATGGCCTCAAGCAAGCACCACGAGCTTGGAACTCAAGGATTGATAACTACCTTCACCAAAATGGATTTCAGAAATGTCCATACGAGCATTCAGTTTACATGAAGAATGGTGAAAAATGGGAGTTCTTAATTATTTGTCTCTATGTAGATGACTTGTTGTTTACAGGAAATAATGAAGCAATGTTCTGTGAGTTCAAGCAATCCATGTTCAGTGAATTCGAGATGACTGACAATGGATTAATGTCATACTTTCTTGGCATAGAGGTGAAGCAAGAAAGTGACGGTATCTACATCTCTCAACAAAAGTACATGAGAGATATATTGGAGAAATTCAATATGGACAAGTGCAATATTGTCAACACTCCAGTTGCAACTGGATTGAAGCTGTCCAAGGAAGGAGAAGGTGAGTTTGTAAACTCAACCGTGTACAAAAGCTTGGTTGGAAGCCTAAGGTACCTTACAATCACAAGACCTGATATAGTTTATGGTGTTGGACTCGTGAGTCGATACATGGAAACACCAAGGGAGTCTCATTGGCTGGCCGCCAAGAGAATTTTGAGGTACATAAGAGGTACTCTAAACTATGGTCTATTTTATAATTTTGGTGAAGATGCAAAATTATTTGGTTATTCAGATAGTGATTGGGGAGGTGACCAAGATGAAAGGAAAAGCACAACTGGTTATGTGTTTTTTCTAGGATCAACAGCTTTCTTATGGACTTCAAAGAAGCAATCAATTGTTGCTTTGTCATCGTGTGAAGCCGAGTACGTTGCTGTAGCCTCAACCGTGTGTGAGGCAATTTGGTTAAGAAATCTGTTGAAGTCAGTGTGTCATCCACAAGTGTAATCGACTGTGATTCATGTGGATAACATCTCAACTATCAAGCTTGCTAGGAATCCAGTCCAACATGGAAGGAGTAAGCACATCGATACCAGGTTCCATTTTTTGAGGGATCATGTGAAGCAAAAGACAATTGAGCTTGTCTATTGTCACACGAAGGAACAAGTGGCAGACATCTTCACTAAGCCACTGCCAGTTGAGCCATTCAAGTTGCTACGTGAAATGCTAGGGATAAAGGCGTTTTAATTTGAGGAGGTGTGTTGGAAAATCAAATAAAAACAGGTTGTTAATGGTTAAAACAAGCTGTCAGTTTCTTTCCAGGGTGTTTTTCAGCAACTACAAAGATCATTGCTTCCTCCATGTGTTAGCCGAAAGGAGATTGAAAGACAGCAGAGATGTGAGCTGCTGTGTGCAAGCCGAAAGGTGGTTATTACAACCTGCCATGATGCAATGCATGTGTATGCCAACTGTCAAAGTTGCTGCATGTGTTTGAAAGGGTGTAAAGATGTGGAACACCATCATTCATTATATGTATTGTTGGATTGTTTATTTTTTCAGTTTTGTATAAATAGGCCATCTTGCTAAGCCTTAGTGTATATCATCCGAATCCCATTTCCCATTCTCATTTTCAGCTTGTAAGCTATTGATTTTTGTAAACTCTCTTTTCATATATCAAAGTCCAAGTGTTTGTTTTCAAAGCTTGTTGCTTCCCTCCTTTCTCTATTTCTTTGTCCAATTTTATTGAGAGTGAAAGTGAGAGGTGTGATAGAGTTTGTAAACTTATCACCCACATATTTTGGTATTGAGTTAGTAAACTTTAGAATACCAACAAATACTCCATCACCACTTCCTAGTTTCAGTTTATGAATTCCAAATATTTTGACTGTTAAAATTTCTTCCCTCAACCTATGCCTAGGTTAACACTTACATTTGTTATACTTTTTTCAGGGGAGAAAGTTGTCAGCAACTTGACCAGATTCTTGATGATTATATGGGTATTTGTTGTGCTAGTACTCACACAAAGTTACACAGCTAACTTAGCATTACTATTAACAGTCCAACAGCTCCAACCAATCACCCAGGTAAAGGATCTTTTAAAAAGTGGTGTTCATGTTGGTTACATGAATGGTTCTTTTGTTTACGAACTCCTGAAAGAAATCGGTTTTGAAGAGTCAAAGCTTAAGGCTGTTAATTCCATGGAAGAATCTGATGAAGCACTTTCCAAAGGGAGTGGAAAGGGTGGCATTGCTGCTGTTATTGATGAAACCCCCAACATGAAGCTTTTTGTTGCAAAGTATTGTTCCAAATATACGATGATTGGTCCAATCTTCAAGACTGATGGCTTTGGCTTTGTAAGATCTTTCTCTCCTTTTATACATATACAAACAGCACGCACATGGAGGCAAGAAAATGACTTCTTTGATATGACTTAATTTGCAGGTGTTTCCAAAGCGTTCTCCTCTGTTATGTGATGTTTCACAGGCGGTCCTAAATGTGACCGAAGGAGAGAAGATTATGAAAATTGAAAACAAATGGTTCAGTCAAGGAAGCCATTGTGAAGATAATCCAACGGTCTCAAACAACAGTCTTGGGCTTGAAAGCTTTTGGGGTCTATTCCTCATCGCCGGGGTGGCTTCCATTCTTGCTCTCGTCATATTTGCAGTTACATTTCTTTACAATAATTGGCATGTCTTAAATCATGCTGAATATTCAAGAGCTTCGAAATGGAGAAGGGTTCGAGCCATGTTTGAAATTTTCAATGACAAAGATCTCAGCTCCCATAATTTTAAAAGCAGTCGAGAACGAGATGGAAGTGCTGGTGTTCAAGATGAAGTTAAGCCCTCACCTAATAGCAACTGGCCTGGAAGTCCATTCAGCTACTTCAACCACACAGATAAGGATTTCAGATTCTACGAAGGGCAACAATCTCCATTTACTTCTACTAGTCATGCATCTATGGAGACAACTCCTGATACAACTTAAGAAAATAATTAAGATTCAGCGTAAAGGAAAGGAAATAAAACGAGATTCTGGCCTATTAAAATTGTAAATCTCTGAATTCAAACTTTCAGCATAACTTGTTTAGCTTTTTTTTCTTGTCTCTAAATTTAGACTTTAAATAGGGAAAAAAAAAATTCTAATATTACTAAAATAGAGCCCTAAGACTTTCAGTAATCATAAGGTATTTGGATCTTATATTCTTACAACTCATCAACCTCAGACACATACACACACAAACACAAACACGCGTATGACTTACAACTTAATTACATACAAGATTTCAAATCATATGAAGATCTTAACTTACACACACATACAAAAAAGAAAGGAATTCCATTTTTTTTATCCCACTGAATATCAATTGTTTTCTTGAGTTGTATCTGGAGTTCTATGCATTTCTTGAAGAGTTATGGCAAGATCAATAACTAGAACTAAGGTAATCTCTCACATTCTGGTAGAGAAGAAATCATAAAAATGATAAAACCCTATAGGCTGAAGCCACAAATTCCACCCAAAAAGCCATATATCCAGAGACGCATGACCATGGTGTTTGTTGCCACTCGAATAATACGAAGTCCTTAACTCTGTCGTTCAAATAGCTGAATGGACTTTCAGGCCAGTTATCTGGTGAGGTTTTGGCTTCATCCTGAACACCAGCGGTTCCATCTTATTGTCGAGCTTTTGAAAGTACGAGAGCTCATATTTTTGCCATAAAAAGTTTCGAGCGTGACCCTAATCCTTCTCCAAGTAGAAACTCTTGAATCACCATTCAAGACACGCCTATTTTTATATAGAAAAGAACCTAAAAATATGATGAGAGATAGAACTGAAGCCGTCCCAGCAATAAGAAAAGGGCCCCAAAAGCTGTTAAGGCCAAGACTGTTGCTTGATACTCTTGGATTTGAATTATCTTAGCAACTGCTCTCTTGACTGAACCTTTTTTTTTTCAATGCTCATTATCTTCTCTTCCTGTGAAACGTCATGTACGAGAGGTGAAAGTTTCGGAAACACGTGTAAGCAAAAAAAAGGAAATCATGTGAAAAAAATCAAGTCCAAATAATAGACAAGTGTTATAATTTATTAAAGAGTAGTGATGAATAATTACTATGTGAAAAAACCATGGTTGAGAAAGAGAACCAGAAGCTTGTACCAACTTGATGTGAGGGAGGGCCACAAAAATCTTCATTAATTCGATGCTCAAGCACCCAAATGACAAAGCGAATGAAGACGAAGAAACAGGCTGTTGTAAGGCACAAGTCCCATGTCAAGGGCTTCAAGAAAACCCCATGCAGTTTTGCTCCTGGTGTCTATGATTGGCACAACCATTACTACACCAGATTCTGTGTAGGGCGTTGTAAAGTCCACGTACACCGATTTGCAAAATTGGGATTCGGAGGGAGCATTGCTCAAGTCAACACCTAGGTCTGCAACACAGATGATCGATATACAAGCTTAAAGAACATCACAATCAGTCAACTAAATGAATTTTTCTAATTATAAGGTTTTTTAAATAAGGAATAATCTGAACAAAGTGGTCAGTAATATTCTTGGATTCTTGTGGACTGAAGAGCCAGAAAGTCAAGCTTCTAGTTTCAGCAATGCGTGATATGCCCAAAAAGACATATGTACATACTCAAGACACCAAAATTCCTTTTCGCAAGCAACAGTCTTTTGAAACGTGTCAATTTATACCCTAAATCCTAATAAGAGGCCGCAGCGCTTCATAAGAACAAAACATTTTTTAGCTTCTCTAATTTTCAAAAACGTGTCGGTTAGTACCCTAAACCCTAATAAGAGGCCAGAGCTCTATAAGAACTACGATCATTAACTAGTCTGGGCCGGGCCATCTTATCCAGCCCTCCCTCATTTTATATTGGGCACACATTGATTAGGTGCAACCGAAAACTTACTTTGTGTGTGTGACAAGTCGACGTCCTCATATATATGAAAACTGGCACGCAAAAATCGTAACACATATTATTGTTTGGATAAAATATACTAGCCGATTAAGGAATGTCATTAGTTTTTAAAATTTCAAAAAGAGTATGAAAAAAATGATGATGAGATAATTTTTCTTAATAAGTGCATATTTTATCTTAATATTACATAATTATTGTTTTGTCCTTCTTATGTAAATATTGTGTATCAAAAGTGAAAGTAAAATAGGAAAAATAAGGATATGATTGCCATTTTAAGAAAAGATACAAAATTACTATTTTGCCCTCCTTATGTAAATATTGTGTATCAAAAGTGATGGCAAAATAGGAAAACAAAAGGTGGCAAAATGTTAACAATGAGAGTTCTCTTAATAATAATAGTATAGATAAATTTATTGACTTGAGGTGTACATATAAAACAAGTTAATTAACATAATCTCCCAAAAGGTTATATACAATGCTACCATATTAATCTTCCCCCTCCCAGAGTATTGAAGATTCAACTAATAAAGACCCAACTTTAGCTACACTAACTTGACCTAAATCGCCCTCACATATATATACATGGATGACTATATTATTATCATACAAAAAATTTACAAACTTGTACGTGTTAATTAATTATTGGTTTCCTGAGCTCCTGCAGGAGTATTTGGTATTTCACCAACAGGTGGTCCTTGTTCTCTGAAGAAATCTGAGTCTGGATCTGTGTCGTTTGAACGGCCTGATTCAGGGCTTGGCGGGCAGGTGGTGTTATTGTTTGGTGAAGCCTCAACAGCTGCAGCTCCAACATTAGAGGATGTTCCATCTCGAGCGCCACTCTTTCTAAAAGTATGAGAGCTGTGGTCTTTTTGGTCAAAGAATCTAAGCATGACCCTAATTCTTTTCCATCCCGAGGCGTCCGTTGTCATGAAAACGTGCCGATGCCTATAACAGAAGGAGACTGCAAAAATGATAAGAGCTGATAATGAAGAGACCCCGGCAATGAGGAAGAGACCCCAAAAGCTATCAAGGCCAAGACTGTTGGAATTAGAGATGGTCGGTTTTGTATCCGAACATGTGGTATCTGCTGTGAACCATTTGTTTTCAATGTCCTTCATCTCATCTCCCTCAGTCACATTGAGAATCGCCCTCGAAACATCTGACACAAGAGGTGAACCTTTCGGAAAGACCTGTACGGGAGGGACGTATATTATTAGAGACACGAGTGGATTTATAGTGTGTATTTTGTGCGTGCGTGTGCGTGTAAGGAACATATATATAATACACAATATACAACAATAATGTGATTCATGTAGGATTAATTGTGAGCGAAGTAAAGAGGGAGCGCTTACAAAGCCAAAGCCATCAGTTTTGAATAGGGGGCCAATCATGGTGTATGTAGAGCAATATTTTGCGAGAAAAAGCTTCATGTTGGGGGTTTCATCAATAGCAGCAGCAATACCTCCGTTTGCACTCCCGTTTGTTAAAAATTCATTACATTGTGCTGAAGAATTATAAGGCCTTAATTTGGAGGGATCAACACCATTTTGTATCAGAAGTTTGCCGACAAAAGAACCATTAATGTACCCGATATACTCCTCCTCCTTTATTAGAACGCTTAAATTCGTAAAAGTTGGCTGAAGTTGTTGAACTGTTAATAGAGAAGTTAAACTGGCTGTATAACTTTGAGTCAGTACCAGCACCACAAACACCCATACAATCACCACAAACCTTGCCAAGTTGCTAATCACCGTCTCACCTGTAGATTAATCAAAGTAAAAAATGTGGATACAAAAATAATTAATTGTTGAATTTTGAGTAGTATATAAATATGGTTATGAAGTTGTATAGTAGTATTTACGGTGTGCAAAAACCATGGTCGAGAAGGAGAACCAAAAGCTCGTTCCGACTTGATGCAAGGGAGGCCCTCGAAATTCTTCGTTAATACGGTGTTCAAGAACCCAAACCACAAAACCAATGAAGACAAAAAAGCAAGAACTTGTCAGCCAGAGGTCCCATGTCAAAGGCTTCAAGAAGATCCATGCATTTTTGCTCTTGCCGTCTTTCATTGGCACTACCATTACCACTCCTGATTCCGTGTATGGCAATGTGAAGTCCACATACAAAGACCTGTCTGCTCTAATTGTTGTGTCGGCTGCCAACGCGTCGAATTTCTGTGACATAAAACATGATAATATATCACATCACCAAATTATGAGTACTGCAAATGATCATGAAAATTGAAAAGATTGAAGAAAATCAAGTTCATATTAATTTCACATACCCCAAGATAAACTTGATCGACCAAATCACTGTAACTGCCAGCACTTGTACCATCAGGCTTTGCAAAGGGAATGAAGTCATAAGAAACAGCATATGGCAATTTTCGCATTGCAGCTTCAAAGACGTCGATACAGAACCCGGAAACTTCGGTTGTATTGTTGCTAGGATCAGGTACCACCCTCACAAACTCAGCAAAACCATCAATTATTGGAACTCCTACTTTCAACCTTTTGCCATATGTCGGGTTCTCCCATCCCTTGGGAACCGAGGTAGAATCTCCTGGCCATACAATAGGTCCCAGATTCGATTTAGAAGTTGAATATGTAGTGTTTTCTGTGATTGTGAAATTCAATTTTTTCACAAGTCCACTCTGTGGTTCCCAAAACCCAATTGTTTTTGCTCCATGACCAATAACATTCACCATTTCAAAGATGGAAGGTTGTAATTGCCCATCAACAAAACTGAAATTCCCAGCGAGGCCTGTAAATTTAGTACTTGCCAAGGACTTGCCAAGTTCTGGACCATTTTGAGAGAGCCCCAAAGCTTCAAGATCAGTTGATGAGTTGGTGGAACCATTCATCTTTTCGAAGCCAAAGTTCCTAGTCCCGACATTTTCAACTGCCATGGCTAATGCAAAAGCAGCATCATAAGCCCGGAGTGCAGGAACATCTAGTTCAGCATCAATTATGTTTGGATTCTCCTTTTGAAATTTCTTTTTCCATCGATCTCTAAAATCCACAAGCTCCACCGTTTGGGGCACATAAGTCCTCACGCCCAATGCACCTTCCATTGAATTAGGGACTGAAGAACTCATTGTAGTTATATGATTGGTTAACCCACCAGTCATGATCCAAACATAGCCTTCATCCATCATTCCTATCTCTTGCGCCTTGGCGAAAAGGCGAATACCAAGAGAGGGCAACATGTGCACAATGAAGACTCTAGTTTGCATCGTCATTAACTTGTAAAGCTCTGCCTTAATTTGATCATCACTGGCCCCTGGAGGTATGACACTTCGATACGGGATACGAGCTTCAACTTCTTGCAAGGCATCGGCCAAGTAAGGTATTACTCCCTCACCAAATTCGTTGTCCACATAGATTGGCACCGCTTCTCTCCATCCAAAGGCCTCGATGATAGCACTTATAGCTTTGACTTGAGAGGAATCATTTTGCACAGCTCGGAAAAAATATGGACTCCGAATTGAAGTGAGGGAAGGACTTGTAGCTGAAAATGACATTATGGGCACTTGGGCTTTCTCTCCAAGATCAATTACAAAGTTGGCTTGCATCGATGATTTCGGTCCTAAGATTGCTTGCACTTGAAGATTCTTTATCAGGTCTAAAGCTATTTTTCAATAAAAAAAAAAGCACAAGTTACAGTTTTTCTTCTTTTCAAATAAAAGTAGTCTTATCAGATAAAAAGCTACATACGTATAGATGGGAGTCAAAATTAAATTGCAAAATTTAAATGAAACCACAAGATGAGAGAGAGAAGGAGGGCGAGAGAGAGAGAGAATGAGAGAGAGAGGGAGAGAAACCTGCAGCAGCTGCATCTACAACGTCTTCTCTCGAGTCTCTAATGCTCAAGGCCAGCCTAGTTGAAGAGGAAGCACGGGAGGTATAAAAGTCGGAGAGGGCCATTTCGATGCAGCTCAACCAAACTTTTGTACTTGATGAATCAAGGTGATCAAGAACCACACCAACTTTCACCGGGATTGTTGTGTTCTGTGACTTCTGTCCCATGACCAGGGAAAGATTACTGCTTAAAGAAATAAGCAAGAAAAAAGAACAAACCAGGTTGGTTCGTGTCCTCCTCTTCATGTTGGTATGCCTTTTGCAACTCCGGTTGCGTTATTCAACTCAAATAAATATATGTATATATATAGAATGGAAGGATTGCAGACCAATATAAATCTGTTAAGATTTTATAAGAAATAAACCCTTCGATTGACAAGTTTCCGTTTACCTTGACCAAATCAAAGTGCTACCGTGATGTTGAACGAAACTATACATACCAAATCAAAATATTTTGGAGTATAGCATACTTCAAAGGGATGCTAGCTAGCAAAACAATGAAGTCGATCGACAAAGTCCGACAAAGACAGAAAGTAATTATGTTAATTTGTTTTCTTCATCCCTCAGATCTTTCTGGAAGATTAGTACTTAGCAAGAGGTTCAGCAACCAGTCTGGACTGATTAGTCAGTTTTGACTTTTAGCTATATCAAGATGCTTCCAGGAAATTTACAACTTTGTGTGGTCCACCAAAATGTACATATTTGATTTATATGCTCAACCGTGACCCATAAATCAAATCATATGCTGCCTGTCCAAGTAATAACTGACTTGTTAGTTATTTCATTGTTTCCTGTTTCTTTCAATTTTTCCGTGACGGGTATAAAAGTCGAAACACATCATAATCGGTGTAATATTCTGTAAGATTCAACGAACTTACTGGAGGAAAAAATATAAACTCATGTATAGTTGTAGCAGAGTTGGAATATGCTTAAGAAAATGAGTATTGGATTTCCCTTCTTTTTCTTTATCCTCAAAAAAAAAAAAAAAAAAATTCGAACTTAGAGCATCTTCTAATATTGGGAAGATAAGTAATTAAAAAAAATATTACTACTACGGGAGACGCATCAACTCGGGCTGTTAATTTATCTACTCATGTTTTGGCCTTATCGCTAATCACTACTCATACATCAACTCAAGAAGTAAAAAAAAATTGAAGATTTAAGAGCCGGCCGGCATGACAAATATAACATCATGGCCTGATGGTCAAATAAGGAATCAAAATTAAAATAAGGAATCAAAATTAAAATAAGTAGTTTTTCCATGTAATTTCCTTGATGGTGACTGGTAAGTCCTCACTTTAACAACCAAAATCTTCTAAAATATATAATTATCGAAGTGTTAAAAATTACTGAGAAACTGAAATAGAAATATGGAAACGGAAATTTTATTTAAATCCATGTAACTTCTTTCTACATTCAATTTAAATTTTAAATATAAATTGTCTTTTTTATCGTATTGCATAATTACCATTAAGTACAAAAATGAAATTAATAATAAAACCAAAATTTATCAATAAACTCACACACTATAATTAAATCTTACCATCACTAATTGTTTATCATGCATTCATTCTGGCTAAAACCCAAATAACTTTTATAGAGGAAAACAAGTTCTATTTTTTTATTGATGGATGGTGATTTTAAAGTTTTGAATTCTAGTATGACTCGATTTATGAAAACATTTTGTCCATCTGATTTTAATTTTTTTTAGAATGTAGAAAATAAGTATTTGGATTTCAACTTTTTCTTTTTCGTTAATCCAGGCTAGTCTGTCCTCCTATACAAAACCCTTTCACTTCAACTTCATTTTACATTTGTAGCCGTTCCGATTGACATTTGTTCTCCTTGTAATTAATTGCTTGGGGTAGTGCATGTTAGTGAGTGCTGGTTAGATCTTTCATCAAATTAAATTAAATAATTGCAGCAAAAAACACAAATAAATAAAATACAGCAGCCATAGAAAATGTTATAATGTTGTACGGAGCTCCAGTAGAAATTTGAAACTTTATCAAAAAAATCAAATAAGATGCAGTGAAGCTAAAATTTGCAGAGGAAATTTTGAAAAACAAAAAGCTCTGTTTCTAAAGAGCTCAAGGTGGAAGGGGAGACAAAGGACTCAGATGATTTTTGAATTTCAAGTTTCTTTAAGATTTATATTTTATAATGGGTGTAAAGATAAAATACATTTTAATTGGGTTTGGAAGAGTACTTTGGTAATAAATTTGAATTTAAAAAGATATTAATTCTCTAATTAAAAGTAATATGAGTTTAGAAAGTAAATTAGATGTAAAAATAAATTAAATGAGTTCAAATAAAATTTCTCGTATGGAAATCTTAAACGGAAAGCAATCATCTGCGGAATCTGGACTTTTTTTGGTGATAGGAATCTGGACTTTGGACTTTGAAGAAGCAAGCACAATAATCTTCCAGTGTTTGAAGTTTGAACTTTGAAGAGGATTCGAGAACAAAAAAGAAGTCAAGTCATGGAAACAGTAGTTAGTCTACGATTCTACCCTATACTTGTTTTATATGACATTAACTATTTTATGTGTAGTTGGAAGTACCCCAGTCCAACTGCCTCCCCCCTCCTACCGGAGACATTTTAAACGATACAACCTTTTGAAATGAGGTCAGAATTGGGGAAGGTGGCAAATGGCAATGGTGTGCTTGACTCGCACTACAAAATTAGGGTCTTAAAATTAAGATACTTTTCAGTTGTTGAGGCTCACTCGATTATAATAAAACTTTTTTTTTTATTAACAGAAGTCTTTTTTTCCCTATTAAAAAAAATAGAAAGAAAAAAAAAAGGTAACTTATTTAACGTAACAAAATAATCTCAATCATATGATTGGATCATTTAGAAATTTGTGCTTTTAGGTATAGAGTAGTTGTCACACGCTTACATCTGTGGCAATTTCCTTGCTTGTATTTTATTTTCCTAAAATAAAAAATCTATGATCACTTTTCTTATGTGGGCATTGTCAGTCTTCTAATTTATTTTTGTTTTTAAATTGAAGAAGAGAGGAAGAAAGTAAGAGAGAACATGGGATATCTAGAGAGTTTTGGAGGTGGCTAGCATGTTAATTTGTTGTTTATGTCATAATTCTGAGGAATTTACTATTCATCTTTTCTTTGGTTGTCGGATATCTAGGCAGCTATGGAGGTGGCTAGCATATCAATTTGGTACCTATCTGTCTTTTTTAGATTCTCTGGTTGCTTTTTGGGATGCCTATGTACGTAAGCCTTTTTCCAAACAATTGCCCAATCTTTGAATTTTTACAAGTCTTTCTACTATTTCAGCTATTTGGAAAGTTTGAAATAAGTTTATTTTTTTAGGGTCGCCCAATCTATTTTCGTCATCTTTGCATGTCTATCAATTCTGGATCATTCATGGTGGGGAGTTTATTCTTAGTTATTCTCAAGGTTTTGACACTCGTATCATTTTTTCTATGGGGGATCTAGCCTATCCCTCGCAAGACGCCAACTATTCTTCATGTGCTTTGGTCTTCTCCTTGGTTTCCTTGGATTAAACTTAATACAGATGGTCTTTTCCTTGGTTTCCTTGGATTAAACTTAATACAGGTTTCGAATTTTACGTTTGGTTTTAGAGGGGTTAGGTTTTATGTCCCCCCTCTTTTTCTCATATCTTTATTGTTTGCGTTTCTAGAAGGGTGAGGTTTATGTCCCCCCCCCCCTCTTTTTCTCATATCACTTCAACATTTATCACAATACGTTCAAAACGAAAAAGCAAAGCATTCCTCAATCAATTATTAGAACTTAACAAGCATGAAATTACTAGGTTCAGGGCTACATAACAAACCCACATGATATTCAAGGTTTCCATTCCATCCATCATATAAATCACTATGTTTTCAACACGATACCTCCAACCACAGCATGTATCATATCAAATAACCAATGAAGCACAGTATTATTCTCAAGCCACATTAATCAACTAAGATAATCATAATAATAACAATCATATCCAACGTTATTCCACAATCCTATCAATTAATCCATTCATGAATCAAAGATGCATGATCTTAGCATTTAACTACATTCATCAACCAATGAGATAACATATCATTTCACAAATTTAATTAAAGAACTCTAAATAATTTCCTACTTGGATTATGAGTAACAACATGGTAAATCTAATTTATTTTCACAATGTCTATTGTGGATAGTCGAAACTAGGGTTCTAGACTAACCTTTTGGAAATGTACAAGAGTAAGGATTACAAACCACTCAAAGGAATCCAACCATATCGGGTTCTGAACCACTCAACGGAACCAAAATATTAAGCGGTTTCTCCTAATCTACCCAGATTTGTCGCATGTAAAATCAGTGCCTACATCATGGGAATGGTGCACTGGCAAACCAGAACTTGGATAAGTTGCGAAACTCGAGTGAGTGACAATAATACAAGTATGTGATAATCAATTAAAAGAAAGACCATCGATCACAGTTTACAAGCCTCAAATATAAGTTCTTAATTATGAAAACATAGTCAAGTCTTTAAAAACTTCGAAGAAGTCACCCAGACATCCAACGGCTTTTCCAACTCAAGCCCCAAAGATTCTCAAAAACTATAGTTCATAAATACACTAAAATCTAGGGCTAGATGGACGTAGTTCGGCCGAAGCCTACATAAGTAACCAAACAGGAAGTGGCCCCCTATAGCGGATTAACCAAGCAGACCCACCCCTAAGTAACCATGTAGGTAGTGAACCCCCATCACAGATTAACCAAGCAGAGTCATTCCTACGAATCTGCTAGGCAGTGATCACCCCTAAGTATGTATGGCCATAAGGATAGCCCATCACGGATTAACCAAGCACGATCCATAAATAATATAGTCCTCCACCACAGATTAATCGAGCAGGGTCAAGATAACCAAGTAGGTAGTGACCCTCCATCGCGGATTAACAAGGTATGATCACTCCTAAGTATACATGGCCATAAGGATCACCCATCATAGATTAACCAAGCACGATCCATAAATGGTATGGTCCCCTATCACAGATTAACCAAGCATGATCATCCATGTACCACTGCTACATGATGCAGACTCAGTGTCACTTAACCGCGTGACACTAGGGTAACGATCCCCTACTAGCCCTCAGTTTAACAAACATTTCAATAGGCACTTCAAATCACTTTTTCACAAATATTTCCAGTCCATGAATCAAATCACATTTAATAAAAATAGATCGATGGCCAATTATAAAAATCACATTTCTACAGAAAACACTTTTATAAAACTAAGTCATATCCACAAAGGATACTAATATAAGAAAAACAGGATAATAATCATCTCACATATATTAAAATCACTCACCGAGACAAGTCCGCAAAGCCCCAGTGAGTCTCTAGTAATACTAATTTTAGTAATTCAATGGTTCAAGACTTATTGATCAAAAGTCAACTTTCAATCAACGGTGAGGTCCACACCCTAGTAATTTAATCCGGAAGAACCGTACATCGTATTTCATATTCGTAACTTCCTTGGGTCCACATTATGCTCCTATAATAACATACTAAAATCTCATCACGATCTAACGGTCGGATCTCTGCCAATCTCAAATTCAAGTGGCGGTCAACAATTAGTTTTACAAACTTAAAAATCCACTTCGGGTGAGCTTCAATTCTCCTTCCTTGGTGCTCCAACGTCCCAAAAACTAGTTGGATCTTGTTCCTAAGTCCAAGGGGAGTTGATTAAGGATGGTGATGGGTGGTGAAACTCACCGGATCGGAGGAATCAACGTCGAGCATCTCCGATGCTCCGGTGGGGTTATACACGGAAATGGACCTTAAACCTTCGAATTTGGGTGGAGATGGTAGATGGGAAGTTGTGGAAGAGTTATAGGTGATGGATGGTGATGATTTGATGGAAAAAAATGGTGGGATCCGCCAGAATTAGGTCGGGTTGGTGCGCAGGTGTAAGGACCAACGGGAAGGTTGGGAGCTTCCCTTTTTTCTTTTTTCTGTTTTTTTTTTTTTTTTTTTTTTTTTGGCCCTTTCTTTCTCCTCTTCCTTGTAGCTGATTGGTCCCTTTCCCATTAACTGATTGGGCCGAAACCATGATTGATTCTCATACCCACCTAATGGGAGTTTAATTTATTTAAAAATTATAGTTTAGTAAAACGATTTTAAATGTTCGTACTTATACCGTTACAATCTGGACTCAGAAACGATTTTCGTCTATTCACTCGTGATTTTGAGATCTATTTGAAAACATTAATTGTGACCTCAAAAGGTCAACGAATTTTAAAGATTAAATACGAAAATTCAAACTCGATAACTAAACGATTTAATTCCTAAAATTAACGGAATTAAAATTAACTAATAAAGATAACGTAAACGTGAAATACGAATTTAAATTACAAGATGCGTAAAGAATAGTGAAATTTCGGGAATGGGATTGCACATGAGGTTTATATCCCCCCTGACTAGGTATAACTTTTTTTTCATTATCAATAAAAATTTCCATGTACCGTCTATTTCCATAATAAAAAAAAAAATTAAAAAGAACGTGGGATTGGGGAGAGAGAGAAAAAGGTTTTTTTTTATTATTATTATTATTTTGTAAACAAAATATAGCAAAATTTTGTTTTGCAAAATTATGTTACTATCCTTAACTTTTTTGTTGTGATAAAAGACTAAATAGTTTTTTCAGCCTCTTTTGGTAACAAGGAAAGTTATATTAATATGTAGTTTAGCTATATTATTTACTACTTTAATGTGGTTGCTTTAATTTTTTTTTTTTTTTTAACCAACGATATTATTTAAATTAAGGGAAAGAGAGTGGGCTAGTTTTACAGTGGACTAACAATAATAATGTGGTTCAAATTCACCTTTAACAAAAATCAAATCTAATACCTCTCACTTACAAATGAACAGAAATATCACTAGACCGTAGTACTAAATGACTTTTTAATTTACTATTTTATATATGGAGATGAATGAATATTAATACAAAATTGTTTTTGCTGATCTATGCTTGGAAATGAAATGATCATAACGGATGTTGAAATATGAAAAACAAATAGTCAAAACTATGAAATTATATATTGACTCAAACCATATGTGATTAAAAAAAACAGATATTGACAATACTCAAAATATATGCGAATAAAAAAAAACAGATATTGACACAAAATTACAAATAATTTGTACAATATCAAGGAACTTGTCAAAGCATTTTTCAATTAGTTATCAAATTTTAAGACATCGCTTATTTGCATGTAGTTTTAATATCCTAGTGAATAGGGTATTGAGTTTTCATTCATATATTCCAAGTTCGAATCCCCTCCCCCTCACATAAAAATTATTGTAATGGTTTCGAATCATTCCCCATCCCCTTAATAATAATAAGTTTATTAAAAAAAAACAACAACAACAAAAGGAAATGGCTTATTGATTGGTAATAACATGTGATATCTGAATGTCACACTAAAAGTTGGTCACCACAGGAAACTCTATCCAAAGTTCAATTGATGATAAGTAGAGTTGTTTATTTTGGATGATTGTGCAGATTTAGTCTCTTAACTATCACCTCAGTAAAAATTAGGTCTCTAAATTATTTTTTCGGTTAAATAAGTTCCTAAATTCATTAAAAATTACTAATTGCACCCCTACTATTATATTCAAAGCTATTTTATCCAATTTTTCGTCAACTTAAATCACTTGACATATTTTAGAGTGTAATACCGTCATTTTCTCGTCTATAACCCTTAACATTTCATATGGGCTGCGAATCTAACGTCTAATTTACCCTCCAAAGTTAACGTACACTATTTCTTATGTAAAACTACCAATTTACCCTACAAAGTTAACTCTATACACTATTTCTTTATGAAAAACTAACAATCTACCCTCCAATATGTACCATAATCAAGTAATGTAACTTAAATTGATGGAAAATTGAATATAATAGCTTCGAATATAATATTAGGGATGTAATTGGAAAATTTTTATAATTCAATAACTGATTTTTCTGAAGAAAAAGAAAATTAGGACCTAATTTTCACTAACGTAATAATTCATGGACTAAATTGACAGTTCATCCTTTTGCTTATATAGTTTAGGGTTTAAGTCTTTACAGGAAAAAAAAAAAAAAACGAATATAAGTAACCAAGTAGAAAATGGTGATACAAATTCCAGTCAAATAAACTACACAAGAGAACTAAGTTTGCTTCGGAACCCACGTCACGGCGTTAGAAGGATTTCTCCTGGCTGTTGCGGAACTCTGTCTGAAGTTTGAGCCTCGGACCTGTTCTGTTCACCCGTGCGTGGGTGAGCTCCTTCAGCTGTAATCAGTATTTCTGGGTGGTCTGAAAGACCTGATGCAGGGCTTGGTGGGCAGGTGCTGTAACTGTCTGATGAATCCTCGACAGCCGTAGCTCCAAAATTGTAGGTTTCTCTATCTCGGGAGCCACTACTCTTTCTAAAAGTATGGGAGCTAAGGTCTCTTTGGTCAAAAGTTCTAAGCATAACCATAAATCTGCTCCACACAGAGTCACCTCTTGTCGCGATGAAGATATGCCAATGCCTATTAAAGAAAGAGACTGCAAATATGAGAAGAGCTAAAGATGCGGAGACCCCGACAATGAGGAAGAGGCTCCAAAAGCTATAAAGATGCGGAGACCCCGACAATGAGGAAGAGGCTCCAAAAGCTATCAAATCCAAGACTGTTGGAATCGGAGATGGTGGGTGATGTATCTGAACATGTGCCTTCCGGCGCAAACCATTTGTTTTCAGCATCAGTTGTATCATTTCCCTCATTCACGACCAGGATCGCCCTTGAAACATCTGGCACAAGAGGTGAACCTTTCCGGAAGACCTATATAGGTGGGCACCCCCAAAAAAAATAAATAAATAAAGGAAATCATATGAGGAACATTAGAATGATAAAACCATCTCGAACTTGCTCTTGTACAGCGTATATTTGGTACCAAATCGCTAATAGAGGTGAGACTCAATGACGCTAAAATTGAATCCTACCGGTATTAGTAATGTGGTACACAATGTATAAGCAGGTGACACATTACTTCTGAGAGAAGTAAAGAGAGAGCTCTTACAAAGCCAAAGCCATCGGTTCTGAAAATTGGGCCAATCATGGTGTATTTCTTGCAATATTTTGCAAGAAACAGCCTAGTGTTGGGGGTTTCGTCGATAGCAGCAGCAATACCGCCTTTGGCACTCCCATTTGTCAACAATACGTCACATTCTTCCCTAGACGTATAAGGCCGTAACTTGGAGGGATCAACACCACGGCCTATCAGAAGGTCGCGGACGAAAGAACCCTCTCTGTACCCAATATACTCCCTATTGTTTATAAGATCGAGTATATTCGTAAAAGTTGGCTGAAGTTCTTGAGATGTTAACAATGAAGTTAGACTCGCTGTGTAACTTTGCGTTAGTATCAGCACTACAAACATCCAAACAATCTCCACAGACCTTGCCAAGTTGCCAATCACCCTCTCTCCTGTAAATTGATGAAGTAGAACGTGATGATACAACAATTAATTGTTGAATTTTAAGTATAATTATGAAATCTTTCACGGTTGTACTAGCTAGTACTTACGCTGTGCAAAAACCATGGTCGAAAAGGAGAACCAAAAGACTGTGCCAACTTGATGAGGAGGAGGACCGCGAAATTCATCATTGATACGGTGTTCAAGAACCCAAACCACTGAACCAACGAAGACGAAAAAGAAAGCACTTGTCAACCAAAGATTCAGTGTCAAAGGCTTTAAGAAAATCCATGCACTTTTGCTCTTTCTATCTTTCATTGGCACTACCATCACTACCCCTGATTCTGTGTATGGCAAGGTAAAGTCCACATACGAGGACCTGTTTGCTCTAATTGTTGCGTCTGCTGCCACTGCATCGAAATTCTGTCACAGATTATTAGTATTACAACTAATGATAAAATTGTTAAACAAAGTGAAATCTACACCAGTTTCTAGTACTACGTACCCCGAGAAATACTTGATGCACCAAATCATCGTAAGTGCCAGCACTTGTACCATCTGGCTTGGCGAAGGGAAAGAAATCATAGGCAACATTGTACTTTAATTTGCCCATTGCAGCGTTGAAGATGTCAATGACGTACCCAGTAACATGAGTTGTATTAGCGCTAGAGTCATATACTACTTTCACAAATTGAGGATAGCCATTCTCCACAGGAACTCCTACTCTCAATCTTTTGCCGTCTGTCGGGATCTCCCATCCCTTAGGAACTGAGGAAGAATCTCCGGGCCATATAATAGGTCCAACATTGGATTTAGAAGTTGAATAAGGATCACTTGTGTTTTTCGAGTTCAATTTTTTCACAAGTCCACTCCGTGGTGTCCAAAACCCAATTCTTTTTGTTGCATCACCGAACACATTTACCATTTCAAAGACGGATGTTTGTAATTGCCCATCAACAAAACTGAAATCCCCACCAAAGCCTCTAAATTTAGTACCTGACAAGGATTTGCAAAGCCCTGGACCATTTTGGGAGATCCCAATTGTTTCAAGATCATTTGATGAGTTGGTGGAAGCATTAGCCTTTTCATAGCCAAAGTTTTTAGTCCCAACATTTTCAACTGCCATGGCTAATGCAAAAGCAGCATCATAAGCCCAGAGTGCAGGAACGTCTAATTCAGCGTCGATGATTGTTGGATTCTTCTTTTGGAATTGCCTTTTCCATCGATTTCTAAAATCGACATATTCTTCTGTTCTGGGCACATAAGTCCTCACACCCAGTGCACCTTGCATTGAATTGATGACTGAAGCATTTGTTGTACTCAAAAGGTTGGTTAACCCATTGGTCATTATCCAAACATACCCTTCATCCATCATTCCCTTCTCTCGTGCCTTGGCAAAAAGGCGAGAGCCAAGAGAGGGCAACATGTGCACAATGAAGACTCTAGTCTGCATAGTCATTAGCTTGGAGAGCTCTGCATCAAGCTGGTCCTCAGTGGCTTCTGGATGTATAACACTTCGATATGGGACACGAGCTTCAACTTCTTGCAAGGCATCTACCAAGTAAGGTATTATTCCCTCACCATAATCGTTGTCTACATAGATGGGCACAGCTTCTCTCCATCCAAAGGCTTGGATGATAGCACTTATGGCTTTCACCTGAGAGGAGTCATTTTGTGCTGCTCGGTAAAAGTATGGACTTCGAATAGAAGTGAGGGAAGGATTTGTTGCCGAAAATGAGATGATGGGCACCTGGGCTTTGTTCCCCAGATCAATTACAAATTTGGCTTGCATCGATGACTTTGGGCCGAGGATTGCTTGCACTTGAGTATTCTTTATCAGGTCTAAAGCTGTTAGATCAACAGAAGGCACAAGAAGTTAGCTACAATGCTTCTTTTACTTAAAATAGAATCATAATGTTGGAAACTGAAATAAAACACGGTCTACGGAGAGAGAGAGAGAGAGAGAGAGAGAGAGAGAGAGAGAGAGAGACCTGCAGCAGCTGCATCGACAGTGTCTTCCTTGGAGTCCCTAACGTTTAAAACCACCCTGGTGGAAGAGGAAGCGTGAGAGCCGGTATAGAAATCTGAGAGGGCCATGTTAATGCAGCTCAACCAAACTTTTGCACTGAGCGAATCAAGGTCATCAAGAATCACACCAACTTCCACTGCGATTGTTATGTTCGGAGACTTCTGTCCCATAGCCAATGAATTAATGCTTAAAGAAACAAACAAGACGAAAGAACAGACTAAGTCGGTCAGTTTCCTCTTCGTCATGGTCGTATCTGCTTCTGGATGGGAAGGTAGTCATCCAAAGATACTTGGATCGGTATTTCTGATTCTAATGTAGTTATAGCATACAGAAAACTCGGGGTGTAAGAGACATGGTTAATTACATAACAATTTCGTCGTAAATTACTAATACCTCTTGTTGGAGTAGCTCCAAGATAAAGTTTGTCAAGAATTAATAGAAACAAATTAAGCCTGTGTACGTAAGTTTCATTTACCTGGACCAAATCGCCTTACAAGCTAAACATTGATGGTGAAATGCGTAGTACAAGACCAAAGTACAATTAGAATAATGATGTCCAACTGTTTTCTTACTCCCCAAAGAGCTTCTGGGAAGCAATGAAATATTAAAATTATATTAGCATAGTAATTGTGAAGGTTAAGCATCAATTGTTCGGCTTTTTTAATTTTTAACAAGATGATATTTTCAGGAAATTTACCAGTACTGTGGACCTCATCGAAATCTACATCGTAATAAACCTACATAAAATTATTATATTTGCCCTATTTTAACACAGAATATATACTGTTATTGTCAATCTCTGCATTTGGTTTTGGCCTCATGCAATAATATCTACTTGAAGCTTAAAATAAAACATCAAAACCCAGGCCAAAAGGTGTGCAAGTTTTCCGTGATCATACAGAGAAGAGATGACCGATACTTAGGCGACGGTGAGGCCAATTTTAACACCTTAAGTCAAGGATGAAACTTAATTATGTCATTAGTGGCTTTATTGAGGATTAGTCAGCCTTGATCAGGAGTTGCTGTTAGTTCTGGGTCCTGAAGATCAGCCTCATCAGCAGCAATAACTGGAGATTCATGCGATCTGTGTCGCGGCCGAGGAAACACTAGCTAGAAGAAACAAGGAAGAAAACATAATGAGAGAGGTTGGTTCTTTTCTTCAACTCCATGCAAAGGTAATGAGTATGGAGCCTGAAAGTATTGTGCCAACTTGATCCGAGGGACTGGAGGGCCACGAAAATTTACAGTACACAATGTCGAAACCAGTCCAGATGAAAAAGCAAAGACTTATCAGCGAGAAATCCCATGAAAGAGGCTTCAAGAAGCTCCATGTATTTTTTATCATGTTATTTATTGCGAAGAAATTTATATGTAATTTTGGGATGAAAATTCACGATTAATTAACCATTCGAAGCAAATTCTTTGCACTCTTTCCATCTGCAGAGAGTGTTGGAGTAGCACACAGATAATATATTTAATTGTTAGTTAATAAGGAACTAAAAGCCTCTGCAGGTTCTTTGCACTCTCATCAAAGTAACACATTTTTTTTTTTTTTGAAAAAAAAACGATATTATCTACCCTAAGGAGAGGGAGTGGGCTTAACCTCATAATAGACTAGCAATAATGTGGTTCAAATTCGTCTTTGACAATAATCGAATCTAAGACCTCTCACTTACAAGTAAAGAAAAACATTATTAGACCATAGTACTAAATAGCAGTAATACGTGTTTTTAAAACACACAAAAAAGTACATTAATACTAATGTCAATTTTGTTTTGAATCTCCAACTGCTAAAATGTCACATAACAAAATTAGTCTACATGTTACATGCTTGATTCTACACAAGGTTTTAGGTTCGATTCTCGCTACGACGAATTTAAACGACATGTTGTAGTGCTAGCTCGAAACATGCACCTTTTTTTTCTATGTGTAGCCTACTAAACTCTTTGGTTGAAGATGGTGTTTCACCGCAGTGGCGAAAAGCAATAATGCGCACCATAGTGCGGATTCAATCCTCACCAATCCCACTACCCTTAACATTTTTTTTTTATGGGACTACCCTTAACATTTGTTAAAATTCAGTAAACTAGGAGAATTTTTTAATTTTTTCTTAATTTTATTATTAAGAGGGAAAAAAATTAAACTATTACAATAATTTAGAGAGTAGGAATTTCAAATTTGGAATGCATGGGTAAAACCCCAACAGCATATCTACTAAGATATTAAGAACATGCAAGTTTGGAACTACTTTACTCGACTAGAATATCAAATTTTAATTACCACAGACAAATTATTAGATTATAATATTGATTTTCGAATTTTGTTTTCTTTAATTCCTTGTTCTTTTTTGCTTAGTTGTTGTGCAAAATCGTTATACTAATTACAAAGCAGTTTCTAGAGCTTTGTAGTTTACGTTCACGAAAAGCAAATCATAGAATTGCCTAAAAATGCAAGCACTTTACAAAGACAACGTAAAACTAATTGGAAACGTGAGAACAAATTGTGCTCATCCAAACTAACTTTGAACAAGGCAAGTACTGAAAGGGTTCAGGGTTAAGAGAAGATGAAGAACCAACAACGTTGTTTCAAAAATCACTACTACGACACAAAATAAACGAGATGCAATCGTTTTACTAATTAATCCATACATGTACAAGTTAACTACTTCATATCAAGAATATCTTCCGCCGAAAAACACCAAGTACACGAAGCAAAAGAAAAGAGCGATCGAGCATCACCTAATCCATGTAGAATTACTAATACAACCACACACTGTAAATGGAACAACGCGAATCCAATTGCAAATTACTCTTCCCTTGTTGCAGGATCCATCCCAGTTGAAGGGCTGTCCGCAAAATACTCTTGGTGCTTCACATTGACGCCATGCTGCTCAATGGAGAATAACAAGATGAGCACTTTAGGTAAACGAAAACTAACACAGAAGCAATAAGTGAAAACAAGATCAGTTTAAAAATCTAATTAGGGCCAGGCGACTACATTGAGCTATTCTAGAACTGAACACGAGACTTTACTAATATTGAAGATTCTATGAATCCCACGCCTCTACAGAAAACGTACAAAATGCAGGAATAATATAGAGGAGAACAAATATAACCCATTTGTAAGTTCAAAAGGCTCTCCAGTTTTGAAAGAAATAGAAGAATACTGAGGTGCATGAAAAAGGTAGCCTATCAAGCTAAAGTAATTCAAAAGAGTGTAGTCATTACCTCACGCAATGCCCTTGACAGGTCTTCCATCGTCAATATTAGACGCTTATCCTGTTGCAACATTAAAGTTAAGACGACATGTGATTAAAATTTAGATAAACATAAACACTCATCTCACCAGAACAATGATTGGAGTACCTTTTGTTGTTTGTCCCTTTTGTCTTTGACTACAGAAGCCTGTCTCGCTTTGCATTGCCTGTTTAGCAGCATAAGCATGTAAATATCTTCCCCAATTGTAATACCTTATACACTGGCTAACTACAAGTACAATAACCTACGAATATAACTAATTAATACTGGACCAACAGCCTACTAGTGCAATTATACATTTCTTGTCCAATATTCGACAAATCATAAATGTGAGCTTGTGTCATGAGGCAAGAGGTGAATAACTTAGTGACTTACTGAAGAGCATCAGTTGCAACCTCAGAAACAAACTTTTGCGTGGCGACAGCTACCAGCCTGATTCTGCAAATGGAGTAAAGTACACACTTCAGCATACAAGTGCAAGCAAAGAAATACATCCAATTCAAATTGACAAAAAACAAAATAAAACTAGCGGCACTTTGCCATTGTCAGCTCAAATGGAATTTACACCGAATTTCCTCTACATTAATGGTTGCAACGGTGCAATCTAATCTATGTCAAAAAGTACAAACTTTCACCCATCAAACAGGTGACCAGTTAGCGCAAATTCGAAACCGCTAATTGGAACGAGGGCTAGGAAGCAAACGAACGAATGTATAACATAGATACGGTTCCCACACCCAAACGAAAAGAAGGAAACAGATCACAGACAACAGTGAGAGTCTCATACCAGTTACAGAGTCTACCTACAGCTTAATTCACATAGCATGAGTATCTAATGAACTACAACTCTGAAATTTTCGACCAGAAACATGCTTTACACTTAACAAAATCAAATCATACTTAACAAACTCAAATTATTAATCTCACAACCCTAACCGCAACTGAAATCTCAACTGAGCAAATTGCAAATCGTCCCAAAATTTGAAATTGGAACAAGTACCTACAATCGAACGTCGGGGCACTGGAAGCCGCTCTTGGCCAAGTAATGCTCCACGAGCTCGTCGGGTATCTGAAAGCAGAAAAAGTCAGGATTTCGATTTCGATTTGATCGGAATTTGAAGGAAAAAAATAAGATTGGAAAGTAGGGTTTTACGGTGGGGGTGTAGTCCATCAAGGAGGCGAGGAAGTCGGTGAGGGCGGCGTCATCGTCGTGCTTTCCGCCGTCGCTCGGTTGCTGGTTCTGGTTTTGAGTTGGGTTCTGGTTCATCTTCTTTCCGTCCCTCTCTCTCCAAAATACGATCTTTCGTGATGAGTCTTCGACTCTGATTTGCAGATTTATTGGCCTATTTTATAAACAAGTAATTTATTTAACCGGGTCGGGTTGTACCTATTTCCTCATCCAACTATCCGTTTTGGTTACTAGTGCAACTGACTGTGCAGAAGGGAAAGGGATCTCTTCGGATTCCTTCCTCTTAATCCATCAAGTTCAGATATTCGGCTATTAAAATTTGATTCAACAGTTACAAATAGAGATTCATTTTAAAAGTTATAATAACTTTAACCGTTTGATCAAATTTCAATGGTCCGGATCCTCGAACTTGATGGATTAGGAGGAAGGGATCCGGAGAGAATCCTTTTCCGTGCATTAGTACCCAATAGGACTGTAGGATGTGTTCCAAACTTCCAACTAGCCGGTTTAAAAGTGCTTTTCCAAAACAACCCTACTCCGGAAAAAATAGTAGCAGTTGTAGCTGAATCCAATCACAAATGGACATGTGTCCACCTGTGATTAATGGATGCTATTCTTTCAGCAGTCTTTCTAAAGAGCGGTTTTACAAGACATATTTGTCACAAACTTCTGAAAGCTAAAAGTGTTTTCTATCAACTAGGAGGCTTTTAACTACATTTGACAACTTATTGTTTGAGTCGTAAAATTGTAAAAAAAAAAAAAAAAAAAAAAAAAAAATACACCATCTAGCATCTTCAACTCCCAAGTGCTTTTTTAGGAAGCATTTAAACTTATAATGAAAATTTCAACGTGTCTATAACAAAAGCGCTTATAAGCAAATACTGCTTGCAGTCCCACGTAAAAAGTCTCAAACAAGAAGTGCATCAATCTTATGAATAAAAATCCAAGTGTGCTTGCAACTAATAAGCATTTGTTAATTATTATTATTAAAGCACTTCCAAACAAAAATACGAGCTCTTATTTCACCCAAATAAGAGAAACAACACAGATGACTATTTTAAGGTACTAATACCAATTCTATAAAAATCTGAGGATCGGACCATGCTATTAATCCCAGGTTGCAAGGGACCAAGATACACACTGATAAATCAAGTGAATCAAAAGTAACGGCCACCCTCTTCCAGCCAAACTTTTAACATGTTCAGCTGGGGAAGAAATTATTGAACAAGTAAATCTCTACTTTTCACACGTTATTAAAAAAAAACCCCGATGTAATCTTCGTATCAAGATTCCGGTCAACAGAGAAAAACCAGGATCTTCACGAAGAAGACTTTGACACCTTTACATCACACTCTGCAGTCTGCACTGACGAACCAAACAAAAACGAAAGGGGCACTACGCGTCTACTTCTTCTGGGTATAACGCTGGATCCCTTGGACATCTACGATCCCAGGAGGGAAGACAGGATCAGTAGCTGCTCTAACGGCAACATTTGCCACGGAGGTGACATTCACTGGAGGAGTAAAGAGAGGCCCAACAAGCGGAAGCTGGCTCAGAGGTCTTGTATATTGAAATAGCTGCAGTCATATGTTTGAATATAAATCAGATGATATATCTTTTTCTCGAGTGGAGGACTAAATGCAGAATATATGAAGAACTACAACTTTACCATCTCAAGTGGATAACCAATTACACCGAGAGGTAACTTTACACTGCCAACACTTCGAGTCCCATAAATGAATCCAGGCCTCAAGATCACTCCTGAAGAGGGCATGTAAAGTGTTACGCAATAAAAGTGTCCAATATTGTCAGAAACATAAGCCATATAACTAATGCTTCAGTCTCCTGTGCTTGGTCTCAAGAAACATAGTAACTTAATGTTTTATGAAGATATTGATTGAAATTAATGAGACAAGATGTAACCAATGGCTAAATGAAATTTCTCAGATCTTAGCCATCGATCGAAAAAAAGATGATAGAGTAAGAAACCTCACCTCCGTAAGGAAATTTGGTTAGCAGCTCTGTCTCTGCAGCTCTCTAGATTGACAAGATACAGTAAAGGATTTTGTGTCAGATAAGATTAGACATGTTAAGCATTACAAGCAGACTAATTATGCTAATTCTTCTGGCAGCCCCTAAAAACTAGCGACCAACATACAAGTAAACTTAAACAAAGCATGGTACCTTTCCCTCATAATATCCCCGCAATAAGTAATTTGCCACGCCAAAATCAGCAGCAGAGATATAAACAAATCTTTTCACACCTGCGGATCAACACCAATTGTCTAACAAGTAAGCCAAAGAAGTAGCCCGATACAAAAAAAAATAAAACATATATATGTATATATACCTTGTTCAGCGGCAGCTCTAATTGCATTGATGTTAGCAGTCCCATTAATCTTATACATGTAGGAATTGGAGCCAAACCCACCAACACAGGATATCTAGGACAAGAAACCATATTAGGAAAAGGAACCAAACATCTGATCCATTAATGAAAGCTAAGCATGAAGAACAAAGGGATAGACAGTTTCCATTCTATACAATAAGCACATTCTGCACCAAAATTTGAAGAAAGGGGGAGGGGAAGGACACTATATCACATGGTTAGAGAATATGTCAGTATGTGCAAGTGTCTTTACTACGTATTGGCAGATGGGAATAAGGTTAAACGGAGCATTATGGGACTTCATACCACAGATGTGACACCATCGAGGGCATCCTTCCATGACTCAGGCGATAGAAGGTTTCCTGAAAATGGAAATACTTTTAAAAGGTGTTTCTACATTAAAAAAGGAAATTATGGGTCATCAATCAAATATTATTGCAAGAAAGTAAACCTTGATGCCAGGTCATACTGTCGGCCCATGAATCATGTAATTTTGACCTACCAGACCTGAGGAAAAAAAAATAGCACTAAAAGTGAGGTTCCAATATCGAATCAACAAAAAAAATCAAATAAAAGGTGATACAATCATAGAGGTATAAAGTTTTCCTTGTCGTGTATGCAAAAGAATTAGGTAAAATGATCTTCGAGTTGGAAACAATTACTTCACAGTCGGATAGTATTGCGTTCTTATATATCATACAAGCATTGAGATGGGCACAGGCCTAAACTGAGCAACACTAATGAACAATTCATTGCCATCAACTTAACACCAGCACGCAGATACCAACCATCAAATACATAAAGACGAGTTATACCTGCTAAGGCTAGCGACAGACAAGCCCCGGTCCAATGCTTCTCTACAAACATGTGAGCCAACAAATCCATTTCCACCCAAGACAAGCAACTGTATTAAGAAGCTTAGAAGTCAACAAACATAACACTATAGCATAGAGATAAAAAATAAAAATAAAACAACAAAACCTTTTCCCACTAAATGGGATCAGCTGACACTATAGCATAGAGATGAAGACAATAAAATTATATCACAAAATAACAGTTTCAAACTTTCAATGCTTTTCGAAACAAGATAGTACCTTCTCAGTTGGTGGAGGGGGAGTGCTTACAGTCTCTGCTTCCTCAACTTTGAAGGGTTCATCAACCTTATCAGAGTCTGTTGTCAGATACCTACCATTCCTCGGTGCATCCGATACACTGAATTTACAGAAATCAGGAAGTAAGGAAAACCCAATTCTCCTCTTAACTATCTTTATTTTATTCATTTTCCAACCACAAATTCAACAATGTAGAACAACCCATAGCAGTACAAATAATCCGAAAACCGAAAAATATATCCATGAACCCAGATGATTAAATTTCGTATAGAACCCCAGAAGTAGAAAACGAAACCTAATAGTCTAAGATCCCAATTAGTAAATTTAAGGTTTTTGCATTAGTTTCCCAATTCCCACGCTTTCTCGACAGCCAAACACTCACTGCATAATAATTCGATAAACAACAGCATCAATAGATTCAATACCAAAAAAGAACCACAAACACATTCAAAACCATAAATTAGCAGTGCACTGAGTGCAGCTATACAAATTGAGTATTAATTCCAATTTTATATATTTATATATATATATATATATATATATAATTGAAATAAAAAACTTACAAGAGCCTGGGAAGTGATGATCTTGTATGGATCAACCGCGAGACGACCGTCCTCATTTTTTCGAATTCGCGGTTACACACAGTCCCCTTTTTTCTAGGGTTTCTTAAATTTTGGTTCTTCAATTTGCTTTCTCGGAGAATGCCCGGAGCGCAAGTAACCGGAAAGTCTGTAGCTTCTTGTTTTACAGACAAGAAGGAACAGATGGCGCGTAACTGTGGAGACAAGTGGTTCGTGCAAGGCCTTGGGGAAAACGCAACGTGTACACACTCACACCGCAAGCTTTGCGTTTCACGTGGCGCGAATATGTTGTTTTTTTTTTTTTTTTTAATTCAAAGTTTTTTTTTTCCTATTGCTGTCATGTCATTTTATTAACAAAATTATTTTCCTTAACATTACCTTTCAATTATTCTATTTCGATTTATTTACTAGGATTGAGGGGTGTAAGAGCACGGATGTACTGCTCATAACTAACTGATCTAACCTAAATTCGACTTCTAGTACCACAACTTGCAATTGTATAATCTCACAAACAAAGCACCTTAGTGACTTAGTCTCCCAGTAGTTTCACATTGATACCTTTAATTTTACAGAACTTTAATGAAAAGCTTCCGGTACTATTCACTTTAACGAAAAATTACATTTTTACACTAAAAAGTTAATCTTGGTACTATTTATTTTACCCTTTATTTTGTCCTTATCGTTAAAACTCAAAGTTTTCAAATCATTTTCATTAATTTTCTTTTAATTTTAATCAACCACTGTCTGCAAAGATGGGCTAACCCAAGACCTTCTTGGTTAGTAAACTGGCCCAATTTTATTTGGATTCTCATTTTCTGGCCTTGAAAACCTCGTTGCTTAGTCTACACTGGCCTGGATTTTGAGCCAAGCTGAGACGGGCTGAAATTTTGAGCCCAATATCGTGTTGAGAGAAGTATGGCTCCTTAAGACTGAGGAGTTCCTCCTCAATTTACTTTGTGTTCGATTCGTAAAACTTCGCGTTTATAGTTGGAACCGTTTATATCATATACACTTTGTAATAAATCATCTCTATAAAATTTCAATTAAAATTAAGATTGTTTAGTCAATTAACTATGACAAATAGATAGACGTCCATTGAGGAGCCAAGTTAATTCTTATTGTTTTCAGTTCCTGCATTTGATTGCAACAAAGATTATGGAGGTAAACCTTTGTATTAAGTACTTATATTTTAACCAATGGAAGTTCTTCTTTGCACATTTTCTTCACAAGTAAAAGGTTGAGATTTAACTAACTGATAATTTAGTTAATGCTCAACTGTTTAACATAAAAAATAATGTGCAGATAAGCCAAGCTCTTGTAACCAAATCTCAAAAATTGAACATTTTATTAAAAGAGGAACTTAGTAGACAGTATCGCGTTTTAGTAGCATAAACGAGTCACTAAAGCAGTGTCAAATCAGCATGATCAGATAAAAATCTTAGTCCAAATCACTCAGATCTTAATAGTTACGAAGAAAACCAGATTTGATATATTCCTCTCTCTCTCTCTCTCTCTCTCTCTCTCTCTCTCTCTCTCTCTATATATATATATATATATATATATAATCCAATTTGTTCTACTCGCATTGGCATCCATGAATCCATTCCAAAAAATGAATCTGTCCAGTGGCCTCCACTGTGCACGTTGACTCTTTTGCGCTGTGAGTGAAAAAGGAAGAAAAAGAACATCCTGCAAACCCTGATCTTTTGTGAATGCCAAAGGCCAACACAGTGGAATTGAACATCTGATTAGAATCATGATTTGGAATAAATAATAGGAACAGAATTTTGGAATTTTGAATCCATCAAATTTTCACACCTTGCATGGATGCAGATATGCAAATATGCAGTAGTACTATGAGAAAAAATAGAAAGAGACATTATCCGAATATTAGCCAAAGTGCGCATAAACTAAGAAAACGACCCGAGTCTGCCCTAGCTGTAGCCTTTACTTCTGAAGCAAATATCTACTAAATTGCTCTACGAAAATGACATAAAACTAACTTAATTCCATATATCTGAGAAATACAACTTTTAAAAGTGTGAGAATATATGCAGCATCCAGGATGTTGCAGAACTCATTGTCCCAATTTAAGAATTGATTTTTGTCCAACGTATGTATATGCTTAGGTACATGAGAGAATTGCTTTGTAATAGTTGCAACTCTCATGGTGCATGTTTTGAGAGAGATAGATACACGGGTATATTGATTACAATCAGGAATAGCTAAGAATCCCCCAAAATACTGAAGAAAAACATACCTGGAATGGAACTAATATTTCTACACCAGGCATGTCGCTCCTTAGTATTGTAGAAACAATCGTCTTATTATTATTTTTTTTCTTTGAGCAAAAACACTTATATTTCTTAGAAAGTAATGCAATACGTGTGTGTGTGTGTGTGTGTGAATTGGTGCAATGCAGTATGTGACGGCTGATGTATGAGCAGTGCCAGTGCTAGTTCCCTTGTCTAAATCAAAAGGAGAATCATATATTAAAAGGATAACAACGTCACAAAACCACTCAGGTAGTGGGAACTAGTGCCCCCTCTTTCTCCTCATTTTCTATGTTGGGGCAGAAGATTCCAACACTAAACCCTCACCAGGGTTTCTTTCTTTCTGTTAATTAGATTAGTTTGGACGCTAACCTTTTGTTAAATACGAACAATTTTTTGCTTAATCATCATGCATCCTATCCAATGTATCCATTACAAGTACTGTACTATCCAATACATTATTACTATAATAATAATATATTTCACATCGTTCGGACAATCCCTTCATATGTATTTTAATTAAATCGATACGATATTATTCTCCTCTTTTAGTTTTAGCTATATGAAGTTTAATTAATTATAGAACTATCATCACTTAGCAATTAATTACTCTTTAAAAATAAAGTGGCCAGGCAGAAACCCTAATTGGTACTGCACTCAGAGTTGGTGATGTCAATCTGAATTTTATATATAGATATATAGATATACATACATATATATATGTATATATATCTGTGTGCGCGCGCAAGTCTGCAAAGGCTTTTTGATGAAAAGATATGATCCTTTCCGGTAATAGTTTTCTAAGTACAAACGAAAATAAAAACTAATTAAGTGGTTAAACAGGAAGGTTAAGTACAAAAGTTGAATGGATCTGCTTAACTATCTGTTTGAGTTTTGTGATGAAAAGAAAGGTGATACAAAAGTTAACGGTGGGGATATATATATATCTCCTAAGTGGCTTTCAGCGGCAGAAAGGGAATATATATTTGACGGGATGAAGTAAAAATGGTCTCAAATCGTGTTTAAAGGCTAATTAATATTTAGTAATGGTTTAGGCTTATATGCACGAAATTAATTAAACTACAATTAATGTAGAATATGGAATCCATGCCACAGCACAAAAAAGGAGAAAGAATATTGTTAAATACTTAAAAGTGTTGATTAACATAAAAACACTTTGGTACATGTCGTGTTTATGTTGATAAAGTTCATATTCAAGCAGTAATTTGGGTACCAAATGTCAGAAAACAAGGAAAGAATAAAGTTAACTTCCCTATTAAGTTTGCGTGCTATGCATGTCCCATTTTCGTTCGTAAAGTTTGCAATTAAACCATACATATTTTGATTGAAAAAAAAAAAAAAAAAACATGCATTTTGGTTTGAGGTCATGACAATTTTTTATTAACCATCACATTTTGATTTCTAACTGTTATGAAACTTGTATAATTCTGATCACTGTATTTATATCTAAAAAAGTTTTGTCGAATATTTATCTCTAAAATTGATTTTGATCAATACATATGTTTCCATAAGTTAGCAATCATAGTCTTTCTGTTAATATTTTTAACGTCTGACTGACTAATGACTAAAGGACTAAGATTGCTAACTTATATATAACAACATAGTGACCAAATTTGTAGAAAATAAAACACAGTGATCAAAATCGATCTTAAACACAAACACGGTAACCAAAAAGTTCTTTAATCCATTTCTTTTATTTTGGAGGATCTGTAATATCAGGGCCGGTTTAAATGTCTATATGACACAGAACAATTAGATTTATGATTAATTTCCCATAAACCAAAATATACATACACGAGGTAATTTCCCTTTTCTCTAATTGTCTGTCTTCTAGCCACATATCTTTTTGTCATGTTTATAAAGGATCCATTATCATTGACAGCATTCATGTGTAAAAAGAACTGTTAATAAAAGGTACATAGACAGACACACAAATGGACTCGTGAGTCATGAAAGATGCTTAAAGATGATAAAACCCCAGCTAGCTAGTTACAACATCATGCAGCATGCATGCCTTCCTAGGACGAACCAAATAAATAATGAACCCACCTGACTCATCTTTGATCCCTCACTGTACATGAGGAACTCGTGTATTGTATCAGAAAAGGAAAAAGGAAAACATTTCGATTATCGTCTAGAGAAAATTGCAACCGTTACGTACGATTACTAGTCTTATGTATAAAGCATCAGCATGCGGGTTTTTCCCTGAGATTTTCGAACTTGAGACCTGTTCAATTACACATAAAGTGTTGAAATACATATACAGATAGAGATAGGGTGGGAAAACGCAGGGCCAAGTGCCGGAGGCGATGGGACCCGCTGGGCGGAGAGGGTAGCAAGCAAAACATAAAGTGGTGGCTCTGTGATCATGCTGATGCTGACGGAGGTGGGGGATATATTACAATGGCAACGCACCAAAAAAGTCATGATCCCCCACAACATAATTTTCTCAATGTTCCCTGGCCCCTACTCCCCCTATGTAGTCACAGTCTCCACCTGGTCTGCTTGGCTTGCTAGCTAATTCTCTTTACTTGATCAAATAATTGATCCTATGAAATTATAAATGGTTTGATTTGATCTCATTGTGGGCTATGTCTTACAATGGGCTAGCAATAATATGGTTTGACGAGAATCAAATCTAAGACCTCTCACTTATAAGTGATGAGAAATATCACTAGACCATAGTACTAAATGACAGCTGACCCTATCAAGTCAATCCAAATCTACAATTTATACTTCCACAATCAAGTGTTAACTATCTTAATTTTAGTATTCAGCAACAAAGCATGTGTCGATTCTACCACTTACCAGCTAGTTTTATGACTAGCACTCGCACGCGACCTATTTCATACACCATATCTCTCTGTTCTCTCCATGTATCAACCATGCATGCAATATGTTTCATACACTTCTATCTTTGTCTCTTGTCTTGTGTTTTCTGGTTAACCCCCCTACGAAAATTCAATTGGCAGCTTTTTAAATCTGGATTTCTTAGTTCATTCGGCTTTTGGAAAACGAAAGTTAGCTTTCCCTTCCCTACACAACCAAAACCTAGCTCAAAAAAATGGGGCAAAATCTATCTTGTTTTTCAAAGGCTGTGTAGCATTATTTGCCTATCATTTATGATACTGATAGCACAAAAATGTTTAGATCATGGAATACATCACTACATCAGCAAGAGCTACATGATTAAGACCTTACAAAGTATATGCCCTAATCGTGCTTAAAATCTCTTTTAAGTGGATATCAAAGATTAAAGAAGCATGTTTAAGTGGAGAAGTGGGATTCATAAATAATTATGGTAGTTTGAAATTGGACACGCCATCAATGAGATCACTAAGCAAGTGATGCAAGTTTTGCTGCCACTTTAACCACCAATTGGCTATTCTTTTCTATCCTTATCCAATGATTGTTGTCATTGTCATTGGATACACACAATCTAAATTTCCGACCAATTAACTTAGTGGGATTTTACTGTGGCTTCAGGTATGGACCCAAGCATGTAGCAAAACCTTAAAGCAGAAGAAGTATGTCCGAGTGCATTGTTATTACGACATCCTAAGCAACCGACACAATGACGTGTAAATGATAGCGGTGTATCCATTTTATGTATGTTAATATGCTAAAACAATATATTTGTTAGACTTCACCTTGTAATGGAATTCAATGTGAAATAGTAAAAACTGTTTAGTTACATCATCCACCCAAAACATTCCGTTCTAGAAAATGTATTCCTCACCCCACATCTGTAAAAGTAACGAGTACAAATTACTGTGGGAATTGTTATTGGCATTCCAAATTTCTCATTCTAGACTCCAAATTTTCTATATTTAGAAGAAAAAAATACATTTGTCAGGAGTGTAGAATGAGATTTTTGGAGTGCTAATAACACTTCCCATTACTGTTGTTAGTTGAATTATGTTCTTCAAGTACCTCCACTCTTATCAAGGTAATAAGTTATTTGATCTCTTCAAATTAAGAAATTCTAATCCATTTTAGTACAATATTGACATTTTTATTCATTGGACGACATATTGACCCAAAATAAATACAACGAAAATGGTCATTGGCCAACAGAAGTTGATTACTTCAGCAATAGGCACCATCTATTTTATTCTTTTTTTCTTAAACATATTGGAGCACTACTATATGCTGCTTTATTCTAAATTTGAAAAAGGTGTAACTGGACTAGTTTGGAATTACTTTTAAAATGACTGAAAATACTTTTAAAATAAGTGTTTTGGGAACCAATCCTTGAAAAAATGAAAGTGAATCCTAAAAAAACGCTTGAAGTGCTTCCTGCAAGAAGTATATAACTGGTTTTTTTTTGTAGAAAACACTTAAAGTGCTTTTGGAATACAAAATAAATTTCACCAAAATTGTTTTCAGTCAATTTAAAAATATCTAAAACGAGTATTATATAGCTTTACATCGATGGATATCTTAATAAAATTGTTACAATTTAAACTTCCAAATAAATGAAATGGTCATCTAATAGTATTGTTCCATTGTCAGACTTTTGTGCATCCAATTTTTAGATAATGAATCTGAACCACACATCATGACAAAGTTTTATTTTGATCAATAATTTAGAGTCTTTAAACTCACAATCTAATGAATTTAAATATTTTACTACAAAATATGACAAGAAAACATTAATAAATGTCCTTGAATCTTCTTCAATTTATTCTGTTCGATAGTTAAAAATAAAGAATATTTTAAAAATAAAGAATATTTTGTTAGAGGTAAAAAAAATTATCAATAGCACCACCGAATATATATCCATATCCTGGCCCCATGAATCATTGGTTCATATATTTTATAGGCCCATAAACCCTTAATGCTCCATCGGCATGAGCCAACCGTGAAGTACACACAACCAAAAGAGGCCAAATCCGTGACACCATTGGAGGAGTAGAAACACATGCATTGCCCCCGCTATAAATACCATAACTCACCACCTCCATTTTCATCAGCTCAAATTTCCTCACCTTCTTTCCATCTACTCAAAAACCTTTCTAATTTCCAAAACTCCAATTAAAAACAAAAATATGAGAACTGTAATTGCCTTCTCTACTGCAATTCCGGCAGCGAAATCTCCACCGGAATCATCACTGCAGCCAACTCCTACAACCATGGGGCAGCAGCAGCGCTCGCCGTGGCACTCTCCGGTGCCCTACCTCTTCGGAGGCCTGGCGGCGATGTTGTGTCTGATTGCTTTTGCTCTGTTGATCCTGGCATGCTCTTACTGGAAGCTTTCGAGTCGGCTGGAGGACAGAGAAGGCGGCGAGGGTGACTTGGAGAGCGGCGACGACGAGAAAGGCGACAGGTCGAATAAACCAGTGAAGGTGTTCGAGGAGAAGATTTTGGTTATCATGGCGGGGAATGAGAACCCAACTTTCTTAGCCACGCCGGTTTCGGTTTGCTCCAAAGCTGCTACTTTCGGCGGTGGCGATGAGAAGATGGTGGACGGTCAGGGCATGAGTAAAGACGGAGAGAACGAGGAGATTTCTGAGAAAGTGAAAGACGAAATGGGGTCCCATGATCACGAAGAACCCGAAAATATTCGAAACCAAGACGATGTATCGGAGACTCAACCGAGGAGATTACAAGAAGAAGTCCAACATGAAAACCAGTGAGCTCATCTCAGCTTGCTCTGTTTCAGTTTTGGCATGTTTACGAGAAAGAGAGAGAGAGAGAGAGAGTGCTTTGTTCTTTCTTTTTTTGGGTCTCCTCTGTTGTCGTCCTTTCTTTTTTATGGTGGGGTTTGGGGAATTTTTATGTTTTTGATCCGGAAATGTAAATTTTTGATGAGATTTATTAGTTTTGATGAGATTTAAAATTAAAACATAATTAACTAGTTGATGTTACAGGTTTTTGTTCTTGTTTCCATTTTAATTTCTTAATTAGTGGCGTATTGTACTAATTAAGAAGGATCATTTATCTTTCTTTGCCTTTCTTCCCCACGCATTTTTCCAAACATAGGAAAGGTATGGGTTTGGAGCACAAGAAGTTCTAATGATGTTGAGTTTCATCTTGACTTCTTGAGTTCAAATATCATGAGCGATAAGGATGTAAAATTAGGGATAGAAAACAAACTAGTTACCCATAGAAACCGTATTATTTAAATCTTCGCTTTGAATACCACTAACTCAAACATTATGGGAACGAAATTGGTATAAAATGTTGTGGTGTCATGGAATAATGTTTTAATGAATACATTGTATAAAGATAAAAATATATAATAGGAAAATGAATAAAGTAGAAAATGAAGAAGTTCTCAGAATGAGTGTAACCATAACATCTAAGCAGTAGTTTCTCAAGTCTAACATGCACATATAATATTTTGTAAATAATTGAAAATATTGGTACATTACATTCCAGTTACATAAGTTATTAATGAAAAAATGGTACACCTCCCAACTCCTAATTCGATGCCTAGAAATTTTAAGGTTGGCTTTGTTCGACCTAAATAGTTAAAACGAACTGTGCTAACCTGGAGCAATCATGGATCGAAGTTTTTGTTTACTTGAACCTCAAGGAATCTTCTACACGCTACTAACCCTTATGCATATGTTAGGCGCGAAGGAATTCCTTGTATTTATGTTGGGCTTGAAATTCACATTTTCGGTCGAGTTAATGTTTGGGCCCGATTTTGCATGACTCGGCCCATATACTATAAGTTGTTGGATGAGATAAATATTAAGGATCAGGATTGGCTTCCAGATAAAGGTTGAATTAATCACATGATCTATCTAGATTCAAAGTCTTACACTATGTTTGGGTGAAGAAATTTAAGATTACTAAGGAATTTAAAAATGACGAAAATTGAAATGACGAAATTTTATTTTTTAGAATTTGTAAATTTTCTTGTTTGGTTAACCTAAAATAACAATGGAATTGAATACGGAATTTGTTATTTTTAAACTCTCAATCATAGAAATTGAGAAATGACACCTATTTACATGGAATTTGAACTTGGGATTTGGTGGTCCCAAATTCCAAGTTTTTTTTCCACGCGGAAATTCTAAATTTCTATGTTTATGAATCCAAACAAGAGAATTGGTGCCTGTCAATTTATAAATTCCAACTTTTACCAAAATTCCATGTTTATTTCCCTCATCCAAACATAGTGTTAGTTGAAGACGACGAGACTTGGCGACGATAAAGTTTCAGGCGAGAACAAATCTGAGTATGTTTAGAGAATATGCCTAGAAATTGGAAGATTATCAGAATTTTACAACTCAGCAGACTTGGTCATCATGAAATTGCAACATGGAGAGGGCCATTCAACTCAACACATAAACCCAAATGCTCTACACAAAACCTCGCTTTACGTGAAACTTTCTCACACCTCCGATAAAAGTACTAAATTGATGAACCTAGTGCAAACGATCTTGAACTTAGTAGTGAATTGAATAACCTTGTCTTCAGATTCTAGAACTCTAGGCTGAGAGTGTTCCTTACTCAACCGTTGTCGCTCAGTGCATAAGTCAACAATGCGCTCGACACCACAGCACCACAACCATTTTACTCTTTCAACCAAGCTCGGTCATAAGTCAGTACAACCGCATTTACAAAACTCATCAATTGTTCGACCTGCACCCCGCATAAGTTTTGTAATTTCTAAGGTCAATAACTAAATAAAAGAACTCCACAACTCACATGGAAAGCTTCTAAGACCATCTACAAATGAGATGTCAAAAATGTCACATAGATATGTAACAGTAACAAATGACGTACCGTTTACTCCAATTGAGATGTTAAAGCTGACATGAAAAAAAGGCTAAGATGATATAAACAAAGAGATGTCAAATTGGAAGCTGCATTGAAATATGGTTTTTACTATTTCTAAAAGCATTCCAGTTGCCTTACATTAAATGTTAGCATATTTAATTATTATTTTATTATTTTTATTTAAAAAACATAAATAAAACAATAAATTTTAGTATATCATGTGAAAAGAAAATATTGATAATATATCAAATTATCAATTTAACAATCTTTTGAATTTGACGTATCTTCTGAAAAAGTTCTAAGTGGACGCATGTTGTAGTAAGACCCAAGGGTGCGTTTGACAAGATGGATGGGCGGATTCAGGTTGGAGCACGAGAAAACTGAGGTCAGACTCGGCCATTTTCTTGGGAAGCAGGAGAGAGATACACGCGTAAGTGTCTGATTGGGTACGGGTCCATGGGAAAGCTGCGCGTATGCACGAGCCCTTGGATTGTCCGGCGCGGCACCACGCGAAGGCGCGTCCCCTCGTTAATCATGATATCGTGATTACAGTCTAGTGCACAGAAGTCAGGTGTACATTTGTAACTGTAGGCGTGCAGGTAAATATTCTTATTGGAGTGCGGTCCATTAAGCAGGTAAGGGGCCGGACCAACAAAATAAAAACCACTAGCCCAATTGGGCTGTTAGAAATCACATTAGGCCTTGGTTTGGCTTAACTTAACTTTTTTTAAAAATGGATATGAAAAAAAATTAAGGCATTTTAAGTGTTCGGTAAATACTTTAAATCAGTTTTTTTTTTCAAAGTTTTAGGTGAAAAAAAAGCTAAAAACCAGAAGCTGAAAATAGCAGCTTCAACAAAACAGCTTATTTTGGTAAAACACAGGTGAACAGCTTATTGTGGTACCATCTGATTATCGAATTTGAGCCTTTCTTTGAAATGGAACAGTGCCTTGGAAATGAAGGGTTGTTCACGACGGTTGCACCTTGGCTGTTGTTGCAGTGTGAATGGGATAAAGGAGGAAAACACAAGAATGAAGAAGATGAGAGAGATATTTATTATTATTTTTTTTAAATTGCTTAATTATAAATATTTAAGATAAAGTTTATAAATATTTTTATTTTAAAAATAAAGTATATTTAATAATTCACCTTTATTTGTTAAGAAAATTAAATTAATGGCATATCTAGTATTATACTTTTTTTTTATCATTTCACACAGTCATAGCTGTTTTACATAAAAGTTTACCAAATACTATCATACTACTTTTTTTTCCAAAAACACTTTTACAAAAAAGTTTACCAAACACTTTACTACTTTATTTCACAGCTGCTTATCTTCATAGCACAGCAAAAGCAGTTTTTTTCAAAGCACAGCAATACCAAACCAGCCCTAGGCCCGACCCGGATACAAAATTCGTCCTTCGACTTAGATTATTTATTTATTTATTTATTTTTATCAAACTGAATTTTACTTGAAATTGGTGAATGCAAAATGAGCTCTTAGAATATGGATTACAAAGAAAATACATTTTTTTTATTTACATTTTTTTAGAATATATAATTATGAATTTTACTTCAATCAGGGAGATGTGAATTTAAAATTTTATTTCACTTTTTCTTTAAAATGACGGAGTCCACTATTTGAAAGTGTAATTTATATTTTTCAACCAAAATAAAAAAAAATTATATTATATCCAACGAAGAGCTTTCCAATCAAGAAGAAATATAAATACCCATTTCAAAGCATTTGAAATCTCACATTGGCCATTGGAGATGTTCGTCTAATTGTAATTCTCTTCACGCTCTCAGAATAAAAAAATAATATTGGCAGACAATAATTAAGAACTTGTTTAAAAATATTTTTAAAATGGCTGAAAGTGTTTTTTATAAAATTATTTTTTGAACTAATTTTTAATAAAAATAAAATTGAATCTTAGAAAAGGACTTGAAATGCTTCTTAGAGCAACTCCAGCCCATGCTCAATGGACTGGCACCAAGTGAAGAAAATGGACTGGCACCACATTTTTCTGCTCCAGCCCGTGCAATTGACTGGCACCCAGCCCGTGCCAGTCAACAGCCCAGCCCAAAATGGACAGACCCATTCCCCGGCCTGTGTCTTGGCGCGTGCAACACACGCGGGTTGCGGGGCGAGTAGCCGACAGGCCTTGCAGGCGGCGGGGCCCGCGTGCAGGCCAACTTGCATGAGTCCGGGAATGTGCTACGTGGCCACCTTAGAGCCGTTGGATTTCCAACGGCTAGTTTTTGTAGGCCGTTGGATTTCCAACGGTAAAAAAAATTTAAATTTAAATTTTAAATTGGACCGTCCGATTACAGATCAACGGTCCACGTTTATTTCACCAAAAATTAAAAAAAAAAAAAAAAAAAAAAAAGGCCCAACGGTCAGAAATTTGACCGTTGGCCACGTGGCAGCGTGTTGGCTGTTGGATTTGATTATTTTTCAAATCCAACGGTCCAGATTAATTACAACATTAAAATTTATTAAAAATTAATTAAAAAATGTCAAAATTTTTTTAAAAAATACAGAAAAATTTTAAAAAATTAAAATTTTTTTTCTATAAATACCTAACCCTCATCTTCCACCTTACACCACATTTCAATAATTTCTACACTTTCTACACTTTCTACATTTGAATATTTTGTACACTTTGAGAGAAAAAAATGACTTCGTGGAAGCTCAGTGAAGATGTTACGTTGTGTGAATGTTGGGTTCGCACTACTCATGACCCGATTACGGGTAATGAGATGGATAAGCGAGAAATGTGGAGTAAAATTACGAAATCGTTCAACGATGTACATGGAAAAGATGTACATGGAAAAGATGCCAGATCTAGTCAAGGTCTTCAAGGTCGTTGGAAAAAACTCAACGCATCCTTTACTTGTTGGAAAAACGCCCTCTCTCATGCTTCTGGTAATTTGCGTAGTGGGACAAGTTTAGCGGATGAGGTAACAATATTTTTATTTATTTATATGCATTCCACCCGATTTGATTATTTTAATTTATTTAATTTCTTATGTAATTTTTATGTAATATGCATTCCAAATACTTATGTAATTTTTATGTACTTTTTATATAATTTTAATGCATTCCACAATTCTTATTTAATTTCTTATGTAATTTTTATGTAATATGCATTCCAAATACTTATGTAATTTTTATATAATTTTTATGCATTCCACAATTCTTATGTAATTTTTATGTAATTTTTATAGACACTACAAGCACAAGCATTCTACAATGCAAAGAACCATAACAAATCATTCAACAAATGGGAATGTTGGCAAATTGTCAAAGATTGCCCTAAATACCAAATTGTGGCAACCGGTCCAGAAGTTGTCATGCACGGTATGGGTCTACACAGTTCGCCAGAAGCAGACACAGCCGAACAAGAAGCCAACACATTTGAAGACACGGAAGGGATACCTGAACAAGTGCCAGAGACCCAACCGACTCGTCAGTCCCTCAGGCCTCAAGGTAAAAAGGCATCAAAGAAAAAAGGTAGTTCTTCCAAAAATGACTACACTAAATATATGGAGGAACTTACTCGTCAAGGTGAAATGAACATGGCATGGGAAAAGGCTAGAGATGAGGAAAAAGCTGCTGCTGTGGCAGCAATTATTGCAGCTACTGAGGCTCGTGATGCGGCGTCTGAGAGACAAAGAGAAATAGTTAATCGAGAGAACGAGATGATTAGAGAAGCACTTCATCGAGAGAATGAGATGCTTAGAGAAGAAATGATGGCTCAAACAGATCGTGACACTATGAACAAGTCTCTAGTAGGACTGTCTCCGAATTCAAAATATTTTTGGACATCAGAAAAAAGAGATGTCGTGCGAAGGAGGCGTGCAAGAGATGCCGAAACAAGTCAAGGGGGTTCCAGCTACAGAAATTCTAGCAACCAAGATCCTAGCACCACATATCCTAACTCCACAGACTTTGTATAATTTCGCATTTATTTGTACTACTTTACTTAATTTCTTATGTAATTTCTTATTTATTTTTAGAACTTTATTTAATTTCTTATGTAATTTCTTATTTATTTTTAGAACTTTATTTAATTTCTTATGTAATTTCTTATTTATTTTTAGAACTTTATTTAATTTCTTATGTAATTTCTTATTTATTTTTAGAACTTTATTTAATTTCTTATTTATTTTTAGAACTTTAAAACACCATTTAAACTTAAAACACCAAATAAAATTACATAAAACACCATTTAAACTTAAAACACCATTTAAACTTAAAATTACATAACCTCACCATTTAAACTTAAAACACCAAATAAAATTACATAACCTCACCATTTAAACTTAAAAAAAAAGAAAGCAAACACACTAAATAAGATCACTTAAAAAACAATACACTTTATTCTTCAACCACAAGCCTTATTTTAATTATCTTCGCCTTCGTGCAATCTCCACTGATGGTCAATCAAGTCATTCTGGCGGGCTATGTGCCAGTATGGCTCTTGCAATGAAGTGTATCGTTGAACGATCAATTCATTGTAACGTCCATCCCGTTCCAACGGCTCGTGTTGCACGGGATCTTCGGTCCGATCATGAGCATAGTAGATTTGTGTTCTTGAGTTGTTCATCGGATCCGGCTCATATTCATCGACGGCATCATAATCATACTCGTCTTCAACAATCATGTTGTGAAGAATAATACACGTCATCATGATGGATCGAAGAGCCTCGACATCAAACATTCTAGCTGCACTCCTGACAATGGCCCAACGAGCTTGCAGGATGCCAAAACAACGCTCGACATCCTTCCTACACCCTTCTTGACACTTTGCGAAGTGTTTATCTTTTTCACTCTGCGGGTGTGGCACTGTTTTGACAAATGTTGACCACCTTGGGTAAATACCATCTGCAAGGTAGTATGGTCCCTCGTATTTAGTACCATTAACCCAATATGTGCATCTCGGCCCACGCCCTTGTAGCAGTTCGTCAAACACTGGAGATTGGGCAAGGACATTTAGGTCATTCTGAGCTCCTGGAACACCAAAAAAAGCATGCCAAATCCATGTATCAAAAGAAGCCACCGCTTCCAAAATGATGCTTTTGGCTCCTTTTCTGTCGCCATAAGCTCCTTGCCACGCACTTGGACAGTTTTTCCATGTCCAGTGCATGCAGTCGATGCTTCCAATCATGCCAGGGAAGCCTCGCATCTCACCCTTCCTCAGAAGCCTTCGCATGTCCCTTGGCGTGGGTTGCCGAAGGTACTCATTGGTGTAGAGGGCTTCAATTGCAGAGCAAAACCGCATCAGGGACTCCAGAACTGTTGTTTTTCCCATCCTTGCGATCTCATCCACTTGATCTGCAGATGCTCCATATGCAAGCATTCGCAAGGCAGCCGTAATTTTTTGCTCAGGAAGAAGACCTAGCACATGAAAAGCATCCTCTTTTTGCACAAAATATGGATCATGGTTGCAAACATCACTCATGATTTTAGCGAACAAACTTCGTTGCATTCTAAAACGACGTCTAAAAACATGATCAGGGTAAACGCTGTTGGGAATAAAATAATCTTCCAAGAGATCTTTACCTCGTCTTTCCCTTCTTCTATCGATGTTTGCCGCACGTTCGGGTTTGGCTATCTGACCCATAGCTTGCATGATACGGCGGGAATGTGAGGCCCTCCGCCTTCTATGGTGATCATCCTCATCCTCCTCCATTGCGAAGACCTCATCTCCACCTCCATCTTGGTCAAGATTGACCAATTCTTCCTGTTGTGCCAACAACCTTTTCTGCTGCTCTTGCAACTGTTTATACGCTCTCCTTGAAGAAGACATTGTAAGAACTCAAGATTTGAAAACGATAAAGAAGAATTCTGAGCTAAAAAAAATGATTGTGTTTAGTGTGAGGATGGATGTAGGGATGTAGGGTTTATATGGACAAAAAAAAAGAAGATGAGTTTCTGGACAATGCCACGTGGCACTACGTGATTGGTTGAAAATCTTAGCGGAAATCTATTCAAAAAATAGTACGTTCGGATAATGACACGTGGCGTGACGAGATTGGTTAAAAATCTTATCGAAATATTGCCTAAATTATTGTAAACAGGAAGTGACATGTGGGTTGTCGGGATTGGTTGAAAATCTTAGCGGAAATCTATTCAAAAAATAGTACGTTCGGATAATGACACGTGGCGTGACGAGATTGGTTAAAAATCCTATTCGAAATTAAAACTATTTTTTTTTAATTATTTTATAAAAAAATTATTTAATATTTTAAATGGACTGGGTGCCAGCGCATTTTGTAGGGGTGGAGATCGTTTGTGCCAGCGCATTTTTAGACTAGGTGCCAGCACATTTTTTTTTTGGGTGGAGATGCTTTGGCCTATTACTGTTCATTGAGTCTGTTACTGTTCAATTAAGTGGATAAATGGGCTGGGTGCTGGCACAAAGTGGATAGGGGTGGAGTTGCTCTTATAAGGAGCACACAACTTGTGCTTATTGCAAAAAGTATTTTAAATGTTTCGGAACTCAAAAATATTTCAGCAATTTTAATGCACTTCCAAATAAGCCCAAAATTCAAAATTTCGAATGCTCGTCTAAGAAAACAAATGTACATTTCTTATTAGGTAGTAAATCTATATAGCAATCTCATTAAAATTCGAATCCAAAATTGCAAAAGTAAAAAAAGTCACACTCAAAAAAATCCAATTACGATTGGCAGTTACAAAAATATTAAATGCGTTTCCATAAAATACTGACAGTGTGAAATGACGTTATCAACTTTTTCTGGGTATATAACGAGGAACAGTGTAGCACTCTTGAATGCTACATTGACAAAGACAAAGATGAAGGGGCAGGCTTTCTTCCCTCTGCTTATAGTCCTCCTCTTGGTTTTCTCTAACGGTAAATGAAATTCTCCTATCTTCATTTCGTACATGATTATACTCCAAACTACTTTAATTTACTAAAAATGTATTCCAAATTCAAGTCCAAGGACGACAGATGCACTGCATTTTAGAAATCCCGTCATCTGTTTGAGAGAAATTATATTAATCAATTACGTATTTAACCTTGTTTTAACATTTTCTTGTTTGCGGATTAGGTACATTGCAAGGAGAGGCTGAACGATCATGCTCCAAGTCCATCCCTCTCGAGGGTTGCTCAAAAGAGGAATGTGTCTTAGAATGCGTTAGAATAATTGGCGTAAGTATCAACGGTTGCTGCATCGATGAACATACATGTTGTTGCATAGAATAGTGTATATTTCTCCATCATCGACCGAGGAAGTAATCGATAAAGTAGAAACTAAGAGCTGATAGAGTAAATGATTATGTCTAAAATGTTATTTTGACTTATCAATGAATAAAATTCGGCTCAAAGGCTTGCTCATGTGCTTTTTATTTTATTTTTTTAAATACAAAGGTATATTTACGCAATTGGGTGGGCGAATAAATTGTTCGAACCGCCATCAACGAGATTCAAACCTAAGACCTCTCAGTTACAGGTTATAAGTGAAGAAAAATATCACTCAACTTTAGTACTGAGTTACTCTCATATGATGAATCTGAGACTCAGCCGGGGAGATGTAAATTTTTATGTTTTTGATCCGGAAATGTAAATTTTTTATGAGATTTATTTGTTTTGGTGAGATTTAAAATTAAAACATAACTAACTAGTTGATGTTAGAGGTTTTTGTTCTTGTCTTCACATTTTAATTTTTTTAATTAGTGGCGTATTGTACTAATTAAGAAGGATCATTTATCTTTCTTTGCCTTTCTTCCCCACGCATTTTTATTTCAAACATAGGGAAGGCATGTGTTTTGAGCATAAGAAGTTCTAATGATGCTGAGTTTCATCTCGACGTCTTGAGTTCAAATATCATTGAGCGACAATGATGTAAAATTAGGAACTGAAAACAAAACTAGTTACCCTATCTCCTCGCTCCCACGTTCTCTCTCTCTCTCTCTCCTTCATTTTTAACAACCAAAGTAAAAAAATTTCACAGACTTTTGTGAGTGGGCATATACTTGTGGATTACAAAGAAAAACCTTATTTTTATGTTATTCTACATTTTTAGTATATATAATTATGAGTTCTACTCCAACGAGGGAGATGTAAATTTAACATTCTATTTCACTTTTCCTTTAAAATGACGGAGTCCACTATCTGAAGGTGGAAAAAAGAAATTTTATATTATGTCCATTGAAGAGCTTTCCAGTCAAGAAAAATAATAATAATATACCCATTTCAAAGCATTTAACATCTCACAGTGGCCATTGGAGATGCTCGTGTAATTGCAATTCTCTTCACTCTCAAAATAAAAAAGCGTTATTGAGTGAAAATGATTAAAAGCTCGTTTGAAAATATTTTTAAAATAACTGAAAGCGTTTTTTATAAAAATATTTTTGAAACCAATTTGTAGTAAAAATACAAGTGAATAATGCTTCTTACAAGAAGTACATAACTGATGCTTCTTGCATTTTAAGTGCTTTTGGAATCCTAAAAACATTTTCTCTACTTTAAATCATTTTAAAACATTTCCAAACGAGCCCCAAATTCAGGATTTCGAATGCTCGTCCAAGTAAACAAATGTACATTTCTTATTAGGTAGTAAATCTATATAGCAATCTCATTAAATGCAAGCACAATTTAATGCCACTAATTCGAAATTAAAAAATTGCAAAAGTAAACAAAGTCATACTAAAAAAAATCCAATTATGATAGGCAGTTACAAAAATATTAAATGAGTTTCCAAAAAAGACTGACAGTGTGAAATGACGTTAATCACCTTTTTTTGGGTATAAAACGAAGAACAATGTAGCACTCTTGAATGCACATTGACAAAGACAAAGATGAAGGGGCAAGCTTTATTCCCCTTGCTTATAGTCCTCCTCTTGTTTTCTTTACTCGTAAATGAAATTATCTTATCTTCGTTTCGTTGATGATTATACTCTAAACTACTTTAAAAAATGTATTTCAAATTCAAATCCAAAGACGACAGAGACACTGCATTTTTGAAATTTCGTTATCCGTTTGAGAGAAATTACGTTATTTAATTACATGTTTAACCTCATTTTAACATGTTCTTGTTTGCGGGTTAGGTACATTGCAAGGAGAGGTTTTATGCTCCAAGCCCATCCCTCTGGAGGGTTGGTCAAAAGAGGAATGTGTCTTAACCTACGTGAGCATGGGTCACGCAAGTATCAACGGTGGATGCAGCGATGAACATACATGTTGTTGCAAAGATCCAAGGTATATTTCTCCATCATCGACCGAGGAAGTGATCGATCAAGTAGAAACTAAGAGCTAATAGAGTAAATGATTATGTGTATAATGTTATTTTGACTTATCAATGAATAAAACTCAACTCAAAAGCTTGCACGTGTGATTTTTATTTATTTATTTATTTTTATAAATACAATGGTATATTTACGCAATTGGGTGGGTGAATAAATTGGTTTGAATCTGTCACATCCCGGCCCGGGCGGGACTACTTCCCGGGCCCAACTCCACTACCATAGCATGATATTGCCCGCTTTGGGCTTACCATTCCCTCACGGTTTTGTTTTTGGGAACTCACGAGCAACTTCCCAGTGGGTCACCCATCATGGGATTGCTCTAGCCCCCTTCTCGCTTAACTTCGGAGTTCCGATGGAACCCGAAGCCAGTGAGCTCCCAAAAGGCCTCGTAGTAGGTAGAGATGGGAATATACATATAAGGATCACTCCCCTGGGCGATGTGGGATGTCATAATCCACCCCCCTTAGAGGCCCGACGTCCTCGTCGGCACATTCGCGGCCAGGGTTAGGCTCTGATACCAATTGTCACATCCCGGCCCGGGCGGGACTACTTCCCGGGCCCGACTCCACTACCGTAGCACGATATTGTCCGCTTTGGGCTTACCATTCCCTCACGGTTTTGTTTTTGGGAACTCACGAGCAACTTCCCAGTGGGTCACCCATCATGGGATTGCTCTAGCCCCCTTCTCGCTTAACTTCGGAGTTCCGATGGAACCCGAAGCCAGTGAGCTCCCAAAAGGCCTCGTAGTAGGTAGAGATGGGAATATACATATAAGGATCACTCCCCTGGGCGATGTGGGATGTCATAATCCACCCCCCTTAGAGGCCCGACGTCCTCGTCGGCACATTCGCGGCCAGGGTTAGGCTCTGATACCAATTGTCACATCCCGGCCCGGGCGGGACTACTTCCCGGGCCCGACTCCACTACCGTAGCACGATATTGTCCGCTTTGGGCTTACCATTCCCTCACGGTTTTGTTTTTGGGAACTCACGAGCAACTTCCCAGTAGGTCACCCATCATGGGATTGCTCTAGCCCCCTTCTCGCTTAACTTCGGAGTTCCGATGGAACCCGAAGCCAATGAGCTCCCAAAAGGTCTCGTACTAGGTAGAGATGAGAATATACATATAAGGATCACTCCCCTGGGCGATGTGGGATGTCATAATAATTGTCATATCCCGGCCCGGGGCGGATCACTTCCCGGGCCCGCTCCACCACCGTAGCACGATATTGTCCGCTTTGGGCTTACCATTCCCTCACGGTTTTGTTTTTGGGAACTCACGAGCAACTTCCCAGTGGGTCACCCATCATGAGATTGCTCTAGCCCCATTCTCGCTTAACTTCGGAGTTCCTACGGAACCCGAAGCCAGTGAGCTCCCAAAAGGCCTCGTGTTAGGTAGGGATGGAAATATATATTTAAGGATCACTCCCCTGGGCGATGTGGGATGTTACAGAATCGCCTTCAATAAGATTCGAATCTAAAACCTCTCACTTATAAATTATAAGCGAAGAAAAATATCACTCGACTGGTAGTATTGAGTTACTCTCATATGATATTGAGATGATGCGTAAATAAATAGGAAAACTTTTTTAGGCTTTGCCTCAACATGATGCAGAAAGAGGTATTAGCCCAATCGAAATATAAAAAAAAGATACAGAACAACGAGGGAGGTTGACGTCTAAACTTCACTGCACAACGGAGTAACAAAGAAACTCTTAAAATAATTCGGCTAAAATCGACATATTTCATTGATATTTCTGATATTTCGGTTAAATATCGGAGAAACTCTTATAGTTTGGGACATTCTCTAAAGTTTCATTTTAAAATTTTCATCATTTCCATCGAAAGCAGAAATTTATATCAAAATCTCCATCAACACCGATAATTTAAACACTAGCTGCCACAAAGAAAAGAGAGCTTAATATAGCATTTGTTCTCAAAGACACAGATGAGGTGTTTCTTCCCTCTGCTGACAGTGCTCCTGCTGTTCTTCTCTAATGGTATATTAACATCTAATCTCTTCTTAATATCGGGTTCTTTCTCTATTTTTTGCATTTTCTAAATTGTTTTGCGATTCTGTGCACTTCGAGGAGAGGCATGAAACTGCTCGAATGCTCCTATCCCTGTTAAAAATGCTCGAAATATAAATGTCTTAGCCTGCACCACGACTATAATCAAAGTTTCATCAATGGTGGTTGCATGGATTACCATACATGTTGCTGCAAAGATTTAGAATAGCGTACTCGAGCTCCTCTGCCCGATTCCCCTTCTTCTAGTATCTCTTATGTCCGAAGAAATGGTTGCACCCAAACAACTCAAAAAAATAATCTTATTCGAGGATGCATAGCAAATGCAACAATGTTTTTGCACTAGACTAAGGGGAGGGGAGAGTTTGAACCCGGACGTAGTGGATTTAAGATAAAATCTTATTCACCAAGACAATCCACCGACTAGCTAACAAATGCAACAATTAAACTTCGTCAACAAACGCTTTGATCACTTCTTACCAGAAACTTCATCCGGGGTTTTGGTAGTCATCTGATCAACTGCATGAACTGTGTTCTGAAGCTCCTCCCATATGGCTTTGTACACCATCCTCTGCCTATTTACAGCCGACTGTCCCTCGAATGACGAGGAGACGACATCAATGACCACATGTCGGCCATCCCCACTCAGATCTTCTACGCTAACGGATTCAGCATTTAGATCCTCCTTGATCTTTTTCTTCATGGACTCTATGAGGGGGGAGTCGATGGAGCCAGCATTGCCCACGCTTGAGGATCGAGGACTGAATCTCCTCACACCACCATATTCCAGTCTCATATTCCTCCTGTTTTCATTGCTGATTGCTCTCTGGTGAAGCAATACCAACTGTGTTTTCCTTGGTTGAGAAAATAAGGATGGCAGAGCTCGACTAAGGGCGCAGGAGGCTGATAACACGTATGGACGCACCATCATTGACTTCACCGCCATTCTTCCCTTTCTACACTTCTACTTGAAACCCTAAATCTTTAAGCTACGTATGGTTGCACTCCGTTCTTATGCAAGAATTGGGCACCTGCACGAATATGATGGTGCAAATTAAAAGCGCTTATGAGCAGGCTTCCTACATAAGCATTCCCAAACAATCACCTTATAATCTGTTTCAAACTGCTTTTAGAATGCTTAAAAGCGCTTTAGAAAACAAACTAAAAGGGCTTCTTTTAACATTTGGCATAAGTGCTTTCAAGAGAAGCACTTCCAAACTGCCCTTAAACTACACAATCTCCAATAAGTTGCAAAAGGGTCCAAATTTTGGCTCGCTTTAAGTGCTTTTAAAATAACTAAAAGCGTTTTACTGAAATAATTTCTAGGTTCCAAAAGCACTTTCATCAACAGTGTTTGGAGTCATTTTAAATATGCTTCCAAACGAACCCTCTATCATTAGCTATAAGCCTGTACCAAATGAAAGTATCATTTACCATGTGTTGCTGAATCCTTCAACTAAATTCACACTAATCTTCAAAACTCACACTACCAAATCCAGTGATTAACCTAATTAACCATATTCAATTAAATCTTGAGTAAACCCAGAAAAAGCAATCCGCTATTGAAGCCGTAAAACAGTAAAATCAGAAGGAAATTCCACAGCAGAGGTTAAAAAATGTAAACTTTACAGCAATTCGTAGGTTTTATTTAAAAAGTCAGAGAAATTTACTTACCTCGCGGTTTGAATACGCTCGATGCGAGAGAGAGGTTGGGAGGAACAGAGCGGCAGAGCAAAGAAGAGGAAAGAAAGGGGAAATCGGTACGTTAGGGATTTTCAAGGGTAATTATGTAAAATTATAAAAAGAATAATGGAATATTTACTAGCAATTTGATCTGAGCTGTTTAATTTTCTTTAGGTACAAATCCGATGGTACATTCAATAACCACGTCATCTAAAAGATATGTTTTCACTTAGTACTACGGTGTAGTGATATTCCTTCACTTGTATGGGAGAGTTCTTAGATTCAATTCTCGCCACAGATGAATTTGAACCACATTATTGCTAGCCCATTATGAGGTTAAGCTCTCTTCCTTTTTCTCTCATATTATAAATAATATCGTTAGTTCAAAAAATAAAAAATAAAACAAAAACATATTCGTCCGCATATTTATTTCTTCTCGCGCCTCGGAGCGACTTCACCCTCCCAATTGCTTGGGTGATTCAATGCCCAAAAAACCCACAAAATCCTTTTCACCCTAAGCCCAACCAGTCGGGCTACAGAGGAGAGAAGAAGAGCCCGACTACTCAATCGGGCAACTATAGTCCAACCCATCGTCTGAAGCCATTTGACGTCAGCTGACCTCAATTACGTTATAATTTTTTTCCACCAAATGCATGCGCTTCATGTGAGCGTGAGTGGTCCCACATAATGCAGGCGGGGAAAAGGATTCTCGTTGGATTCTTTTCTTAGGGATCATAGAGATCTCGTGATCTTATCCGTTCATCGTATATCGTGCTGTCAGAAATCATTTCAAAATTAAAAAATTAAAAATAAATATAAATAGTACCTAACGAAAACTGACTACATGTAGCACAACATGCATTATTAGATTACAAAAAAAAAAAAAATGGCATCCAACGGTTCATATTAATTCTGTTAAAAAAAGTTTAAAAATCATAAAAAAAATACAAAAAAAAAAAAGAAAAAGAAAAAGTAAGAGAATATGAACCGTTATGTGACAGAGATGAGATTGTGATTTTGGAGAATAATACGTGACGTGATGAGATTGGTTAAAAATCCTATTTGAATTTATTTATTGAAAATAATGAATTTGAAGTCTTACATATTAATAACATCGTCTATTCATAATACTTAAATGACTGTAAGTGGTGGATTGACATGATGATTTGTGTCTTCCTTTTCAACCTCTTACCTCCCGAATTCAAATTTTTTTTCCACTCCTTTTAGTCTAAAATAACTATCGCTTGTGTCTAAAAATAATAATACATAAATGACTAATTTCACATAATGCTTCTATTAAAATAGGATAATGTTAAAGAGATTAAATTTTTTAACAAAATTATGTGTCACTAATTAGAAACAAGCACGTTAATAAACACTTAATTAAAACTACAACTACATCATTTAATTTGTAAATTTGGTATTCTTAACATTACCTATTACCATAATCTAAACATCATTTGACCGTTTTAAATGAATATTGGTGACTGAGATTGGAAGAGAAGAAAAATTGACAGAAATTGTTTTTTTAAACGTTTTACACATGTGCACCGCGATTGCACAAAATCCTCTGATTTGAAATATATGCCGACACACATAACAAATCTTTTCGAATTATATGTGCATTATTGGTGACATTTTTTCCATGTGTGGCAAATCATTTGTTACTTGCTATCTACCCGTTAGTCGAGGTGTCATTTGTTATTTGCTATCTACCCGTGGTAGTTAGGGTGTGCCCATACCACCAGAGTCATACTCAACATTCTCATACAACTGTAGATCACCCGACAATTGAACGCGAAAATTACACGAATGTACTCTTGACGGATCAGAGATACTAAATAATTCAAATTCAGAAATACAGACTTAGAGTTCATCACAAAAACTGGACAACTCCATAGTGATTGACACAATAGGTTTTAGTGATTTGCTTACTAGAAATAATGGGCCTCTTCCTCCTTATAAATAAGAGAACTTTAACGAAAAACTTCCGTTACTGTTTATTTTAACGAAAAATCACATTTTTATACTAAAAAGTCAATACTGGTATTATTCACTTTATCATTCATTTTATTCTTATCGTTAAAACTCAAAGTTTTCAAACCTCTTTCATTAGTTTTCGTTATAAATAATACACCTCTCCTCTCACAATCAGTTGAATTAACTCCGGTCAATTTTTCACGCGCAAGTTGGCACATCATTAATTTGAAGCGATTGATACAAATTACTCCACAAACATCAACGGTCAAAAATACATCTGGTAGGAGTAGCCCTAGCGTTTCCTAACCTACAAGACGGTCGATCTTCTTCTTCCTACATACACAGCGTATGGCTACTCCATTGAACACCAACTTTTTGAGCTCAAACTCGAGCAACGCGTGGGTCACTCACCCACCATTATTGTGGGCCCCACACCTACCCACGCTATCACGACACTGAAAAAGCTGAAGCAAAGGAAACTCAGAAGCCAATAAAGACGGAATAGGATCCTCTCCTGAGCTTAGGATGGGAATCCTCCTGCTCAGCCTATCTGGACTGTTTAAATTTAATCAAACGATTCCAAATAGGAAATTCTTTAAAAGTTATAATAATTACAACCGTTAGATTAAATTTGAACGGTTCAGATGAACTGATCAGAATATCCCCTTCTTGAGCTCAGGAGAGGATCCTCTTCTAATAAAGACCATGTCCCGTTGACCCCACCGTATGGCTAAGCTTCGCCCACGTATCGCCCCCCGATTGGGCGTTACCTAGATATCGAGGGCCCACAGGATAGACACCACACGCTGAATCCAAACGCACAAAAGGAGAGAGAAAGAGAGTCTTTGTGTGAGTGACAAGAGTGAGTGCTTTTTAAAATTTACGAAAACTATTACATTGCAGCAGATTTCGGTCATGGCATCGAAGCTCTGCGACTCTTGCCAATCGGCGAAGGCGACTCTGTTCTGCCGCGCCGACTCCGCCTTCCTCTGCGTCAACTGCGACTCCAAGATCCACGCGGCCAACAAGCTCGCCTCCCGCCACCCCCGCGTCTGGCTCTGCGAGGTCTGCGAGCAAGCTCCAGTTCACGTCACCTGCAAGGCCGACGACGCCGCCCTCTGCGTCACCTGTGACCGCGACATCCACTCCGCCAACCCTCTCAGCCGCCGCCACGAGCGAGTCCCTGTCACGCCGTTTTACGATTCCGTGAACTCAGCTGCAGACTCGGTCCCCGCCGTCAAATCTGTCGTCAACTTCCTCGACAACCGTTACTTATCTGACGTGGACGGCGAGACGGAAGTGAGCAGGGAGGAGGCCGAGGCCGCCTCGTGGCTGCTCCCGAACCCCAAGGCCATGGAGAATCCAGATCTGAACTCGGGGCAGTACTTGTTCCAGGAAATGGATCCGTATCTGGATCTGGACTACGGGCATGTGGATCCGAAACTTGAAGAAGCTCAGGAGCAGAACAGCTGCGGCGCGGACGGCGTCGTTCCGGTGCGGAGCAAGAACATGCAGCCTCTGCTAGTTAACGACCAGAGCTTCGAACTCGACTTTACCGCCGGCTCCAAGCCCTTCGTCTACGGCTACCACCACGCTCAGTGTCTGAGCCAGAGTGTAAGTCCTCTCAATTTTCTCCGTAACCAAACAGATCCTAAGAAAATTTTGCATTCAATCTCTGATCCTCTGCTTTGCGCCTCAGGTATCATCGTCGTCGATGGACATCAGCGTCGTGCCGGATAGCAACGCGGTGACCGACGCGTCGGATGCATACACCAAGTCACTGACCGCCGCTGTGGAGACATCGCAACTGGCGGTCCAGCTCTCGTCCGCGGATCGCGTGGCGAGGGTGCTGAGGTACAGAGAGAAGCGGAAGAACCGAAAGTTCGAGAAGACGATACGGTACGCTTCGAGAAAAGCGTACGCGGAAACTCGGCCGCGAATCAAAGGCAGGTTCGCGAAGCGCACGGAGGTGGAGATCGAAGCCGAGCGGATGTGCCGCTACGGCGTCGTTCCGTCGTTTTAGGTTAATAATGTAATTAACCGGTAATCAAGCTTTGTAATTTCGTTTTTGTTCCCGGGAAATCGGCTGTGGGTGTAAATATCGGTCGAGATCCGGTGTACTGTACGATCCATGGAATCTTGGCCGTCGATTTTGTACAAGTTTTTCTTCTGCAGTAGTGAAATTTTAATTTGGTATTGGGCCGTATCAAAATCTGGATTGCTACTGGTTTTGGTGATTAGCATTAGGATTAATTTACTATATTAGGGAACCATTAAACTATTAATTTACTATATTAGGGAACCTTAACTTGTTAAAGCCCACATGCTTTACTTATTTTATTGTTAATTATTTCTTTTGTTCATAGTGATTTCTGGGGTCTTCCATTAAGGTCGGAGAGCAGGTGAACGATGTTTTCTGGGTCCCATTTGATTGAGCCGTGAGAGACTCACCTACTTATTCTACGTAACATGTTACGTGACGATATTTCAAATTAATAAGTATTATAAAAATAAAAATTAAAGTTATCGTATTATTGGTTTGAAATAATGTAACAGTGTTGAAAAATGTATAAGCAAATGTCTAGGCTTTGATTTTTCTTGATCTTATCATCTCAAGTAAGGCGGAAGTTCCGCATGCATTCCTTCAACGACCCAATTATGTAATTAAAGAGTTAAGGTTTCATCTTAAGGTTTCTCTTATTTCTCTGATATGGGGTTCATACTTTCAAGATTATATCCTGATCACGTCTATCTTTTCTTGATCCCACCTAATGAGTCTTTGATTGACCAGTAATGTGATCCACGTTCGGGCTAAAGAAACTTAGGCCTCATTTGACACACTGTGAAGAACACCGGATAAGACTATTTTATACGAATCCGATGTTTGAAGCACTTTCGTATTAAATAGTCACCAGATAAATAAGCGGGCCCATATCTTTATTAGTACGCTCCATGGCGTACTAACAATCCACTCCAAAAGCCATGTATAATTAATCGAGCTCAAAATAAACTAAACACCAATCCAAAACCAAACCTCGCATCATCATCATCCTGCTCTTCGTGATGCCCGTTGCTGAATTAGTAGAACAATATTTCATACAACGAGAGTCTATAATCTATATATCCATTCAACAGGAGTACTGTGAGTATATATTATTCAACAGTGAGTCTATATATTTATTCAAACTTATTTTATTAAAATGAAAAATACATTTCTGTACAGTCTACGGTTTTGTTGAGTTTTTGTTTTTGTTTTTTTTATTTTTTATTTTTATTACCACTCAGTAGATTGTAGACTGTTATATATAGAACACTGAAGAAAATTAATTCCTAATGATACCTGATTGTTCAAGGTATAAACATGCCCGCCTTGGTAAATTGGTAATGACACCTGAACGAAATTGGGTATGATACAGCTAATTTCAACAGTGAACTCACTTTTTCATTCCTTGCGTGTTAGATACGTCAGAAATGAAAAGATATAAATCATTTTGCATCAATTCCTAATAAGTAAACACGCCAATAGAGCTAAATTAAGAGTAGATGAGTTGGATAGAGAAGGAAATCAAATTGGCAATTTTAGTTTTGTTTAGTCTCAACAGTCATTTGAACTTAAGGATAGAATAAGAGTTGAGAACTAAACGGGAGATTAACCGCATACATAAATTAGGCCTGTTTGCTTGGAAGTGTTTCCACCACATTTTTCTTCCTTTTGCACGTCCTTATTCATTCCTATCTTTTGAATTGAACGAATCAAACGAGAATCAAAAGTTTTTAAGTAAATAGAGTGCGCCGAAGGAGAAAAACGGGGAGCGGATGTTACTTCCCGAAAAGAAGACCTAACATTTCAAACAGTTATATAACAAAAGAAACACTAGATTTACAGAAAACATAACGAGAAACACTTTACATACACATTGACATTTTTCTGCTACACTTACCAAGTTCTATGCTAGAGGCTGATGACATGTAATACATATTAACAGCCCGATAAGTTTCGATTTTGGGTCTCTATCCTTGTTACAGTACATTGCTACCACAGGTTTTTCTAAAACTATACCGAAATTTATTGCAACCCCGCCTACCAATCTGGAGCTCTGGTAGGAATCCAAGCACTTTGCGTCGCAAAAAGGTGGTTAGCCAGAATTGCTTCGTGAGGAACCCCCTTGGTTAGCCAGGAAACGCACCACAACGCACGTGATGTTATCTGCACTCCCCCTCTGATATGCTTCCTGCATTAGCCTCTCCGCTGCCTGCTTTGGGTCCTGAATTGGTTTGATCATTGCGACGGCCTCCTGGAAAAGAAAATGAATGATCAGTTGCCATACCAAGCCATCAAGACAGTTTACTAATTGTGACAAAACCGTATAATCCCAGGAAAGGAAGGAAGAGAACGCCACTGCCACTGCAGTTGGCAGTCCCACATCAGTGGGGCAAGTCAACAAGGGTGACTTTAAATATGATTACCGTACTCTAACTAATACTGAGGCATTTTGTAGTAAAACCCCACACTTGACGGATTAAGCAAGTGGTAAAGTTGGGATAGTATCGGTGTTGTTAGAGTGCCCCCCGGGCCCGTCGATCTAAGAAATTTCAACATGGTATCAGAGCCCACGATTATGGGCCCATGCAAGCCAAAGGCTTGTCACTAGGAAGCGTAACTAATACTGAGGCATTTTGTAGTAAAACCCCACACTTGACGGATTAAGCAAGTGGTAAAGTTGGGATAGTATCGGTGTTGTTAGAGTGCCCCCCGGGCCCGTCGATCTAAGAAATTTCAACATGGTATTAGAGCCCACGATTATGGGCCCATGCAAGCCAAAGGCTTGTCACTAGGAAGCGTGAGCTTGGAAACAAGCTTGGACTAAGAGTCAACCTCTGAGTTCTTAAGAGGCACTTCCTGAAAAGATTGAAAATAAGTCTGGACTCCATTGGAATTTGGAGCCAACCTCTGAGTTTCAATTGCCGATGTGTGGATCTCCACGTGTGAACCACTAAATGGGGTTACACGTGAGGGGGTGTGTTGGCAATCCCACATCGGTGGGGGAAGTCAACAAGGGTGGCTTTAAATATGATTACCCTACTCTAACTAATACCGATGCCTTTTGTGGTAAAACCCCACACCTGACTGATTGGGTAGGTGGTGAAGTTGGGGACAGTATCGGTGTCGCTAGAGTGGGGGCCCCTGGACCCGTCGATCTAAAAAATTTCAACAACCACATCGAGTAGTTAAGTAGTCAAATGCTGAACAATAATATTTTGGCTTTTGAAGGCATGCTGCCATTCACCTGCACTATCAAGTGCATGGACAACAAGTACAGAACAGTAAATAAAAAGAAAAGTCAGGGGCAAACCTCATTGGTGACAACATCCCAGAGTCCATCACTTGCAAGGATAAGGAACTCAAGAGAGTTGTCAATCTTTTCCTCCTGCCAAAATAAAGCAAGTTAAACAGATATGATGAAAAGCATCAGACAAGTATTATATACTAATAATATATACATATATATATATATGTATATATGGGTTACAATCTGGAGACACGCATTTGACACCCATTTTGTAGGGCCCACTTTATACTGTATTTTAATAATCCGAACCACCATATGTATGTGCATCAATATATTGACTATTAAATATCAACACAAGGGACCAAACCTGGATTTCTGGATCAGCAACAACATACTGCTTCAACAGCCTATCACCAAATGCACGAGAAACAGCAAGAACACCTCCAACCCTCCAAGTTCCTATTGTTACAACCTCCGTTGTCAAGAACACATTCATATGCGATTTCATGAGAAATCTTAAAACAATGATAAACCTTACCAGCCCACATTACAAATCCTCCTGCATCCTCAATCCGTTGCCGCTCATCAGTCTGGTCTGGCTTGTGATCTCTTGAAGCAGCTATAGCTGCAGGATACAACAGAATAATATTAAAGACCATGAAACATGTTAACACTATAGAAATAGACCAATGATCCACAAAAATCTCTATAAGCATTAAGTAACAGAACCCTATATCCTTTTAGGTCGAATCATTTTCTTCCATACAGAGCTAAGATATTGGCGGTCAAAATTTCTCTCTCCATACAGTGGTTATCCAATCTCACCAAACAATAGACACAGGACACAAAAGTCCCTTTACCCTGGAAATTGTAGACTTTGGTACAATTATTATGCTAAAACACAATGGAAGTGGGGAAGTGCAAAGGCTTACCATTCCCACCCCTGCATATCACAGCTCTGGAATCCCCAACATTTGCAACAAGCAAACGGTCACCAACTAGGATCGCAGTAGAAGCAGTTGACCCAGCATCTCTATTCTGATTATTTTCTGATTTCAGAAATTCAGAGTCGGTATGGCTGTAAGCATCAGCTGCAGGAACAGGGAAATATTAGTTCTGAATACTGTTATTTACTTCCAAAATAGAAAATTGTAAAGCATTAATTAGAAGCAACCATAACGTTTCAGGTTACTAGTAAGAAGACAAACCTATAGCAGATTTGGTGTCAGAGATAAATTTTGGATGACTGATCAAATTACTGAAAAGATTTTGCTTGACATACTCAGCTGCACGTGCACCTCCATGGCCTAATTCAATGAAAACACAGCATTTCCATGTTACCTGTCTTCTTATTTCCAAAGGTATGCTATGCAAGTATATGATGATCAATCTTCGTGTTTTCAGAGGTATGCATATATATGATGATAGATGTATACACATATACTAAAACCATATGAATATATATATCTTCTCTGTGTGAGAGTATGGTTATGGACAAATGTACTTACGAACTTCTAATCACCAACCAGCCATTAGCACATCAACCATGACCGACAAAATAACAGCAACAAGAAAATAATAGAAAGAATGATTACACAGACAGTCAAACCAGATGGAAACACAACCGAACTGCTGTTCCATGAGATAAGATTCAAGTCTGATTAGCAATTGAAAGTGAATTAAGCGTGTAGAGCTTTAAGTATCCCAAATTAGAGCCCTAGAGGTTCATCTTGTCAGAGATGACCATGACAGTGTGGTAAAGAAGATATTCCACTGTCCAGCTAGAATAGCTCGAACCCCAAGACCAAACTGGCAAGTGGATCAAGGGTGAGATCTCAATTATGAGGCAAAGTAAAATCCAGTAAGCATTTGTAACGACAAATGATCATACAACTACAATATTATTCAGTTATCAAATAATAAACCAAAGAAAACGAATGAAGATTATACCAAAAATAGAAGGATGGAAATTAACAGAGATCAAATACATATCCACACACCCACATGCATCTGCCTAATTGTGTATACATCCCATCCTAAGCATGATATTATTTACACTTATCAATGTGTGTGCATGGGCATGCATGTGTGTGTAGAAAGAGTGAGAGAGAGATGTATATACCATCGAAAACTCCAAAAAGACCAACTACTTCTCCCTCGACACCATCAATTCTTGTCTCATAAAAGTCTTCCATAGAAGATCTTTTCCCTGGAGAGCTTGCATATCCATAGCTGAACTTTCCATTCTGACTGTAGCCACGTTTAACAACACACTTAGTGAGACAAATCCCAAATCATGGTTGAAAATTCTATGTAACAGAAACAGTGTTGAATTAAAAGGGAATATCATTATCCAATTCCAATCTCACATTAAAGAACCAAATTTCAGGGATCAACGCATGGAGGGAAATAACCGACTCTTGAGCAAAATTGGATATAAGCTCCAAGTTTCCCATAGGAGTTCCATTCTTGTACACACACTAACACGTGGAGAAATAAGCTGACAAATAAACACAACTCTCTAGCAAAATTGGATGTAAGCTCCATGTTTCCCATGAGTTTCATTCTCACAAACGCACACGTGGAGGTAAAGAAAAAAACGGCTATTATGCGCACAATCATAACGCCAATGGAAAGCTTGTTTCTGCTTGTCCACAATCACAATATTCCAGAGAATACCGTTCCGAAGATCCAGCATACGCAAATCATAAAAATTAATTTGCACAACCTTAAGGTTTGTCTGTGACGAACACGACAAGCCGTAATTAGGCAGATGTACAAACAAGGGCACATCCCGACATGAAAAAACATATATTTCAAGTTTCTTCGATCATGCATGTCATATCATTTTCCTCTCTTGTTTTTGTCAAACATCTTTAAATGATTGGTGAATAAACTCTATCACCCTTTGCCTGAACTATCCAGTTAATGTCAAGATATATCACACACTTCAGAACTAGTGGAGCATCCAAATCATCAACACCAAGACCAGGAAAACAACATAGGTCATCTCACGAAGGCATACAATATACACATCATACCATCCAAATCACACGCCAAAACTTCCTTCAAAATTAGAATGCATACATTCGATATGACATAAACCCCAAATAGAGAACTGCTTCCTGGACAGCTAAAAAATGACTTAATAAATGTACCAATGAATCACAAATCACAATAATTACACAAAACAAAACACAAAATCTAAGACCTCCCCATCACGAATGCGAAAATAGAAAGAAAATATGACATATGAATCATGATTTATCTCACATGCTTACCAAACACAACAAAATACAAATAAAAATCAACAAATAAATCAAACAAATTGCACCAAAACAAATTACAGCAATCCATGGAAATAAAAGGTAAAAAATTTAGATCCAAACAAAAAATTGATGAAGTGGAAAAGTGAAAGACCTGAGGCCGCCACCGCTAACGGGTGGATCATCAGCTTGGACCTGGGTCGAAGGTGACAAAACCGAATTGAGATAACCCATCTTCTTCTTCTCGCTCGAATTCTCAAATTCCCCACTTCCTGTTTCTTTGAAAGTAATAAAATACTGAAGAAAAACAGCTCCAGCAATTGCTATATATAGAATTAAACGACCAATTGTTTCCACGTCAAATGATAATTAGCACAAATCACTCGAGGATCATATCTGAAATCATAAATTCTCAGAATTTAACCTGCAAATCACGCCAGAAATCAAAATTAAAAAAAAAAGACACCCAAAATTTCTCAGATATTAAGAAATTAAATTAAATTTGATTAAAGACCCAAATCACGGATCTTGATGTTCGTCAATGTAAAGTGTAAAGGAAACACCTTGGAAAATGAATGCGAAATTTTAGAGAGAGAGAGAGAGAGAACCTGAAGAGAAATGAAATGAAGGTGTCATGGATGGAGGAAGCGAGAAGTGACAGAGAGGTACAAATTTAGAGAGAGAAAATAAAGGGGAGGGAAGAAAAGGACGACGAGAGTGATGAGAGACGAGCCAAAGCGGATTCTCTCTCTCCTCTTCTATTTTTGGTTTCAGTTTTTTTGCAAACGCAAGCAGAGGAGGAGAGAACAAGCGATAATCATCACGGGAAATTATAGGAATAGTCCTCGACTTTAATTTAAAGGGAATTAATGAAAATGATTTAAGCATTTTGAGTTTTAATGATAAGAACAAAATAAGTGATACAATTAATAGTATTATAATTGATTTTTTAGTATAAAATTATGGTTTTTCGTTAAAGTGAACAATACTGATAGTTTTTCGTTAAAGTTCTCTTAATTTAATTAGAGTAATGAACACTCAACTAAAAAATTTCGAGCATTTATCTTTTAATTCATTATAAATGAGTTATTTTTTGTCAATTTCGTTAAAATTTCAGTCAAAATAAGTATTGTGTCATGTTAGTGAGGCTGAACCAAAGCACAAATATAGAAAACTAAATAAGAAAATTATAATAAGTGTCTCTCAACTTTAACTTATTGGAGAAATCGTTTCTTAACTTTAGTCCAATTAGAGCAGTGGTTTCTCAACTTTAGCCCAATTATAACGATGGTCATCCAAGAATGACTCATTTTGATGGAAGTTCTGATGAAGTTGGCCAAAAGGATCATAGTTCCATATTTTAATGAGTTAAGGAGCCAATAATCATGAATTTTTACTTGAAGGACCTTTGCTTGAAGTTAAAGTTTAGGGACATTACTATAATTTTCTATAATGATTATTGGTTATTAAAAAAAATTGAGGAAAGAAAAAAAAAATGCAAAGTTCATGAAATTAATAATTTTGGTGATTAAAAATGAAATTAAGATAAATAATAAGGGATTAGTTTTGTTTTGATTTTCTTTTAAATAGATAACTGGTGACAAATCACGATTATCTATCCTTTTTGGAGGTCAGGAAAACTCACATAAACATTTCAACCTTCCTCTAACCAGAAGTTGAACTTCTACAATAACAGTAAATTTCGAATTCAAAACCTCCAGTTTTTAACTTGGAAGAAAGTCTCAGTTAGTTTTGTTTGTTGGGTTCGTCCGAAAAAATGGAACGAGTCATACGAGTCGCCTTCTGCATGAAGCGAGCTTACACGTGGAGGCTTGACAAAGAGTCAAATATAATACGAAAAATGAAATGAATATAAATAGAAATTCAAATGCAAATGTTGTGACTTTCGTTTTGGGTCATTTTCTTTTGAATTTTAGTGATTTTTTGCTTGCTTGTTGGAGTGGTTTTAGGGTTTTTATTTTTTATTTTTTTGAAAACTAGGGTTTTCTGTTATTTGCATCAGTAAAAGTTGACTTCTTTTTGGCGAATCAAATTATTACATTTTATGTTTAAAAGAGAAATTTTGAGAATGTTGTCGTACTATGGTAGTTTTTATATAAGGTGAAATAAGTGTGAGTAGAGTAATACTAATGAGAGGAGTCAACAATTGGGCACTGGTTTCCTTTGGACTTAGAAAACGTGCGGCGATGAGTCTGAATTTGGTGAATCGATTGGTCGCTCCTCTAGTTGAAGTAACGTGCCCCTTTTTCGTTGCTTAGGTTTTACCTTTGGAATACCCCAAAGAGGAATTTTGCTATATAGAAAGGAATTCTGTGAAATATTTCTTATGTCTCCCGCCTAACGCATTTTGACGCGCAGTGATACTTGATTGACGACTAAAATACATATAGGTCTCGTGTTTTATATTTTACGAATGACGTGATCTAGAAAGTGTTTCGATACAACTTTTTCTCTTATGTTTACTGCATAATTTAACATGCATGAAAACTTTTTATTCACATTAACTATTTTACAAAATTTATCCCGCATTGGAAAAAAAATCCCTTACTTTTGAAATGAATACGATAGTTTTATTGCATAAACTCAATGAGATAACATATCTTGGTTGAGAACATCTCGAATAACATCTTGGTTGAAAACCCCTTATGATTGTTCTATATTTATTTTATAAACCAATTTACAAGGAAAAATAAGGCAAATTGGTGATTACAAAAAGGTCCAAAGTTTGCCATCCAAGTCAAACCTCAATTAACACATGCATAAAACAACCAACACTAATTTAATTAAGTTAATATTATATGCTTAAAATCTTAAAATTGAAGGTAATTATACTAATAGTTTTAGCTAGTCTAAGTAGTAAGTATCTAAACAAATCATATGTGCCAATTTTCTTTTGAATTTTTTGTTTTTTTTTTTTTTTTGAAGAGGGACAACTGGTGGCAAGTCATGGTTATCCACCTCTTTTGGAGGTCAGAAAGACTCATAGAGACATTTCAGCATCTCCTTGGGCACAAATCATATGTGCCAATTTTCTTTTGAATTGTTTTATGAGAATTTGAGGAGTTAAACCAAATATTGAAAGATGGAAAAAAATTTCATTTATGATTAATGGATTTTCATCCAAAATGGTTAATGAGATTGCTATAACTCCTTATTTTAGGTTCTGATAATAAAAAACGGTAGAAGTGGTCCATCCACTGTAAATTATTAAGGTCTTTTTGTGAAAAATCTTTCAATATCCATGTTAAATTGTTACGTGAATGACCTTGTGACTCCCCTTTTGAGGTATTTTTGTCAAACCAACCCCTATACTTAACGAAAATATTGACAAATTTTTTACGGAAGGAAAAAATAGTTTATGGTGGACAAGCATAAAGATTAGTTCTATCAATTTTCATTGTTAGATACCAAAATGAGGAGTTATGACAATTTTAAGAACTATTTTGACTAAAAAACCTTAATTAGAAGAACGAGATACATCTTCTCAGAATCTTTACGAAAAGAAAAATACTGACTTAGCAGTGAGTGCGTAAGATGATGAGTAGAAGTAGGTTGGAGATTTTTACACCAAGAAAAATATTTTATTAAAAATTTATTTACAAAATGAGTAAAAAAGAATATAAATTTTAAGACAATAAGCAAATATAACCTAATAATTTCTTGATGTTTTGTCCAAATGTCATGCATTACAACTGTAAGGCTGCATGAATCACAACTTATTTTCTAAATTTAATTATTTGTCTTAATTGTAACCTGCTCTAATTTTTAAGCAAAAACCCAACATTGGATCTTAATAAATATTAAAAACACCAGCCGACCAAAAAGAAACATTAAAAACACCTTAATCATGTACTTGTTACTAATAAAACTTGTATTAAAAAAGATTGGAAGATCCCCTTTCCAACTACATGGATTACCTATCCATAAAATCCGAAAAATCCCAAATGAACGAGGACAAAAATATGATGCTACATAACATTGTATCATGCTCCAAAGGCGTGAAACATTGAATTCACCGACAGAAACTAGCGGGTTGCTCTTTCTGACTCTACAGAAATTCTACTATGCTCTGATATATTTAGAACTTAAGAAATATTCAAACTACTTTCAGTCTTGTAAAGTGGTTCTTTTTATCCTACTAGCAATGGCAGCTCGACATGTATTAACAAGTCAAACCGCTCAATATGTATCAACAACTAAGAGTCACACATTAGCAATGACGAGTAGTTGCCCACGAGCGGTGACGAGGAATTTCCGACACGCGCATGGGCCGACTATCTCTAGAAAGATCGTTATCGTATTTTTCAAACTTGTCAATGCAAACGATAATTCACGTTCCCTCACACATCATTCATGAAAATAAATTGTATTTGACGATGGACAGGTCATTCTCAAATCTCAACGAACGAGAGCTATAAAATCTTCTAATCTTATCTGGTTCTCCTTGGTTCCCTTGCGACAAGGGCACGACGCTGAGGCTACGGCCGGTGGCCGGTACGTGCGGCCACGGTCCATCGTGTTCGTTGAACAACTTCTTCGGGTTCTCGAGGGTCGGGAAAGATCGCATAGACAAGAAGAAAAGAGAGAAAAGTGGTTTCGAGGTTACTGCTCGAAAAGTAAAGCTTAAAGCAAAATAATCGATCTCACTGACAAATTTACCGCTCGGTAACTATTTCACTTTTCATTTCGAGTGTGAAGTACTCCTTACAGTATATACAATTTCGGAACTGTAACGAAACAGGCAAGAATTAAATTCGACGAAACTTGAATAAGACTACACCTAATCTCAAAAATCAGATGAGCTGCGGTTTTTTTCCATCTTGTGCATAAGTCTAGACATACAAACAAACGTAGTTTCTGGAATTTTGCCGTTAAAATGAATGATTAACGATGAAACGACGTCTAATGTAAACTTATGAACCTCGGGCGTAACTGCCATGCGTATAAGCATTTCCGTCCACACCTCTGGGGCCAACTTTATAGCTTGACGGAGATACCGAAACCCATTTACAACCCTCATGACCATGGTGTGTGCCTGCAGAAACAAAAGTAAATTGGATAAGCAATCTCACTATACAAGATAATACTGCATGCTTCCGGATCCACTTGCTTGTTATTTTTTTGTCAACTATGGCAGAGTAAACGTGAAATTTATATACCAACCTCTGACTCAAGTGAGCCTCCGGATTCAGGCTTCTCATCGAACATACGACCAACAACTTCATCCTCAAGAAAAGCATCAGCTGCAGCAAGTATATCCCGAACAAGGAATACACGCACCCTCTCACCCTTCTTAGAGAGAATGAAGTGGAAAAGATCTTCAGTGGCGGCAACAACTGAATGCATGTCAAACGATTTACTTCTCAACGGATTTGGAGTGCTCCCTGCAGAATTTGGGGACTCCTCAGCACTCTCGGAAGCCTGTTCAGATATTGCTGCAATCTGGAACAACATATAGATCCTGATTAACACATTGAAAGTAGAAAGAAATGCAAATACTTGACTAATTAATATTGTAGTAAACGGAATAATAAGTTGTTATGCACAAATACAGGTATGCTTTAGGCAACCTACCAGGCGTTCTAGCCTATTCCACCTTATCGATCCATCGTTGCGTATAAGAAGTTGTCTTAAAATTCTTCTCATATCAGGATTTGGGTCAGCCAGAAGTCTTCCAATCACAAAAGGATATGAACTCTCAATAACTTTGAAATTAGGATCAAGGACTTTGGCGGTGCCTTCTAGTGATCCCAGTGCTCTTATTACCAGGGCATAGTCGGGAGGAAGAGAGAAATTAAATTCGTACATAACATCGTAGAGTTGGTCCATTACTCCCTGGAATCCATTGCAAAGGTCAGATCTAAGGAGATACTTAATTCTTCCATAAATTGTGGTGTCTTAATAACCTTATGCTGATTTCCATAATGAAACACTTGAGATAACTACCAAGTATGCTCATAGGATAGATAAAAGGAGTGGAAGCACAAACCTGGAAATCTTGAGACTGTCTAGTCCGGTCGCTAAAGGATGCTTGCAATGCATCCGAAACTAATTGTATATCAACCACTTCAGGAAGGAATCCCAATGAAAGAAAGTCATTTGCCAAACCCAGGGAGTCTCGATTAACAAAATGCACAAGCTGAAAGATACAGAAACTTATCAAATAAAACAACCATAAGTCAATTTGCCAAAATATTTAGCAAAATCATACAAAAAAGAACAAGCACAAAACCGATTAACAGAACGAAAAACTACTCATGAGGCAACCAAATACAAACTCCTGTTGTTTTTGGGTGTCCAAAGAAACTCATCAAAGGTGATAAAATATTTATACATACCAGTAATCTGAAAACTATCAAAGACGATAAAATCCAAGCATAACAAAGCAATGTATGAAGCTATATAATTCCTTTAGAGTCAACAAGAAGTATCACTGCAATCTAAACACTAAAAAATTCAAGAAATGAGGTGGGTAAAGAAAACTGGACCACCAAGAAGTGTTAAACGTTCATAAGTTGATAACAAAGCTAGCTCAACAAAAGGTAGCTGCCACTCAGCCCATCTTCCCAACCTCCCATGCAATGCAATAGTTTGGTTAACATCAGTACAAGGCATCAGATGGAGGTGAAAAATGGCCATGAAAAGCTTAATACTAACAAAAGGCCATAAATGCATGCTTAAAAATTCTACTTTGAAAAAAAAAAAAAAAAAACTTAAGCCACGCACATGAATGTTTTGGACTTGTGCCCCAAGAAGATAATTATTCGATGGTTCTTACCACTTGAATAAGTCCCACACGATAATGTCGAGGAATTTCACCCATCATTCCAAAATCAAAATATGCAAGAGCACCAGTATCAGTAGCAACAAGGTTACCCGGATGTGGGTCAGCATGGAAAAATCCCACCTCAAGCAATTGTCTCAAAGAGCAGTATAATCCCTATAAGGAAAGATAAAATGGATGAGATATTTTAACAACACAGCCAAATTACGTGCAGTACTAGTACATAAGGACAACTTGTAAGCCCAAGCAGTCCCAATAAGCTATTGGACCAACCCTCTAATTACCATTTATCATATTCTTTAACTTACAAGTGAAGTTCATTTTGTTTCATGTTATGTTATTACTATCGAATATATGACTATAGTTGGTTCCAAAACGGTTAAAAGTTCACATGTCTAACATGTGACTTTCTAAGGAGTTTGGATGGCATTAATAGAGAAGCATCTGCAAGGGCAGGCTAAGATTTTTCCAGTTTTGCTATAGCCTAGAGTAGAAGACTTCAAGAGTAAAATTAGTTAGTTTTGCCTAAGTAAGCACTATTAAACCAAATCTGATCCGACTTTCCTATGGTGTTTGAATCTATAAACTTCATAATTAGCCGTTCAAAATTCAATTACTAAACTCTCTTCGCTAATCTGTCGCCCTACACTTTATCTTTTCCTTCTATAAACTAACAAGTGCGAATACACTAGATGTTGAGCGATTCCCTCCAAATACCTGGTCAATTAATCCTTTTCTGTTCAAACCAGCCTTCTCTAGGCCAATTTCATCTGTAAGCTTAATTCCATCAATCCACTCCATTGTAAGCACACCCCTACGGGTAAAATCCCAATATATTTTTGGAACTTTTATACAGTTCGCCTCATTATGTTTAAGACTTTTTCCAGCTGTAGGCTTTCGACCGGTCTTTTTCCCATCACCTGTCGATCACAAAGAAAAAATCTACTCATATAACAGCTCACTTTGTAGAGAATTAACATAAACAGGACATGATGAATTCTCCTATAAAGCCAGTCCAATACATTTTGTCCATCCAGCATGGCACACTAATTTTATGGCATGCATACTAGCTCCAACAAATGAGCTAAAGCACCAACTTATAGAACAATTAATTCTTATAACTGAAAATTCAAACGAACTTATTTAATTTTTTATCCATGTCTCTTTTCTAGAAAGAAAAAAAAATCCATGGCAAAATAAGTAAAATATAAGCGTTTCAAAGCACACATGAAGATATTGCTATTAAAAATTTTAAATGGGCTGACATGGCATGTATTTAACACAAGTTAAAAATCCTACACGAGAGTATGAGGAGATCATCATATATAATGAAAGTGGGATTCACATAAGAGGCAGAACTATTGTGGAATGACTTCCGTATCTAATACAGTGCACTCGTTAGTCATTACAAACGTACAAAAACTTACTTGGGTCTGAACCATAGAGAGAGGCAAAACGGTCAGCATTCTTTGCCTCTCGGATGTAATCAATTTCATCAAACATATGCCTCACCTGTAGAGAGAGGGGGGGAAATCACACACAAATCTATGTTTAGGCATTAGATAAGATTCAGAAGTTTAATTTCATCTACAAAATGGAGACATAGAGAAATGATAAAATGCATTCTACATGAGATGAAATCCACAACGCACCATCTCATTCACAGCCACTAGTAGATCTTTGCGGGCCTTGGCAAAACGCTTTAACTGTCCCCCAATCATATTGAACAACAAGGCGTCAAGGGTCAATACAAGTGACATACCCGGCCTTTGTACTTTAACTGCTACCAGCTCCCCAGAGTGCAAGTGAGCTGCAAAACTTGAAACAACAAAATAAACAAAATAAACATTTCCTGAATGGTTCTCACAAGTACGTATTTATTTTGTTGAACATCCATGGGAGACGTGCCACTAAATCAAAGGAAAAAAAATTTCCCACCAAGAAGAAGAGCATGACATTAAAATGGAGCTCTCTAACCTTTATAGACCTGCCCTAGGGATGCTGCTGCAATAGGCTCTGGGCTGATGTCGGCAAAAAGTTTTGAAATGGGGGCACCTAGCTGAGATTCAATAGATTTAATTGCAACACGCGTTGGAAATGGGGGTATTTGATCCTGTTAGGAAAGGGTTCGATAATGAATAAGTAAAGAGATCTATAATACCAAGGGCTATAACCTTCAATCACATAACCATTATCATAGGTGCCTGTGTGAGAAAGAAGCTAAACCTGTAACTTAACAAGCTCTTGGCAGTATATAGTTGGCAGTATGTCTGGTCTGGTGCTCAAAGCCTGCCCGAGCTGTGAATTCAAAGTTCAAACATAATTGGATAAACTAGGTACATCTTGCATTGCACAATTAGAAAGAAACTGAATGACATAACATAAGATTACATTCATTAGACATTAACCTCTCAATCGGGGAAAGAAAAGGTATCTTGAAAATTTCAAAACAAAGAAAGTGGCTTACCTTGATGTAGAAAGGTCCCAAGCGAATTAGAGTTTCACGAAACTGCAAGATCACATTAACCATTTCAGATATATATCTAACTTTAGGATCATAAAAGGAGAATTACGTACATCTATCTACACACCAGCATCACTAAATCAATGCAGAAGTAAAAGCACATGCAACACCATATCATGTAAAATATATAAATAAATGTATCCTGTCAATTACCTTGACGGCACGTTTCTTTATGTCATGGACAAAGAATTGCCAGATCGTGAGCTTCACCACATGAAATGAAATAATTGCAGCTCTATACAATGCCAAAAAGGGACCAAAACGGTAGACAACAGAAATACTTTTGGAGCCTGCATCAAGAGCGTGCCCGAATTCACTTTCTAGTGATTCCTTCCTCAACTTTGCATACTCTGCAGATGCCATTTCACCATGCACACTGGTGGAAATACTGCATGAACCGATGAACACGAAGCATTTCAGATTTCAAACAAGAGAACACAAAACAAATGCCTTGAATTCCCAACACACAAATACTCATAAACTTACGAATTCCGTTGTAACAATTGATGCGGAAACAATTTTTCTTGCTTCCATCTAATTTCAACATAGTTATTGTAACCCAATGGTATGCATTTTCGAATTACGGTCTCCACGTTTTTTTCATGGCGTAAAGCTGCACAAAAAACCCAATACGTAGAATTACTCATAGCTTAATCCCCGAATGTAACAATCACAGCTAACTTATTGATCCAATTACGTAACCTAAGTGAGCAAATTCGTTATAATTAACCAAACAAATCGAGAAATTAGGAAATAAGAAATTGGATTGGGTTACGGCAAGTGCGATTTTCTTCCCACATTTTCTCAGGAACCAAACAGACAATAAGTAAAATCTAGACGCGGGAAAACGGGGTGATCGTGCGAGCGGTGCTTACTTTGGGTTAGCAGAGTGACATGGCGGTGGCGCTTGAGCGCGGCAAAGACATTCCTCATCGGCGGGGAAAATACAGTGGAGCAAAAGCTCACGAAGCCATCACAGATTTTATAGATTTGCAAACTGCACCGCAAGTGTTTGTAGTATTGCTCCAGTGGAACGGAAACCAGAGAGAGATTGCTTTGAGAGCGAGAAAGCTGCCACGTTTAACAGTGAACTCGACACCTCTTACGGACACCTAAACGGTAAACCGCCTATTCGGCTTTTTGGTTTTCTTTTCTTTGGTCCGTTTAAGGTGTTGATTTGGATTTGGAGATGATGATTCTGAAAATATACAAACTTGAGGTTTTAATTTGTTTACGTTTTCAAATCGGATCAATTTATGCATTATAATGTTTGATTTTTATTAAATTATGATGTTTGGTCATGCGATAAATGTAAAAGCTCGTTTGTAAATATACGCAATACAACAATGTATGAAGTGTGTCATTTACTACTATAGTCTGATGATACTTATTTTCATTTGAAAGTAAGAGTTTTTAAGTTTGAATTTCGAAAATATATATAGATGTACTTAGGAAAAAGTCTTACAAAGCCCACATCAAGAAAAGTGAGTGATTTATATATGTAAAACTCATGTATTCATAACTACGGTCTATTGATATTCATTCACTTGTAAGTGAGAGGTCTTAAGTTTAATTCTTGCCAAAGATGAATTTGAACAGCCCATTGTGTGGTTAAGCCTACATTTCCTTCTTAGTGACTTAGATGTCATGTTAAATTATGACATCTATGTTGGAGAAAATTTCAATATCTATTTGTTGACCCTAAAAACTATCAAGTCTACGTGGTGCGCATATTGAGTAACTAATGAGCTAACTAAGTCCTTCGGTTGATGAGGGGCGTGCCAACTCGTCCCCTCATCGGCCGAGGAGTAAAATATGTTGATGTTGCGTTGAGTGCGCTGCTGACTTCTTGATCTTGTAACTGTGGTCGAGGAAATAACACGTCTCGGCCTTCGGGTTCTAAAGCCTGAAGACAAGGCTGCTAATCTCGCGAAGTTCACGGATCATCGGTGCCGGGTTCATTCACAGTGATTATATTCGTAAGAGTATAAGCACGCCGAACTAACACCAAACTATACAGATGCAAGTACTCAAAAGAGATGTATGTCTTGATGGTGATTGTCGTTCGGCCGTCAGAATGCCGAACTCTAAAACTTACTTGTGAATATCCAATCATAAACAACTCGACGTTCAATATGCCGAGCCTAATAATTTGTAACACCTCACTTCGCTAAAAAGGCTAATAAGATGACCTCTGCTAACAAGAACTCGAAAATCCTTCTTAGCCGAGACTTGGATAGGTAACCAGTCAGCCTCGACGTAGTGCTGTTTATCCAAATGAAGGTACTCCGGGATCGGTTGATTCTATGGCAACAGTGATGTTTATCCAAACTGAAGATGTGTTGGCGGAAAAGAAAATAAAAATCTCAAGATGTTTGAGAGGTTCCGCGTAGAGCGAGAGTTTGCGCAAGGCAGTTTGTGTGTTGAATTTGAGGGCTTTAATAATGCACTCCCCTCTATATATATAGCAGCAGACCTACTCCTAGCTAAACTAGAGTTGTATTCTGACCAAAACTCCCAAGCCTAATCTGATTAGGATTCAGCCAACCCGAGTTCCAATAGGTTTCTGAACCAAGCTCCATAATGAACCAGGTTCACTCCCATCTCCTCAACATCTTCAACTCTGAAATCCTCTTTTTGTATCAGGACTCGACTTATTCGCTCTTATCCAAATCAATCCTTCTTGCAATAGGACTCAGCCGACCTAATTGGGCAGCTTGTGACCACTGGACGGCCCATAACATTTTTGGAAGAGCCTTGGGCCGAACATAAACCAAAGCTCGGTCGAATAATATTATTTTGGACCCAAACACTATTAGTCCTAGTTAGCATATTTGACATCTCCACATCTCTTTTGGAGATGATCTTAAGAGTGAACCCATGTGGGCTAGTTCTCAAAGTAGACAACATCCCAACAGAATCCTAAGAATCCATGAATTATGTCCGGTCATCGTACATTGTGCGGTCAGTTTTTGTCAAGTACAATTTGTGTTTAATTTTAAATAAAAATATTTAAAATAATTTCTGACCGCACCATGTACATTGAACGGACACGATTCATGAATTTCTAGGATCATCACAAAGAAGATCCGGCGAGGATCCAGATTCGACAATATCTTACTAGAGTGTGAGTCTCGAGGGGCTTATCGAGTAAGGCATAGTGTTTTGTTCAATATCTTTTTTGGATTTAGATCCTCTCCGGATCCCTCACTGGGGATCCCGGAGATCAATGCATAGTAACCCTTCATCAAAGAAGATTGTGCGGCCATATTTGAATGCTTTTAATATTTCTAAAAGTAAAGTAGTCTCGTTTTGCGTGAAAAAAAAATATATATATAAAAAAAGAAAAAAATATTGGCCGCACGATCTTTGTTGAACGGTTACTATGTCCCTAGTGTGGGGATCCGAAGATGATATAAATCCGTCTTTTTTCATTCCCTTTTAATTGACAAAGATAACTTTGAGGCCAATAACAAGGCCCAATATTAACCGGGCTTATTTTGATACTTAATCGGGTCAAAAAGACCCGAAGCCTGCTCCGTCCCAATTTGTCTGTGACGGTCACGCTCCCCTCTGTCTTCTAGTAACTTCAGTAAACCATCGAGCTCGAAAACCCTCTCTGATTGCAGTGCTTCATCTCTCCATCTCTCTCTCTCATCTTTCTCTCTCTAGAACCTCATTGTTCCCATCGAATGACGAGTCCGCAGCCGGCGTCTCTGCGGCCATGGTTCCTCGAATTGGTGCCGATCGTGGTGGTTCTCCTAATAGTAGCTCACGTCCTCGCTCTGGTACTCGCTAATTTCCTTCCTCTTCCTGATTTTTCGCTTCAATTAGTGCCTAAAATCTGATTTTTCATCGTGTTAGGTGTACTGGATATACAGATTAGCTACCGAGAAGGAGAGGCAGCCCCAGAGGAGAAAAGCACACTGAGGAGGAACAGGTTGATTTGTGAAATTAAATAAATTAAAAACCCTAATTTGTTGATTTCTTGTGGATTAGTATTAATTAAGTTTGATTAAGAGCAAGTGATTTCTGTTAGTTATCTGTGTACTAATAGATTGTGGATTTCTGAGAAATTGATCAATTACACGGTATAAGAATTGGCAGAGATCCATCTGAGTGTTGTGAATTATTATTATTATTTTTTTTAATATTTAATTGCAGTTTTTGATTTGTGAAAGTATGAGTTCAGTGTATTTTACAACTAGCTCCTTTTCGGTTTCGAAGAAAATGTATTAGAGGGATGAACAATCTGTTAGATTTAGATGCTATTTCCCATCAAGCTTATAGCTTGATATATGTTTGATTTGGTTGCTGAGTAATCCGAGGAACTATGTTCTTATCGTTCGAATTACCTAGCAAGACGGGCAATTTACAATGTGATGGTACCAAACTTGCTGTGATTGGTTCTCTATACTTAACCCCATGTCCAAATGATCTGTCCTTATACGATCATGCAGCACTGGTTTCCCAGTCATTTTTAGACGTTGGTGTTGTGCATCACCTTAGTTCTACAGCCGGTGCTGGCCATACAGTGCCGGCCAATCCAATGTTGCAGAGGATTAATGTTTTGTACTTGCTGTTTCGTCAAAGTTAGGATGTGTGCGTCTGAATGGATTTACATGTTATGAAAGGTACTTAGGGGGTTCTTTTAGTTGGAAAGTAGATGGATGATCCTAATGTTCAAGGTGTTTTTATGTGTTCTGGATTGCCCTTTCTTCTGAGATATTGGTCGGTGTGTCAAGGCTTCTTAATATGAGTCAGAATTTGGTGTGTTCAGATACTGAAAATGTCATTACAAATCTTGACATGCTGAAAAGCTTTTATATCATGTCAGGATGAGCAGCTGTTATCTATTTGTTGAGTTTTACCTTCTTTTTCTTCGACTTTTGCGATATGAAACCATATTACTTGAAACAATTTGAGAATCAAACTAGTGAGAAAATGTTTTCTTTCTGTAGATGACTACCAAATTCTGGCGTTGTGGGATAAGGCTTTGTTGTTGTAGATGAATACCGAACTTGAATGTTTATATGTTGTCTTACATAGCATGTAACTTGACATTTGTGTATTCTTCCCCCAAAACATTATAGGAAGCGTTTTCTTCTCTGTTTTGGTCATGTTTGGATTTCTGCACACCAATTTTCACCTCTTGCATGCTCTTTTTAATTTCGGCCTTTGAATCTCCTTCAGTTTGTTCAATCCAATGACTAGAAAAAGGAGGGGTGTTTGGAAGTGAAATAACAGTGTGCAAAAACCTTGATGAAGCTCAAGAAACACACTTCTTTAGAATCAAAGCCCTGCCTCATATATATTTGTTTACGTAGGTATCTAGGTCTATGTCTCACGATGTATATTCGAGTTGATTAGGCAGTGTGCTCCTCGTCATCGTCTTGCACGCAAGTTCAAGTCTCATTCTCGAAAATTAGAGTAATTCAAAATATCTCGATCATATTTTTATACTTGTTATAGAGTCTATGGACTTTTTCCTTGGATTATCTTTGAATTTTCATATTTCGTTTCCTTTTCTATCATTTCCAATTTTTAATAGATATTTAAATGAATACAAAAAAACAGTTAGAAATTAGTTTTGAAGTTAACAATTGTAAGCCGTCTACAAAGTCTCCGTCCGTCGACAAAAGCCGTTAGGTCGGCATGCCGTATACGACGGAAATTAGAACAATAATTCTCCGAAATTGACAACTAAATATCTAATATGTATGTTTTGTACCATACTGTAACTAATTCTTTTTAAATTAAGTAAATAATGGGGCTTCATTACTTAGTGGTTTTATTGATACACTTATTTTTAATCTCTCACACATTACTTTTAATTTATGTCTTTTGATTTTTAATTTATCTAATTCAATAGTCGGAAATTAAGAAGGTGTGTGAGAGGTAAAAAAAAAAAAAAAAATGTGAATAGCAAACCTAAATCAAATTGTAATGAGTTGTTAAAAAATAGTGTCGTGATATAAACAGGCAACATAAAACAGACAACATAATAATCAAATATGATACCTCAAGCATAAACATGTTGTTCGCAAGTGATTTACTTTTTCATTTTTTTTGTAAGTCATATACTAAAATACTCTAATTTCTTATGTTATAGTCTATATAAATATGTCTTATAATTTAGTTTCAAAATTTAAGGGCTAGCTTGGTATTATTGTGCTTTTTAAAAAGACTGCTTCTGATGTGTTGTGGAAATAAACAGCTGTAAAATAAAGTAGTTGAGTGTTTGGTAAATTTTTTTTGTAAAAGTTCTTTTAATAAAAAAAACAAAAAAAGCAATGTGTGAGTATTTGGTAAACTTTTATATAAATTGCTTTGAATATGTTAAATGACTAAAAAGGGTATGGTACTTAGAGCCAATTTGGGATTGCTGTGCTTTTTTAAAAAACTATTTCTGCTGTACTTTAAGAATAATCAACTGTAAAGTAAAGCAAAGTAAAGCAGATAAGCGTTTGGTTAACTGTATTTTATAAGTGTTGTGAGTATGAAAAACAATGTAAAAGCGTTTGGTAAATTTTAATGTAAAAATGATATAATTGTATAATGACAAAATGGACCTAGTTGTAAGAGTGGGGGCAACAACAGTAGTGGTAGGGATGCTAGCATGGCGGTGGTGACAATATCAACGATGAAGGTGTGATGGTGGTGCTAATAGTGAGATTTGATGGTTGGGGCGCAGATTTAACAATAGTGCTAGGGGTGGTAGTGTTGATGGTGGCAGTTGTGGTTGTGGTGACGGTGGTGACGGTTGCGGTTATGGTGGTGGTGATAAAAATGGTGGTGACAATAGTTGTGGTGGCATGGTGGTGATGGTTGGCCTTGCCCTTGGCTTTTTTGCTATCAAGACATTCTATGCCCTGCCCTTGGAGGTTGTGGTTATAGTGGTGGTGGTGGCAACAATAGTGGTGATAGGTGGTAGGAGTCAGTTTATTCTCTAAGGGATAATATGTGTGAAAGGCTAAATATGTCATTTCCATTTTTTTATTAAAACAACTTTTAAAAGCAACCTACATGCTATTGTTAAAATTTGTTATTTGGAAGTCATTGCTTTTAAAATAAGCAGGATATTTTACTTTTACCAAACACTTTTTTACAACTTAACTTTAAAGTGAACCAAATTTTGGTGAAAAAAGCAATACTAAACGGAGCCTTAATGTGATATAATAATTGTCAAAGACAATAATATAGGAGGAAAATTATAATTTTGTAAAACATGTGGGGATATACTTGCTATTTCAAAATTTCATTAAATGAGCATTTATTGCTATGCTTTGACAAAAATTAAAAAATTAAAAATTAAAAATTAAAAAATTAAAAAAAATTAAAAGCATGCTAAATCTTGCTTCTTCTTTTTTATGTTTTTCTACTTTCATTGACAGCAATTTTTTAAAAAAGTTTTTTTTATTATTTTATTTTACCAAACACATTTAATGTTCCAGATTTTTTTAATAAGCTGCTTTTTTAAAAGCACCATAATCCCAAACCAACCATAATTCAATCAAAACGTAGCATTTAGTTTGTTACTATCTTGACTTTACCTAACGCGTTCTCTCTCTCTCTCCTAGTTTCTCTCTCTAAAAACCCAAATCCAGAGCCTTTTATCCGACTTCAACTTTCAGTCGCCGCCCCTTGCTTTTGCTTAGGGTAGGCGGCAACCCGCTACCTCCTTCTCTTTTTAGTCTCCTTCTTCCCTCCTCATTCTCTCTTTCCCTCATTCCCTCATTTGCCTTTTTCTTATTTTCCTCCCTTTTCACTTCTTCTGCTCCATCCCTTCCCAGCATCCATCTCTTCCTTTCCTATTTCCAGTCTCCTTCTTTCATTTTATTCCCGGTTCTCTCTTTGTTTATCTCAGTTTTTCCTGTGCTGGGTCTCAACTATTCCTTGAGTTTGTCTCATATCTGGGCTTCATGCCTCTTATCCGGCTTTTGCCTAATTTTACTGCTTTCTGTCTTCCCATCTCCTTAGCTATGATACTACATCCTCATCCCACCATGTACTCGGATATGCGCGCTCTGATTAGGAAACAGATACTAAATCTACTATCCTCCGTCACTTCCCCTCCCCCAACTGGCATACCTATGCAAGATCCCATTGAGGGCAAGTGTTGGGTATTTTACATATCCCCTTAGCCTCACCCTCTACCCGTATAATACTTTGTTTGTATATATTTGCAGGGGTAGCAATGTGGTTTTTACTACTGGAGATAAGGGTTTTTTATTTTCTATTTTCTATTGCCTTCAGGCTTAAAACTTATGTGGGCATCTCGTTGTATCTTGGGTTATTGCTCTCATTTTGCTTGGGCGTTTTACTTTCCCTGTAGTTGTTTACCGAGTTCTTTTTGGGCCTTGTACTAGTTTTTATCTTAATGAAAGTTGACTTTCTGATAAAAAAAAAGTTTGTTACTATCTCAACAATTCTATTATCTGTTAATAATAATTTCATAATGGGAATGTTTATTAGCACTCCAGAAATCTCATTTAGCATTCCACACTTTCTATAATTAGAAGAAAAAAAAATACACTTATGAAGCGTGTAGAATGAAATTTTTGAAGTGCTAATAACAACTCTCTTTCGTAATTTGTTTGGTTTTGGTACTTTCAAATAGCCATAACCAAATAGACTACCCATTTATTTATGACTACTCAATTATGCCACAAATGTTTCAATATCGTAATCACATCAACGGATTACAATCAATAATACAAATACCAGTTGTGGAGACTGTTAGCACAAGCCTCCATGTGCCACATGTCAAATTTGAGCCACTAAACCAATGAGATACTTTTCAATGCAATCGAAACATAAATTGGTACACAGCATGTCGTACGTAGTTGGAGCGAATTTTTTTTAAGGTATCTCTATAATTATATAATGATATGTAAACTAACGTCTTTCGATCACACAAAAAAAATCTCTTTAAACGAATATGAATTCTCCAATTATTCAACATTTTGTTATATTTTTATTTTCTGAGTACGGATATTTGTTTTCTTAGTTAAGACTTAGAAGTTGGCATGAAAAATCAGATTGTCAAAGGACGAAAATGTTGAGGAGGCGAATGCCCTTTACATAAAGATATTAACACGTGTCGCTTTCCAGATGCTCAGATTCGTCAAGTCAAACGGTTTGTCAAGGCCACACCGTCCTAAGGGAGTACGGACCAGTTCTCAGTTTTTCATATTCCCATTTCACTTCCGGAAGTCCCCCCGTTGTGTTGAGGAATTTACAGAAAATGCCCCTTACTCTTGCTTTACTCTTAAGAAAAGTAGAAACTAGGAAAAACAAAAGGTTTATCAAAGTCAGTTTTCAATATTAAATAGAGAATTTCGTTTCCTGATGAAAATACAAGACAGAAATTTGTTTTAAATATTAATTTTTTTTGTCAAATAAATATTATTCTTTTTTTATCGAATAATTTGGATGTTAAAATCATATCTGGGTGATGCTTAAAAAAATAGTAAAATTTATAATTTTGTAATTACTAAATTGCCTATAATTTTTATTTCTATTCAATTTTAACTAGAGGGTCATAATAGTAATTTTCTTCAAATTTTAGTTAAGAACCAGAGTTTTATTAATACGTAGTTTAAATATAATTAAATGGTAAGAATCAAATTAGAAATTAGTAAGGAACCCAATATTATAGGAAAATACAATTTCTTAGTTGTCATGCATGATAGAGCTTCACACCTTATTGATTACATGGAATCAAAAGAGCAACCACGCTTAGATTTAGTGCTAATTATATAGTTCGCTTTAATGAAAGTGTTAGTCAGTTATCCGCACAAAATAAAAGTAGAAATTAGTAATTTTGCAAAAAAAAATTGTTAGTTATGCCCTTCCATGATTTTATGTTGCTGGGAAGGGGATTAAATATTTAAAATTGAATATATGGAATTTTTTTTAATAGAATGATGTTAATCTTGCGTTTGGTTGGAGGTGTGAAGCATGATTTTTCAACTTTTTGCTCCATACGACATATCTTTGCTTCTCATAACAATTTCAAACAAAAATGGAAACAAAATAGGGGTGTGTAGATTTCCACTATCAAAATGCAGGCATGCATTTCATTTTGTTTTTACAAACGATAGAGTCAGTGTCACATCCTGCCCCGGGGTCCACCACATCACGAGCCCGCTTCACTACCGTAGCACGATATTGTCCGCTTTGGGACGTGAGAAATAACAGGCGTTACGGCGAGGGGTTACTGCCTTTGGTAATTGAAATTGGTTTGAAAAGTTTTGTTTCACTCACTCACATTTTCTATTTTTGCACTCCTCCAGGTTCTAGCAGCAAAGTTTCGTATCGACGAGGATTTGTAGCACTTTTCGGTACATATGTCTTCTTATAATGGTATAATCATTATCTTACCTTACTATACTATACCTATGCTCTGTATCACGCGTGAAATGGGTCCAGACCCGCTCACCGTGCACTCGTGTACTTAGGCACTTTTAGATTTTAATATATTCACATTTTTTACATTATCACACTTTATGGCTTCGTCACCTTCTAAGTGTCGACCATCACGCCTCGATTCAGGGTCCTAGTGGACATTCCGGGTCGGGATGTGTCAGTTTGATGGGTGCCCCACTGGGAAGTTCTCGTGTGAGTTCCCAGAAACAAAATCGTGAGGGCGTGGTCGGGACCCAAAACAGACAATATTGTGCTACGGTGGTGGAGCGAGCCTGGGATGTAGTGGACCCCAAACGGGGATGTAACAGTCAGTGAGGATCGAACATGCCCTATAATGCATAAACATTACTGTTTTCCGTTAAAGCGTCATCTGCAAAATGTAATCATACATTTTTTATACTTGAATTGACAACAAGAGTGACGATTGCTTCCAAAATAAAAATAATTTTATAATACAAAATCATTTCACCAACTGCATTTTAAAATTAATTTCCAATTTAGTTTTTCACTATTTAAAATTATTAAGTTTTAGACTGTATTAAGTTCGAGTCTGCCTTTCATTATAAAAAGTTAAGCACACTAACTATAAAATAAATTAGGTACAATGGGACATTATTTTATACAAGAACACATGTGAGTTTATTGGTGCACACAATTTTATTAGTTTTTATTCAATTAATATGTATTCTAATTCTTTGATTTGCTACATGCGGATTTATTTAATCCAAGGCATGTATCAAAGTGAGTGTATGAGTGTGTCTTCTTTTCCAAGAGTCAATGGAAGGTTCAAGCAGAGACCAAATCTTTTACATTAAAAATGTACGGCCTTTCTGCGGCCCCAATAAGTGACTGATACATATATATTATTTTAATTTTTTTTAATTTTGTTGTTATAAATTTAATATATGTCAAACACATATATCATAAAGTTGTCACACCTATTTTGGGTGTAGAAGACTTGATCTCGCATGCCAAATTATAAATCCATTTGAACATGTTATGATGATAAAAAGAAAATAAATGTGAATTAATGGTTAAAAATGAAAAACAAACAATTAAATTGTTTTTATGATGTGGTATTTTTTTTACTATAATTTTAAAGTTAATATTTTTGAGATCTTGTATCCCTTTTTGATGTAGGGTTGAAACTTGAAGTTATGAATATCATTTCTTATAAAAAAAATTATTTTAATTTGTAGAAAAGGGAATTTGAAGACACCAACTCTCTAAAAAGTAAGTCTGTTCATAGACTTTTAATCATTTCATGTTTTTTACATAATGTTTTTGATGTTGATACGATAATTAACGCTAAATTGATATAACAGAAAGTCTATAAAGAGTCCCTAGTATCTCTTGAGAACAAAGAAATAAACAGACTACATATAACCAGCATTACTTGCTTTCCGAAAAAGGAGAAGAAAAAAAAAAGAACAAAAGAATATATGAGCCGTGTAAATTATCTGTCCCAGATGCGATGAATAATCAAATAGGAAATAAATATACAAAATTAGCTGTCTCAGAAACGATGGCAGTCTCGTAGTTTTCTCCAAAGCGAAGGGCACTTGTGTTTCCCTGGCCATTAAACACCGCGGTGGCCTCGACAAATGAGGCGCTCGCTTCTAAACAGGAGAGAGTCATAGTGCGAAACCAAAATAACAGAGACGAGTAGAGAAGCACCACTGCCACCATGTGTCCAACAAAGCAAAAGCACCGGAGCTCCGTCGCCGACCACGCCGGAAAATGCTCCAAATCGGAGGATTCTACAACCTCCACCGCCGACTGGATCTCCGAGTCCGTCCACGGCGGATCCTTGCGCCACGTGGACCTCACCACCGGAACCAACGGCTGGGCGTCCCCTCCCGGCGACCTATTTTCCCTCCGCACCAAGAAATACTTGTCGAATAAACAAAAAGGCCCCGCCGGCGACTACCTACTCCAGCCGTGCGGCACCGACTGGCTCAGATCCAGCACGAAACTCGATAACGTACTCGCCCGCCCCGATAATCGCGTGGCCAACGCGCTGCGGAAGGCTCAGTCGCAAGGGAAGTCGATGAAGAGCTTCATTTTCGCTGTGAATCTCCAGATTCCCGGCAAGGACCAGCACAGCGCCGTTTTCTACTTCGCGGCGGAGGATATAATCCCCGCCGGCTCTCTCCTCTACCGGTTCATCCACGGTGACGACGCGTTCCGGAATCAGCGGTTCAAGATCGTGAACCGGATCGTGAAGGGGCCGTGGATCGTCGTGAAGACGGTGGGGAATTACAGTGCGTGTTTGCTGGGGAAGGCGCTGACGTGTAATTACCACAGAGGACCCAACTACCTCGAGATTGACGTCGATATCGCGAGCTCGGGGATCGCGAAGGCCATTTTGCGACTCGCATTGAGGTACGTGACGAGCGTGACGATAGACATGGGGTTTGTTGTGGAGGCGCAGGCGGAGGATGAGTTGCCTGAGAAGTTAGTCGGCGCGGTTAGGGTATGCCAGATGGAGATGTCGTCGGCGACGGTCGTGGACGCGCTGCAGACGACGATCGTAGCGCGTGGATTGAGTTTTGCGTCGAAGGTAAATCATCATAAGTCCGGCGACGACGACGACGACGATTGAGAATCTTAACCGGCGGTAGCTTTTTATTTTTTATTTTTTTTTATATTTAAAAAACGTTTAATTATTATTTGTTGTTAATTGTAATTTTCACTTGGTGGGTTCATCCCTTTTTTCATGGGGATTGATGTGTAGATAATAAAATTGAAAATCGTAACAACAAATGACAATGCAACTGATTTCTCACTTTCCACATGTTTTTAAGGTTTCTGGATTAATATGGAAAACACAAATTTCTACCTTTAAATTCTTTTAATGATAATAAATAGTATGGCGAGTAAAATAATTCTCGCGGATGTAGAGATCTTGGTAGTGGGATATGGTAACAGTAAATACGTCACAAAAGGCACAAATGCAGCATGCCTATTAAGTATTGGGTTTTCAAGTGGTTACAAAAATATTTTTATTAAAATCGGTTTTAACTATTTTAAAAGTACTTTTTAAACGAATATATGTCGTTTTGCTTGTAATGACATTATTTGTGGTAGTACATTGTACCCTAAGGTCTTGTTTGGTAGTGTGATTGTGACAATACTATTCCATTGGAAATGATTCAGTGTCATAGTGTACATTGCGTTAATTTATAAAATTTAGAAGTAAAAATAGACCTTATCTCCAAGAATTACGGATTAGAACTTTTTTCCCATCCTATATCATTCCCTTCCATTCTCTTGTCTCACACTTTCTTTTTTTGTCTTATACTCTATATAAAAAAATTCAAAATAAGATGTAGACGTACCGTAATTGCAACCGTTTAAATAGAAGGAGATGAAATGAGAAAGAGATGAGGAGGGGAGGAAATCCTACTCTAAGAATTAGACACTATGGAGATATTTCTTTAGAACCAATACATAGGACCTATTGTCCTTATCCGTTCAATAGTTGCTTAGTTTAGCAGGTGTCCAATAGATGATGGTGAATTGATTACATGAGAGATATCTCGACATTATGGGATTAGACGCAGTATTGTCTTGAAGTGGCAGAGAACTAGGATATAATTATATTATAACATCTATCGTTTATTTCTCATATGTAAGATAATGTGGGAGCAGAAAAATTACTCCACTAAGCAACCCATTAAGATGTCAAACATGGGGAGTGGAGCTACAATTAATTAACCTAATATCCATTCCACAGAACATGGAGAAATAGAAGGAAATTGAAACTTGGAGCCCAATACTTGAATGCCAAAGGCTAATAATCCCACCAGTATAGGGGGTTGGAGGAAAAGGAGAGGTATGAGATTGTTTTATGTTTTACAAGTATCCTGAACAAACATTGACTTGAGCGTATAAGTGTTTTATTGTAGGTCTCCCTCCTTCCTCATTGATAGCAAGCAAATATGGTTTTGTGGACTTCTCAACATGGTTACAAGATTACTTTGTTGGTGGAGAATTGAAATACTTGAAATTTTCCGCTCCAACAGATACTTATCACAAAAACACAACACCTTGAAAAGTTTAATGCCATTTGATTCAATGTGAAAACTGTAATAAGCATCTGAACAAGATTTCTCGGTTTCTCTCCTTCGCAGGAGACCTAATTAGGGGTGGTACTAATACGATTACCATACCAAAACCCATGTACTAATTACCATACCAAACTTTTGGTATGACAAAATCTATTACCATTACCGTGCCAAACTTTGGTATACCGAATTTCAGCATGCCAAATAGTTCGGTTGACATGGTATGGTAATGGTAATTATCACTTTGTTTTGGGCCATTCTTTTGGCCCAATATTTGATTTTTTTTTTCAACCCAATTCAAGGCCCAAACGTGTTTTGGCAACTCTCTTTGGGTTTCTAAAATTTTTTTATTTAATTTTGAGAATTTTATAGAGATTCATTTAAGAAACAAGAAGTAAATAGATGGAATAATTGATGAAAGAACCCAACACCCCTAAAAATAATAATACACAAATTTCTAAGTTCCATCTCTAAATTCTTTAAAATTGTACAAAAATTAACTTAATAGATAAAGCCAAGGAGAAAGACATCCCAATTTGATGAAGGAGAAGATGAGATGGACTACGAAGAGAGAGAGAGAGAGAGTTGCCGGAACGGGAGCAACATAGATGAAGTGGATGGCTAGATGATTGAAAAGATGAAGAGTCGTAGCATAAGAAGGCTTAGGTTTTTTATTGGGAAAATAGATGTTAGAGGATGAGATGATTGGATAAATGACAAGGAAAAAATAAAATAAAGTGCATATATAATGATAATAATACCTAATTATATATATAAATGAATAAATAAATGATATAATATTAATAGTAATGGTACGGTACGGTATACACTGGTAATGGTTTTGAATATCATTACCGTACTGAAAATATATAATACGGTACAAATACCGTACCATTACCAATGGTACAAATTTTTTGGCACAACTTTGGTATGGTACGGTTGGTAATTTGGCAAAAAATTCTTCCCTGCAGATCTAATAACTTCCTGATGTGGGGTTGGGGTTGGTGGGTACGAAGGGGGCATGCCTTAGCCTAGCTTGCTGAAGTTACTAGCCTACTGTGGTAGTACCTTTTACCCAAATGAAACAAGAGGTTAATGTGTTTCCGATTAGGACCTTTCGGCCGATTATTAAGTGGCTGAGGGCAGTTTCTATCGAAGACGAACAAATAATACTTTAGTTGTACCATTTTTTTTGGTTTTTTTTAACTCGTCTTGTCACGATATTTTTCTTGTTTTTTTATTGATAATATCCATATATTTTTGTTGATTATAATTTATAAACTATATACAAAATGTCCGAGTTCGAATCATTTTCTCTTTAATACTTTTCTAATTTAAGTCGTTACCCCTTTAATTTAAATTAGTTTTAAATAAAAACATTTAGTGTTTCTAGTGTTTAAAATATTCACGAAATTATCGATATTTTTATCAAAATATTCCAAAAATCATGAATTAATATGGAAAGGGGGTGAAATGCAAACTTCACCTTATATTGAGAACATATAGCAATTATAAAAATTTCGTCATAACCCATTGCAGATTTCGAACTTTAAATTTTTTTCTTTGAGAAATTTTTCTCTAATTTCGATTAAATTTGAATGAGTTTGTTATAAATAGACAAAAGTTAGAGAGATAACCTTTCTAAGGACATGAGCGAAGCAGGTGCAAAATATCACACTATGACTTTAGTAGCTATAACACAAAAAAGGATGGCAGATAAAGAGAGGGAGGGATACTGATATTATTTCTCTTACTTTCTTTCGCAGTGCATTTGATAATAGACAGAGTGCTCTATTTATAGAGCGACTCTCGTAACTACAACCATCAAAATACAATGATGATACTTTTGAAAGTATCAAACACTATTACTCACTATTACTAAGTATTTGGGCATTCTTTTGAGTAGGCATTCACCCACTAATTCTATAACAGAGTTGATATACTCACTTCATTGTAAATTTCTTTAATGATCAATATTGTTTGATAAATTTAACTATGTTTTCATAAATTTGCATATCGTTAATTTTAATGTTGAAAGCATCTAATTGCCTACGTTCCAATCAATCCATCAGTTGAAATAATAACAAATTTTTGTTTTGCAGTCGAAGTCTCTAAATCAAGCCTCATATCAAGAATCTAGAGGGGTCCGACTCTTTTGAGCCTTTTATTTCTTGAATCATTATTCACCATCCACTTGTCAGAACTAGGAATGCCCGACCAATTTTGATATGCTTTTTACTTTATTTATTTTTCCGTAATCCATATTATTTAAAATTATCATTTTGTCCTAGTCGCAATTGTTTTTTGTTTTCTTTTTTGTTTTGGCAACTTCCAATCCAATGTGCTTGGCTGCTATCTTAGGCAACTTTCAGTAAATTGTGATATAGAAAAGAAGATGAAAAAGATGACCACTTCTCAAATATTATATGTTAAAGTGGAGGAATACTTGAAAAAAAAAAAAAAAAAAACTCCTTCCACTTGTGCTACATATAGTGTACTGACATGTGTTCCTAACACATTAAAAAATTTATGCTCGTTTTACAAGTGAATCACTTGTTCATTGATTTTTGGAGAGAAAACTGTCATTCCTCGTATAAATCTTTGGGATCTTGGAAATTGTTTTATGTTGAGACAATGGACTTCAATTTTGGTTTTGAACTTCTTGTTTCCACAAACTTATGAGAAAAAAAGAGCCTTCCTAATTTCGCACACTTGGAAATATCATGTTTGCGCGTGTAAAGTGAATTCAAGTATTCATGTTTGTGAAACTTACAAACGAAGAAACAATACAAGAACGACAAACCTTACCACTCTTCTTTCACATTATTATCATGCCTTGTGAGTTTTCCGAAAGATTTTTCAGTAGTGTGTCATAAAAATGGTCTAGTAAACCAAGTATTATAATACAGGAGGTTGAATACTGAAAAAAATAATTTTAACTACTTATATAATGATACTTAATGTACCAAATCGTTTTTCAACACTGAAAAATTTCTCGTGTATTGCGATGCATTATTTTCAGTGTCCTGGGATTTCATCCACACAAGAATAAGTGGACTCGTAAAGTCTATAAAGCATGGTGGAGTGCTGGCTGAGGCATTAGTGAGAACTTGACCCACCTAATTCATCGACATTTTCCTTCTTTTCTTTTTCCTTCATCTTTTTATTTTCTCTTTGCCCTTCCGAGACATTTACGAGTGACAAAAAGGTAAAAATGAACCACTTTTGCCTCGTCGTGTACAAGGGGAGGTGCAAAGTTTGAGTTTTGTTGACCAGCTGCGTTTTTGGTAAAAATGAACGACTTTTGACTCTTGCTTGGTCTTCCTCGAAGAATTGTGTGTAACATTCCTGATGATCTGTAGCGGTTTTGGTTTTGTGTTGGTTGGGTTCGTGGCAATGGCCATGCATGTGCACCGCTAGTTCTGATGCATGTTTCTTCTTGTTGTGACCTGAATTAGTGAATCAATTTTCAAACCTCTGTCATCAATTTCAAAACTTAAGCCATCAATTTCAATTCCCCTTTCCCATCCTCCACATCCATGGTTTTATTCCTTCATTCTCCTACCCTTCCCAGCTGGCTCCGGGTTTCCTCGACCCCACATATTTGCGGATCTTCAGTCACTCTCCTTCATCGCGTTTTGACGCAATTCTCTCGGGAAGTGCATACCTTTTTAAGAGGATTTTTGTCAAACTAACCACTTCACTTAATGAGGATATTGACATATTTTTCAAAGAATGATCAAAAGGTTTACGGTGGACAAACTCGGAGACTACTTTTATTGATTTTCATTATCAGAAAACAAAGTGAAGAGTTTTGTCAATTTCATGAAACATTTTAGTGAAAAAGCCTAGAACAAATAAAACCTAGGATCCCCCTTAGCCACTACTTATTCAATATGCCAATCCCTTTGTTCACACCACCACCTCCCATGGATAAAAAAATACGTTTTGCTCCGACTCGGGTGTTCACACCGCCACCTTCCATGAATTTGTCCTCGGTGGCTTTGTTGCCCCCAGTGACCTTGTTGTTGGTGGGTCATCTTTCACTAGCTTTCTTTGGTTTGTGGTTGTTGTTTTGATCTACATGGTGCTTTGTGGAGGTTGTTGGAGTCGTCCTTTCCATCATTTTTGCGGATTTGGTTGGCTGTTTCGAATTCTGTTCCGCGATAGCAGTTCAAGCAGGATTGTAGGGTTCTTTGTTTGGTTTTTCTGTTCTGGGCTCAAAACTTTGTTTTGGCGGTCCAAATCCTTTTTTTTTTTTTTTTTTTTTTTTGTTTGTTTTTATTTATTTTAACTGGACCTCTTTTCTTTGTAATTTGGTGTGCTGTTAGCAATAAATTTACCTTTTATAAAGGAAGACGTATTATTCATGATAATTACTGTTACTTATCCATGAATACTAGTTTCAAATAACTTTTTCATACCTTGGTTGGTTATAAATATATATGAATCACACATTCATTCATACAATAATTGAATGTGGTGCAAAAGGGAAGTTAATAATGGTAAAGGTAATCAATGGTTCAAATTTTTGAGTGAGATAATAAATGCGTCACGTCGTGTTAATAATTTAGAATTCATGTGATAATACGCGTTATAACTATTAATAATATATATACATAAATTTGTCATTGATCCATGTCATATTATAACTATTTGACATGGCTTGCTAGTGCTGCTATTATAGTGCTTACTACATAATGATGTCAGCGTAGGACGTCCATGCATGCTGGACCTGCAGGAATATGGAATCGTGAATTTTGATTCAAGTAGTAATTAGCAGGCCAATGGTGGTCCACTCTAACTTTGATATTTAGGTCGTTGTGTTATGCTAATTGCTAAAAGAGTTTAATTAGGTCTGTCTTATCAGTTCAAACAACCCAAAAAATTCAAACCCATAAGAAAAATCAAACCAATACTTTGAAAAATTAAACCAATATTTGTATTTTATTGCAGATATAGGCAGATTTGGAGAAGATATGCATGGCTGGGAGAAAGCAATTCCTGTCAAATATCGTTGATCAAGTTTTCCAAGCTAGAAACTACGTAGTACGTACGCTTATTTCCTAGTTGCATATTTAGATGTCCCTTTTACAAGTCAATACTAATTAAATCATCACCTCGATTACAAAATCATAATATTTAGGGCAACGACTCATACTCTAGACATCGTACTAGTAATCACTTTGAACCTCATGTTCTACGCTATACGTGTCAAATTTTAAAATGTTTAGATATAGTGGGTGCCAGTAGGCCAAAAGGAGAGATTGTTTAGCATTCATAACACTGCAGTAACCATCACATGTCATTATATAATTGACGGGACCGATTGAAATTTTTTTTTTCTTCTCCATTTGTATAATAAGGATGTTCCTATTATACAAAATTTAAGGGAAATGGTAGGCAGACTAAATTTGTAGACAAAATTTTATAAACTAAATGATATGAAAGTTGATGATTGGATTATTACTTAAAAGTTGATAATATGTTCGTTTCTATTGGTAACACATCATTTAATTTACAAATTTACTTGATAAATTTAATCTCTTTAGCACTTTTCTAAAATTTATGACGTTGGGAACAAAAACGTCATTATAGGATCTTACCCATAAAGTTTTTATTTTTATTTTTTATTTATTCAAACGATGTCACTCTCTCCCATGACGTTTTGACGTGTAGTTTAAAAAACGTCATGGGTAAGATCCTTTTGATGACGTTTCTGTTCTAAACGACATAAGTTTTACTTCATTAAAACGCAATTTTCTTGTAGTGTAAGTGAGACCACACCTTTAAAAATTTAACCCCATTTTCATAAAAAATCAAGCTAATTTTGTCTTTTTCTCCATTTTTCTCTTTACTTGTTGGATTGATAATTTAATACTCATTCATATTAACAAAAGTACGCAACTCAATATGAATATAAACATGAGATCGGGAGTAAGCAAACAAAGAAGGGGCAGGAAAACTTAATAACTCAACTAGAATTTTGTAAATATTTCAACAGGATTAATATATATACTAAATTTTCAACTTGGAAATGGGTGAGAGAGGGTATGTGCCCCCTCTACTTATATTTTCTCAAGCTCTAAACACATGAAAATATTCCGAAATTATTCTTGACGTACATACGAAACATTACTTAATATCTTTATTTGGTTGTGAAACACATAACCTATCCACTTTGTTTATGTGTATAAGAATTACAATTGTATCTGTTGGTGATCTTTAATTAGCAATGGTTCTCCTAATAAATGTAGAACCAAACAAGGATATCAAAGAGCTTTGTAGGGCAAAGTACGATTACGCTTGTAAGCTGGGAGAATTCTTATTGAATTGAAATAGTAATTATGGCTATTAATAGCCTTACATCAAAACAGGAATGAGAATAACGGCCCACGATTTTACAGGACCTAAAATCGTGGTAAGTGACTAAATCATAAACAGAAAACAAACTTGTCGCTCAAGTATAGGAGGGTTATTAGCACGACCTGGAATAAAACCCCAAAAACAAGGAACCCTATCAACTAGGAAATCCCAACAACTTCAACACTAAATCATTGGCAACCAGCAGGTGCAAATCCAACCTTTCCACCAGCGACGTCATACACTACCTGCAACCTCTTCTGTTGAACGTTCCCAATAATCCCGACACTCCTATCATCTTTGTTTCCGGCAAAGGCCAAGCAAAACTGCGAAGCACTCTGCTGGACTAATATCCCCGCTTCGTCCACATCTACCGTAACCCCATTGCCAAACACAAACCCTATTGTTGGTAAGGTTATCGTTTTGAATCCACTGAAGTCGTAACACGTGTCCAGCAGGGGAGAAATCGACTTAGCAGTTGGGTACCTCGTCATCGCTTCTCGAAATGCGTCCCGCAGCGCTGTGTACGCTGTGGCTGGGAGGCGCGTGATGACCGTCCCCGAGTCGATGATTGTCCCCGAAGTCGAAAATACTGAAGCCGAAATTGGCAGTTGACTCCCACCGATGTTGATACCGACCAGTCCGAGGCTGTAATACGACTCGCCTTGAGATAATGTGGTGAGCGGCGTGAACTTGACGGCGTTACCTGAACGTCCGTTGTCGGAGTTGCCTAAGCTGAGGTAACCGGTGGAGCTTGAAGTGGAGGGGAGGCAGTAGGAGAAGAATCTGTTGTACTTCTGAGCGGTTTGTTCAACAAGGGAGATCTTGCTTCGATCGAGACCGAGCAAACCGGCGATGCCCCTAAATAAGCCTTGGTTATTCTGGCCGCAGCCGAAGACGAAACCAGTAAAAACATCTGTTGAAGTCAAAGTTAACTTCTCGCTGGCAAAGAAGCCGAATGTGAAGGAGTTGTCTCCAAACAGTTCGCGGTAAACACAGGTGGAGGCGGAACAATTGCTATAGACACCGGAGGCTGCAAGTTGAGAACACGCGGCGGAGTTGCAGGAGATGTTGGAGTAAGAGGTAGAGAGAGAAGGGTCGAAGATGGGATCTTTCTGTTGGTAACAAGATACAGAACATGGTCGGCACTGTGTCCAAGTGAGACCGCTGCCGGTGTCGAATGCAAGCGAGAGTTGCTTCTGGGGCGAGCCCAAGCCCACACTGACGATGTAGTTTCCATAACCAAGTACGTTGCCGGACTGGGCAGGAATCACGGTGGCGTCAGATTGTGCAAGTGGGTCGGGGAGTCTGTAATTACGGTTTGGGTCGTTGAAATGGGAGTGGATTGAGTTGACTCGGGCTTCGTCTTGCTTGAGGATTTGTATGTGATATTCATCTTGATCGGAAGGATTACTGTTTGATTTGAGTTGGTGGACTTGGTTGCATGGGCCATGTTTGTGGACCACTTTCAGTACGGATGCCGCCTTATTGTCATGACCTGAATTGAAAAATGTATAGGTTTGTTATTACACACATTTTTTTTTTAACAAATGATATTATCTGCATATTACGTAATCCCAGTTACTTTTATGAAATATAATATGTATATATGGGAACATAATGGTGACACAAGCTGTTTTTACACATGTTTTTTTATGGATCCCCTTCGTAATATATTTCATTGATCTAAACCGTCTATCTTTTAAGTTTTCCCTTAAAGATTTTGTATACAAAAAATGACCCAGATCTGAAATCATATGACCGTTGGATTAACGATTTAGGTTTTTTTTTTTTTTTTTTTGTAGAACCGTATTCGTCAATTTTTTTTTCACTAAAAGATAGACGGTTCAGATCGTTAAAATACATGACGGAATGTGTACAAAATTAAAAAGGGGTGTGCTATCCACACACCCTTTTTTTACTTTTCACACACCCTTTGTTAATTTTTGTTCGTAGAAATTCTTTAATTCATCCGATCCGACGGCCAAAAATTAGAATGGTGTGTGAGAAGTTAAAGGAGGTGTGTGGATATCACACCCCAATTAAAAATAGAAATATACGATACAAATTTTACCCATAAATATAAACATACCAAATGTAACATTTTTGAAACTAAATAGATTTATTTGAAAAATTAAACTTAAATATGCTAACATGTAAATATTTCATTACTAAAATACCGACATGGATAAAAATAAAAAAATAAAAACTTGATCAAAAATTAAAATAAAATAAGATTTCAATCGATGAAATAGAAAAATAAGATTTTAATTGATTTTTAATATTTTTAGAAAATATAAAATGAGCATTAAAAAAATAAATACATATAATTAGGTAATTGGACTCACTCCTAAAATATTTCCATGCACTTAGCACTCATTCAACACCATGCATGCAATGATCCATATATAAAGCAAGTAGAATACGCTCCATTGAGATTGAAAAGACAACATATGCGTGCATGGATAGAGGAGTTAGCTAGGGAGAGATATGGGATCGACCATTGGTGGAGGGTCTGCAGGTGTTTGCTGGTAGAAGAGAGATGACTTCAACTGTGTAAGTACGTGAAGGGAGGTTGGTTTTTGTATCTCTTACTGCCAAAGAGCAGAGAATTAGGCATAGATATGCTGATAAACCAATGGAAAATCTAAGGAAGGAGGAGGAGCTAGAAATGGGAGTTGCCATGGATAGCAGATTAGCAAGTCTTCTTGCTATTTCCTCTAGATTATGTTGCTCCTGTAAGCATACGATCTCAACCTTATACTAATTGGAAATTTGGAAGACATGCAGGGATGGCGACTGTGTTGTCGGGTTCAATTAATTTTCTGTTGAAAGGTCACATAGCATGATCAATTGGTGATTACCCACCACCGCTCAACTCGTCATAGTCCATAGAGACCGTATATACACCTAGGGCTGGAAAAAATTTCCGAAATTTTCGGGATGATATACCGAACCGATCCCAAAATTTCGGTACCGTATTATCCCCTCAAATTTTTAGTAATCTCGTACCGAACCAAAAATAAATACTATATATGATAATATTTATATACATATATATGTATTATACGTTTGAATTGTTGCTAACTACTAGCAGCAGTATAATTGATGTGGTTTATAGGTACTAACCCAAACCCTTTATGCCCACATCTGTAGGTACAAACCTCCCACACACACACTCACCCATTGCTACTTCTCAACCAAATGTGTCTATTTCTTCGACACGAAATCAAAAAATTGCATTGTAAGTTTTCGAACATATTAGGTTTGTAACTTATATTTTTGCTTTTGGGTTTGTTACTTATTTTATTTTGGTTGCATGTGAATTTGACTTGGTATGAAAGATTGGTATTTCAATTTGTATAAAATTTGGGAATACCGAACCATCCCGAAATGACACGTCCCGATCCTGATGTCCGTGAGACATTGGAATGGTCATGTGTTGGCCGACACCCGAGGATGACGAAAGCCATTTATTGAAAACATGAGAACTAAAATATGAATAAGATAAAAGAATTTAAATATAATTAATATGCAAATGAGGAATGTGTTCAGAGCACACAACTAATTAGAACTCTAAAAGAAATAATATAAAATTGAATGAATAAAAGAATGGGTTCTACACCTAGAGGACTCGAAGATGCTGATGCAGAAGTGTCTTGATGCGGGGACGCTTTTCATTCCAATTTTCCTATTTCTTGTTCGGAAAAAAAGTTGAACCAATTCCGGCAATTCCGGGAATTCCGTATTCAAGTCAATGATGCATTACATTAATTATATTCATAAATTTTTTTATAAAATAATAAAAATCTCAAAATATTTAATTCTATTTTTTTATTATTTCTTATTAATTTAATAAAAAAATAAAGTAAAAGCGGGTAGCGGGAATCGAACCCGCATCGTTAGCTTGGAAGGCTAGGGGTTATAGTCGACGTTGATTCATCATTTTTAACGTCTCTAATTCAAAACTGAACGTGAAACTTTGGTTTCATTCGGCTCCTTTATGGAAGATGTATAAATTCCTATATTAAGACATGAACGAAAAAAAAAATTCCACCCATAACATCTATGTCAGCTTTTCTGTCTGAATGTATTCAGAACAACCCGCTTTCTAGACGATCCCTATAGAAAAGAGGGGGATTATATTATAACAACCTTTCTAGTTACTTCGTTCTCTATTTCTATGTGAGAGAATCCTTAGGAAAAGCATTTTGTTTCTACCGAGCTAAAACAATTTGTCGATGTCTCTAGTAAACCAAAGTCATTGTTTAATAGCCATTTTGCTTCAATTTCCGTAATACAAATTCCAAATTAAAGATTTAGTTACGATTAGAAAGCCACTTTCTATCTTTATCCATGGATCCTTTACTCATACTTATTCAATTAGAAGTATTGATCTAATAAAAAAAAAAAAATTATGTTTCGTAATCTCATAATCCAATTTTTCAATTTTTAATTGATTCTTGGATACAAATCACGAGAATGTATATTCTTCCTCGAATTTTTCATTGAGAGGTAAAGGATTAAATCCTTTTAAGAAATAAAGTTTTTGGTCGGAATGAAATATTAATCAAACCGAAAGACCCCTTAACTATATAAAGGATTATAGAACGAATCACACTTTTACCACTAAACTATACCCGCTACAATCCGATTATTGTATATAAATGAACCTTTTGTTGAACAAGAAAATGGGTCGTAATAAAAAGTTAAAAGAGCCATATCTAACTTTGGTAAGAGTCAGTTCATCGAAATAGAAAATTTATGAAGAATTCAGTTGGAATAAATTTCCTACCATTTGTATTCCTTTTACTTTTTTTACTTTCAAAATACGAACACGGAAATAATTGAAATATTTCTTTGATTGAAAGAGTATTCTTCATATATATTTATTATTCATAGAATACATTACTCAACTAAAATCCAAGAGAATTTCGAAATGAAGATATTTTTCATTTCTATTTCAATTTAAAAATAAAATTTTAAATTGAAATAGTGAAATTTTAAATAAAAAAAACTTTGCCGACTTTGCCGAACGATCTATAAAAAAAAGTGATACTGTTTAGTTCCTAAACTCAATTAGTAGTACTTCTAGAGTCCACTCCTTCCCCATACTACTAGTGAAAGGGAAAACGTAAAGACTACCATTAAAGCAGCCCAAGCGAGATTTACTATATCCATGTGAATTATGTCCTCTATCTCTATGAAGGAATTATTCAATTATTGTTCACTAATAAATAATAGGGGAATCACTGGCGCAGAGTCAAAAAGTTATTCTGACCCAACACCGTTGATGAAACAATCCAATAAATCCAATTATAACAAGTTCTTATACGATTTCTAGTATAATTAGAAAAGATTAAGCCCAAGCAAAATATGCGGAAACCCCCTTGGAAGTATCAAAGAAATGATACTAAGATGTAGAAAAAAACCTATTCCTTATTTTGTTGCTCTTCATTTAGTTAAGTAAAAAGTATAAAAATAGAGAAGGAAGATAGATCACCATCTATCACATACCCTATTTCTTTCCTTCTTTACCACACCACCTTTCCCATTTGATTTTGATCTAATCCTTACTGTCTCCCTATTGTCTCTATGAAACAATGGGAAGACGTCCTATTATGTTCTTGACTAGGGGGTTAAGAAAAAATAAAAATTGATTTTTGTACTGTAATTAGATCTATTAGAAATATATTTTAAGTAAAAGCCAATTAGACGTTCAATCAATATTAATTAGATTGAATGCCGGAACACTCAAAGACTTACATGAATATGTATACAAAGCATCTTTCGGCCTTTTCGAAACTATAAATTTAATTCTATTTCTGTCCTGCTATCCAATCTAATTAAAGACCCGGTCAGTAGACACTCCATTAGTAATGGAAGGACTATCACGATTTACCTGTTCCTTTTCACTAATAGAACTAATAGATATAGGATCTTTCCTTTAATTCTATACGCAAGGGGATTTACAGCCTTTTAGAGAACAGAACCCCCAGATACTTAGAATCAAGCAAGTATCAAAAATCCTTTTCCTCCACTTGCTTCTGCTGGAAAAAATTTTGCAAATTATATCAGCAAAACATAAGAAGGTATTTCTATTCTTTTGTTGATCAGGCGACACCCGGATTTGAACTGGGGAAAAAGGATTTGCAGTCCCCCGCCTTACCGCTCGGCCATGCCGCCAAAATGATACAAAATATATGAAAAAATTTTCCTTTTGCCTTGTATTTTGAATCTGAATCCCGTTTCCTTAATTCCTTGTTTAAAAGAAATCTTTCTTTTTTGTTTGGGTTGGATCCACCCCTTCGATTGATTGTATAGTTTTTTAAAACACACAATATCTAAAAATTTAACTTACCCTTTTTCAATTGATTCTATTAAAAAACAAAATTTGGATTTTTCAGTCACAAAAGCAAAACAAACTGGAACCGTTAACTATTAATTAATGAATGATTCTTGAATTTGAATCCAAAATTGCGTTTACTTAATGATATAAGAAAAGACAAATTGATACATAACCAATCAAATCAGTATTTATTTTTTGAAAAATAAAAATCCTTCCCAATTTCAATTATAACAGCAATTATGGGTATATGTAAATCCCAGAACATAAATTGTTACACAATATTATCTAATTGGGGATCTTATCTGTATATGATGCCCATTAAGTAATTTTCAGGAAATTCTCATGCTTAAATTTTCAAATTTTTTCTTTGAATAGAAAATATAAATTATAATAGAGCATGACATGTTCTGTCCTGAATAGAGCTGTAATGAAAGGGAAGCAGCATATGTATATATAGATAGCTATAGTTATATTTAGATCTGCACATGTTTATTAATCAAAATTGGCCTTTTTACTTATACACTTCAATTATACACTTCAATCATATTCTACTTCTACAAATTCTACTAAAAAAAATAGGTAAAAATATCTCTCTTCTCTGCGATTTTTTTTTTTTTTTAACAATGAACCAATGAATCCACGAAAAAATCTGAACTTGGTGGTTAAACTCTACTGCGGTGACGATACTGTAGGGGAGGTCCTGCGGAAAAATAGCTCGACGCCAGGATGATAAAAAGCTTAACACCTCTCATTCTTATTACTTTTTCAATATGAAAAAAAAATGGAAAATGAAAAGGTCGTCTTATTCAAAACCCCAATCCAATTATGAAATCCCTTCTCTCCCACTTCACACCTCGGAACGCACCGTTCT